>NC_045428.1:153815640-154550640 GCF_902635505.1 Sarcophilus harrisii
GGTATAAAAGGCTCAACTGAGTTTGACTACACTTTCAACTTAATTAATTTATTAATGTCTATTACTTAAAGAAACAAAGGTAATAATTAAATTAAGTATTTGTCTTTAGTCAAAGAGAAGTAGAGCTATTACTTTTATGAAGAGTTATTTGAGCTACATTTAATTAAAGACAGCGGCATTGTTTAATTTTAAATATTTTATATCAATGTAGCATAAACTATTCATTTCCTTTATGTAAAATATTTAAAGTATTTTTGAGAATTATATTGAACTCAAGAATGAACAAAACACCTTTTTGGAATGATGTTATGCATTAGATGCAAAAAACAAAAAAGAGGAAACTACTGAGTCCTAGAGATGTTTGGTTTTTTTTTTTAGTGGGAGGAATAAATGCAAGGGTAAGTGTGAGAGGTTAAGGTGAGGACATTTATAACTTGAAAGAGGAGGATAGGTTTTCATATAATAATGGCCTTTAACTGAATCTTAAAGGGAGGCGAGAATTCCAAATAAAGGTGAAGAGGGAAAGTATTCTTTTCAGTGTGGGTAGTCTTTGGAAAGATATAAATGCAGAAAATGAAATGTTTTCCTTGGGGTGACTATAATAAAGGAGAGTAGATTGATAACAATTTATGAAAAGCTTAACATTTTTTATAGAGGATTTGTATATTCTTCCAGAAAAAAATGTTTTAAAAGATATTTAAGCATCCTAGGTAAGGGAGTTACATAGACCAATCTATTTAAAAAGACATGGCTTGATCATCATGTGTAGGATGAGTTGGAGAAAAAGAAACTAAGTAGGAATAACAATTATTAATTAAAATAATCTGAAAGGTTAATTAGTATAAATTAAAGCAATGCCAAAAATGGAACAGTGGGAAAGATTTTGTACTATAATTGATAGGGCTCGGCAAATTAATGGATATATGAGGATGACTGATTCCAAGGTTATGAACTGAAGAGACCAAGAGTTTGGTGCACCATTGATGGGAAGTTGTTTGTAATATAATAATAATGATGGTATAACATCACATTACTATGAATATCTCATATTAATTAAACATGCCCATTTCATGACTCCTAAATTTATATTAGGTAGTGATACCTATCAGATTGGCTAAGATGACAGGAAAAAAATAATGATTAATAATAAATATTGGAGGGTGTATGGGAAAACTGGAAGATTAAAGCTTTATTGGTACAGTTGTGAACTGATTTAGCTATTCTGGAGAGCAGTTTGGGAATATGCCCAAAGGATTGTAGAGTTTGGATACCCTTCAGTCTAGAAGTATCACTAGTGGATTTATATCCATGTGTTAAAAAATGCTTGTAGTGGCTCTTTTTGTGGTGACAAAGAATTGGAAATTGAGTGAATGCCCATCAATTGGGTAATGTGTGAATAAGTTTTGGTATATGAAAGTAATGGAATATTATTGTTCTATAAGAAATGATGAACAGAATGATTTCAGAAAAACTTGGGAAGACTTAAATGAACTGATACTGAGTGAAGTGAGCAGAACCAGAAAAAAACAAACAAACAAACAAACAAACAAACATTGAAGAGGTAGCAGCAATATTATGTGATGGTTAGCCATAATAAACTTAGCTGTTCTCAGTAATAAAGTGACTCAAGACAATCCCAATAGATCTAGAATATAAAATGCCATGTGCATTTTGAGAGAGAATTATGGAGACTGAATGCAGATTAAAATTTACTATTTTCACCTTTTGTTGTTTACTTTTTCTTTTTCATGATTTTTCTCTTTTGTTCTGATTTTTTCTTTCACAATATAATTAATGTGGAAATAAGTTTAAAATGATTCTACATTTGTAACTTTTATCATATTGCTTGCTGTTTGGGGGATAAGTGAGGGAGTGAGAAAAAAAATAGAACTGAAAATTTTACAAAGACTAATGTTGAAAACTATTTTTACTTTTTTTTGTTATTTTGTTTAAAGCTTTTTGTTTTCAAAACATCGGCACAGATAATTTTTCAACATAAACTCTTGCATAGCCTTGTGTTTCATATTTTCCTTTCCTTCTCCCCACCCTCTGGCCCAGATAGCAAGCAATCTATAATATGTTATACATGTTAAAATATATATTAAATCCAATATGTGTAGACATATTTATACAATTCTCTTGTTGCATAAGAAAAATCAGATCAAAAAGGAAAGAAAATGAGTAAGAAAACAAAATGCAAGAGAACAACATCAAAAAGAGTGAGGATGTTATGTTGTGATCCACATTCAGTTTCCACAGTTCTCTCTCTTGGTGTAGATGGTTCTCTTCATCACAAGATCATTGGAATTTGCATTAATCATCTCATTGTTGTAAAGAAGCAATTCCATCAGAATTGATCTTCATATAATCTTGTTGTTGCCATGAAGAAAGATTTCCTGGTTCTGGTCATTTCACTTTGCATCGGTTCATGTAAGTCTCTCCAGGCCTCTCTAAAATCCTCCTCCTGATTGTTTCTTATAGAACAATAATATTCCATAATATTCATATACCATAACTTTACATATAGTTGGAAAAATAAAATACAATTAAAATAGATTAAGTAGTGATTGTTCATCCTTTTCATACCTCAGAGTTGTTGCCTGGCTCATACAATCAATTTTATGAATTGAAAAGAATTTCATATTTTATTAGGAAAAAAATTGCTAAACTTGGTATAGTATAGTCCATAAAATCATGTACCTGGAGTTAAAATGGTTGGAGTTCAAATATTACACCACACACTCGCTAGCTGTGAGACTCAGATCAAGGAATCTAACTTCTCTACTTCTTAGTTTCCTGATTGGTAACATGGAGATAATAATAATTCGTGCCTACATCAAAGACATATAATATTGACATGAGAAAAAAAAGTATAAAATTATTTGTAATTCTTGAGTCTACATGTACAGGTTATTATTATTAATTCCTTTAACATTTCTTTCCCCAATATTTTATGTTATATTGCTATCTTAAAATTTTTTTCAGTATCATTCCATTGGTTACAGTATGATTATAAGGTGTGTGTGTACATACACACACATATACACTCACATACATACACATACATAATTTTTGTCCTTTTACATCAAGCTCCAATTATATTTTAACAGTTTATTTTTTAGATAAACCCTTCAAATTAGTGAAATTACCCTGTATTTCATCTCTCAAAAATGAATTATCTAAATCTGACCTTTTGTTAAATAATCTTCTCTAATCTCAAGTTTAGCACTTAATTTCTTTATTACTAATACATTTTTTATGCTTGGATCCTTATCTCTCTGGTTAGCTTGTAAATTATTGGAAGAAAGATATCACATATGTTATGAACTCTCTCTCCCTCTCTCTCTCTCTAGTGTCTTTCTCTATATCCTCTCTATTTCCCTCTTTCCCCCTTTTTTTCTCTATATGTATACATACACATAAGTATAAGCACAAGTATATACATACCTATATATACATATATGTGTATAAATACATTAATTCCTTATATATAGATACAGATATATGTGTATCTATAGATATATGTATCTATCTATATCCAAAAGCATTAGTAAATAGATTAAGTAATTGAAATTACAAAGGAATTTAAAAAGATGACCAAGTATAATTGTGTGTGTGTGTGTGTGTGTGTATGTGTGTGTGTGTGAGAATATGCACACGTGCATATGTATTTCTGACCCATCTGAGATAAGGCTAAAAGAATAAGTTCAAATACATCAAGTATATACAAGTATAAGAAAGAATGAGTTCAATAGATTTATATTCATACTTAACTTTAGAATAAACACATGTACATAAATATTCATACTTATACACATATACACACAAACAAACATGAGACACACAGAGAGAGAGGGAATAAGGGAGGGAAGGAAGGTAGGAAGGAGGAAGAGAAACAGAGAGAGAGAAAGAGAGAGAGAGAGAGAGAGAGAGAGAGATGGATGTGGTCCTCTTTTTGGAGTCAAGATAACTTAAATATAACCACTGCCTCTGAACCTCATAATGTGACCCTGGGTAAGCCATTTACCTTTTTTGAGCCTCACTTTCCATATCAGTTAGCCAAGCATATATTTAAGAACAACACACCAATGCACTTATAGTACTATTTCATAGGGTGATTGTGAGTCTCAAATGAAATTACATAAAATGAACTGTGAAGTTTCATTTTTCCTTTCTTGTAAAACCCACTTTAATTTGGGCCTTCAGTTCATATCATAGTTCAAATCACATTCAAAATATTAATGGGCAAGATAGATCAGCCTCAACCCCAATTTACAGCATTGCAGAAATCTTTGAGAATGTACCTTACTAAACATTTTGTATCTTGAATGTCTATTGATTTTTACTAAGATACAAATTATACAAATTTGAGACCTACATGTTTGATGTTAATATTTAATTTTTATCACCACTAATCTTTCAAAATGAAAGAGGAAAAAATTCTTTCATCCAGACTAATTATGTAAATATTTTAGGGAGCCTATGCATTACCCTGAGTGTTATCTGTTTCTTTGACTTTCTGATCAATCCTACTTACGATTTAGTTACCTTTGCTGGAAAAAAGCTGTACAGTGTGTGCATTTAATTGCTGCTTAGCTACTTAAAGATTTTAGTACTCCTTCTATCAAATTAAAATAACTAAGTGGAATTAGGAAATAATTGTGAAAAAAGATAAATTAGATAATAGAACAACAGAGAAGCATAAAATGTGTGCTATCAATATATACAAGTGCTACTAATAGTGTGACAAGCTACTCTATAATCATTTCATTGTTCAAGATTTAACAATACTACATACCTGCTGAAAAGAAATAAACAAAAGAAAATGATTATAATAAATAATCTAAACTATTCTTTTCTTTTATATTAAATTTGTTTTTTCCCCCTGACCTTCAAGTAATTTTGTCAGAAGATTTGGATTCAAATCCTAACCTTATTACTTAGTCTTACCATGACTGTTCCTTTTTTTTTCTCATATTAAAAAAGAGAGTCTTATCTAGGTGATTTTAATTGATATATTTAAATAGATTTAAAGAGGAAGGATTTAATTATTCATTAGAAATAATGATATTTTACATGAATTGCCTATGTTCTCAGTGAAACAGTAGATCTCACTTTTCTTCTCATCTTGCTTTCCTTTGTCTATCTGTCTGTCTGTCTCTCTCCTCTCAGTTCAACAGACATAGTTTCTGAGTAATTTAATTATTTTATTAATATTTGTCAGCAAGTTATTTATAACAGGATCTTCATTTGGCCAAAGACAATAATGGAGGCAGATTCACAGTTTATAGTCTTCAAAATAGTATGTGGTCAATGAGAGGCTGAGAGTAACCCTAGCATAGAAAAATTATCCCTACTCAGACCACCCCCAGCAATACTAATCCATTCTCAATCTTGGCCTATTCTGGACAAAGGGATCTGTCTCCACCCAAACCTAAATAAAATTCAATAGACTTTGCCTCCTTAGATTGAATTCCTTGCAAGGTTGGGTGGTATTTGACCAAGATCAAAGAAAGTCAATTCAATCTCATTATCAGTAATGACCTTTAAGAAAAACTGAACATTTTAAAATGAGGAGTTCAGAAGAAGGGAAGAGCCTCTGAATCTTCACAAGATAATGATTGTTAATGATCAGGTAATGATCATTTTTCCCAACTTTCACTAATCACTGAATTCAAGTTATTAAAGGAGATTCATTATCTGTTTATTTTTTTTATAATTTAGATTTTTAAAAAGACTCTTTTTACAATTAAAAGCAATAATATGCATTTTTGTTCTAGGAATGTGAGAAATAAAATGCTAATCTAAATTTGAGGTAGAACTGTGACTATATGAAAAGACCCCAGGTAGAAAACTTGATCAGGAATATTTCTTGCCATCTATTTAGCCTCGAGGTAATAGGAAAACATGCAAGAAGATAGTATTTATTAAATCCTTGCTATGTTGTAGATACTTTAACATGGTCATTTCATTTGATCATTACAACCACCATGATAGTAGGTCTTATTATTATACCCATTTTACAGTTCAGGCTAGCAAGACAGAAGGAGATTATATCAGAGCACTCATTTTCAGCTCCAATCTTTATTTTTTGAGTTACCTACCTATAAAAAACAATCTCAAATTTGGTTTTAAGGATCAGACTTTTCCTGTACTAGGCCATCAGAATGATGGAGCTAACTACCAAAATGATTGGGTACAGGATGAGACCTGAAAAGTATACTGGGGTTATCCTAAGAATACTAAAAAAGACTTTCCTAAAGACTATTCCTAAAAAGAATTTGGAGGCATAGACCTCCACTAAGAGGGGCTAAATTGTAAGAGGGGTTTTAGTAATTAACAAGGAAAAAGACAAATAACTCACAAATAACCAGCAAGGAAGACACTATTAAAGGGAAGACACCTTAAGGTGGAAGTGTGACAGGTAAACATAAAAGGAATTTAGCAGCCTATAAAGAGTTAGTAAACATCTTCAGTAAGGGCAAATCTTTTATGAGGGAAATAAAATCTTGGGCATTTCACTGCTTAACTTGGCTTTCTTACTAAATACAAGAAGGTAGGGTTTCAAGAGATCTCTAGGGATGAGACTATAATATTAAGTCCATTTGAACAAAAGGTCTAAAGAAAAAGAAAAAGGATCCACTTATAATATTATCAATTATTCTTTCAATTTGCTTCTGGGAATATCTAGGCTTCCTGATTGTTTAGATTCATCTTTTCTCTGCTTTGGCTGCCTAGGACCTCTTCTATGGCAAAGATACTATAGTTTGTCATTTTCTTCTCTGGTTCATTTTACAGATGAAGAAATTGAGACAGAGGTGACTTGTGTGGAATCCCACAGGAAGTAAGAATTTGTGGCCACATTTAAAAGATTGATACCATTGAATGATCATTAGTAAATGTAATTTATTAATGAAGATAGATTTGCTGAGGAACTAGAGAGTTCTGTTTTGATAGGATTTTAAGTGTAATCTACCTCACACCAAGCCAGTTCATTATCTACTATATGATTTTATTTCCTTGATGATTTACCTGTTTCAGATTGACTTTTCTAATACTTCAGTGTAGAATTTGTCTCCTCATTTTTTGCCTAGCAGCACAAGCTTGGGATTTCTCTGCCTGACTTCTCTACCATTTCCCATGGGATAAACTAAGCATCTTGTGTTATCTTAAGAAATTTGTCATGCATCTCAGTTGGTTAGAGTTTGAAATCATAAATTCTAAACCTTCATTTAAGAAGAGAACTTAGTTCATGCATGTCCTTATTTCTCATAAGGCTGTTCTACCTTAGACCTTCTCTGACTAATTTTTCCACCATATTCTCCCATAAGGTAGAACTTCTCTTTCAAGCCCCACACAGTTTTTCAGCTTTCTTTTGTATTTTATCTTCCTTTTTCAGATGGTAAGATCCTTGAAGGCAGAGACTTTATTTTTTGTTGTTGTTGTTGTTGTTGTTGTTGTTGTTTTGGCATCCACTGTGCTTAGCACAATTCCTGGCATATAGTAGTCACTGAATACATGATTATTGATTGCTTGATTGATTGCTATGTGCTTTTTATAAGATTCTTCATTCCTATTATTTCCACTATTTTATTCTATACCTATTTCATTTGCAATTCTCATCAGCTCCTATGGACTGTAATTATCATTTTTATGGAGATGATTTCCAGAACTACACTGCATGTGCTAGTCTAAGTCTGGAATTTCTAACTTCCTCTTTTTTGCCTCGAATTGCATGTCCTACAGGCATCTTGAATTTAACATGTTCAAAATAGAAACCATTGTCTTTTCCCTCCTCCCCCAAACTTTTCCCACTTGGCACTATTGCAGTATATTTACACAGCCCAATTATATTAATAATATAGGATAGAGTCTTCAAAAATCACTAAAATATGTATATTAGATATGGTTGTTAATTGTTTATCCTTTATTTTGTAAAAGGGCCAAGACATTGGGAAGAAAGGAAAGAAGGAAGGAAGAAAAGCAGGAAGGAAGGAAGAATAGGAAGGGAAGGCGGGAAGGAGAAAGGAAATAGCTATATTGTCAAAGGGAACTGGTCATTTGGGTCCCCAATGGAGCAGTTACTAATACTCACAGATTCTTAATTGCTATTTTTCCTTCATTCTCAAAGAGGACCATGACATGGGGAAGGTGATGTCATGACTTACAAATGAATTCAATTTAAATGTGTCAGAGTTACTCAACACCACCAACTTAACTCACTCCTTCAAAGATCTGGTTCCAGTAGCAAGACCAGGATTACTGAACATGCCCCAACCCCATTTATTAGACATTAAAAAAAAAAAAAAGAAAAGAAAAGAAAACACCATAGAAAGAAATCCCATTTAAAATTATCAACTACCAAATATTTAGGAAATATACATAGAAACATAAGTTATTTTTATTAGAATAATAATACAATTATAATGTCTCAATATAACACACTTTAATAATTTAAGAAATATTCAATACACATAGCTATAAAGCTTTAGTGGGAGGATTTATAATTTAAGGAAAAATAGAGTAGTTATTTTGCAGTTTGGACAAAGCAAGTGTGATTTTCTGAATTATAAGATCAATGTACATCATCATAATTAAAAGTTATTTTAAAATATACTTATACCTCCAACAGCTTAGTAAAACCTCAGTTTTGAAGAAAGATATTATAATCAAACCTTAAAGTCCCAAAAATTTGTATATCTCATGTGGGCTGGAGAGCAAGATGCTATTGAGCAATGACTTATTGGTAAAATGTGAGACTAGATTCCTTAATTATATTGGAAAACTAAAGAAACTTTTGAAAACAAGGTAAAACTCCCATTCTGGCAACAAAATTCCTCTTTTTTTCTCCCTTTTCTCACTGTGGTGGTCATTGGTATTGAAAACAAATGATACTACATGCATGGCAAGTATTCTTCCATAATTAGTAGTGCTTGCCATCTCACTACCATGTAATTAGTAGCACTGGCTAAAATATGTTCTTATATAAGGAGCAAACATGTAATGATAAGAAATATTTACATCTTTATAACTCTTAGGAGTAGCTATAATACATTCCTTAAAATATTTGCATAAATAAGTCCAACTCTGAATTTGGGAATATGTCACATATGGCATGGAAAAAAATAGTTTTCCTATAATTCATTGACTTGGATAGAAACAATTGGGTTTTGTTACTAATTTCTCACTTCCCTGAATTCACATAGAATTTATTTTACATATTTTTCATTTACTACTTAGCACACCTTGAATTGTTGTTGTTGTTTTCCTTTATGGTTAATTCTCTTCTAGTCCTGTCATTTCAACTTTTTGTAATCCTTCTGCTGCTCCTTTTGCTGCTTTGGGGCTACTTTTTTTAGGTTCTCTTTTTTGGGGGGGAAGATTTATGAGTTTATCCCCTGTGCTGAGTATACTGCCTCTTTATCTCTCTGATCTCTCTAGTGACCAGTTTATATATTCATCCACACAGTCATCTATCTATTTATTGATCAAGCTATCTATCCAACTAAGTACTCATCTATCTATGATCTATTAATAGATCTATATATCCCCATGTAGATTATAAACTTTTAGAGTATCAAATCTTTAGTTTTGAACTGCTTTGTAACTTGATTAAACTATTAATCATACATGTTAGAGCGGTAGGTTTAAGTTATTTTGAGAGAAAGGACATTATGACCTGCAATAAGAATCATTAAACTACTCACTTAAAAGATAAGATTAGTTTTGTTCTATTTTCAGCCATACTCCTTTAATGCCATCTTTATTTTACATACATACACAGAGGATATAGAAACTAAGAAGTAAGTTCTACCCTAAATTATCTGATATTTTTCCTTTCTTGATTGAACAAAATGTCTTATTTTGATATTTTCTTTCCTTCTTTTGACTTGCATGTAGATGTACAGAATAACATTTGAGCCACAATGGAGTGGGAGGAATTTGAAGTGTTTTACCATTAAGTAGTACATTAAGCAGAGTCTCTCCAGCTAGTGTATTATGCTCTGAAAGATCTTTGAAAGCTCTGGCCTATACAAAAAGGACTCTTGAAACACATTTCATTGTACTGACATTGTTTATGTTTTTTCTGTTTTGGGATGTTATGTATAGGTTCTTTTGAAAACTCTTACTGCGCTTTGTTGATTGAGACAAGAAAATTCTTCTACCTATTTTTAAGAAAAAGATCTTTCAAATTGTACTCCTAGTTCCAAATACACCCAAATTTGTAATTGTAATTTCCACAAAATTAATAAGTAAAAATCCAAACATATATGATTTAGTGGGTATCCAATGTAATCTTAAAATTATACTTTCCTTTTTGTACCTTTTTGAAAATAGACTCCATATCTTTCATTTTCCTTGTATCTTGAAAAAGATGCTTACATTATAGAGCTTCCCCAAATTTTATTTATTTTCCTTTCCTAGCACTAGATTTCAGTAGGAAAAGCAAAAAAAAAAAAAAAAATCAGCCATTATTTAAGTAATTCACATTGTATGTGTGTGTTTTAATCCATTATATGAGAAATATTCTACCTTATAATTGTAGAATATCTATTGAAAATACAAAGATTTAATCCTTTATGTATAAATGTGCTTGGGGCCTCTCAAATCATCATCCATATTGTTTTGATCAATAGAATTGATTTGATATGGTCATTTGTAGCATTTAAATCAATAACGTTTATACTATTTTATACTATTTAAAAATGATTTTGTCCCTTTAGACTTCTCTAAGAGCAAGTGAAGTAACTAATTTACTTGAAGCCAGAATGCTTCTTTCCTTATGCCCATGCTAGGATGTCTTCAAACACAATTGCTGATACAATCCTTACTAATTAAAGTAGATTGGAATTCATGATGAAAAAAATGATGCTTGAAACAAATTATTTTAGTTTGTTTAGAATAACTTAAAACAAACTGGCTAAATAGCACTTAGGGAAAGTCTTGGTACTTCTCTATGGCTCAGTGATCCAAAGTGACTTTGGACAGAAAATGCCATAAGCATCCAGAAAAACAAAAACCCAACAACTAAGAAGACTGAATGTAAATCAACAAATGCAATGTTCACTTTTTTTCTGTTTTTTTTCTCTTCTATGATTTTCCTCTTTTGTTCTGATTTTTCTCTCCCAACATGATTCATGAAGTAATGTGCATTAAAAATAAATATTTTTTAAAGTGAAAAATATTATGGAGAGTAATACACAGTTACTATAATGATAAATATGAATGGATGAACTCACCCATAATAGAATGCATGTGGAATGGAATAGAATCTACCCAAATGGATTCTACAACATGTTGTTTACAAGAAATACTATTATAGCAGAAAGACACACAAGAGAAAGGTAAGGAGCTGAGTAGAATCTGTTATGAAGAAAATGGGGGTCATGATCTCAGACAAAGCAACAGCAAAACCAGATCTAATTAAAAAGGATACAGAAGAAAACTATATCTTAGTGAAATTGACAATAAAGTCATATCAGTATTAAACATCTATGTATCTGTGCCAAAATGTTTGTGGCAGTCCTTTTTGTAGTGGCTAGAAACTAGAAAATGAATGGATGCCCATCAATTGGAGAATGGTTGAGTAAATTGTGGTATATGAATGTTATGGGATATTAATTGTTCTGTAAGAAATGACCAGGAGGATGAATACAGAGAAGCTTGGAAAGACTTACATGAACTGATGCTGAGTGAAATGAGCAGAACCAGGAGATCATTATATACTTCAACAACAATATTATATGAGGATGTATTCTGATGGAAGTGGATAGCTTCGACAAAGAGAAGATCTAACTCAGTTCCAATTGATCAATGATGAACAGAATCAGCTACACCCAGAGAAGGAACACTGAGAAATGAGTGTAAACTGTTGGCATTTTTGTTTTTCTTCCCAGGTTATTTTTACCTTCTGAATCCAATTCTTCCTGTGTAACAAGATAACTTCGGTTTTGCACACATATATTGTATCTAGGATATACTATAACATATTTATAACATGTATAAGACTGCCTGCCATCTAGGGGAAGAGGTGGAGGGAGGGAAGGGAAAAGCTGGAAAAGAAGTGAGTGCAAGGGATAATGTAAAAAATTACCCATGCATAGGGACAGTCAATAAAAAGTTACAATTAAAAAAATAAAACATCTCTGCATCAAATAGTATAGCATCTATATTTTTTACAAAAAAGGGTAAACGAATAATTGGTGGAAATAGATAACAAAATTATATTAGTAGAGGACTTTAACTTTCACCTCTCAGAACTAGATAAATGTAGCAAGAATAAGTTTTGTAATTGTGTGCATATGGTTCTTGGCTTTGTCTTGATAGATATTTTATTTTGTCTACAGTTATTTTAAATTGAGATTCTCTTTTTATCTCTTGCTGATAGCCTTTGTCAATAATATATAGAAAGGCTGATGATTTGTGTGGATTTATTTTATATCCTGCAATTTTGCTAAAGCTGTTTTCAGTAGTTTCTGTAAGTATATCATCATATCATCTGCAGAGTAATAGCTTTATTTCCTCATTGCCTATACTAATTCCTTTAATTTCTTTTTCTTTCTTATTGCTAGGGCCACCATTTCTAATATAATGTTGAATAACAGTGGTGATAATCTTTTTTTTTTACCCTTAATTATTGGAAATGTATCCTGCTTCTCTCCATTACAAATAATGCTTGTTGGTTTTAGATAGCTGCTTATTATTTTGAGGAAAGCTCCCATTATTTCTATGTTCTCTTATGGTTTTAATAGGAATGGGTGCTGTATTTTGTCAAAAGCTTTTTCTGCATCTATTAAGATTACTGTTGGTTTTGTTATTGATATGATTGATAATGGTAATAGTTTTCCTTATAATGAACCAGTTCTGAATTAGTAACATAAATCCCACTTGGTCATAGTGTATTATCATTCTGATAAGTTGCTGTAGTCTCTTTGCTAATACTTTATTTAAAAATTTTACATCAATATCCATTAGGAAGTTTGGTCTATGATTTTCTTTCTCTATTTTGACTCTTTCTAGTTTAGATATCAGTACCATATTTGTGTCATAGAAGAAACTTCTATGACTCCTTTTTACCTAGTTTTTCCAAATAATTTATATATCAATTAATTGTTAATTTAATTGTTTCTTAAATGTTTGATAGAATTCACTTGTGAATCCATCTGCCCAGGAGATTTTTTTTCTTAGGGAGTTCATTAATGGCTTGTTTAATTTATTTTTCCAAAATAAGACTAAGCATTTATTTCCTCTTCTGTTAATATGAGCAATTTATATTTTTGTAAATATCCATCCATTTTGGTAAGATTGTCAGTTATGGTGCCATATAGTTAGGCAAAATAGCTCCTATTCATTGCTTTAATTTCTTTTTCATTGGTGGTAAGTTCACCCTTTTCATTTTTGATGCTGGTGATTTTTTTTTTTTGGTCTGTCCTTTTTTCTAATTAAATTAACCAGATTTGTCTATTTTGTTTGTTTTTTTTCATAAAACCAATTGTTAGTTTTATTAATTAGTTCAATAATTTTCTAAATTTCAGTTTCATTAATCTGTCCTTTGAGTTTCATAATTTCTAATTTGTTATTATTTGATAGGTTTTAATTTTTTTCTTTTTCTAGCTTTTTTTGTTGCATGCTCAATTCATTGACCTCCTCTTTCTCTGTTCTATTCAGGTAGATATTTAGAGGGATGGAATTTCCCCTATGAAGTCTTTTGGTATCATCCGATTGGTTTTGTTATGTTGTCTCATTATTGTTATTCTCTTGGATGAAATTATGGATTGTTTTTGTGATTTGTTTTTCACCTCATTTATTAGAATTATTTTATTTCTAGTTGGCCTTTAGTCTACCTTTTCCTGACCCTTTATTGAATATAATTTTTATTGCATTGTGATCTGAAAAGGAAGCATTTACAATTCCTCTTTTCTGTATGTGACTGTGAGGGTTTTATGCCCTAATACATTACCAATGTTTGTGAAGGTGCCATGTGGTGCTGAGAAAAAATGTATATTTTTTTTCTGTCTTTACTCAATTTTCTCTAGAAGGCTATCATCTCTAGATTTTCTAGGATCCTATTAATTTCCCTTGATTTATAAAATCCCTTTGGAGCTCTTTCATAGCCTGAGACCAATTCTTATCTTTCTTGGAGGCTTTGGATGTAGCAATTTTGACTTTGTTATCATCCGAGTATGTTTTTTGTCATCATAGTAACTTTCTATGATGAGATACTTTTTTTTTTCTGTTGTTTACTCATTTATCTAGCTTATTACTCTGCTTTTAACTCTTTGTTAAAGTAGGGCTCTGTTTCCAGGGTTAAGGTTGCACTGTTCCAAGTTTCAGGGATTTTGTACAGCTATTTTCAAAGATTCTTCTTGAGACCTTGTAATATTCTTCTCTAAAATGTAATGTTCTCTGGGAGCAGGTGTCTTGGGGGTTTCTGGGGGCAGCCTTTGTTTCAGTTCAATGTAATCACCCCAAATGAAGTCCAAGTCCTTTATTATCTCTTTCCAAGTCTTGTCTCCTTCTCTGGGCCCAGTTAGCTTTCTTATAGGCCTCTCTCTCTCCTTGGTTCTGAGAGCTCCTGCCACTAGTCCTTTGCCTCTGCCAGCTTCAGCCTCCAGCCAGCACAAAGGTGGAAGAGGGAATGAATCTGTCTCCTCTTCTGAGAGCTTCTAATGGGCTTCTGTGTCTGGCCCTGAGAGCTTTTTGCTTATATGCTGTACACTGAGTATACACTAATCATTATATCATTAGGAAATCATTATTTGTTGTAGGATTAAATCAATGCTAAACTAAATTTAACCACTATCTCCTCAATTCCACTTACTTCTGCTTTCTTTGGATTTTAAAACATGGGTGGTCATGACCTCTCTGACTTCTCAAAGAGATGAGAACTCCAGAAAAGAAGGTGATCACGCCTTCCCTGACTGCTCAAAAAAGGAGTGAAAACACCACAAAAGAAGGTGATCACTCCTTGCCTGATGTCTCAGGAAGGGAGATGAAAACACCAAAGGAAATTGAAAATCAAATCAGATTAGTGGGTTTCTGTAGGGGCTCACTCTTAAAACAGGTATACATAAATTCATCAGTATGGGAGGTATTACACATAATTACATAAATTACATAAGCACATAATAACATAACACAGACTAGTAGTAATGTAACATATAACATGAATCAATATGAGGAATTATACATGTCCATAAGTCCTAAAAATAGTCCAAAACTAATCTATTTTCCATTAGTTCATGTGCCAGGAATCCAATAAATCCTGCAATTTTTGAAGTCCTGCAATAGTTTCATTGACAATTTTTCATCTCAAGGAATCCAGTGATTCCTGCTGGTTTTCAAGTCCTACAACAATCTCATCTTGTGTTAGGGAATTCAATGATTCCTGCAGATTTTGTTCTTAGGTCTTCTCCTTTGTTTCTAGATTTTTCTCTTTTTCTGTCTCCTGGTGCTCATTGCCACCCATCTGATTCCTTCTCCATCTGTAGAGATACAAGCAAACCCTTTCTCCCAAGCAGTTAACCTATCTAGTCCTTTCTATTTACCACCTGCAGGATTTCTCCTCATCATCTGGCAATTACATTGGAGCTGCTCATTATATAAGAGCTGCTCTCACTGGACACTGCCCTTCTGTTGGGTTAAAAAGCCTGCATTCTTTCCAATTGTAATCCCTTTCTGCTATCTGATTGCTTTTCTGCTAATTGATCACATCAGAATCCTGACCTTCTAAAGGTGTAACCTCGGCTGCCATCATACCCTATCTATCTTTTGATTGAGGTCTTGGAGCTGGGCCCTGCCTTTCATTTCCCTGGGTCAATTTACATTCTGAGGCCAGTAGAAGCCCTTGTGGCATTTTGACATAGGGTTTTAGGTCTTCTCTCACCCTGTCTTCTCACTCTAATCTCCATATCTAGAATGGGCTCTCAGATGTCCTATTTTTCTCCACTGAAAACATTGATGACTTTCTCTAGAAGTCCCTTGCCAAGAGGGACCCTGTCTTCCCATGTTCATTATAGTCTGTGTATAATAAGCATTTGTGCCCACTGTGGCACAAATCTCCTCTAAAGGATCATCCTTGTGTAGTTCCATATAATCCTTTTGCAAACCTTATTGGCATTTTACTTAGCCAGATGTCAGATCATTATTGCTGTTACTGCATTTTCTCCAATGGTTCTTGTGACAGCTGTTTGAAAACATCTCACAAAATCCACCAAGAGTTCATTGGGGGCTTGCTCTATTTTTGTGAAGGCTTTACTCCATTTTTCTCTGGGAGGGAACCCCAAGCTTTTATAGCAGCAGTAGCAATCTATTCATAAGCTGTTGTAGGGTAATTGGAAAAGAAGGCTGTTTTCTAAACATTTTTCCCATTTTAGCTTAAATAGTACTTTAGCCCTTAACAAAGTCTCCTTGTTGTACTCACCCTAATTTCTGAGTCACAGATGAAAGTTTTTGATCCCACGTTCAGGCGCCAAAATGTAATATTCTTCTCTAAAATATAATGTGCTTTGGGAGCAGGTTTCTTGGGGCAGCCTTCATTTTAGTTCAGTGTAATCACCCCAAATGCATCTAGGCGTTAAAATCCAAATCCTTTATTGTCTTTTTCCAAGTCTTGCCTCCTTCCTTGGGCCCAGTTAGCTTTCTTAGAGGCCTATCTCTCTCCTTGGTTCTGAGAGCTCCTGCCGCTAGTCCTTTGACTCTGCCAGCTTCAGCCTCCAGCCATCACAAAGGTGGAAGATGAAATGAATCTGTCTCCTCATCTGAGAACTTCTAGTGGGCTTTTGTGTCTGGCTTATATGCTGAGTATACACCAATCGTTATATTACTAGGAAACCATTATTTGTTGTAGTATTAAATCAATGATAAAGTAGATTTAATCACAGTCTCCTCAATTCCATTTACTTAGCACCTTGTAAGAATCCTAATAGGACCTGACCACAAGCATTCTTTACTTCCCAGAAACTCCACTGTGCCTGGTGTTGGAGCAGGGATGGGAATGGAGCTCGAACTGCCCTAGGGTGGCTTGCACTGGTACTGCATGCATCCCACTCTGGCATAACAGAACTTTTCTGCAGAACTTCTAAGTTGTCTTCACCTGGAAAATGTTCTACTCTATCTTTTTGAGTGTTCTGATACTCTAAAATTTATTTAGAGTGAACATTTAAAAGAATTTGGAGTGGTTTGTGGAAGAAGATGGTTGAGTTCCTGCCTTTACTCTGTCATCGTAGTTGCCAGAATTCTTGCACTTCTTTTCTATTTGTCCAATTGTATCTTTTAGCTATTTTTCCCAGTAAGATTTTGCATATCTTTTCTTCACTGTGAATCTTATTTCTTTCCCCAATTTTTCTTCTGCTTCTTTAATTTACTTTTTAAAATCCTTTTTAAGCTTTTTCTAGCCATTCTTTTTGGGCCAAGAGACCAAACTACATTTTTCTTTGTTATCTCAAGCATAGACTTTTTGACACTATTATCCTCTTAGTTTATGTCTTGATGCTCCCTATAACCTAGTAACTTCCTATAGCTGCTCATATTTTGCCTTCTTTTTTCTTTATTGATTTGGTATTTCCATATGAGAGTTAGGTTCTGGTCCTATACTGGCCCAAGCTTTTTTGTGCTGGGACTCTAGGTCTTACCACTACTTTTGCTGAACTTTTATACTTAACTGTTTGCTTCCTCTGGAGGAGAAGCGTCCCTTCTCACATGTACTAGAGGATCAGATCTCCCTATTGACCATCCCTAAGTATGAAGTTTAAGTGCTTACCTTCTACAGGGGTGAGAGTTTACTGTGTTGCTATGATAATGAAGTTTTTTTGGTTGCTGCTGGCATCTTTTTGCTGGTCTGCTTTAGGTGTGGAGCACTTCTGCTGAGTTGCTATGAAAATAAGGTTTCTCTGCTGTTAGAACCTAGGGTTAGGGATACACTCCATCAGTATGGGATCAAAAGCTTTCTGATGGCTTGTGTTAGGATTGGGACTCCTGGGTAAAAAGATTGCTCATTTGACTAGAGAGCTGTTGGTTAGCAAGAAGGCATTTTCTCATTGGTAGATTTCCCCAGGCTTGGAATCCTGTTTTAGGTTCCCTGCTGTAATACTGGCTACATCTATATTTGGACAGAGCTCCACTTGCATCTCAGTGAGACACACCTTTCCTTCCATGCTGGTAAACTGCTTTTCTGCTCCTAGATCAATTCAGAGGTGCTATTTCTAGTTGTTTGGAGGAAAATTTGGGAAGATTTCAGAACATTTCTTCCACACATACCAGAAGTGTCTTATAAAGTTTTACTGAAGGAAAAGTGGGGTGGGGAAGTAATGGTCTAATAAAATAAATTCACATTTGATTAATTCTTCATTAATTATTCTACTGAAAAGTCATGAATAACAATGTTTTATTAGACACACATGTGTGAGAGACCTTTTCTCTTTTTAGTGTCTAAAAGTACTTGAAACAATTGGCAAAACATATAATTTATAACTATATAGTATTTGGAGGTACTGAGTGGATATGTTTCAAAAATTATAGGTTAAACACAATTTGTTTTTATTCAGCTATTTTTGAGTCAGTAATGCTCTATTGAATTTTATTTTTTCTCTTTATATCTTTGAGAAATAAAGTCAATGAGGTAAAGTTGAATTACAATTTTATTAAAGAAAGTAACTATATGAAATTAGCTCCTTTCTTTTAAACATATCTGTTCTTTGTAATTTTGAATTATAAATCCTTTGATTCTCTATATGAACACATTGTTTTTTGCTGCTGTTGAAAATGAAGATTCAATATAGCTGTGGACGAATGATCTGAATTCTTTTCTTCCTTACACATCATGAACCAAATTGTCAACTAAGTGATTCTTGGAGAAGCTTTATTAATAGTTCCCATGTAAAATGTAAAAATAACTGCGATTTTGTATATCCAATTTTGATGGATGGTACTGGAAGTTTTGAAATCATCTTTTTCCCCTTTCCAAGAATAATGCTTTAGTAAAAAGTCATTGAGGAAGGATAGAGCATCACACAAATAAAGTTTTATGGAATCTACTTCTGAATTATAATAGAATATTTAGAAACACTTTCTTTTCCTTCATATTTACTCTTTATACATATCTTTTTTTTTCCTTTTGCTTTGGCTCAAGCCTTCAATAATTATGAAAGACAATAATTGTTGCAACTGCTACCACAAAAAGAGCTGTGAGAAACATTTTTGCTTATGTGGGTGCTTTTCCCTCCTTTAAGATTTCTTTTGGATACAGACCCAGTAATGGCACTACTGGGTCAAAAGGTATGCACAGTTTTATAGCACTTTGGGCATAGTTCCAAATTGTTCTCCAGAATGGTTGGATTATTTCACAGTTCCAACAACAATACATTAGAGTCCCAGTTTTTACACATCCTCTCCAATATTTATTATTATCTTTTCTGTCATCTTAGCCAATCTAAGAGTTGTGAGGTGACACCTCAGAGTTGTTTTAATTTTCATTTCTCTAATCAATAGTGATTTAAAACATTTCTTCATATAACTATAAATAGCTTTACTTTCATCATTTGAAAATTATCTGTTGTGCAAGAAAAAAATTAAAATTATCTGAATCTTAACTCACTTATGAAGGTTTTCAACTTTCACCACAGAAGCTATATACTTCTTTTTTCTTTTTAGTATTTCTCCAGTTACATGAAAAAAATATTTTTAACAATTGTTTTTAAAACTTTAAGATGAATATTCTTTCCCTTCTTCCCCTCCCTGACAATTGTAAGAATGTAAGCAATTCAATATAGTTTATATATATCCATGATAGTAATAATATGAAAGAAAACAGACAAAAAAAATTCAAGAAAAATAAAGTTAAAAAAAAGTATGCTTCAATCTGCCATCAGATACCATCACTTCTTTCTCTGAGTATAGATGGATAGCATTTTTTTTCATCATAAGTCCTTCAGATTTGCCTTGTTACTTTGAACTTAGTATATTTCACTTTGTCTCAGCTCATGGGACCCTTTCCAGGTAATTGTTTTCCTAAGGGTATCCTGTTTATCATTTCTTATAGCCCCAAAGTATTTCATCAGAATCACACATCACAATTAATGTAGTCAATCCCTAATTTATGGACATCACTTCAATTTCCATTTTTTGCCCTGATAAAAGAGCTACTATAAATATTTTTTGGTACATATAGATCTTTTGCCTTTTTTTTTATTTAATAGTCTTTTATTTACAGGTTATATGTATGGGTAACTTTGCAGCATTAACAACTGCCAAATCTCTTGTTCCAATTTTTCCCCTCTTTCCGCCCACCCCCTTACCCAGATGGCAGGAGGACCAGTAGATGTTAAATATATTAAAATATAAATTATATACACAATAAGTATACATGACCAAACCGTTATTTTGCTGTACAAAAAGAATCAGACTCTGAAATACTGTACAATTAGCCTGTGAAGGAAATAAAAAATGCAGGTGGGCAAAAATATAGGGATTGGGAATTCATTGTAATGGTTTTTAGTCATCTCCCAGAGTTCTTTCGCTGGGTGTAGCTGGTTCAGTTCATTACTGCTCCATTGAATATGATTTGGTTGATCTAATTGCTGAGGATGGCCAAGTCCATTAGAATTGGTCATCATATAGTATTGTTGTTGAAATATATAATGATCGCTTGGCCCTGCTTGTTTACTCAGCATCAGTTCGTGTAAGTCTCTCCAGGCCTTTCTAAAATCAACCTGTTGGCCATTTCTTACAGAACAATAATATTCCATAATATTCATATACCACAATTTATTCAGCCATTCTTCAATTGATGGGCATCCACTCAGTTTCCAGTTTCTAGCCACTACAAAGAGGGCTGCCACAAACATTTGTGCACATACAGGTCCCTTTCCCTTCTTTATGATCTCTTTGGGATATAAGCCCAGTAGTAACACTGCTGGATCAAAGGGTATGCACAGTTTGATAACTTTTTGAGCATAATTCCAAACTACTAGATCTTTTTTGGTCATAAATTCCTTCCTCTTCCACAGGTCTGAGAGGTAAACTATCCTGTGTTCCTCTAATTTATTTATAATCTCATTCTTTATGCCTAAGCCATGAACCCATTTTGACCTTATCTTGGTGTACGGTGTTAAGTGTGGATCAATACCTAGTTTCTGCCATATTAGTTTCCGATTTTCCCAGCAATTTTTGTCAAACAGTAAGTTCTTATCCCAAAAGCTGGGGTCCTTGGCTTTGTCAAACATTAGGTTGCTATAGTTGTTGACTATTTTGTCCCTTGAACCTAACCTATTCCACTGATCAACTAATCTATTCCTTAGCCAATACCAAATGGTTTTGGTAACTGCTGCTCTATAATATAATTTTAGATATTTTGCCTTTTAAAAAAAATCTCTTTTAGGATACAAATCCAGCAGAGGTCTTGTTAAGTAAAAGAGTATGGATGGCTTTATAGTGCTTCAGGTATAATTCCAAATTACTTTATAGAATGGTTGAATCAGTTCACAACCCCACCAACAATGTATTAATGTCTCATTTTCCCAACATCTACTCCAGCATTTGTCATTTTACTTTTCTTGTTTTGTTAGCCACTCTAACAGATACATAGCAGTACTTAAGAATTGTTTTAATTTGTATTTCCCCAATCAATAGTAAATTAGAGCATTTTTTAAATATGGATATAAATAGCTATGCTTACTTCATATCTTTTGGTCATTTGTCAGTTATGGAAAAGTTCTTATTTTTATAAATCTGACTCAGGTCTTTATATATTTGAGAAATTCTGTAGGCCTTGTTAGAGAAATTTTCTTCATTTTCTTTCCTCACCATTACTTTTGCTAACTGTTTTGTCTCCCACCCAATTTATTCTATTTTCTCTCTCTTTTCACTCTAATCCAAGAGTTTTCCTTCTGACTATCCCCTCCCAAAAATGCCCTCCCATCTATTATCCTCCTTTTTTCTATCCCCTTCCCCTTCTAACTTCTAAACCCAATCGAGTGTGTATGCTATTTCTTTTTTGAGCCAGTTCTGATGAGAGCAAGATTCACTCATTCCTCCTGAAGTCCCCCCACTTCTCCTTCACCATAAAACCTTTTTCTTGTCTCTTTTATACATGATAATTTACCCCGCTGTGCCTCTCACTTTCACTTTTTTTAGTATATTCTTCCATCACTCCTTAATATTATTTTTAATATACCTTTCCTTCACATTGAATTAATATATATATATATATTCTCTGTCTATATATACTTCTAACGGCCTTAATGATAGAGTTCTTTGTTGTTGTTTGTTTGTTTGTTTGTTTTTATTATTATATAGCTTTTAATATACAAGATATATGCATGGGTAATTTTTCAGCATTTACAGTTGCAAAACCTTTTGTTACAACTTTTCCTTTCCTTCCTTCTACCCCCTCCCCCAGAGGGCAAGGTGACCAATACATGTTAAATATGTTAGAGTATAAGTCAAATGCAATATAAGTATACATATCCATACAGTTATTTTGCTGTACAAAAAGAATCGGACTTTGAAATAGTGCACAATTAGCCTATGAGACAATCAAAAATGCAGAAGGACAAAAATAGAGAGATTGGGAATTCTTTTGTAGTGGTTCAGTCATCTCCCAGAGTTCTTTCGCTGGGTATAGTTGGTTCAATTCATTACTGCTCTATTAGAACTGATTTGGTTCATTTCATTGTTGAAGATGGCCAGGTCCATCAGAATTGATCATCATATAATAATATAATATTGTTGTTGAATTATAAAATGATCTCCTGGTCCTGCTCATTTCACTCAGCATCAGTTCATGTAAGTCACTCCAGGCCTCTCTGTATTCATCCTGCTGGTCATTTCTTACAGAGCAATAATATTCCATAATATTCATATACCACAATTTATTCAGCCATTCTCCAATTGATGGGCATCTACTCAGTTTCCAGTTTCTGGCCACTACAAAGAGGGCTTCCACAAACATACAGGTCCCTTTCCCTTCTTTAAAATCTCTTTGGGTAATGACAGAGTTCTTAGGTACTACAAGTATCCTCTCTGAAGTTTAACCTTATTAAGACTTTTATGATTTCCTTTTCCTATTTACCTTTATATAGTTTTGTGGAGTCTTAAATTTGAAAGGCAATTTTTCTATTCAGCTCTTTTCATTAGGAATGGTAGAAAACTTTTATTTCATTGAATGTCTATTTTTCCCCTGAAGGATTATATGCAGTTTTGCTGGATAGGGGATTCCTGGTTGTAATCCTAGATCTTTTGTTTCCAGGGTGGAGAGTGCATTATCCCAAGAATTAGAATTTGTGTGTGTGTGTGTGTGTGTGTGTGTGTTTGCAGCTCTTTTCAGGGAGCTGTAAGTTTATAGTTCTTTCAAGGTAGTATGATCTAAGAAGAGATGAATTTACTACTCTCCTGGTCTGTGCTTGATCTTTGAGTGACTACAAGAACTCTTTTCTGTCTAGAATTTTAAGGAGAGTTCCTGCTGCGCTTCACTCGGCTGTGCTAGTGCTCCTGCTTGGCCGGGACTGCCAGCCTGTATTGTGACCCAGATCTGAATATGGGCAAACACTACACCCTTGTAATTTTCCGAGCAGTTGTTTAATTTCACCTTACCCCCCCTTCCCCTCCCACCCCAACACCTTTAAGTGTGTGCCTTGGAACTCCAGAAATTGTTACCGCAGATATTGACTCTATCTTAACTATGTACTTCTTGTGAATTAATATGATTTCATTTTTGTTTTTCTATCCATAGGTTCTGACCTCAAATTAGCCAATTTAATTGATTAACTTTGACTAATATGAAAATATGTTCTACATGTTAGCACATGTATAACCCAAATCAAATTGCCTGCTATTTTCAGAAGAGGAGATAAGAGAGGGAGAGAGAAAAATTTACAATTTAAAATTTTATAAAAATAAATGTTAAGGGGTAGCTACATGGGATCCTGGATATAGCACTATTTCTGGAGTTAGGAGAAATTGAGTTCAAAACTGGCTTCAGATACTTGACAGTTACCTATTGTGTAATCCTAATTGTCTCTCCAAAAAAATAAATAAATAAAAATAAAAGTTAAAAATTATCTTGACATGTAATTGGGAAAAATTTTTTTTTGAATTCAATGATCCTCAACTAAATTCACCTTGATTTAATTCCAATGATTTTATATTTGATTTAGTGCAGAAATATTTGTACATCTTGCTATGTGCAAGGTAGTCTACCAGTTATTGTTAAGAGTGGGAATTCAGTAGAAAAAGCAAAAACAACTCAATACCTAACCTAAATGAAAGTATAATCTACTATTTGATGCAGGATGTAAACTTCTAGATAATTTGAAAAAAGAAGAGAGTATTAACAATTTGTGCAGTGGTATTGTCAGAAAATATTATCCATAGGGAATAGTATCTGGACTGATTCATTAAAGGAGAATGGACAAAGAATTAGTACGTACCAGGTACTAGTTGGAGTAGCAGATAGGGTTTTTGTCACACTCTGCAAAGAAATAGCTATAAGAAGACTTTTTAAAAATGATGTCTCTATGCATTTATAAAGATTTAAGCAAGGTAGGCAGTAGGAAAGTTGAAGGAGGGGAAGAGGAGGATATTCAGGAAAATATTCAGTGGAAACTGTTATTGCTTTCACTTATTCAAACTTCAAAATGTTTTATCTTCCTTAAGCTTCTAATCTATTTTTAAAATATCAATTTACTATTATATAAATAACTTTAATTCCCTAGTTAGATCCAATTCATTATTATTTTTCCTTTTTGACTTTATTTCTATGAGTTTTGATTTTTCACTGCTAAATTATATGATTGCTCACCCATTTTGCATTATTTGAAATGGCTGAATTTGAAATTGCTTTACCCTTGGATGATTTTAGTGAACATTAAACTTACTGCTGCATTCCCATGCCCTTTTTGGAACCTGATCATCATTCAGTTATGGGACAAAAAGATCTTGCTATTCATTCTAATCAGCTTAAGTTGTCATAATGTATCAGTTCAAGTCTGATATGCTTCACATACTAAAGTTGAAACGTTCCACCTCGTTCCAGAGATTACTCAGTGAAGGAATCTAAGTTGCTTTCTTTAATCAATTGCATTGGTGTGATTGCTCAGGAAGATCTTGTTTCTTATTATTCTATTATACTGTTCCTTCTGTCCAATGGACTATTATTCTTTCTAAAAGAACTTAAAATATGATGAATGAAATATTTTTTTATCTGCAAATATTCTTCAACTATCTATTGAATATCTAGATATGACTCCTATTGACTTATTCCAAAAATATTTCCAAAAGGTAATAAAAATTTTAATTGAAATATTGATTCTTTAATGTAAACAAAATATTTGTCAGTAGATATGCCAATATTTTTGTAAAATTAACAAAAACATGCACAAAATTTTAAATGTATCTTGCTAGTAACCCAAATAGAAATATATTCACTGAACATTAATCCTTTTTTTAACATATGAATACATCATTACTTCCTTTCTGGGCCTGCATTGATTATGAGAAGGGGAAACCAAATCCAATTCCTTCCTCTGTATATGTATGTGTGATTTTGTGTGCACATGTGTATATACATATATATGCATAAAGAAATGCATGCATACATGTATGCATGAATAACATATGCATAGAGAGATAAAGAAAGAGACAGAGAAAATGTAAAGTTTGTTATGCAAAGTTTGTTATACAAAGGCAATAATATTTAGGGGAATCAACAAAGGACTCCTATAAGAAGAGGATATTGTTATGATTCCCCTCCTCTTTTTTATTGTTTTCTTTTTTTCTGGTTATACATGCACATTAATTTTTTTTTTAAATACACATTTCTTTATTAATACTGTTGGAAGAGAAAAATCAGGACAAAAAGAGACAAACCATGAGAGAGAAAAAAAAAACAGAAAAGGTAAAAAACAGTGACTATAGTATGTGTTGATTTACATTCAGTCTCCATAGTCTTTTTCTTTGAATGCAGATAGTGTTTTCCATCCAGAGTTTATTGGAATTGCCTTGGATCATTGAATTACTGAGATTCCATAGTCCATTGATCAATGCACAGTCTTGCTGTTACTATGTACAATATATTCCTGGTTCTACTTGTTTTGCTTAGCATCAGTTCATATGAGCTGATTTTAAAGAGATTTTGGGGATTTTATAAGAAGCAGACAATGTAAGTACATCCTAGTGATAGGATTCTAAGAAAAGTCTTGGAGGAGGATATGAATAACATTTATAAGAATGGCAAATAGGGCAGTTTGGTTATCTTATAGAATGCCTGAATGTGAAGAAAGATGTAATCATCCTGAAAAGATAGGTTGAAACTAATTTGTAAAGTGTTTCAAATGCCAAACAGAAGCATTTGTTTTATTCTAGACACAACTGAAATAGAGAATATTCTTGAGCAATTCAATGGGATAAAACCCTAGCACCTTTATAAAATATGGATTGCAAAAGGAAGAAAATAAAACTAAAAAGACCAATTGGGACCATATGACAATAGTCCAGGCAAGAGCCATGTCCATCAGAATTGATCATCATATAATTTTGATAGTAGAAAAAAATAAATATGATAAATATGTAAGTGAAATTAACATGATTTCATAATTGTTGTATTTTGAGAGGCAGAGATATGATAAGATGGATATGACTGAAAATTTGTGAACCTAATCATATTCAAAAAATCGTGGTGTCTTGACAGAAAGAGAGAAGTTGGAGAAAAGAGTGAGTTTGATGAGGAAGAAACTGATTTTTTGGATTTTGAGATGCTTGCAGAGTTTCTAAAAGGAACTATACAATAGACATTTAGTTCCTATCACATTCCAAAAGAGATGTAAGGATATTATTTGTAAACTTAGGAATCATTTTCACAAAAATATTTCTTGAACTTATTGAGAGGTTATAACAAAAGCACAATTGTGAATTGTGAATACATGTCTAGAAGATCACAATGTCCAGAAGAAAGCTCTGGTGTAGATCCACACATAAGAAAAGGGTATGAATGATGATATATTAAAGGATACTGAGGCTGGGTGATAAGACATTTAAGAGAAAAACAAGGACACTGTGCGGTCATGAAATTCCAAAAAGATGACAGTTCAAAAGCAACTGAGAAAAATGAGTATTTCATTTCATTTCATTTATTTATTTATTTTTATTAAAGCTTTTTATTTACAAAACATATGCATGGGTATTTTTTCAACACTGACTCTTGCAAAGCCTTCTGTTTCAAATTATCCCCTCCTTCCTCCTCTCCCCTCCCCTAGACAGCAGATAGTCCAGTACATGTTAAACGTGAAAATGTGTGTTAAATCCAATATATATATACATATTTATATAGTTATCTTGCTGCACAAGAAAAATTGAATCAAGAAGGGGAAAGAAACTGGGAAAGAAAATGCAAGCAAACAACAACAGAAAGGATGAGAATGCTATTGTGGTCCACACTCAACTCCCACGATCTCTCTCTGGGTATAGATGGCTCTCTTCATCACTGAACAATTGGAATTGGTTTGAATCATCTCATTGTTGAAGAGAGCCACATCCATCAGAATTGATCATCATATAATCTTGTTGTTGCCATGTACAAAGAAATGCTGGTTCTACTCTCTTCATTTAGCATCAGTTCATATAAGTCTCTCCAGGCCTCTCTGAAATCATCCTGTTAGTCATTCTTCTTATTATTATTATAAAACAATAATAGAATGAGTATTTTTTAAAAAGCCACTGACCTTAACAGTAAGGAACAAGTTCAAAACTTAAGAGACAGCAATTTAACTTTTAAGTGGAATTAAAAGTTGAATTGTGAATTAGACATAAAGACATGAAAGCATTTTTCTATATATCAATATCTACATGTTGATCTCTATATCTTAGTACTGACATCTAAATCTACATAGTATTTTGTTGGTCAAAGACAGCTTGTCATTAAAATAGAAGAGAGAAATAGAAAAGCAGCTTGAAGAACTTGCTGAGACAAATAAAGGATTTTTTTTTCTGCTACTGATTTAGTATGGGAACTATATAGGCATTAATGAGAAAGAATAGGACATTATAATATTAAATCTATGTAGTTGGTCTTTGAAACTATTTATTTGCTTTGAAAGTAAATTGAAGAATTGGATGAAGGTAGTGATTATGTACTTAGGAAATTTGTATATGGCAGTGAAGAGAAGGAAGATGATTAGCATCTTGAGTATACTTAAGAGCTGAATCTGAAAAGGACTTTGGCTGTCATATAGTCCAACCCCTTTATTGGCAGAGGAGGAATTGAAGTAGAGAGGTTAAATAATTTTCTAATGGATTCATGGGTTGAGCCAAACCTTGAATGGAGGTCCTCTTAGGATTTTAACTTCAAAAAACACTTTTCATTGTAGAGATTTGGGCCTCCTGGAGAGTCCTAACATAACCCTAAGGATTATAAAATAAGACATTTTATGACAGCCAACTGGTCATATTGTCTTCTGTGCATCCATTGTTTCCCAACATGCCCTCCTTTTCCCACTGTGTGAGCTACCAATCTTCCTACCTACTCACATATCAGTATAAGGATAGGCAACTAAGGACAACTGACTTACCTAACCATAGCCTAGTTATTACTAGTAAATATAGAGGCAGGTAACAAAGGGACTATTCCTTTACATCCTGCTAGGTGATTGATCTTTGTCACATCTCCATCTTCCAACCTTTTTGGTCCCTTTTTTGTTAAGAGTCCCTAAGAGGATTTATAGACCAGCTCAGTGATCAGTAAATTGTTTATCTTTTCATTGTTGGACCTGAAATCTAGAAGACCCATAAAGGAAATAAAGATTCACAATCTCTTTATTTGCTTTTTTTTCACCATCTGCAGCCCAACCCTGAAGTTGATATGGCACTTATTTTCATCAATTAGGAGATAATTTCCATAACAATAGGCTTTGGAGATTTCATAATTAGATAATTAATTACATTATTTATTAGTCTGATGTAGATAGATAGACAGACAGACAGATAAAGGTGGATGTTGTTGTTTGTCCTTCTTTCTCCAAGAAGACCTTGACATCAAGGAGGGGATGCCATTGATGTAATAAGGACTCTGTGTATCCCTGATCTTTGTGGAGGGTGGGCCACCTGGCCTGGGGAAATTCCTAAAAATGATCTCTACCCACCTGAATCTCCCTTGGAAAAACTACCTCGTATCTCAAGGGAAACTCCCCCTTCCCAATTGATTTGGGAATCACTTTGGTCTGGGAAATAATCACCACCTTTATTGATTTAGAAATTAGCCCCTAATCACTCCCTATCCCCAAATCATAGAAGGCTAATAAAAGACAAGATTGGTTACCCAAACCTTTGCTAATACTTATCAGGAACTGGCCCACCAAGTGGTTTCTCAGTGAAAATAAACCCATCTTTGCCGAAAACTTACCTTTACTAATTTCTATCAGGAAGCAGCCCACTGTGGGAACTTCTTAATGTAATAAACCCATGTGGACATCAGGACTGTGAATTCTTTTTGCAAAAGCCTGTGACACTGGTCTGGGAACCCCATCACTGTTAGGGTATCTCTCATCCCTCAACACCATGACATGTAAGTGAACTGGATTTTAGTGAGCGAGAACTGAGCAAGTCATTTTCTCCAGAGCCATCTGGATTCACTTAATGGGGGAACACTGCCCTGCATCCAATCTCATCACAGTGGCCAGATATAGATCAGGAGGATTAGTGATGGTCCTGGATGAAATTGGCCTTTTTAAGCTAAGGTCTTTAATAGATCTCAGTCTGACTGAGGCTGCACCCATTCAATGAATAATAGGTAGCAAATGAGGCAAAAAAATCTCCTTTCGCCTTGTAAAAAAAAAAAATCTAAATAAATGAATGAATCTGGGAGAGAAGACCCTCAGGAGTTTTTAGCCAAAACTGAAATATTTGCTACTTTCATTAGCATGTGAATATAGCAATATATATAGTCTATGCATATATGCATTATATGTGTACACATGTATATTGTGTGTATATATACACACCTATATATTCCTATGCATGCATACATATGCATTTCTATCTATATATGTATATGTATAATGCTCTAATATGTATTGGAACATGACCAAAAATTATATTACTAGTAAGAGCAAATGATCAAAAAACAGAAATCATGATGATGATGTGAAAAGTTTAATAATGATGAAATGATAAATTCATTCATTCAGCAAACAATTATTAAGTGCCCACTACATGGCAGGCATTGTGCTTAGTGCAAGGGATTTAAATAAGAAAAAGAGAGTCGCTGCACTCAAAGAGTTCACATTCTAAAGAGGGAAGATAATACACAAAAGGAAGCTGAAAAGGAGAAAAGATGGGTTATTCAAGTAGGAGCTGTATGTTCCTTAAGTCAAAGCCAAGTAGCTGAGAGAAAATGGAGTTGCTAGAAAGGTTGTGAGGTATCTGCAAAGGGAACCTGTGGGAGACTTGTCATACTCTGCCTTCCAGGCTTCTAGAAAGGCAACTGAGGGAAATTTGAGCAAGTAAAGAGAATTAATTGCTTAGGGGCAACCAGGTGGCTCAGTAAATAGGGTTTGAAATCAGGAAATTCAACTCCAGTTTTAGACACTACTTATATGAAGTTCGAGACATCCCATAACCCTGCTTGTCTCAGTTTCTTCAGTTGTCAAATGAGCTAAAGAAGAAAATAGAAATATTTTCTGACAAGAAAGACCCTCAGATGGGATGGGGAATCTGATCGGATTTAAAGGACTAAACAACAACAGAGAATTAAAATAATTATCATAAATCATTCTTCTTGGTAATCAACAGCAGAGGGCATGTAATTCCCTGAAGCTAGCTGATGGAAAATGGGGTTAATTTAGAATGAACTGAATGAAAAGCTAGTTCTTACCTAGCATGTACATTATTTGGGGGCAATCAAAAATTTTTAGGAAGCTATGTGTAGCGGGGCCTAGATCTAGAGTCAGGAACAATTTGGTTCAAATACAATTTCATACACTCACTAGGTATGTGGCCCTGGGAAATAATTTAATTTCTGTTTGCCTCAATTTCCTCACCTGAAAATGGGGAAAAAAACTAACCTTCATAGATGTTATGAAGATCACATGTAATAATTGAAAAAAAACATTGAGCATAATGTCTGGCATATAGCATGCAAAATATAAATGCCAGTCATCATTGCTGTCATCATTAACTTTTTTTTTTCTCTTTCTCCTATTTTTCTTTGCCCTCCCTCATCTTCTTCCTCCTTAGCTTTTTTTTCTTTCTCTGCTTCTTGTTCTTTTCCTCTTCTTCTCTTCTCCTTTTTTATTTTCCTTCCTTTGTATGGTGTTTTGTTTATATATCCTTATTCAATATCTTTCATTTTGCTAGGACTAAGAAAATTTGATTTTGGTAACTGAATTATTTACAAATATCCTAATTTACTTCAATAGAAACTTTTACAGTCAAGGGATTGAATTAATCAAATGCAATACAGACCAAGAAAAGTTGAAGATTATCACAATGGGAGGCAGAAATGGGAACCTTTAATATAGAAAACCTTAAAGGTAAATTCTCTCCAAATCACCAAGGGGAAAAAAAAAAAAAGAAAAGAAAACATGTATATGATAAAATGTTTAATTACCATTTACTTGCTGAAAATTAACGTCAAACTGTTCTAAACCCAATCTCAGTGTCCTTCTCTAACTACATGTCATTTAACATCCTTTTATTTGCTTGAAATTCTTCTGCATATGTTCATTCTGCATGCACTTACATATGTACATTTTCTCTCTTTGAGAAAACATAAGAGCTTTCACAACAGGAATTATTTCATTTTTCTTTGTATTTCCATGCTTACTTATTGAATAATAACAAACTTGATTTCTCATTTCAATTTGTTGTAATAAATATACACAGATTTCTCCACTACATATATATATATATATATATATGTATATTTATATATGTGTGTTATTTCATAGCTTTGTCAATATAACCTGCTGGTAAAATCCTATATACTTCCAGGCATTAAAAAAGTACTGATTATGGAAAATATCATGTCTTACAGAAGTGAAACTCGAAGTGAAAACAAACAAACAAACAAACAAACAAAACATTTACAAATGGAGGAGACCAATCACCCTTTAAGAATGAAATGTAGTTCTCATAGTACTCATTCTCTATATATTCACTTTTCTTCCCAGAGGCACAAATTAGAAAGTCAAATGTGCATTCCAGGTTGTTTACTGGATTCATTTTTTCACTAAGGCAAGATACTGTCTGCTTCAATAAATTCAAGTTATAAAGAGTTAGGTTAAATCTTATTCAGAACTGGTATCATAACTCCTTGCTTTGAACTATGAAGTACTATTTTGCCCCTAAAGTGATATATTGTGGCGCTTCTTATGATATTTTTAAATACAGGAAAAGAATGCTGTCACACATAAGGTATGGAGGAAAGAAATTTTCAAAATTGCCAAATTTGAGGTGGAATATTGGTACTAACAGCTCTTTTTTATTTATTGGATTTAGATCATGGAATTTAGATTCATGAATTTCCCTAAAAATTTTTTACACAAATGAATTGCTGGACTCACAGTGAAATTGAAGCTAAACAATAATTTCAGAATTAAGGTGGAAATGCTGCAACCCCACAAGTGTTTATTTCCCATTTTCATCCCATAGTTCTAATTCTCCTTCCAATGCTGCATTTCTCTTCAGGCCTTTAAAAAGCTCATATACAACTAATGAATTATTTGTGATGAGGGTTGTTAGGGAATCCAATTGCTTTAACCTCTTTTTTTTTCAGCTATTCTTCAGGTAGGCGATGGAATCACACATTTATTTTATTCATTTCCAATTTGCTGAATCTCCAACTTAGCATTATTTCTAACCCATTCAAATCCATGTTAGGGACATTTCTGTCTCCGAGATTAGCCACATAGCCTACATGCCACATAGCCTTTCAGTTTGGGCAGGATGGGACTGAGGAAGGAGGAAGGGTGTGGCCCTGAGGCAGGAGGTTGTGCCTCACAGGGATGAAAGAATCTGAAGAGGCTCCTTGAGGTAGTGAGGAGCATATGTTCTTGCTAAATTTCCTTTGGTGCAACATCAACCCCACATGCCTCCTTCCTGGTGTTCCACCTATGGCATTATGCTGAATGGCTTGGCACAGGTAATCCTGAAAGAGAGGAAGCATAAATAGATGGCTTTGATCTGAACTATCTCTTTTCCTTCATGCTTCTCCCACTGAGATGATCTCTGAAAAAAATAAAATACTTGCACCTACCAATCAGCTCATCTCTGTGTTTATCCAGCTGGACTCTGAAGACTGGTAAGTGTGACCCTGGCAGCCTGCTCCTTTTAGGAGAAGAGTGCTTGGAAAGTGCAGCACACTACTAAAGCACACACACTAACACATGTGTATACACATCCATTTATGACTCAGTTTGCTATCTTTAATGCTATGATTAACTTCAGTATCTCAGGGCTAACAACTATTAAAACAAAGGTTTAAGTCATGTCAAGATAGCAACATGTTCATGGAACTTCAGAATTCTAAAACAAATTATACAGGTATATCTTCTGTGATTAAAAAATAGTTCTATTTAATATTTTAATTTAAATTAATCAATTAAAAAAAACTGAGTTTGGTTGTCGATATTGTGTTTTATCTCTAATCTTTTCAACAGATATCTGCCTTCTCCAGAATGACTGAGTTAATTCACAACTCTATCATTAATGCATTAGTCTTCCAAATTTCCCACAACCCCCCAACATTTATCATTATCTTTCCCCATTATTTAGCCAAACTGATAGGTATGAAATGGTATCTCAGAATTGTTTTAATTTGAATTTCTCTAATCAGTAGTAATTTAGAAAATTTTTTCATATGGCAACTGATGGTTTTAATTCTTCATTTGAAAATTATCTGTTCGTGTCCTTTGATCTTTTATCTATAGGAGTGTGACTTGTATACTCAAAATTTGATTCAATTTTCTATATATTTTAGAAATGATGCTTTTATCAGAAATATTGGCTATGAAAATTGTTTATCGGGGCGGAGCCAAGATGGAGGAGAAGGCACATGCGACTATCTAAGCTCTTCTCTTACCCTCTTTATCAATATTATATCGAGCCTCAAAAATAGTCTTGACTGCTACAATTCATAAAAATAAAAAGTATAACTCACCAGCCGAAGAAAATCTGCAGTCTCACCAAAAAAGGTTTGTTCTGGGGCTAGGGGGGAGATCAGCGAAGATGGGGAGAGAAATTAGGTTCTGAGGAGAGCCTCAAACCGAAACTGAAAGCACAGATCTCAGCACAAATTCGCAGCCCCAACCTGCAGTACAGGCTTTTCCTTGGGGCAGTTGCGAACCTGCACAGCAGGAGGACGCAGCCCGGGTTAGCCTCCAATCTGCGCAGTTGGGGGGCTCAGCTTGGGGCCATAGAGCTTTTGCAGGGCCAATTAAAGTTGGGTCAGAGTTCTGAGCAGACTTCCGGTAGAATCAGTGTCTGTGGTCAGCTGCTAATACCCATAGCCCCACAAGAGGCTCTGGCCTGGGGCAGTGACACTTTCACCCCTTAGTCTCTAGCCTAGGGCAATCGCTGACCCACACAGCCCAACTGGGCATTTCGATAGTTAGGCCAGTGCTGAATCCACTTCCTGTTGGGGGAAGGGAAAACTCTCACTCAGAGCACTCCCATACCTCTGAGCCGGAAATCGGTTTACTTCTCTCCTGTTCTGCAGAGGAAGCTGGTAACCCCCTTGCCTAGGAGGCATACCCTAAAGGCTTTAAAACATGAATAAAAAGATGAAAAGAATGATAGACAGCTTCTATGCAGAAAAAGAGCAGGTCAGCAAACCTGAAAAGACTAATAGCAAACGGGCACCAGACTGTCCTCTTTTACATGATGCTCTCATAGAAGAGACCATTAAAAGTCTCAAAAGAGAGTTAGAAGATAAATGGGGAAAGGAAAGAGAAGCCTTACAAGAGAGCAACAACTTCCTGAAATACGAATTGGAAAAGATAAAAAATTCCCAGGAAGTGCAGGGAAACAAAATTTGTGAATTGGAAAAAGTAAAAAAATCTCAGGAAAGTAAGAATTGTGAAGTGGAAAAAATAAAAGAATTCACTAGAAAGTAGGATTTGTGAATTGGAAATGACAAAGAACTTTCAAGAAAGTAGGATCTGTGAATTGGAAAAAGAAAATAATTCACTAAAAAAAAAAAAAAAAATTAGTGAAATGGAAAAAAATTCCATAGATCAAAACAATTCATTTAAAAACTCAATTGGACATATACAGAAAGAAATAAAAAAAGCTAATGAAAATTGTTTATCAGCTTTCAGATTCCCTTCTAATATTGGTTGTATTGGTTTTGTGAACATTTGTGCAAAACCTTTTTCAAAATTTAATGTAATCAAAATCATCCATTTTGCATTTCATAATGTTCTCTTTGGTTATCTTCTTTGACCTTCCCTTTTCCAGTGATCTGGCAGATAAGCTATCTTTTATTCTATTTTCTGATAGTGTCACCCTTTATGTCTAAATCATGAAACCATCTCAATTTTTTTGTGGTATAGGGTGTTACATATTGGTCTATGTATAATTTCTGCCATATTATTTTCCAGTTTTCCCAGAAATTTTATCAAATAGTGAATTCTTATCTCAGATGCTGGAGTCTTTGGGTTTATCAAACACAAGATTAGTAATCATTAAATATTGTGTCTTCTGTACCTAACCTATTTCATTGATCCATTACTCGTATTTCTTAGACAGTACCAAATAATTTTGATAATTGCTGCTTTATATTATAGTTTTAGATATAGTAGAGGTAGATCACTTTCCTTTGATTTATTTTCCCCATTTTCCCCCAATTAATTTCCTCATTTTCCCCCATTAATTCCCTTGATATTCTTTACTTCTTGCCAATAAACAGTATTATTTTGTTTAGTTTTATAAAAATTTATTGGCAGTTTGATTGGCATGACATTGAATACATAGATTAACTTGGTCTATTCATGCATACTTAATATTTTTCCAATTGTTTAGATTTGACTTTATTTGTATGAAAATTATTTTTTAATTGTGTTCATTTTATTTCTCTTTATTGTCTTGGCAGGTAGACACCCACAAATTTTATATTATCTATGGTTATTTTAAATGCAATTTCTCTTTCTATCTCTTGCTGGTAGGCTTTGTTGGTAAAATATGGAAATGCAATGATTTATGTGAGTCTGTTTTATATACTACAACTTTGCTAAAATTGTTAATTGTTTCAAGTAGTTGTTCAGTTGATTCTTTAGGATTCTTTAAAAAGACAACCATATCTATAGAGTATCAGTTTTTTTTTCTTTATTGCCTACTCCTTCGATGACTTTTTTTCCTAGCTAAAGCTAGCATAACTAATATAATATTGAATAATAGTGATAATAATGGGCATCTTTATTTCATTACATAAAATACTTGCTGATCATTTTAGATAGATGCTACTTATCATTTTAAGAAAAACTACAGTACTCCTATGCTCTTGTTTTATTTTTGGAATGGGTGCTGTGTTTTGTCAAACACTTGTTCTGTATCTCTTGAGACAATCATATAATTTCTGTCAGTTTTACTATTGATATCATCAATTATGCAGATATTTTTCCTGATATTGAACCAATCTGCACATGTGGTATGAATCCCATTTGGTTACACTTTATGATCCAGCTGATTAGTTGTGTTAATCTCTTTGCTAATATTTTATTTAAGATTTTTGCATGAATGTACATTAGGGAAATAGGTCTATAATTTTCTTTCTCTTTTTTGTCTCTTCCTAGTTTAGGCAGGAGTGCCAGATCTGGGTCAAAAAAGGAATTTGGAAGAACTTTTTGTCTATTTTTTTCAAATATTTTGTATAATATTGTAATTAATTGTTCTTTAAATGTTTAGTAGAATTCATTTGTAAATCCATATGGCCCTGGAGATTTTTTTCTTAAGGAGTTCATTAATAACTTCATCAATTTATTTTCCAAAAATGGGATCATTTTAGTATTTTATTTTTTCTCCTCTTAATCTGGTCATTTTATATTTTTGTTAATATTTATACATTTCAATTAGATTATCAGATTTATTGCTATAAAATTGGACAAAATAACTCCCAATTGATGTTTTAATTTCTTCTTCATTAGTGATAAGTTTACTCTTTTTCAATTTCAATATTCTCAATTTTTCTTTTTTCTAATCAAATCAAAAAATTATTTATTTTGTTTAGTTTTTCCCCATAAAACCAACTTTTAGTTTTATATATCAATTGAATAGTTTTCTTAATTTCAATTTTATTAATCTTTCCTTTGATTTGCAGAATTTCTAATTTGGTATTTAAATGGAGTTTATAAATTTGTTCTTTTCCAGCTTTTTCTCAGTCTGCCCAATTAATTTATATCTCTTTCTTTATCTTATTCATGTTAATATTTAAAGATATAATTTCCTTGAAGAATAGTTTTGGTTGCATCTCATAAATTTTGGTATATTGTTTCATTAAGTCATTGTCTTTGATAAAATTATTGGGTGTTTCTATAATTAGTTGTTTTGCCCACCCATTTTTTAGTATTAGATAATTTAGTTTCCAATTAATTTTTGGTTTATTTTTCCTTCATTAAATGTAATTTCTATTGGATCATGATCTGAAGACAATGCATTTAAAAATTCTGTCTTTCTGCACTTCATTGTGAAATTTTTATGCCCAAATATATGATCACTTTTTTATGTATGTGCCATTTATTACTGAGAAAATGTATATTTCTTTCTATTTCCATTCAATTTTCTCCTCAGGTGTATCACACTTAACTTTTCTAGAATTCCATTCACATATTTAACTTCTTTCTTGTTTCTTTTGTGGTTAGATTTATCTGTTTCTGAAAAAGCTAAGTTGAGATCCCTTACTAACAGATGTAGTTTCCTTGTTTATCTCTCCTACTATGATCTGTTTTTTTTTTTTTTTTAAATCTTGTTTTGAAATCATGACCTACCCTGTTGGTGTTTTTCTCTTCTTTAAAATAATAAAGGTTCTCTCTGGGAGAAAGCAGGTTTCCCAGGGAGGTTTTCTGGAGGCAGCTTTAGTTTCAGTTACAAGTAAATAATCACCCAAAATCGCAGCCAGCTGGTAAAAATGCAAACGTTTATTTTCTCCTTCCAAACTAGCCCGGGTAGTTGAGGCCTATCTCTCTGCTTGGTTCTAAGAGCTCTTGCCTTTGTCCTTGGCTTCTGCCTCTGCTTTCTTCAGCCTCCAGCCAGCACCAAGGTGGAAGATGCAATGAATCTCTCTTGCCTCGGAGAGAGGGTTTGTAGACTTTATTCCAAAATGCTCCTCTCCGACCCCTGGGAATGTTTCCAAGTAAAAGTTTCTGAGGGGCTCACTGGAGCTGTATTTATGCTGCTTCTCTGAGAGTAGGATTGTGGGATATCTCCCAGCATGCCCTCTGGCCCTAAGATCTTCAAGGGAGGTATGAATTCATATATCTCTTTCTAAACCCTGAAATCTCCCAAACATGTGAACTCCAATAAGTAAATAAATATTTCTTGCTTCTATGAGCTCTCTAAAGGTGTGAACACAAGCATCATTTCTATCACTTGTACTTAGTACCTTGTTTCAAGTTTTGGCCCAAAATATCTCCTTCTAAGATCAAATCAATCATATTGAACAACGATAAATTAGATAATTATTGTCTTTATCAGCACTAATGGCTTAACAATTTGTAAAGATTCCAACATACTCCTGCATTTTTTCTTACATTAACTTAAGCATAATATATTCTGTTTCAGCCTTTTACCTTTATTTTCTTCTTCAAAAGTGTTTCTTAATTGTAGAATTCTGGATTTTAATTTATTTTATTATATGCTTTTATCTGTGAGACTTCATCCCATTCACATTCACAGTTATGATTACTAACTCTGTATTTCCCTCCATTCTATTTTCCCTCATTTATTCTTCTCTCTCTCCTTTCATTCTTTCCATTTCTCCAATATTTTATTTCTGAACTCCACCTCCTTCAATCTGCCCCCTCCCTTCTATCAGCCTTTCCTCTTCTGTGATGACTGTGCATTTTAAAATCAGCCAGAGTCAGGAATTCAGGTTAAGGGAAAATCTTGGATCTTTATTCTTTGTAGAGGTGAAGGGGGATGGTGATAGGAATGTGAGCAGCCATGACACGCACCTGGCCAGTAGTCTCTCTGACTGTCTCTCTGCCCCTCCCTCTCCACCTACCAAAATCCTCCCTACATCATTTCCTATATAATACATCAGAACTTGCACAAAAAGTGGGCGGGGCCCATTCTTTCTCCAAGCATATATTAATAAAGTATGGTCCAATTACTAGTTAGCCTCACATTCGTGGGACCTCAGTGCATCAACTCGAGCTTCAGCCCATTACACTCTTCCCCTTTCTTTCCACTTTTCCCACCTACTTCCATATAGGATGAGATAAATATCTGTACCCAGCAGAGTGTCTATATTTTTTTCTCTTTGAGCCAAACCTGGTGAAATTGTTTGAAACAATGTTATTTTCCAATCCTTCTTTCCTTCTAGTGAAATAGGTCTTTGTGCCTCTTCATGTGATCTAATTTGCCCCACTTTTTTTCCCCTTTCCTTTTCTCCCAATATATTGTTTTTTGCCACCCAGTAATTGACATCAAAATCATCTGTGCCTTCACCTTCTGTCTACATATACTTCTTCTAACTTCCCTAAAAAAGAGATAATTCTCAAGAATTATAAGCATCATTTTCCTCTGTAAAAATGTAAACAATATAACATTTAAATAACAGTTTTTTTCTTTTCTGTTTATTTTTTGTGTGCTTCTCTTGAATCTTGTATTTGAAGATCATTTATCTGTTCAGAAATTGTTGAAAATCTCCTATTTTATTGTGTATTTATTAGGCTCTCTTATCCTTTAATGTGGAAGCTGCTAAATCCTGGGAAGTCCTGATGGTGACCCTTCAGTATTTGAATTGTTTTTTTTCCTGGATGTTTGCACTATTTTCCCCTTAACCTTATTATTTTGTAATTTAGCTACAAGATACTTTGAAATTTTCATTTTGGGGTGTATTTAATGATGTGATAGGTCAATTCTTTCAATGACTTTTATCCTCTGGTTCTAGGATATCAAGGAAGTTTTTCTTGATGAGTTCTTGAAAGATCTTGTTGCAGGCTAATTTTTTTTTTTGGTCATGACTTTTAGGTGGTAAAATTATTCTTAAATTATGTCTTCTGAATCTATTTTCTAAATCAGTTATCTATTTTTTTTGTTTTGATATTACTTGATTGATTCTTGATGTCTCATTCACTTCCATTAATCCAATTCTAATTTTTAATAATTTTTAATTAGATATTTTACCTTCTTTTTCATTTGGTTAATTCTGCTTTTAAAGGAGTTGTTTTGTTCAATGTACTTTCTTCACCGCCCCCCACCAATTTTGCCAAATCTCATTTTTTTATTAAAGCTTTTTATTTTCACCACATATACATGGATAATTTTTCAACATTGACCCTTGCAAAACCTTGTTTCAATTTTCCCCTTCTCCTCCCTCCTCCGTCCCTTAGATGGCAAGTAATCCAATATGTGTTAAACATGGTAAAAATATACATATTAAATCCAATATATTCATACATACTTATGCAATTATCTTGCTGCACAAGAAAAATCCAAAAGAAAAAATAGAAAAATAAAATGCAAGCAAACAACAACAAAAAGAATGAAAATCCTATGTTGTAAACCACACATAATTCCCACAGTCCTCTCTCTCTGGGTGTAGATGATTCTCTTCATCACAAGATCATTGGAACTGACCTGAATCAACAAATTGTTGAAAAGAGCCACATCCATCAGAATTGATCTTTGTATAATCTTGCCATGTACAATGACTTCCTGGTTCTGCTCATTTCACTTATCATCAGTTCATGAAAGTCTCTCCAGGCTTCTCCGAAATCATCCTGCTAGTCATTTCTTACAGAACAATAATATTATATAACATTCATGTACCATAACTTATGCAGCTATTCTCCTACTAATGGACATCCATTCAGTTTCTAGTTTCTTGCCACTATAAAAAGTGCTACCACAAACATGGCACATGTGGGTCCTTTCCCCTCCTTTAAGATCTCTTTGGGATATAAGCTCAGTAGAAATATTGCTGAATCACAGGGTATGCACAGTTTGATAGTTCTTTGGCCATAGTTCCAAATTGCTCTCCAAAATGACTGGATTAGCTCACAACTCCACCAATAATGGATCAGTGTCCCAGTTTTCCCACATCCTCTCCAACATTAGTCATTGTCTTTTCCTGTCATTTCAGCCAAACTGAGAGGTGTGTAGTGATATCTCAGAATTGTCTTAATTTGCACCAAATCTCATTTTTTTCAAGAATTGTTTTCTTTAGTACACTTCCCCTCCCCAATTTTTCCAAATCTATTTTAAAAGTTTTTTCAGTATATTTTTGTGCTTTCTTTCCAAGCTTTTCATAATTCCTTTTCATAGTTCTCATTTCCCTTCAATTTTTCTTTTATATTTCTCACTTAGTTTCTAAAATTCTTTTTGACCTCTTCCAAAAGAATATTTTATCTTGTGACCAATTCATATTCCCCTTTGAGGCTTCACATGTAGTCCTTTGAATTTTTGTTCTTCCCTGTAGTATCTTTCTATGATCAGGGCTCTTTTTGCTTTTTGGCTAATTTTTTAAAGTTTTTTTTCTGCTCCTAAGATACTAGGGAGACTGAACCAAACTTCTTTGGGAAAAATTCTGGGCTTCATAATTTGCCTCCTGCTCTTGAGTTGGAGGCCTCATATTTGTGCTACTGAGTCCCTGGCACACTAAACCAGGACTGAGGAGTGTGTTTTGGTAGTCCGTGTTGTGACTAACGACCTCCAGCTGGATTTCCTTCACTGCACCTATTCTGGGTCACACTTTTCTTTTATCCAAGTGAGACAGAACTTTACTAAGTCCTTCTAAGACACATGAAGGTGGAAAATTGTTCCATTACAAATTCTTATGGGTTTTATAACTTCAGAATCTGTTAAGAGGCTTCATTTAGCATTTATTTTGAAGGAAACTGGGGAGAACTCAGATAACTTCTTGGCTGTTCACTGTTCTCTTGGCTCCCCCTAACTTGAATAATAAGTAAACAAACTTTTTTATACATAAAACAGGTAATAGCAATCCTGTGTTTAAAAGTTCTGAATAATTTTTCTTTGTCTATCCAGTAAAATTCAAAAAGCTCTCCCTGGCTGTCTGGAACTGCCATCATATGCTTCCATCTTTTTAACAAGGCCTGCTCTCATACCACTAATTTTCTCCATATATTGACCTGTTTTAGAATGCTTTGACTGAGGCTGCTAATGGATAATGACATAGTCTTCAGGCTTCAATAGCATCTTTTAAATAAATTATAAAATGGTACTTCTGCATTCAGAGTTGAGTCACTTTTAAGTTTTTCATCCATCTAACAAAAGTAATTATATTATATGATTAATGTTCTTTCCAAGTCAGTTTTCTATGTTATTAAAAGGAAATAGTTATCAAGTGATATCAATATAGAAATTAATAATTTAAGAAAGGCTCTATAAAATTAGAAAATGAAACATTATTTTATAATGAAAATATTTTGTAAAGTAAAATAAAATGTTTATATTTCAGAAATATGTAAATATGTGAATATATTTTACATATATAATAGCATCCTTTCCCTCCTTCAATTTGCAAAAAAAAAAGAAAAAAAAGAAAAAGTTGGCCTTGGAGAAAAGGAAATTGAAGTAAAAAATTGTTCTTGACAGTATCTAGATCTTTGATAAGAAGTAAACCATTTACTGCTATAAGCCTCAGTTTCCTTATATGCAAAATTAGATGACTAATAATCTTTTAATATCTAAGTCACAAAGTAGGTAAGCAAAGTCATTTTTCAACAATAGAACTCTCTTCCTCTTTTCCTCCTTCCCTCCTCTGTCCTTCCCTCCCTCTCTTACTCTCTCCCACTGCCACTCTTTGTCTTTCACATACACATAGTAAATGGAATTTATTTGTTTATTTGTTAGTTTTATATATTTATTTTATTGAATTAAACATTAAATTTTATTGAATGTTTTATTAGTAATTGAATTTTTATTAATAGTAAATGAACTTAAATTATTTATAATCATAAAATCATATAATATCAAGGAATATTTATTTAAATTACAATATTTAAACCAAAATATACCATTTTAGTTCCAAAGTACACAGAAATTACCCAATTCAATTCCAAATAATGAATATTCTTTGGGCAGAGTTGTACAACCAGCTGTGAATCCGCATGTCATTACAGTTATTTTAGGCCTTTTCCACTACATTGTCCATAAAAAATATCCATAATGATACCATAAGAAACTTTTTCAAGTAGTTTACTAAAATAAAAATTCTTTGTGTCACGGGCATCCTCATAATCTGCAAATCTTTAAATGCCATCAGAAAAGCATTATTGATTAACTTGTCATAACTTCTTATTCAATGCTGTGTTTATTTATTTCTTGCAAATCATTTAAGAATCTACCTGTCCTAGAAATTTAATTGATATCAATGTTAAACCAGAATATGTCACCTTTTCCTTCCTTATTGAAAAGAAAGTTTTACCTGTCTCCAGTGTCAAAGAATTCTCCTTTCCTTCACCAATCTACATTCCAATTCAATTGTGTTTAGAGATAATATCATTTAAAGATGCATCTATACAAAAGTCAAGGAAATGATGGACAATTCCAAAATGAAATATATATATATATATATATATATATATATATATATATATTATATAACTATATAAAAAGCAGTATGACTCTAGATTTTAAAGGAAAAGTTCTTGGTTCCAGGTCCAATATGCCATTTATTTTTTATGTGACTTTGATCCATGCCTCAGTTTTTCTACTTATAAATGTAGAAAAGTTTGGGTTAAAGTATCTCTGAAATTCCTTCCAGTCTTAAAGTGATGATCTGATAAATTAATGTAGTTTGTAGACAGTCTTAGATTTTGTGATCTAACTTCTTTTTTTTCTTCTTTTTTATGTGATTTGCTTTTTAAAATTTTATTTTCCCCAGGTATATTTAAAACATTTTTAACATTTGTTTTTAAAACTGAGTTCCAGATTCTCTCCCTTATCCTTAACCCAAACCCATATTAAGAAAGCACTCTAAAGTTATACAAAATATTGCCATAAAAGTTATGTTGTGAAAGGAAATATTGATCCCCCTTAAAAAATGCTCAAGAAAAATAAACTTAAGGAAAAAAAAACAGTGAGAAAGAGTGTGCTTCAATATGTATTCAGTCACAATCAGTTCTTTCTCTGGGTATGGATTGGATTTTTCATCCTAAATCCTTTAGAGTACTCATGGATCGTTGTATTGTTGAGAATAGCAAAGTCTCTATCTTATTTTCTTTCAACATTATGCATTTTGTATATCCTTGATGCTATTATTATTGTCTAACAGATGTAAGGATGAACGAGAAATTTACCCCTACTTATTGCTTCCAAGAGAAAAAATGATTTTTTTTTTCTAAAATGAGTTACTTAAAACTTCAGCCCTAATCTTAGGCTCAAAAAACTCAAACAAAACTGAGCATATATGTTACATTAAGACAGTTTATTTTTAATTATCTTACTATACAGAATTTAACTCCAATGAAATGGAACACAATTGTTGGAATCCTTACAAAGTGTTAAGTCATTAGAGTTGATAATTACATTATCTAATTTAGCATAGCTCAATATGATTGTTCTGATCTTAGAAGGAGATATTATGGGCCAGAAGAAACAAGGTACTAAGTGGAACTAATAGAAACAATGCTTGTGTTCACACCTTTAGAGAACTCATATAAGCAAGAAGTATTTAAGTACTCATTGAAGTTCACAAGTATGGGAGATTCACAAAAGTTAACTTTGTAACTTTGTGAATTCATACCTCCCTTAATCCCTCCCTCGGAGGGGAGGAGTCAATCTTTGGGAGATCATATATAAAGTGGACAGAGGTCAGTCGTGAGTTCACCTGAATTAGATTGAGAGGGGAGCATTAAGTGAGTTTAGCCAGAAGCCCTTTCTCAGAGGCAAGAGAGATTCATTACAACTTTCACCTTTGTGCTGGCTGGAGGCTGAAGAAAGCAGAAGCAGAAGCAAAGGACAAAGCTGCAAGAGCTCTTAGAACCAAGGAGAGAGAGAGAGAGAGGCCTCTAAGAAAACTCACCGGGCTATATTGAAGGACACAATAAAAGGTTTGAACTTTCATCACCTGGCTGTGTTTGGGTGATTATTACTCTTAACCAAAACTAAGGCTGCCTCCAGAAAACCTCCCCAAGAAACCTACTCCCAGAGAGAACCTTCATATTATATTTAAAGAAGAAAAACACTACACACAATATATTTGTTTTTATGACAAGTAAAAGAGTCTTACAGCCTCAATGACATAGTATAAGTCTATTTAAACTTTTTTCTTCTCATGCCCCTTTTGTGCCCAAGAATTTTTTTTTGGTGACCCAGGTATATACATATATAAAATAGGTATACAAATCAAACATTTAACTGATAATAAATCATGACCTACACATTCATTTATATTACCCTATCTGGTACTGTACATAGCATTTTTTTACCATTTCACAAATTCTGTTTTTCAATAAATTGGTTTCCTTATATCTATTTTGCAAAGAATTATATGCTTTTTTTCCATTTCATCAAATCTATTTTTAAGAAGTTTTCTTCAGATTTCTGTTTTTCCTTTTTCAAACTCTCTTGCAATGTTTTCATTTCATTTCCCCATTTTTCTTCTAACTCTATTTTAAGATTCTTGTGAATTCTTCCAAGAGAGCCTTGTGAAATGGGGACCAACTCATATCATCCTTTGGGGCTTCTTCTGGAGATGATTTGCCTTTAGGATCCTGAGGGTTTGAAGTCTGTTCTCTTTTTCCATAAAAGCTATCTATAGTCAGAGTTCTTTTGGCTTTTTCACTCATATTTTTTAAAGGTTGAGTTTTGTTCTTAAGGCAAAGGTGTAACAGCCTCTTTAGGTTGCCCTGGGATTGGTTCTGCTAATTGACTTCTAGTGCTAGGTAGGCATGGCCAGGTCTCTTTTTTTTTTTTTTTCCTGGGGTTGAGAGGCTCACTATTTGCCTTTTGTATTTGCTTTGAATGTTTCACAGCTAATCTGCTGATCCACAGGCTTGTAACAAGAACAGAGTCGAACTAGGAGCCTCCCATTCATGAAGCCCTGGCTTCCTGTCCCAGGCTCCTTATGCTGCATCTCTGCTTGGCAGCCTTTCCCCTGACTGGTTGAAATAGACGTTTTCTGAAATTCTTCCAAAGTCTTTTCTGCAATTTTGTTATACTCCAAATATTTGTGACTTCTGTGGCTCCAAAACTAGTTCAGACGCTTGATCAGGTCTAAGGGACATTAAAAGAAGATCAGATAAAGGTGGGTCTACTCTCTATCATTTTGGTTCCATCTCTCCATATGGTATTATAAACTATTTTAAGAGGATTTCATCTAGTGGATAAGACTGTTAGCTTTAGAAATAGGAAGTCTTGAATTGAATTCCTGAATCTTACACATACTAGCTGTGCCATCATAACAAAGTCATTCCCCTTAAAATTGTAATTCTAAAATTATGAATTATGGGAATTTCTATAGGTATCAGTGGAAGCAACCACATAAAAGTCAGTTGCTTATATTGATAGAAACACTTGTCTGAATGTATATACATATTACACACAAACACATATGTGTACAAAGTCCTAAATTCAAAGAATAAGGTATTATATAGAATATATAGCCAGAGGGAAAAACATAATCAAAATACATTTGAGTTACAAAGAGGACATAATACAATCAGTGGGTGATTTGGGAAAATTTGTCAGAGGTAAAATTAAAGTAAGGCTTCTCTGACTTACATTTTTACCACTGATCCTCATAAGAGCTAAAAATAGTCACATTATGATATCAAAGAATTAATCTATAACCTATTTTTCCTCTTCTCCCAATAGAAAAAAATGTAATGACTAGAGATTACCAAGCATAACAATAGTTTTTACTTAAGTATCAGCTCCTATTTTTGAATGATTGAATACAGTCAATCCCAAACCACATTTTCCAGATTTACTTCCTGAATTTTTAAACCCATTTCTTCTGTAAGATGAAATTAATAAATCATTTCTGATTCACTTAATCTTATCTCATCCAAATGTTGTAAAAACTTGCTACTTTATGCCCCTAAATTTTACTGAGTTCTTAAAATTAAGCATTCAAATATCCAAAAATGTAGTTTTAATGAGATATAATAACTTGAAAGGAAAAAAAAAGTCTGAGTTTTCTGAAAACATTTCAGGGTCTGGTTGGCTCTACACTAGACATTGTGCCATAAATCTATGCTGTACATTCAAGATAATTAACATTAGACAAGTTTCTCATAGCCTTATACATTTATAACATTTGCAATTTCAGTATCCACTGCTATCTCATTATTGTAAATTTTTCTAAAAGTAAACTTAAATACTCTCAGTTCATAATTATTTATCTGTGAGCTTCAGTGCTTTTATTCATCATAAGGTCTTTCCAATCCCTATATAAAATTTACTCGATAACAAAGTAGTTACTAATGTCCTGAAGAGTTGGATTACCAAAGAGTTATATATAAACTAGCAGAACTGGGAGGATGGTTTTGTTCCTTTTGACATTATTCTATTAGACATATGACAAGACATTGAGGCTGATGACAACGTAAGAACATCTTAAACAGTTCATATATAATAATTACTTTCCTCCTACATATAAATATAAAAATTTTGACCTGACTTGACTTCACAAATATGCCATCTTCAGAATGCTCCTTCTCTGTTCATACTATCCCTAATTATTTAGGCTCTTATCATCTAGGTTTCTGTAATGACTTTATTATTTCCCTTTCCTCAATCTCTTTTTTCTCTAATCCATTCTTCATAGAGCTTGACAAATTAATCTTATTAATGTGACCATGTCACTTCCTGATCAAAATCAGTGATTTCTGATTGCCTATGCAATAAAACACAGCTTCTTAGCTAGGCTTTTAAGCAACCACTCTACCTGACTTCATTTTACTTTATCTTCCAGTCAAATTAAAATATAAAATCACATCTTACCTTTAACTGCCTTTGGGCACTGTGCATTGAACATACCAATAATTACTGAAATGTTTCAACTATGTTCTCTTAACCTTTTCCTTTGTTGTAATCTTGCTTTTTCTATTTATAACTATCTCAAATGTTGGCTTCTATATAAAACCTTTTCTGATTGCTCCAAAAATTTTTTTGCAGATTTATAGGATCTTAGATTTAGATATAAAATGTATCTTAGAGACTATTACAAATTCCCCATTTTAAGAAGGAAAAAGCAGGATTAAAGAGGTTATCTGACTTGTGCAAAGTACCACAGCTATTAAGCATTATAGGAGTTGAATCAATATCTTCCTGACTTCTTATCCAAAACCTTGTCCATTTTGCCAACAAAGAGGCTACTTAATTCTACTTGTAATGGAAAAAGAGTTCCCTCCAAAATATATCTTACCAAGTGATGATCCAGTTCTTTCCTGTAAATTTCCATTGAAGGGCAAATCGCTACCTCTTGAAGCAATATATTTTCTTGCTGACACCAGGATCACTCTTATTTCTAACAAATATCTATTTCCTAATTTCTTTTGTATCAAGAATGCTAACATAAATTTCAATCAGTTTCTTCAATGATGGGGTGACAGGATGACTGGGGAAAGGTATAACATTTAAAAATATGAAGAAGTTACTTCATATTTGTAGATGACTATTCAGTTAATCAATCAGCTCTTATTAAATGTATAGTATGTTTTAATAACTTTGGCTAATTTGACTAATTAAATTGACTAATCTGACCTGAAAGAAGAAACAGATAAAAAGGGGAAAAGATAACATGACAAAGAATAAAGTAAGGGGAAAAAAGCTTCAGTCTTCATTCAGAATCCATCAGTTCTTTATCTGTGTGTGCTTAGCATTTTCCACTCTGAGTTCTTTGAACTTGTTTTGGATCATTACATTGCTGAGTAGAGTTCATTCAACCATCATTGATCATCACACGATGTTGCTAATATTGTGTACAATGTTTTCCTGATTCTTCTCTATTCACTTTGCATCACTTTGAACAAATCTTGCCAGGGTTTTCCAAGATCTACTTCTTCATTATTTTTATTTTTATTGCACAATAGTATCCAATTACATTCATATACCACAGCTTGTTCAGTACTTTCCCAAGTGATGGACATCTCCTCAATGACAATTTGTTCTCCCCACGGAAATAGCTATTAATATTTTTAAACAAGTCCTTTTCCGTTTTTTATGGTATCTTTAGAATATTGACCTAGTAGTGTTATCACTGGCTCAAAGGGTATGCTCGATTAGTAATTTAATTTACATTTCTCTAATCAAAAGTGATTTAGAGCACTTCTTCATGTCTATAGACAGGTTTAATTTCTTCATCTGAAAACTGCCTGTTCAATTAAAAAATCACTTGCATTTTTATAAATTTGATTCTGTTCTATATATATCTGAGAAATGAGACACTTAGCAGGAACACTTGCTGTGAAGATTGTTTCCCAGATTTCTCTTTTCCTTCTAATCTAGGTTGCATTGTTTTTATTTGTATAAAAGCTTTGTAATATAATATAATCAAGATTATCTATTACATTCTATAATGCTTTTGATTTTTTCATTTGATCATATGTATTCTTAGGTAGTCCTTGCTCTTCTAATTTGTTTTAGGTCTAAATCATGCACTTTTTTTTCAAGAAAGTATATATATAGAAGAAGAAGAAATTATGTAGAAGAAATTATATTCATGAGTGTTCATCTTTCCTTAATTTCCGTGTAATTTTTTTGTTCTCTGCTGTGCATTTTTATACTTTATTCTTTTCTCCTCTTATCTCCCTCATCACCCCCAAACAATATATAAAGGATATATTTATATATACATATCCACATACATACACACACATACCCGACACATAGATGTACATATATCTATCCTATCCTTTCTGACCTCTTTAATTTTGCTCCTAACTTGTCTTGCTATTACTTAATCTCCCCCCACTCATTCCTCCCTTATCTTCTTATGTCACCCTTTGCTTCCCCATCTTCCCATTCCTCTTCCTTTATTTCTTTATAGATTTTGAAGGATGCTACACCCTTGAAGGATGTCTCTGTCTCTATTCTTCCACTTCACCTCATTTATGACATAATTAATATTTTAACCTTAATTCTTCCCCAATCTTTCTTTTGAGCTGTTGTATTGTTGATGTCAATCTTAAACATATGCTATGAATTTCCCATGTTAAACAAACAAACAAACAAACAAAACATAAACAATTTCTCCATGTTGAATTCCTAGAGATTACTCTTTGAAAATCCACGTCTTTCTCCTTCAGTATTATAGACAATTTTGCTGCACATGATATTTTTGACTGCAGGACTAGTACTATTGATTGTCAGATAGTTGTGATTCTAGGACCTGCAGTCTTTTATTGTGGCTGCTAAGTCCTGTACAATTCTAATTGTAATTCCAGAATATTTGAATTGTTTTTTTTTCTTGGTTCTTGTAAAATGTTCTTTGATCTGGGGATTTTGAAATTTGACAATCATGTTTCTACGTATTTTCCACAAAGGAACTCATTAAGGTGGTGATTGGTGAAATTTTTCTATTTTTCCTTTCCCCTCACATGCTAACATAGCAGGACAATTTTCTTGGATTATTTCTTGCATTACTGTGTCAAAGTCCTTTTCTTCTGGTCACAATTTTCAGGTAGTCCAATTATTCTTATATTTTTTTTCTTGATTTGTTCTCCAGATCTGTTGTTTTTCTTATATTTCATATTCTGTTCTATTTTTTTCATTCTTTATAATCTGTTTTGCTATTTCTTGGTCTTTCACAGCTTCACTGGCTTCTCCTTGCCCAATTCTATCTTTCAAAAAGTTATTTTTGTCTTTGAGACTGTATCTTCTTTTCTAGTTGGTTAACTTTTTTTCATAATTTTCTCATTTTTCTTGGATGGTTTTCATTTATTTATTTATTTTTAGTTTTTCCTCAGCATTTCTCAATTGATTTCTAAATTATTTTTTGAGTTTTTCAATAAATCCTCTCTGGGCAGAAAATAATTTCATATTTCTCTTTGGGTGGAAGCATTTTTTACTATAGTGTCCTCCTCTGAAGACAAACCTTGGTCTCCCCTTTTCCCACAGTATATTTCTATGATGGGATTCTTTTTTTTTTTTTTTTTTTGGCCAGATCAAATTTTTTTTTTTAATAAGAGGTATTAATATAAGTGCTTCTAATCTAATAACTTTACATGGGTTAATTCTAGTCCTGGGTCTTTTTAACAATCTACTCTGATTTTTTTTTTCAGATCTTTTCAGGTTATATCAAGACAACCCCTGTTCTACCCAAGTCTTCTTGATTTTTCATGAGTCTAATGTTTGCCCTGAGGTGCAAATTTTACTTTATTTATGGAAGAAATTTAGAGAGACATTTACTAACCAACTCCTCCACCTTCCCAAAATCTTCCCAAAGCACATTTTAAATATATCTTGTCATATAGTATGAGGTGTTAATCTATACCTAATTTTTGTCTTAATTGTTTTCCAGTTTTCCCAGCGATTATTGTCAAATAGTGAGTTCTTATCTCAAAAGTAGGTATCTTTAAATCTATTAAACAATAGTTTTCTTTTATCACTGACTACTGTATTGTGTCTTGTGTACACTGCTCTGTTTTTTAACCAGTATCAGACAGTTTCAGTGATAACTACTTTATAATATATTTTGAGATGTAGTTTTGTGAGGTCCCACTACTTTGTAATTTTTGTATTAATTCCCTTAATATTTTTAGACATTTTGCTCTTCCAGATGAATTTTGTTGTTATATTTTCTTTTAATTCTATCAGAGAGGGTTAGGGTTTTTTGATAATTAGGCAGAATTATCATTTTTGTCATATAAGCTCTACCCATGAGCAATTGATATTTTTCAAATGTTTATATCTGGCTTTCTGTGAAGTATGTTTCATAATTATGTTCACATAGTTTCTGGGTTTATTTTGGCAGGTAGACACTCCCAAGTATTTTATACTGTTTACAGCTACTTTAAATGGGATTTCTCTCTCTATCTCTTGCTGCCAAACTTTGTTGGTCGCATAAAGAAATATTGATTTATGTGGGTTTATCTGCTATTTTGCAATTTTGTTAAATTTATTAATTATTTCAATTTTTGGGTTAATGTCTAAGTATATCACTGTATCATCTGCAAATAGTAATAGTTTTGTTTCCTCATTGCCTATTTTAATTATTTCTATTTATTTTTCTTCTATTTTTGTTAAAGCTAACATTTTTTCAAAATACTATATTGAATAATGGTGTTGATAATGGGCATTCTTGCTTCAGTCCTGATCTTATTGGAAAGCTTCTTACTTGCACCATTTCAGATAGTGTTTGCTGATTATTTTAGGTATATACTGCTCATGAATTTAAGCAACATTCCCATTATTCCTATGCTCCATAGGGTTTTTCATAGAAATGAGTACTGTATTTCACTGAAAGCTTCAGCATTTATTGAGATAATCATATGACTTTCTTTTGATTTTAAATGTTAGATGTTAAACATGTGAAATTATGCAAAACATATTTCCATATTGGACATGTTGCAATTAAAAAAAAAAAGTAAGGGATAAATTGGAAATGGTTCATCAGTTCTCTCTCTGGAAGTGGAGCTTTTTTTGTTTAGCTTTCTATTTTCAAAATGTATGCATAGATAATTTTCAACATTGACCCTTGCAAAACCTTGTGTTCCAAATTTTCTTATTCCCTCTTCCTCTATTCCCTCCCTTAGACAACAAGTAATCCAATATATGTTAAACATGTGTAATTCTATACATATTTCTTCTGTACATATTTCTATTATCATGTTACACAAGAAAAATCAGATCAAAAAGGGGGGAAATGAAAAGGAAAACATAAAGCAAGCAAACAACAACAAAAAAGGTGAAAATACTATGTTGTGATACATACTCATTCTCCATTGGGGGTGCAAGATGGTTCTTCATCACAAGTCTATTGGAACTGGACTGAATCACCTTCTCTGTTGAAAAGAGCTACATGCATCAGAACTGGTCATTGCATAATCTTGTTGTGGCTATGTACAATGTTCTCTTTGTTCCACTCACTTCACTTAGCATTAGTTCATGTAAGTCTCTCCAGCCCTCTCTGAAATCATCCAGCTGATCATTTCTTATAGAACAATAATATTCCATAATATTCATATTACATTACTTATTTAGTCATTTTCCAGCTGATTGATATTTACTCAGTTTCCAACTCTTTGCCACCACAAAAGAGCTACACATGTTTTTCCATATGTGGGTTTTTCCCCCCTTTTTATGATCTTTTTGGTATGCAGACCCAGTAGCGGCACTACTGAGTCAAAGGGTTTGCACAGTTTGATAGCTCTTTGGGCATAGTTCCAGGTTGCTCTCCACAATGGTGGGATCAGTTCACAACTCCACCAACAATATATCAGTGTCCCAGTTTTCCCACATCCCTTCCAACATTCATAATTATCTTTTCCTGTCATTTTAGCCAGTCTGAGAAATGTAAGTTGTCTTAATTTGCATTTCTCTGATCAATGGTGATTTTGACTAGACATTTTTACATTTTTTACTAGAATGGTTTTAATGTCTTCATCTGAAAATTGTTCATATCCTTTGACTATTTATCAATTGGAGAATGGTTTGTATTCTTATATATTTGAGTTAATTCTCTAGATATTTTAGAAATGAGGCCTTTATCAGAACCCTTGGATATTAAAAAAAAAAAAATCCCACAGTTTTCTACTTCCCTTCTAATCTTGTCTTCACTGATTTTGTTTGTACAAAACCTTTTTATTTAATATAATCAAAATTATCTATTTTGCACTTCAAAATATAGTATGGTTTTTCTTTGGCTGTAAATTCCTTCCTTCTCCACACTCCTTTGTCTTTCTAATTTGCTTATAGCATTACTTTTTTATATCTAAATCATGATGAACTCATTTCAACATTATCTTGGTATAGGGTGTTAGGTATCAGTCAATACCTAGTTTCTGCCATACTATTTTCAATTTTCCCATAACTTTTTGTCAAATAGTGAGTTCTTATCCCCAGAACTGGGATCTTTGGATTTATCAAAACCTAGATAAATATAGCCATTGGCTATTGTGTTTTATGAAGCTAAGCTATTCTACTGATCAGAAAAAAAGAGTGGGGGGAAGTGAAATTCTCTGCTCACATTCAGATTAATGCAAAGGTTTGTTATATATAACTCTTCTAATATTCTATTTAAGTTCCTAAATTTTTTCTTTTTTTTTTTGGGGGGGGGGGGGGGGGCAGTTGGATTTATAAAGTTCTGAGAGAGAGCAGTTGAGTTGCCCCACTAGTATAGTTTTACTGTTGGTTTCTTCCTGAAATTCACTTAACTTTTTCTTTAAGGATTTGGATTTGGATTAAGGATTTGATACTATACTACTTGATGCATGTAATCTCCTTGAGAACAGGTTCCAATTTGACTTCTTGTATTTGCTTGCACTTGGCAAGTGGTAACTACTATTTCTATAGCTATATCATATATCTATCTTTATCTCTTTGTGTCTCTATCTTGCTATGCCTATACTTATATCTTATATCATTCATATTTGCCTGTACCTATATAAGTAAACTGATACCTATAATCTATCTCTAATCTCTCTATATATCACCTCAAATTTACTACCCTATCAGCTCTATCCATATACTGATCATTTCCATATACTGATCATTTCTTTATGCATCTATGCATTCATCCAACTATTTATCATCTACTGATCTATGAACATATGCATGCATCTATTTACCTTTCTTTTAATATTTGAATCCTTACTGATTAAAATACAGGACAAACTTGCTCCTTATTAGTTGAATTTTCCTTGCTTTCATTTATTTAGTAGGTAACATACTACTATAGTAGTACCAACCAAATAAATCTTCCCTTTCCAGTTCTAAAAGCATGAGCAAATTAATTCTTCCCTTGCTATTAAGAGTGTAAAAATGTGTTCATCTAAGACTGTACTTACCATCTTCATAATATTTCAAACAAAATATACTCCACTTTGAAAATCATTTACATATACCTATTGTTTCTCTTCTTTTAAGAATATGAAATCCTTAAACTTAGGGAATGACTTTGCTCTGTATTTATATCTAGTATGTAGTACAATGCATGATACATGTTAGTCATTTAATAAATGATATTACATTTATTCATTCATTCAATCTGAATCATTAGTTTTCTATTTTTATTTTTTTAGCTAAATAAAACTTGTAGATTAAGATAAACTGAAATTTAAATCTTTAATATATCTAAAAGGAAATTGAATTAGTTGCATATATAGACATATATATTAAATATATGTAAATATATCTACATATGTAGATATATCCAGGCATATATACAGATAGATAGATAGATAGATAGAAGAAATAAATATATGCATATATCTTCATATATAGATATATACATATGTGGATATGTGGATATAGATATAGATATCTATATATAGGCATATATGTCTCTCTCTTTTTCTTTCTGGATCTCTCTTTTCTCTCTCTCTCCCATTTCCAAATTCTTGGGTTCTGTTTTGTATTTTTTAAAAAAATCTAAATTAAAAACTAATCCATATTTATGAATAATGGCCTGAAAGCTTTAAATCATAAACTTAAAAAGGGGTGAATAAAATAAGGGGCAGCTTAATTTAACTATAATTTATATAAATTTCTGTTTTTATACTCTACTGTATTTAAAGGAATATGTAGTAAACCTCAAAACCAATTTTGATTATCAGAATTGGAGTCTTTTAGATTCCCAATTAACTATAAAATGTCTAGTAGAAACCTTATTTTGAAGAAAACAAGTAGGAAACTATGATAATTAGATACAATTTGAAGAATCTAGAAAGATTTTCAAATAATTAATTTAAAAATCAATTAACAAGAGCCCTGAGGAAGAAATATGTTTTCAGCACAGACCAATCCATAGTTGTATAAAATAAATAATTCCAGAAAAGACCCAATTTCCTTTTTTGACAAGATAATTGTCATAATCCATTATGTCAACAATAATAAAAACAACAAAAATCAAAGTATAAATTACAGAAAGTAATAATATTTGTAGTTGCTGCAGTATCTGCCAGGATCATAGAATCTCAGAACTGAAAGAAACATTTGAGAATATCTAGGTAGATCGGGTGTTAAAACCACAACCATATTCCTGAATTCAAAACCTGGCAACAGTCACTTGTTAACTATGTGACCCTGAGCATGTCATGCTCCTATTTGCTTTAATTTCTTCATCTGTAAAATGAGCTTAAGAAGAAAATAAAAACCATTCTGGTATCTTTTCCCAAAATTCCAAATAGGTCATGAAGAGGTCAAAACAGCTAAAATTAATGAGTAAGTCCAACTTGTTCATAAATAAGATGAGATTTCACAAGATGCTTTTCAAGTAGTCATACATTTTTGTTTAAAGAAACATAAAGAAGTAGGACCCAAGACATCCTGAAAACATCCATACTACATTTGCACAGGTATAGTTCTTTGTATTTTACATAAATAGCTAATGTTTATATCACATTTTTTATATGCCAAGCATTGTAATAAGTACTTTACAATTATTATGTTATTTGATCCTCACAACAACCCAGGGAGATAAGTGATATTATATCCACATTTTATTCATGAGGCAAACTTAAGTGATTTGTCCAGTGTCACATAGCTAGTAATGTCTGAGTCCAGATTTGAATTGTAGCCTTTCTATCTTTAGGCCCCAGTCTCTCCCCAATATCCCAACCAACTGTTTCAATTATAATGCCACATTTGCCACTTATGTTCCATCTACTGCTCTCAATTCTGCCCTTTAGAAGCAAAGGTTCTTAGCAGTCATTTAAATTTATAAATAGGTTGTTTGATAGATACTTAGATGCATAGCTAGATACATAGACAGACAGAGAGATGAACTGATGCTGAATGTATTTAGATAAAATGGGATTTTTTATAATCTTATGTATGTTTTGGGGGAAGAGGATATCTGGGAGCTGCTTTGAAATTATCCACCAAGGAAGGCAATCATATAATTAATTTTCCTCATTATTTACCACTCACATACTTTTCTGTACTTCATCATCTCCAGAAAAATGATCTTTTTGAAAGATGAAATCAGCCTGGAAACCCAGACCTCTTCAGTTCATTCCCTAACACAATTTAATAATTTCATATTTCATCACTTCTTTCTTAATCTCTCTTTTGAGAGAGAGAAACAAAGAGACATAAAAAGGAACATTCAGAGCAATGAAGGAAGAGGAGAGAGACTCACAGAGAAAGATGGGGGGGGAGGAGTGGCAGAGAGGTGAGGGCAGAGAAGAGTGGGATGGCAGGAGAAAGATCATTAATTCTCAAGGACATTGTTTCATTAGTCTACCTCTGAGTTGGAAATGTATAGAACTACCTAAAAATCTAGATTCAAGAAAGTAGAGGAAAGTAATCTGATTTAGCTAAACCAATGTATATTTCCATATTCCTTTTCCATATCTAAAAGAAACAAGAGTGAAAATAATCTAGAAAGAACCTAGAAATGGGTTGTGTTCAATTTGGATACTGAAGAGGAAGAAAAAGAATATTTTGCTTAAGTTTATACTATGATTTTTGCCTTTCCCCTTTTAACTTTTCTGCAATATTCTTTCTAGGATTTGAGTATGAGTCAAAAAGCATTCCTTCTTCATTCTGAACTTATTCCTGTATTAATTCAAATCATGTGAACTTTACAGAGGAAGTCCAGATGGCATGGTAAAGCTGGAAACTTGCCTTGCTCTCCCCCAAACTACTCCAAATTCATTTAAATAATGACAAAAAAAATTTTAGACCATCAGAACAGAGAAAGTCAGAATAGAACAATTTTCCAGCTGAATATAACTTATGTTATATAACTCAGGAAATTGACTCTTATTTTAATAGTTAAAAGCTGAATAATAGGCTAACAACAGAAAAATATTCTGATCATAAAAAGTTACTATGATGACAAGGAAAATCAAGGAAGAAGAAAATAATAAAATCAAAGCTCCCATACCCAAAGTCTCCAAGAAAAAAAAAAATGAATTGGTCTCATATCATGTGAACTTGATAGAAATATTCACAATAGGCAGAATGAAGATTCTTAATAGATGAAATATGGGTAAGAGATGGATATTTTGATAGGATTTGAGTATGAGTCAAAAAGCATTCCTTCTTCATTCTGAACTTATTCCTGTATTAATTCAAATCATGTGAACTTTACAGAGGAAGTCCAGATGGCATGGTAAAGCTGGAAACTTGCCTTGCTCTCCCCCAAACTACTCCAAATTCATTTAAATAATGACAAAACAAATTTTAGACCATCAGAACAGAGAAAGTCAGAATAGAACAATTTTCCAAGTGAATATAACTTATGTTATAGGGAGCGGAGCCAAGATGGCGGAGAAGACACACGCGACTTTCTAATGTCTTCTCTTACCCTCTTTTTCAATATTATATCGAGCCTCAAAAATAGTCTTGACTGCTACAATTCATAAAGATAAGAAGTAGAACAACTCACCGGCCGAAGAAAATCTGCAGTCTCGCCAAAAAAAAGGTTGGTTCCAGGGCCAGGGGGGAGATCAGCGAAGATGGGGAGAGAAATTAGGTTCTGAGGAGAGCCTCAAACCGAAACTGAAAGCACAGATCTCAGCATAAGCTCTCAGCACCAACCCGCAGTACGGGGCTTTTCCTTGGGGCAGTTGTGATCCTGCACGGCAGGAGGACTCAGCCCGGGTTAGCCTCCAATCTGCACAGTGGGGAGCTCAGCTTGGGGCCATGGAGCTTTTCCAGGGACGATTTGCATCAGGCAGAGATGCTGGGCAGAGTTTGCGGCGATCTGCGGTCTGCGGTCTGCGGTCTGTGGTCTGTGGTCTGAGGTCAGCTGCTAATACTCACAGTCCCACAAGAGGCTCCGGCCTGGGGCAGTGACACTTTCACCACTTAGTCTCTAGCCGAGGGCAATCGATAATCCACTCAGCCCTACTAAGCAGTTTGATAGCTCGGCCAGTGCTGAATCCACTTCCTGTTGGGGGAAGGGAAAACTCTCACTCAGAGCACTCCCATACCTCGGAGCCGGAAATCGGTTTACATCTTTCCCTGCTCTGCAGAGGAAGCTGGTAACCCCCTTGCCTAGGAGACCTACCCTAAAGGCTTTAAAACATGAATAAAAAGATGAAAAGAACGATCGACAGCTTCTATGCAGAAAAAGAGCAGGTCAGCAAACCTGAAGAGACCTCAAACAGCAAAAATGCATCAGACTGTCCTCCTTTACATGATGCTCTCATAGAAGAGACCATTAAAAGTCTCAAAAGAGAGTTAGAAGATAAATGGGGAAAGGAAAGAGAAGCCTTACAAGAGAGCAACAACTTCCTGAAATACGAATTGGAAAAAGTAAAAAAATCTCAGGAAAGTAAGAATTGTGAATTGGAAAAAATAAAGAATTCACTAGAAAGTAGGATTTGTGAATTGGAAAAGACAAAGAACTCGCAAGAAAGTAGGATCCGTGAATTGGAAAAGACAAAGAACACGCAAGAAAGTAGGATCTGTGAATTGGAAAAAGAAAATAATTCACTAAAAAAAAAAATTAGTGAAATGGAAAAAAATTCCACAGACCAAAACAATACATTCAAAAACTCAATTGGACATATACAGAAAGAAGTAAAAAAAGCTAATGAAGAAAATAATTCTTTAAAAATTAGAACTGAACAAATAGAAACTAATGATTCATTGAGACAGCAAGAATCAGTCAAGCAAAAACAAAAAAATGACAAACTGGAAAAAACCATGAATTATCTACTTGCAAAAACGACAGACTTGGAAAATAGATCTAGGAGAGATAATCTGAGGATTATTGGACTTTCTGAAAACTATGATGAAAAAAAGAGCCTAGATACTATTTTACAAGAAATCATCAAAGAGAACTGCCCAGATGTAATAGAATCAGAAGGTAAAATAGGCATTGAAAGAATTCATCGAACACCTTCTGAAAGAAACCCTAAAATAAAAACCCCAAGGAATATTGTGGCAAAATTTCAGAACTATCAGATTAAGGAAAAAATTTTACAAGCAGCCAAAAAAAAACCATTTAAATACCGAGGTGCCACAATAAGGATCACCCAAGATCTGGCTGCCTCTACATTAAAGGAAAGAAGGGCCTGGAATATGATATTCCGAAAGGCACAAGAACTTGGGATGCAGCCAAGAATAAACTACCCAGCTAAGCTGAGCATTTTCTTCCAGGGAAGAAGATGGACATTTAATGAAACAAATGAATTCCATTTGTTTCTGAAGAAAAAACCAGAACTAAACAAAAAATTTGATCTCCAAGAATAGAACTCAAGAGATGCAGAAAAGGTAAAAATAACTCTTGAGAATTGTATTTCTGTTGTGGATATACAAAAAGAATACATGTATAATTTGATTGTACTGATATAACATAAAAAAGGGAAGTAGATATGGAAAAGGGATGATGGCAGAATAAGGTGGGAAGGAGGGATAAAAAGAGGGAAACCACATCCCACAAAGAGGCTAAGGAAACTTATCATATCTGAGGGAATTTAGAGAGGGGGAGGAACATTGTGTGAATCTTACTCTCATCAGAGTTGGCTCAAAGAAAAAATAATTGACATTTGTTTTAGAGAAAATTCTCTCTCGCCTCATTAAAAACGGGGGAGAGGAAAAGGGAAAAGAAAAAGAGTAATAAGGGAAGGAAGGGGGAAAGACTCAAAGGGGGGGAGGGAGGGATTATAAAGAGGATAAGTATCGTGATACAAGAGGGGTACATAAGTTTAAAAGGGGGAAAGAGGGTTGGGGGAGGCAAGAATAAGTAAAGCACAATCTGGGGTTATTAGGATGGCAGGAAATACAGATTTAGTAATTCTAACCGTAAATGTGAATGGGATGAACTCCCCCATAAAGAGGAGGCAGATAGCAGACTGGATCAAAAGTCAGAACCCTACAATATGTTGTTTACAAGAAACACATTTAAAGCAGGGGGATACATATAGAGTAAAGGTAAAAGGCTGGAGCAAAATCTATTATGCTTCAGGTGAAGTCAAAAAAGCAGGGGTAGCCATCCTTATCTCAGATCAAGCAAAAGTAAAAATTGATCTAATTAAAAGAGATAAGGAAGGAAACTACATCCTGCTAAAGGGTAGCATAAACAACGAAGCAATATCAATATTAAACATATATGCACCAAGTGGTATGGCACTCAACTTCCTAAAGGAGAAGTTAAGAGAGTTGCAAGAAGAAATAGACAACAAAACTGTAATAGTAGGAGATCTCAACCTTGCACTCTCAGAATTAGACAAATCAAACCACAAAACAAATAAGAAAGAAATTAAAGAAGTAAATAGAATATTAGAAAAATTAGGTATGTTGGATCTTTGGAGAAAATTGAATGGAGATAGAAGGGAATATACTTTCTTCTCAGCAGTTCATGGAACCTATTCAAAAATTGACCATATATTAGGACATAAAGACCTCAAAATTAAATGCAAGAAAGCAGAAATAGTAAATGCTTTCTTTTCAGATCATGATGCAATAAAAACTACATTCAACAAAAAGTTAGGGGGAAATAGACCAAAAAGTAATTGGAAACTAAACAATCTCATCTTAAAGAATGATTGGGTGAAGCAGCAAATTATAGATACAATTAATAATTTCACTCAAGATAATGACAATGATGAGACATCATACCAAAATTTGTGGGATGCAGCCAAAGCGGTAATAAGAGGGAATTTTATATCCTTAGAGGCTTACTTGAATAAAACAGAGAAAGAAAAGATTAATGAATTGGGCTTGCAACTAAAAAAACTAAAAAAAGACCAAATTAAAAACCCCCAATCAAATACTAAATTGGAAATTCTAAAATTAAAAGGAGAAATTAAAAATATTGAAAGTAAAAAAACTATTGAACTAATTAATAAAACTAAGAGTTGGTTCTATGAAAAAGCCAATAAAATAGATAAGCCTTTGGTAAATCTGATTAGAAAAAGGAGGGAGGAAAATGAAATTAGTAGTCTTAAAAATGAAAAGGGAGAACTTTCCACCAATGAAGAGGAAATTAGAGAAATAATAAGGAGTTATTTTGCTCAACTTTATGCCAATAAATTTGATAACCTAAGTGAAATGGATGACTACCTCCAAAAATATAGACTTCCCAGACTAACAGAGGAGGAAGTAAATTGCTTGAATAGTCCCATTTCAGAAAAAGAAATAGAACAGGCAATTAAACAACTCCCTAAGAAAAAATCCCCAGGACCAGATGGATTTACATGTGAATTTTACCAAACATTTAAAGAACAATTGGCCCCAATGCTATATAAATTATTTGATAAAATAGGGAATGAAGGAGTCCTACCAAATTCCTTCTATGACACAGACATGGTACTGATACCTAAACCAGGTAGGCTGAAAACAGAGAAAGAAAATTATAGACCAATCTCCCTAATGAATATTGATGCTAAAATCTTAAATAAGATATTAGCAAAAAGACTACAGAAAATCATCTCCAAGATAATACACTATGATCAAGTAGGATTTATACCAGGAATGCAGGGCTGGTTCAATATTAGGAAAACTATCAATATAATTGGCCATGTTAATAACCAAATTAACAAAAACCATATGATCATCTCAATAGATGCAGAAAAAGCATTTGATAAAATCCAACATCCATTCCTATTAAAAACACTTGAGAGTATAGGAATAAATGGACTTTTCCTTAAAATAATCAGCAGCATCTATTTAAAACCATCAGTAAGCATCATATGTAATGGAGACAAACTGCAACCATTCCCAATAAGATCTGGAGTGAAACAAGGTTGCCCACTATCACCGTTACTATTTAATATTGTATTAGAAACGCTAGCTATAGCAATAAGAGCTGAGAAAGAGATTAAAGGAATAAGAATAGGCAATGAGGAAGCCAAATTATCACTCTTTGCCGATGACATGATGGTATACTTAGAGAACCCCAGAGATTCTGCTAAAAAGTTATTAGAAATAATCCACAACTTTAGCAAAGTTGCTGGTTATAAAATAAACCCACATAAGTCATCAGCATTCTTATATATCACTAACAAAATCCAACAGTCAGAGTTACAAAGAGAAATTCCATTTAAAGTAACTACTGATAATATAAAATATTTAGGAATCTATCTGCCAAGGGAAAATCAGAAACTTTATGAGCAAAATTACAGACCACTTTTCACACAAATTAAGTCTGATCTAACCAATTGGAAAAATATTAAATGCTCTTGGATAGGGCGAGCAAATATAATAAAGATGACAATATTACCTAAACTAATCTATTTATTTAGCGCTATACCAATCAGACTCCCAAAAAACTATTTTAATGACCTAGAAAAAATAACAACAAAGTTCATATGGAAAAACAAAAGGTCAAGAATTTCAAGGGAATTAATGAAAAAAAAATCAAATGAAGGTGGCTTAGCTGTACCAGATCTAAAATTATATTATAGAGCAGCAGTTACCAAAACTATTTGGTATTGGCTAAGGAATAGATTAGTTGATCAGTGGAATAGATTAGGTTCAAGGGATAAAACAGTCAACAAATATAGCAACCTAGTCTTTGACAAACCCAAAGATCCCAGCTTTTGGGATAAGAACTTACTGTTTGATAAAAATTGCTGGGAAAATTGGAAACTAATATGGCAGAAACTAGGCATTGATCCATACTTAACGCCGTACACCAAGATAAGGTCAAAATGGGTTCATGACCTAGGCATAAAGAATGAAATTATTAATAAATTAGAGGAACATAGGATAGTTTACCTCTCAGACCTGTGGAAGGGGAAGGTCTTTATGACCAAAGCAGAACTAGAGATCATTACTGATCACAAAATAGAAAATTTCGATTATACCAAACTGAAAAGTTTTTGTACAAACAAAACTAATGCAGACAAGATTAGAAGGGAAGCAATAAACTGGGAAAATATTTTTACAGTCAAAGGTTCTGATAAAGGCCTCATTTCCAAAATATATAGAGAATTAACTCTAATTTATAAAAAATCAAGCCATTCTCCAATTGAAAAATGGTCAAAGGATATGAACAGACAATTCTCAGATGAAGAAATTGAAACTATTTCTAGTCATATGAAAAGATGCTCCAAGTCATTATTAATCAGAGAAATGCAAATTAAGACAACTCTAAGATACCACTACACACCTGTCAGATTGGCTAAGATGACAGGAAAAAATAATGATGATTGTTGGAGGGGATGCGGGAAAACTGGGACATTGATGCATTGTTGGTGGAGTTGTGAACGAATCCAACCATTTTGGAGAGTAGTTTGGAACTATGCTCAAAAAGTTATCAAACTGTGCATACCCTTTGATCCAGCAGTGTTACTACTGGGATTATATCCCAAAGAGATTATAAAGAAGGGAAAGGGACCTGTATGTGCACGAATGTTTGTGGCAGCCCTTTTTGTAGTGGCTAGAAACTGGAAACTGAATGGATGTCCATCAGTTGGAGAATGGCTGAATAAATTGTGGTATATGAAAATTATGGAATATTACTGTTCTGTAAGAAATGACCAACAGGATGATTTCAGAAAGGCCTGGAGAGACTTACACGAACTGATGCTGAGTGAAATGAGCAGGACCAGGAGATCATTATATACTTCAACAACAATACTAGATGATGACCAGTTCTGATGGATCAGGCCATCCTCAGCAACGAGATCAACCAAATCATTTCTAATGGAGCAGTAATGAACTGAACTAGCTATGCCCAGAAAAAGAACTCTGGGAGATGACTAAAAACCATTACATTGAATTCCCAATCCCTATATTTATGCACACCTGCATTTTTGATTTCCTTCACAAGCTAATTGTACAATAATTCAGAGTCTGATTCTTTTTGTACAGCAAAATAATGTTTTGGTCATGTATACTTATTGTGTATCTAAGTTATATTTTAATATATTTAACATCTACTGGTCATCCTGCCATTTAGGAGGGGGTGGGGGGGTAAGAGGTGAAAAATTGGAACAAGAGGTTTGGCAATTGTTAATGCTGTAAAGTTACCCATGTATATATCCTGTAAATAAAAGGCTATTAAATAAAAAAAAATAACTTATGTTATATAACTCAGGAAACTGACTCTTATTTTAATAGTTAAAAGCTGAATAATAGGCTAACCACAGAAAAATATTCTGATCATAGAAAGTTACTATGATGACAAGGAAAATCAAGGAAGAAGAAAATAATAAAATCAAAGCTCCCATACCCAAAGTCTCCAAGAAAAAAAATTGAATTGGTCTCATATGTGAACTTGATAGAAATATTCACAATAGGCAGAATGAAGATTCTTAATAGATGAGATGAGTGAGAGATGGATGTTTTGAAAACTTTTTTCCCATTACATGTAAAACAATTTTTAACTTTTGTTTTGAAAACTTTAAGTTCCAGATTCTCTTCTTCCCTTCCCTCATTAAAGCATACATGATTATGCAAAATATGTCCATAAAAGTTATGTTGTGAAAGAAAACATAGATTTCTTCAAAAAAAATCATTTAAGAATTATTAACACAAAAAATCTAGAAGGTAATGAGGTATCAATAGACAGTAACAACCCCTAGGGATAGCTAAGTAGTCAGGTTTCTCCGGGGAAGTGAAACCAGATTCTTAATAGACAAGATTAAACTGATGAAAGAGAATACAAGTTAGATGTTACCTTTCTGAACATAGATATAAAACAAATATAAGATTCTACTGTTAATCATATATTTCAACACATTTAACATGTATTAGACTACCTGTCAGCTAGGGGAGGGGGTGGGGGAAAGTGGGAAAAATTTGGAACAAAAGGTTTTACAAGGGTCAATGTTGAAAAAATTACCTGTGCATATGCTTTGTAAATAAATTAATTAATTTAATAATATTAAGCTGTTAATTAGAAACAACTTATGAATGGGAAAAAATTTTATTGCTTCAATTTACTAGCTGAGTTCAGATTATTTTTTAAATGGCTGTCCTGTTTTCAGTGCTACCAGTCCTTGTGTTAATTCCAAATATTGAAAGACATGTAACATAAATATGGCATTAAGACAGAAAAGAATTGGAAAATGAATTCAATCAGAAGAGGATTAAAACAAACCAACAAAAAAAATGAATATAGCATGGGTTGATTTACATTCAGTTTTCTTAGTTCTGTTTTTGGATGCATATGGCATTTTCTGTCCAAAGTCTATTGGGATTGCTTTGGATCACTGAACCATTGAGAAGAACCAAGTCTTTTCTAGTTGATCATTCCACATTCCTGCTGTTATTGTATACAACGTATTCCTACTTCTGCTTGTTTCACCCAGCATCAGTTCATTTAAATTTTTCCTGGCCTTTCTATAGTAAGTTTATTATTCATTTTTAATAGAACAGTAATATTCCATTATCTTCATATGTTACAAATTGTTCAATCATTCCCCAATTGTTGGGTATCTACTTATTTTCCATTTTTTTTGCAACCAAAGAAAGCTGCTATAAACATTTTTGCACATATGAGTCTTTTTCCCTTCTTTATGGTTTTCCTTGGGACACAGACACATTAAAGCACTGCTGAGTCAAAGGATATACACTATTTTGTAGCCCTTTGGGCATAGTCCCAGATTGCTCTCCAGAATGGGTAAGATCATATCACAACTCCATCAACAAGGGGACACATCAGTGTCCCAGTTTTCCAACATCCCCTCCAACATTCATCATTATTTTTTCCTATCATCTTAGCCAATCTGAGAGGTATGAGGTGGTACCTCGAGTTGTTTTAATTTAAGTTTAATTAATTTAATTTAATTTCTCTAATCAAAAGTGATTTAGAGCACTGTTTTCAAATAACTATAAATGGCTTTAATTTCATCATCTGAAAATTTTATGTTCATATTCTTTAAGCATTTATCAATTAGCGAATGACTTATATTCTTATAAATTTGACACAGTTCTTTATACATTCTAGAAATGAGACTTTTATCAGATATATTGGCTGTAAAGATTTTTTCCCAGCTTTGTACTTTCCTTTTAATCTTGTTTCAGTTGGGTTTGTTTGTGCGGAACATTTTTTAAAAATTTAATGTAATCAAAATTGTTCATTTTGCCTTTCATAATGTTCTCTAGTTCTTTGATCATAAATTCCTCCCTTGTCCAAAGATCTGATAGGTAAATTATTCCTTGCTCTCCTAATTTATTTATGGTGTTGTCCTTTAGGACCAAATCACGTATCCATTTTGACTTATTTTTGCATAGGTTGGGACATTCAGGTCTATGTCAAGTTTCTAACCTACTCTTTTCCAGTTTTCCCAGAAAGGTTTGTCAAATAGTGACTTCTTATTCTAGAAGCTGGAGTTTGGGGTTTTCTCAAATACTAGAATTCTATAGGCCTTGATTATTGTGTCATGTCTACCTAATTTACTCCACTGATCCACCACTCTATTTCTTAGCCAGTACCAGATGGTTTTGATGACTGACTGTTGTTTTATAATATAATTTTAGGTTTGGTACTGCTAAGCCACCATTCTTTGTATTAATTTTTCCCATTAATTCACTTGATATTTTTAACCTTTTATTCTTTTAGATGAACTTTTAAATTATGTTTTCTAGTTCTGTAAAATAACATTTTGGCAGTTTGATTGGTATGGCACTGAAAAAGTAGACCAATTTTGGCAGAATTGTCATTTTTATTATATTAGCTCAGCCTATCCATGAACAACTGATATTTTTCCAGTGGCTTATATCTGATTTTATTTGTTTGAGAAGGGTTTTGTAATTGCATTAATAAATAATAATAATTGTTTGTCCTGGCAGGTAGACCCCCAAATATTTCATTTTGTTTACAGTAAATTTAAATGGAATTTCTTGATCTCTTGTTGATGGGCTTTGTCAGTAATATATAGAAATGTTGATGATTTGTGTGGGTTTATTTTATATCCTGAAACTTTGCTAAAGCTATGAATTGTTTCCAGCATGTTTCTGGATGATTTTCTAGGATTCTCTAAGTATATCATCATATCAGCAAAGAGTGATAGCTTTATTTCCTTATTGGCTATTCTAATTCATTTAATTTCTTTTTCTTTTCTTATGGCTAAAACTAACATTTCTAGTGCAATGTTGAATAATAGTAGTGATAATGGGCATCTTTGTTTCACTCCTGATCTTATTGGGAAAGATTCCACCTTCTCTCCACTACAAATAATGCTTGCTGTAGGTTTTAGATGACTAATGCTTATTATTTTAAGGAAAGCTCCCTTTATCCCTATCCTGTCTAGTGTTTTTAATATGGATGGGTGCTGTATTTTATCAACTGCCTTTTCTGTATCTATTGAGATCATCACATGATTTCTGTTCATTTTGTTATTGATATGTTTGATTATGGTAATAGTTTTTCTGATATTGAACTAGCCCTGCATTCCTTGTATAATTCCCACTTGGCCACAGTGTATTATTCTGCTGATAATTTGCTGTAATCTCTGCTAATATTTTATTTAAAATTTTTGCATCAATATTCAGTGAGGAGATTGTTCTATACTTTTCTTTCTCTGTTTTAACTCTTTCTAGTTTAAGTATAAGTGCCATATTTATGAAGACTTTTTTTTTAAAGGGAAGTCTAGATCTTTAATGTCTTTGGCTGCTGGGAAGGAAGGGAATGCAGCAGCTCAGAGATGGCCACCAGAGTGGTTCCTCTGGACAACAGGTTTGTGAAACTGTCCTGGAAGCATGGTGCTGGTAAAGAATGAGAGGTTCTGCTCCATGAAACATTGGTGTAGTAGTATATGCTACAGACTACATTGTGACATCTCACATGTGAAGTACCTGGAGTATACTCTTCTAGATTCTGAAGGAGGAATTCAGATGAATAAATCATTATCTCTTCCTGTAAGAAACCTACTATCTGATGGGTAATGATAAGACATACATATATAAAAATAGTGTAAATTAGAATTATGATAAATAAAGTAAAAATTGGAAAGTTCATAAGAAAATTATAAAATACGATGTGGTCAGTATAAAGACTATTGGATCTTGAGTCACAGGAACTAGATTGGCTGCAGGTTCTACATCTCATTCTATGATTGTAAGTGCAATGGGTAGTAGCCATAGACAAGAAGACTTATTTTCCTGAGTTCAAACTTTGTTTCAGACACAGTGATTCAGAAAGTTTGATAGAAAACTTATATTGATATTCATCCACATATTAGGAGTGGGGAGCAGGGGGTTGGAGGCAGTCACCTTCTTCCTACTTAACCATAGTATACAACAATATTAGACAAAGAGTTATTGGTAATATGAATTTTTAGATAATTAATCTGATAACTCTAGCAGGATTAACACCTTGTTTCCATCCCAGCTTCTTTATTAGTGTGATAATAAGAACAATTGTTAGGGAAATCTAACCGTACTAAAGTATCCCAGAAATAGTTTCCCTCCAGGTGTTATATTTGGAATGGGAAAGCAAGTTTTCTGTCTACCTTATAATGTTTATGCATGACCTAGCCTTATATCCTATACCAACTTGGATAGCATATTCTGAAGGTAAGAGTTTGCTAATGGGTCAAAATCAAAAACATACATAGGATGAATGACCTTTTAATGGATAGTGAAAAAAAATTAAAAAACTAAGTTTGAGCATGAACTTTTCTCTGATTCTTATATTTATAAGAATATACTACACTATACTAATATACCATTAATTTTAGTTTTTCTCTTAAAAGCTCAAATGATCCTTTTTTCCTAACTAGTCAAAATATTTTCTATAACATATACTTTTAAAAAATGAAATTATTTGGGATCAATGTACCCACAAATATATGTATTTTTTAACCAAATCTAAATGAGAGAATGATGATTTTAATTCACTCTGTGCCATCTGTCATAGGTCTGGTAAACAGATTCTGTGAGTAGTGTAGATTTAGTCAATATTCATTATTATGCATATTATTTTTTGAATGCCAGAGTAAATTGAAATATTTGAGAAAATGGCCAGAGGGCTGATGAGTTGTGGCACTGTGTTTTTCACTTCTATGAATTATTTATTTAGTTTCCTAAAATTCCTTGATGTTGGGTTTTGTTTCCAGTACTGAAAAGTTTTATTATGGTTAGGAGATAATCACAAGTTACAGGACACTATCAGTAATGTTAAGTCATTGTTCTTTCTAGCATCAAGTTCTTGACCTTTGAAAGTTTAAAGGATGAAAAACTGACCTTTAGTATCACAAAGTAGCACATGAATAAAGTAAATGATTGAAGGAATCATTTGTATGATCCATAAAACAAACAAACAAAAAAGAAGAAAACATATTTTAATACACATACTTTATTTTAATAAAAATCACAAATTTTTATTATTTGGATAATTGCCACTCTTTAATTGTCTATACACTTAAAAATGTTTACTAATAAATAGCATTTAAAAATTCACTAAAAATCTATGTTAATTCAGTGCTAGACATAACCTGTACATATTTCCACCCCTTATGACTTAATAGATAAGTCCTAACAACTTACTGGAGACACATAGAAGCAATGGTATGATGGTATGATGGTATGATGGTAGATGTTTTACAACTAGATTTTCAGGGGAGAGGGGGAAGAAATATGTGTACATGAAAGACCACTTAATTTACATTATTAGCATCTTTTCTATCATTTTATTGTCTGGACAATCAACAAAACATTATTTTATTTTTAATTTTTAATAGCCTTTTATTTACAGGATATATGCATGGGTAACTTTACAGCATTAACAATTGCCAAACCTCTTGTTCCAATTTTTCACCTCTTACCCCCCACCCCCTGCCCTAGATGGCAGGATGACCAGTAGATGTTAAATACATTAAAATATAAATTAGATACACAATAAGTATACATGACCAAAACGTTATTTTGCTGTACAAAAAGAATCAGACTCTGAAATATTGTACAATTATCTTGTGAAGGAAATCAAAAATGCAGGTGTGCATAAATATAGGGATTGGGAATTCAATGTAATGGTTTTTAGTCATCTCCCAGAGTTCTTTCTCTGGGCATAGCTGGTTCAGTTCATTACTGCTCCATTGGAAATGATTTGGTTGATCTCGTTGCTGAGGATGGCCAGGTCCATCAGAACTGGTCATCATATAGTATTGTTGTTGAAGTATATAATGATCTCCTGGTCCTGCTCATTTCACTCAGCATCAGCAAAACATTATTTTAAAAAACTGTTTTGTAACATTTGCTTATTTCTAAAGTGTCAATGCTTAAATTAAAATTTTGGACAACTTGCTCTTGTAAGCTGGCATGGCTCTACCCCTACAAAGAGGTAAATAATTAAATGATAGAGAAAGAATTTTAGCCCATGTCTTAATGACTTGAAGTGCAGGAATATATCTAGAATGAGATGTAGTCTAGAAAATTCCCTATTAAGAAAATAGCTAATATATTCTGAAATTTGCCTAATAAAAAGCACCATTACTATAAAATTATGATCTCCTTTCATAGAAAGAAATCTATCAGTCTTAAAATTTACCACCTTTTCCCTAGAATTCACTGATCAAAAAAAATATCTTTATACCTTCAAAAAATTATACATGAAAATGAATTTGTAATCCTTAAAATCTAACCATGAGAATAACATAATACATTTCAAATTACCATTATGTTCTTTGGTTATCAAGGGTTTCTGTTTTAAATGAAGTCCTATTATCTTATAAAGAATCTTTGCTATGAGGTAGACCTAAGATGCCTAAAGAAAGCACTCAATCTTGAACTATTGCATCTGAGAATGTACAAAATCAGTAATATGTGTATGCATGAAAACAATGAGTGAGGAAGAATGTCAAATACATATGATATAGTACTTCAGATAAGACCCTGTATTATCAGGATTGGAATAGATCTTAGATAATATCTAAGTTCAACCCTTTTTAGCTAATATATTTGTATTTCTTCCTTTTATCTAACACTGAATATTCCATTTTGAATTTATGGTGACTATTTCTTGCTCTACTGTTTTTCCTGTAGGGGAGAAATACAATGAGCACTTTATGCACTAAATTGTGACATGGAAGACAATAAAAGCGTAGATAAAGTACATGATTATTGACTATCTGTCCACATGTGGGTTATAGTAGGTCAAATATTACTACCTAAAAATATGAAATTATTTATATGTGAGACCATGTTTGGCATTGGTTTTACATTATTACTGTAATCATTTGAAAACCATTGAATGTTGAAATAATTACCCTTGTTTGACTTCTGAAAAGTTGGTCAATGAAATAAAACTATGTCACTTGTTTAAACAAAGCAGCTGTCAAATTATATCACAAGTTCCTTCTAAATAAAGGACCCCAATCCTTGAAATTTGTTTTTCTTTAATGAACTTAAGCTTCTTTGCTGTCATTACTCATTCCTTCTAAAAACAGTGGGAAATGCAATACATTATTCAACTGTGACCCTGAGTGGACTTAAGTGATTATTTTATTGATGTAAATAAATGAAATTTTCACCAACTCAAAGTGTCTTGGATTTTATTTAAATTTTCTATATGCTTCAAAATGAATTTTTAAGTTACATACTTCCAATTCTTCAATATCAATAATACTAGCATTAAGTTTGCATCCTAATTTGAAGGCCTCTTGCTAGAAATTTCAGTCTCTAATTATTTAAAAGGGGTTTCTTCCAAAGATAATAGCCAAAAGATAAGTGAAAATGTCTAAAAGGCCTGATAATCACTTTTATTAAGAGATCTGCTGACAAGAAAAGATTTCAAAATGTCCATACTTTTATTCACATTGGAGTACTTTGATAACTTTATATTTATTTATTCCTTTGAGCTTTTTTTTTTTTTTTTTTTTTTACTTTTTCTTATTCTTCATGCAAAATTTATATGGAAACATTTTTTAATATGATCGACGTTTTTTTTTTTTCTTTTTTGTTAACCTAAGTATACATATATGGGAAAAATAACCATGCATGATTACACATGTTGAGTTTTCACCAACTCCCATCATTTCACTCCTTTTGGATTATCAGGAACTATCATTAACATGGCTACTTCAGAAACAGGATTTTTCTCATTTACATGAAACAGCATGGACAGAGACAACTGTACTTGCATGGCAAATAGCTTCATTTGTGTCCTAGTATCAGAATGAAGTTCTGTGAACTTGGTGTTAATGTGGTAGAAGAAGTAGAAACTTCTGTGAAGGGTGTTAATGAGAGAGCCACGGACTTGATTTCAAACTCTGAAATTTCCATAATGCTCCATTATGCATATGTTGAGATCAAAACACATTTTTCTCCTTAAAGCTAGAGAGAGTATGAGTAGTATTTCAATCATATTGTAGAAAGAGGGATTGTTATTTGCAATTTTATTGATGAAAGGAATTCTAAGGTTAAGGACTTTTTGGTGAAGATCAGTTTTTATTCAGTAATTAACATAATATAAAAAATTTGCTTTAGACATTGACTTGTTAAATGATTTATCTTTGTAAGACCTGATTTCAAGTCCAGGCTCTGACACAATGACTTCTTATTGTTTGTCCTTTTTTCTTGAAGGGGATCATGACATCAGGAAGGTGATGTCATGACATGCAAATGAATGTTGGATTTAACTGAGGGAGGGTTGTGAGAGGTCACCTGCTTCACTTTTCTCCCCTGACCCATCTGAGTCCAATGGCAAGATATAGATCAAGACAACTGCAGATGCCCCTGAATGCATTGGGAGACCTTGGCCATTTTAAGTGAAAGTCTTCAACAGTCTGACTAAGGTGACACCCATTCAATGATTATAACTAGGTAGCAATTGATACAAAATTCTCTTCTTTCACCTAGACAAAAACACAATCTAAATACTAAATCGTGGGGGAGGGGAGAGACCCTCAGAGTTTTTCACCAAAGAGAAATGACTGCTATTTACTTTCAGTCAATATCTATCAGAACCCAAAGAATGGCCATAGGAGGCTTGGTCTGAGACTTTTTAGTAGCCAATTAATGAGAATCAGAGTAGTTTTGGTTTATTGCATGGTCCTTAAGAAAGAAATCTAACAAATTTGGAGAACAAGGAAGAATTTACCTAGCAGATATTTGAAGAAGAGAAGAATTTATGAACAAAGAAGAACCAGAGAACAAAATTATGAAAGGCAAAATGGACAACTTTGATTACATTAATTTAAAAAAGGTTCTGCATAAACAAAACTAATAGAAACAAGGAAAAGGGAAATACAAATCTGGGAAAAAATCTTTACAAGTATTTCTGATAAAGATCTCCTTTCTAAAATATGTAAAGAACTATATCAAATTTATAAGAATACAAGTCATACTCCAACTGATAAATAGTCAAAGGATATGACTTTTTTCAGACAACTTTTTTGTTGTCTGAACAGATGATTTTCAGATGATGAAAATTAAAAAAAAACCTATAGTCTTATGAAAAAATGCTCCTAATCTCTATTGATTAGAGAAATGCAAATTAAAAATTCTGAGGTACCACCTCACACCTCTCAGATTGGTGAAAATGACAGAAAAAGATAATAATAACTTTTGGAGGGAATGTGGGAAAACTGGGAATCTAATGCATTGTTGGTGGAGTTGTGAAATGATCTAACCATTCTGAAGAACAATCTGGAACTACTACCAAAGGCCTATAAAACTGGGCATTCCCTTTGATCCAGCAGTGCCATTACTGGGTCTGTATCCTGAGGAAATCCTAAAGTAGGGTAAAGGACTCATATGTGCAAAAATGTTTATAACAGTTCTTTTTGTGGTATCAAAAATTGGACAATGAGTAAATGACCACCAATTAGGAAATGGCTAAACAAGTTGTGATACATGAAGGTAATAGAATATTATTGTTCTATTAAAAATGATGAACTAGTTTGATTACATAAAGGACTGGAAAGAGTTACATGAACTGATGCTGAGTTCATTTAAACCATATAGTGTATTCAATGTGAGTCCAATTCTCATCAGTCATATCTGACAACTAAAATATTTAAGGTCAGTTTTATAACCTCATCCTTCCACCCAGGAGAGATGTGGCTGCCCTGCCAAGAGTTTCCCATCTCCTAGGAACATCAAAACAAGACGCATAGAATAGATCCAGATATACTGAGACTGAAGGAAATAATCAGACATATATGGTAGCAGGCCAAGCTGGATAATCACAAGATACTGAAGGATAGGATATGATTAAGATTACCAAATAATATATAAGCCCTTCTAAATTGATAAACATTTGCAGTTTTCATTATGCAGTACTTAACAACATTCTAGGAAGAGAATAATCTAATCACTAATATTAAAATATTAACTGTTCTGGTTATTAACATTTCTGATTAATAAATTTAGTGAAGAAAACTGATAAAGCAACAAATTTGGTGAACCAAACTATGAAATATGTAAGGCTTATTGTAGTCTGCTATGTTCCTAAATCTGCGTTCCCTTGAGGAAGTCTCAGCTGTGATGACCAGAACCATGGGTAGTTATTGCTTGGTGGGCATGACTTCAGACAAGAGCTGACTTCTGGCACTTTGCTTTATGCCTGGGCTATATTTTCCCCCTATGGACCTATTTTTATTTTCAGCTATGCAAAATCCCTAGCAATTGGTGAGGGAGGGGGGTTGGAAAGGAGAATATGGGTATGTAAAATTTTGTACATTATAATTCAATTGAAGAAATTATAAAATGTTAAATGTTAGCCTTGACTGAAAAGGAAATTAAAGCAAATCATGTCCAAGAAATTGGTCATTATTATAAACCAAAACCAAATTAAAATATACTTGTTACTCTGCTCAGTCATAAAAAATATTATTGCTTTCTTATGTATGTGTGGCAAACTGTCCCACTTTGATATTTCCTGAATATCAATCTGTGAATCTAATACAGATGCAAATTCTATTCCCCTTATTTCTGCCTTTAGGTGGTAACCAGTTGTATTTTATCAATATGAATTCATTTTTTAAAGGTCATTGATTTAATGGAATAGTTTTTAATGCCCTAATCCATTCTCCTTTTTATAAAAGTGGATTAGTTTTAACTAGGCATTCATCAGAATAAATTATAGAGGAATATTAAATATGGAGTAATTACGTGGGAGCACAATATGAAACAAATCCCACAATACTATCTGATACAGGAAAAGGAAAAGTTATTTTCTGCTGGAAGTAGGATGTGAATTTTTATATTTAGGAATATTTGAAATTACAGAATTTATCTCATTTTGTGATTCTCATTGTGACCTCAAAATAAGAAATAGCCCTCTTAAGTTATTAAAACTTTAAATTAAACTGAATTATTATAATACATATGCACATACACATATACATGTGTTAACACATGTACATGACATTATAATCCTTGATAAAACATTTTAACTATTTAGCATCTGAGGAAACTCTCAAGACCATAAATTATTGACATTTCTGATCTGTGATGATAGAAAAAGTTTTTATAAAATCATAGATCATTTAAAACCAGAATGAATTATCTTTATTTACCTATAACTTTTGTAAATGTATATTTATACCTATTTATGTATATATATATATACATATGTATATGCAAAGATATATTTTACATGTGTATACATTGTTATTTTTGTTTATTCCCTACATTACAATATAAAGATTTTTAGGTCAAGGATAATATCATTTTTGTCTATGTAACTCCAATACTAAACACAATGGCTGGTATTTAGTTGGGTTTTAATAAAGTCATAAGTTAAATATGTAGTATAATTTTATTACAAAGAACTGATCATTGTATTTTAATATATGTATTTAACAGGAGTAATGATGTCACTTGGAAAACCTAAGTCGTCTTTTAACATCAATCATTAATATCCTTATTCCAATACAATCATTAATAGGTATGCATATACCCTGGATTTCAGCATCACTTACAGTTGTGTTAAAATCTTCAAAAATTATAATTTCTCTCTTTGATAATAACTTCATATTTTTCCATTTTTTTCCCCTACTACATTCCTGCTAATTTTTTTCTTCATCCTTCTGCTGACATCTAAGCCCTCATTTCTACTTCTTCTATATAAATCATCCATTCTATAGACTCAACTTTCTTCACAACTTTGACCTTTTGGTTGAGAAAATTACCAAATATTATCCTTTGAATTAATTGCCCCATTATATTTCTGTCTTTCCATCTGTGTTGCAAGTATAATCTGCCATTTCTATTCTTAACTACATTCTGTTGAAGATTTTTGGAAAAAACAATACAACTATAAGGACTAAGTTTGAAACAGTTTTTTTTTTTTTATTTAACTTCAACTACAAACTCAGTGCTACATGTCAATCCCTTTATTATTCCCCAATTGACTGCCTTCACACTCCTCATAATAGCTACATCCATCCTTCTATTCTCTCCTCAAGCCTCATATACCTATTCTACTCCCATGAAATTGCTGAAGCTTTTGTCTTTCAGTTCTTTTTCTCTCTTCTTTCATACTTTAAAACTCTCTTCATTCTCTATTTTTATCTCATTTGCTTCAATCTTTGAAGAAGTGATAAATCTTTTTTTTCCCCAAAGGACAATTTCTAAATTACCTGTGGTACATGAACACATGAAATATTACTGGGTTCTAAGAAAAGAGGAATAAGATGAATAGAAGATACAATGAAATAAACAGATTCCAAAAAAGAAATATGCAAAGTGATTAGAGTATTGTAAATAAAAAACAATAATAAGACAATCAAAAATAAATATTGCAAAATTACAGAGTACACATGATACTAAATTAGAATAAAAGATGAAATTATCAAGGAAACAAAGGTTCAAGCTTCTGAGCATTTCAATTTATTGAGAAATTCATGACAATTTCCCAACATATCAAGACCTGCTGCATACTTCAGCTTTGACACTGGATCCTGTCTACAGAAGTACACAGATTTTTATGTCTTAAAACAATTAAATAAGCATAATTAACTAAAAGGAAACAATCCAACATTAGACAATTTGTGTTTTTATTGTAGAAAATATTAGGTACTTCCTAAATTGGGAGGGAAAGAGTGAACAGATATAATTACCTGAATTCAGAAAAAAAGTGGTATCCTACTTTTCCCAAGTGTATGTAATCAATCAAACAAAACCATGGAAACAATAACTTATTGATCAGTATTACTGATAGACAGCCAGCTTTCAGATAAGACATATGAATTGCTTGAGCCATACAATTGTGAGAAAACAGCTTGCATCAATCTTAGTATATGACATGGTTTTCAGTCAACATACTTAGATCTTTAGTTCCCAGCCATGTGTGGCTAGGTTCAAACAAGGAAATAGTAATGTTTTCTCACAATTGAATGAAGTTTTTTTTTCCCAAAAAACAAACAAACAAACAAACAAAAAAAAACCCCAAAGTTGAACCTGACATATAGTTGAACTGAGACACAAGATGGTGTCAGTGTGATTCCCACAAATTCTTGGCATTGCCTACTATTCTAATACCTTTAGCTTCTTCAGGGGACACTTTTTTTTTTTTTTTACCATTTGCAGAACAGGGAGATCTACAGATATGAAACACTGGAAATACTTTTAAAGACTAGAAAGAAATTGATTTATTTTGATCATTTTTCTATTATTTCTACCTCTTTTTAAAAAATATAACTTATTATATGGGATTAAAAGGAAAAGTGACAAAACAACAAAAGTTGCAACAAAATGATATTTATATTCTACAAGAGGGGAGAGAAGGAAGGAAGAAAATATTGGAATGCAAAATCTTGTAAAAGTGAATGCTAAAAATTTTCTTGTCGTATATCTGGCAGAGGGAGGAATAAAATATTATTACCTAAAATAATGATATTTTAAAAGCTAATTCTGTTCCCTTTTCCAATTCTATTCTACTTCCTGATATACTTGATTCCTCAATAGTTTTTCCCTCACTTATTCTTTCTCTCTCTCTCTCTCTCTCTCTCTGTGTGTGTGTGTGTATGAATGCATGTGTGTTTGTATACACACATATAATTGTATATTTAACATAATATAATATTGTGTGTCTATGTATGTGTGAATGTGTATTTTTTATTCAATTCCCTGCTACATGCAGCCTCTTTCAAATTACCTCATTCTGGAAACAAACAAAAAGACAGCAACCTTCACTAGAATTTAATATTTACTCAAGTGGTTGTTTCTTCCAGAGATACTATTGAGCATCTATATTCTTTGTTTCCATTTCCTCAACTCTCATCCCCAACAATTGTAATCTAACACTCCATTAAAACTGTTCTTTCCAAGGTTATTAGTAGAAACTACTATTGAGAATATTTTCCCCAGTACTTATTATGCTAGATTTTTTTTTCTGTATTATACCCTCTCTTCTCAGATACTTTCTCCTTCCTGGGGTTTCTTCAGTAGTTATTCCTCCTTCTGATCTGACTATTCCTTCTTAAATCTTTTATGAGATCATTCATCTACCACCCTTAAGTGTGATCCTAGCTCTTTATCCTAGCTCTTATTATTTTCCTCTCTTCTCATGACAATATGTAAACACTTTGTTTTGGAGAAGGTGAAGGCAAAAAAAGAGGAGGAGGACAAGGACAAAAGGGAGGAGGAGAAGGAAAAGAATAACAATTGATAAAAGTGTTTTATAGCACTTTAAGGTTTACTAAATATTTTATGTATATAATTTATTTAACTCTCATGTAATTCTTTTTATTATTATATACTCTGATGTTATTATTGTGCTAAAACTCTTATGTTATTATTATGCTACAATTCTGATATTATCATTATACTTTTTTACTAGAATGTAACTGGGAGAAAATTAGAGAAGTTTAGTTACTTGCTCAGGATCACATAGCTGGTAAATTAATTGAAGAAAAGTTCAAACAAAGGTCTTACTGATTTCAAGCCCAAAGACCCAAATACTACAGCATCTAGATGAGTAAATAAATTTTAATTATATATTAATCACGTTCAGAAAACACAAAACTGAAAGTTGGTAGTTTTTGAATGGCAGGTTAAAAATTTTGATGGTATTGAACACAATTTGATATAATGCAATTTAATAAGGATAAATATGAATAAAATTTCACAGTTAGATTGTATTTATTAGCTTAATTGTAGAATGACAATGAAATTACTTGAATGAATCTGAAAAATATCTGAAATTTTTAATTGACTACAAGTTTAGTATGAGTCAAGAATGTGAAATGGGAAAGAAATCAAGCAGCAGACCAAAGGTGGCTCATTAGAGGCAGCAGCCAAAATAATCCTCCAAACAACTTTTAAAATACCTAATTGAATCAAATTTAGAGTAGCATAGCCAAAAAAAACTCAGAGTGAGACATTATTTCAGCTTGAGAAATTTAGAAGGTCTTCAAGAACATAGCACATCAGCATCAGGAGTGAGTCATGGAGATGGCTACAATAGGAGCAGCAGCAGTTTTGCGATTTCAGTCTGGAGATGCTAAGCAGATTGGACCACTGTTCAGTAAGAAATTACACATATGCTTTCCTGGCATTGGGTTCAGCTAGTAATGACTGGCAATTACTTTTCATATATAGTTCTAGTTCATAATTCCAGGATAGAGAGGAGTGGATACTTCATCGAAGGTTCCAGAACTAAGGGTAGCACTATCATTTGTTACTGAAGGGGAGCAGGTGCCCTTTCTGGGTAAGGAGCAGGACACAAATCAAGAACAGTGACAATGTCTCAACCTGATGCACAACTCTGGAAATACCAAGAGTTTGCAACCCTTTAAAGCTAATTCTGAAAACAACAGCATGAAAAAGTACAAAGTTTGAGACAATACCTATCTACCCTCATATGAGAGAGCCCAACTTTAATATAAGTTTCAAAGTAAAGCCACAGAGTAGGAAGGAACATGAGTAAACAACAACAACAAAAAATAACTTGACCATAAAGAGCTAATAAATACAGTGGAGAGGACAAAAACTCAGAAGAATACAACTATATGAAAATAAGTACAAGCAAAACCTCAAAGAAAAAAATTCTAATTGGAACCAATACCAATTTAAATTCTTGGAAAAGTAAAAGAAAGAGTTAGAAATGAAAGAGGAAAAATCAGGGGAAAATAAATGTAATACAAAAATTATGAGAAGAAAATTAACAGATAAAACAGGCACAAAAATATTAAAGAAAAATCACACTTTAAAACACAGAATTGGTCAAATAATAAAAGAGATACAAAAATCTGCTGAAGAATTTCTTAAAGAGCAGAATTGACCAAATAGAAAAAAGAAATGTAAAAAAAAACCCACTGAAGAAAATAAGTTCTTAAAAATTAAAATTAGATGAGTGGAAGTGAATGACTCCATGAGATGTCCAGAAATAATAAAGCAGAGTCAAAGGAATGATAATATAGACATAAAGATGAAATATCTCATTTGAAATATAATTGCACTAAAAAATACATTGAAGAAAAATAGTTTAATAATTATTAGACTGTGAGAAAACTATGATCAAAAACAGAACCTAAACATTATTTTTCAAGAAATTATAAAAGAAAACCATCCCGCTATCCTGGTCTCAAAGGGCAAAGTAGAAATCAAAAGAATGCACTTATCACCTCCTGAAAAAGATGCCAAAATGAAAACTCCCAAGAATATTATAGCCAAATTTCATGCTTCCTGGATTAATTAGAAAATATTGCAAGGAGCCAGAAAGAAACAATTTAATTATCATAGATTAATCACATAAGATTTAGTGACTTCCATGTTTAATAGCTTAGACATGATATTACAGAAGGCAAAGGAACTACAGTTACCTATTCAGCAAAACTGAGCACAATATTCCAAAAAAAAAATCATGTATTTAATGAAATAGAAGACTTTCAAGCCTTCCTGATAAAAACAACATAGCAATAGAAAATTTGACATTCAAAAATAAGATGCAAGACAAGCATAAAAAAGTAAATATTAAAGAGCAATCATTTGAGATGCAATAAATTTAAATTGTTTATCTTTCTATATGGAAAATTAAACTTTTGATACCTAATAACTTGATCATAATTAGTTCAGTTTAAAAGAAGCTATGTAAAAATAAGGCATGAGTTTGAGTCACATGTTAGGATAACCCCAAAAAATGAAATGGGGAGAAAAATGGATGCACAGAGAGAAGTGGGAAGAGAAAATTTGAATGTATGTATAAGGATATTTGTTGGTCTATATTTTTTTGTTTATATGTATGTATGTGTATATATATATATATATATATATATATATATATATATATATATATATATGTAAGTGTGTTTTTGTGAAGGAAGAGCCTCAAATCATATATTTGATAAATAGTTAGAGAAATTGTGTTGTTTATCCTAGGATTGAAAAAATTATTGGATGATAGGAATTTGAGAGGCATGGTAGTAACTTCCAAATTATCTGAAGAGTTGTCACCTGAAACAAATTTTATATTGTTCTTCTTGGCTCCAGAGGTCAGAACTAAGAGCACTAAGAAGTTGAATGGATATAATTAGACTAGAAATGAGAAGGGAATTCTCTAAATATTAGAATTATCCAAACATGGACTGACTCCCTTTTCTTTTCCTAGAGATCTCTTAGTGAAGGGTCAAAGTGGCTATTTGTTGGAGAGATTTATAGATGAATTTCTTGTTCATGTAAAAAAAAAAAAAAACTATCGACAGCCCTTACAACTTTGAAATTCTGTGATTCTGATTATTAAATTATAAAATGAAAATGCATAGCCTAGATTTTCAATGGTTATTATACAAAATCATAACTTACTGTCCTCTCTTTGAATAATTTCAATTATTAGAATATGTTACTTTGGTTTTAGTTAGACTGAAAAAAGCAAGAAAGTTGAAAGTATAAAATCTGATGTGAACTGATCAGATTCCTATTTTGGTCCTAGAATATTGTTCCACAATTAACTAAACCCTAGGTATTCTTATAAGAAATAATGATTGTCTAATGCTATTGTGAGAAAGCAGGATTAATATGCATTATACTAGTTCACATTTTTTCCCTGTATATGATTACATTTAGATTTTAAACTTTTACTTAAATATTACCTTTGTATATTACCAAGTTATTTCATAAGGATGAAATAAAATATTATACACCATTTGGTCTTCAATAGAAAAAATGCCAATTTTTTATTTTTTCATCATAAATTTACACAGCACAGTTTTGCCCTGAGGGTTCTCTAGAATAAGCTTATTAGGATATATCCAGGAAATGTCCATTTAAATGGGAATTTAAAATAAAAATAAGGAATGTTATTTGGAATAGTGGTTAGCAGGAACTATTTTTTAAAATATATTATGCTATTTATGGGTCATAAACCCCACTTTTACCAAAGTAACTAGTCTTGATAATAGTTGCAAAAAGCTTTAAAATATTTAATTTAGTAACCTGGCATTTATTTGATTTCAGATGGCTCTAATAAAGTCCTTGAATCAAAGTTCCATTTCTGTGGACTACTGTTGGATATTCTCTTCTGTGACAAAAATGGAAAAGTCTTTTCCCAAAGACACATATTAAAATATTGGGGAAATTGTTAATTAAAATTTTCACACTTTAAAAATAGTAAAGTTGGAATTTGTAGTGTTTTCATTACTTAAATACTGTTCATTCCATCAAATTGCTTGCAATAGTGATAATTAGTTACCATGGGTACTATATAAGACAAGTCTTCTTAGATTCTTTTTAGGAAAATGTGAAATCATAGCTAATCCAAAACAGCTGCTGAACTTTAAAATACATGTAATATACAGGTGATACAAAATGTTTTCTCAATTTTATAAGAAACTATAAACTTTATAGCTAAATTTGGAATCGGGGTGAAAGAAATTAATGGAAAATATGTAAGAACTTATGGAACTATGTTTTCCCAGTTAAGTCATCACTGAACTTGGTATTTCTTAAAGAGAAATTGCTCAGCATCTAAAATACTGATCTATCTTCATAGATAAATGGAGAACTATCTCCATGAGAACTAATATCCATTTTTGAGACAAGGTAAGTTCTTAAAAATTTTGTCAACACCTTCTATTATGAATCTCAAACTAAATTGTTTGTTTTGGGAGAAATAGCAAAGAAAAGGACAGAGAGATTGCTACCAGAAGATTGATCACCAATTGAACATTTTGTTTTGCCTATAGTTGATCCCAAAGTTTACATAGTTACATTTTTAAAAATTATAATATGGAAAGAATTCTAAGAAGATGGTAGAAATTCAAAATTCTTTAGATTTCCTTCACAAACAAAAAAAAATTATCATAACTTGGGGTGAATGTAGGGAGACAAAAACAAACAAGAGTTGGGGCAGAAAAAATGGTCTTTCTGGGACAACTGGAGAAAATCTGAAGAAAGATACTAGTAAAAAAAAAAAAATTGACCCATGTGATGTATAAACATCTCCAGTCTAGTTCCCTAAAATGGCAAGCAGCAAGCCCTAAAGCTAGCTGCATTGGAAGATGGCCTACGCCCTAGATATAGGAATTTTCATCTCCCAAACAGTGTGAGGAAGTTAGATGTCTAACTGATAAGGAATGCCAGGTCTAGCTGTGCTGCTGAGATATATCCCTGAGCAAGAAAGAACCAGCACACACCTGAAGAATGCAGAAAGCGTAAAGCAAGGGTGCTTTACAAGAGGTGCTTTACAAGACATTTACAAAAGGGTGCTATTCTTGATTTTGGGTTCCAGACCAGAGAAAAGAACTGAGAGAGGAGAGGAATCCAGAGGCACCATCCCCTATATTTCAGGACTAGAGATGATTACACCAATAATCTGCTACTAATTAAAAATAATGGGCAGCCCAAGGAAAAAGAACAGTTATAGAAAGTTACTATTGGAATAGGGAAAAACACAGTTCATCCCGAAGGAGGATATTGATATTAAAAAAAAAAGATCTTTCCTACTCCAAAGAGTAATATTAAATGGTCACCTGACCAATGAGAATTCATAGAACTCAAAAAATGATTTCAAAAATCAAATGAGAAAAAATGAAGGATTTTTTTTAAACTAAAAACATACAATTCAAGAAAAACAAGATTATGGAAAAAAGACAAATAACTAGAAAAAAACATCCATAATCTTAACCAAGAAAATGATTTCTTGAAAAATAGAAGAATGAAAAAGAGAGAGTATGAGACATCTCATAAGAAAAACAAGAGATTTGGAGAACAGAGCAAGAAAGAAAATAAGAATAATTATACTACCTGAAAGCTATGATCAAAACCAAAAAATCTTGACACAATAATACAAAAAAAAAAAAAATCAAGAAAAGAAAAGAAAAAAAAAAACTTCTGGAATGTTAGAAAAAGAAGGGAAAGTAGAAATAGAAAAAAATCCACCAATCATCACCAGAAAGGGATTTTATGAGAAAAGCCTAAAGGAACATTATTGCCAAAATCTGAAACCCCCAGAACAAGAAAAGAATATTGCCAGCAATTGTAGGATTAATCTAGATTCTTCAACAGACATAGTCTTAAAGAAGATGGATACAAGTTTATTACTTCTTAGAATCTTGATTTAAACGTTATAAGAAATAAAGGAAACTTATAGCATAAAAGTAATGTAGAATTAACAGACACCGTGATCATCAAGATAATATAAGAAACAAACATACCCAGCAAAGTTAACCATAATACTTGAAAGAAAAAAGGGCATTCAATGAATTGCCAGATTTTCATGATATTGCAAAAAGACCTAAACTTACTAAAATTTTGACATATAAGATGAAAGAAAAATATAAGGTAAATATCAAAGACAAATTATGTGAAAATAATAAATAATAAGGACAAACTTTTTAATGTTTTTACATGAAAATGTAAATCATATGTTTAAGATTGTCATTAGTAATTGGGTAGTTTAAAAAAAAAACTACAGTAGAAGTCAAGTATGATTTGTTTCTAAAAAGCAAAACCATGTAGGAAAAAATAAAAAGAGTAATTACATGAATGAGGTACAAGAGCCAGAATTGAGACAGAAGAATTAGATGAGAGAGGAGAATTGAAAAATCCTCCTCATACCAGGAATGGATTAAAGAAGGAATCATACATACATACATACATACATACATATATGTGTACATGTATATAAATCTTCTAAATTAATAAAGAAGTAGAGGAGTGGTTACAGAAAGGTTTGTAGATTAACAGAAATGGGATAAAGAAGGTGAGAAAGGATGGGGAGAGAGCAAAGGTAGGAGTTAGTTTAAGTAATAGCAAGGCAAGGTATCAGGAAGAAGTAAAGCAGAAGAGTCAATAGGGTTAGGAAATAAGTGATACAAACATATATAATAATGATCAGGAGTAGAATTTAGTTGAAAAAATAAGCCAAAGCAAAGACAAAGTGAAAATTAAAAGAGATTTAATCAAATGAAAAAATAGGGAAACTACACTATATGTCGACCATGTTAATCAATCTTGTTTTACATTATTTAAAATAACTAAATAATATAAGGTTATAATATTTCTGTGAACTAATGAGTTGAATTAGAATTTATAGAGGATGATGTTATCCATCTTCTGAGAGATCAAAAGAGTGTAATACAGCCTTACATACATGTATATGAATCTATATGTGTATATATGTGTATGACTATAGCTATCTATGTATAAGTATTTGTATATGTATATGTTTATGTATGTGTGTATCTCTTTGTGTTCACAGACAGATAGATATAAAATATGTCTATTTCTTGGGGAAGGTAGAGAAAAGGAAAGGAAAAAAGAATAAAGCAAAAAGTGCACAGCAGAGAACAAAAGAAAACATAAAAGGAGACAAAAGATGGACAACTTTGAACACAGTATGTAGTATTCATATATAAGCATTAATTGAAATGCATATTTATTATCTCATATTTTGAATCCTCTCATATTCTGCTGTGCACATGACAACACTCCCCCCCTTTTCTGTATTCTTTTCTTTTTTTTGCATTTTAGATTTAAATAAATAGTTGGGTTTTTTTGTCAAAACAAAATTACAATAATTGTCAGTGGATTTAGTATTCACTATGTCAAAAATGCTTGATTTTTGAAATATTGAAGAAGTAATACTATAATATCAAAACCCCATTTCAAGAAAATTTGGGGTAGATAGAATTTATCCCAATAAGATGACTTAAAGTCATCTATTGATCTGTGAAGTAATTGATGATCTTGAATGAGAGGAGCAATAAGTGTGTTTGTCTCAAATTATCCATCTGAGGAAAGTATTTCTGAGGAAGGCAAAATGCTACAGTTATGAAAGTGGCATTCCAAATGAAGGTGGCCTAGTTCTACCAGATATAAAGCAGCCTTTATCAAAACCATTTGGTACTGGCTAAGAAATAGAAGAATGGATCAGTGGAATAGGTTATGTTCACAAGAGGAAATAATTACTTACTATAGTAATCAAGTGTCCAACAAACTCAATGACCCCAGCTTCTGGGATAAAAACTCACTATTTGACAAAAATTTCCGGGAAAATTGGAAAATAATATGGCAGAAACTAGGCATTGACCCGCACCTAACACCTTATTCCAAGGTAAAGTTGAAAAGGGTTCATGATTTAGACATAAAGGTGATATTATAAGCAAATTAGGAGAACGAGGGATAGTCTACCTCTCAGATCTGTGGAGAAGGAAGGAATTTATGGCAAAAAAAAAATAGAGAACAGTATAAAGAAGGTAACTTAGAAGGTCAGCAGCAAAGGTCTGAGACACCAGAGTGGGAATACTGCATGCAGTCTTGAGTCCTGGTGCAGGCCATGTCTGCCCAGCTCCAGCCCTGGCCTGATTCTAGCCCCAATGCAACTTCTGAATCAGCAGCAGTACTTGTGACTTCTAGACCACTTATTCCAGAGAGAACTTGGAAGATCAACAGTAAAAGTCAGTGGAATAAAAGTAGGGGCACAATCCCAACACAAGTGACACCAGAAAAGCCCCAGTCCCAGCCCCAAGCCCAGCCCAGGCCCAGCCCCAGCCCAGCCCCAGCCCAGCCCCAGCCCTAACCCCAATGAGTCTTAGCTCCAGCCAAGACCCTAGCTCCAGGTCTAGCCCTAGACCTACCCCCAGCCCTAACCCCTACTTGGACCCAAGCATCAGAGGCATGGGAAATCTAAAGCAACAGCAGTTCTGAAGGCTTCTGGACCTCTCAGTTGGGGGACATTAGGAAGGACTGGAAAGTCAATTGAGAGGTTCTGTGACAATGGGGGAGAGTCAGGCGTGTAGTCCCAGTGCAAACCACACCAGCACAGCATTAGCCCCAGTCCTGGTTCCCATTCAGTAAAGCAGGATTTTGTTGATTTACAGTTATAATGGATAGAGAACATTCTTTTCTTGTGGTCAGAAAAATCTCTGAAAACAGCATTTTCTCTTTCTCTCTTTTTCTAAAATTATTTTTTCTTGAGGGTTTTGTTTTCAATAGTGTATAAGATCTACATCTTCTTTCAAAACTTAACTTTTGTGGAAATGTTTTGCATAAATCCATATATGATTTCTTAGTTGTGAGTGAGGATAAAGGAGAGATTCTAGAACTAAAAAAAAAAATTTAAAAAAATGTGGGGCAGCTAGGTGATACAGTAGATAGAGCACCAGCCCTGAAGTCAGGAGGACCAAAAAAAAAAAAAGGATTAAAAAACAAATGTAATTTTTTTGTGAATGTAATTGGGGCAAAATATTAAATAAATCAAAAGCAAATATTATTTTGTGCAAAAAAAGGAAAAGAAAGATGTGGCATTAAAAAGGGTTGCATTCAAATCCCACTTCTCAAACTTACCATTTGTGGGAGAGAACTCTTAGTAATTATAACTTCATTCTCCTGATCTAACTTTTCACTCATCCTATTAGGTATAAACACAGTCATCACAGCCCTCTAATCATTACATATACTAATTACCTCCCAACGAGGCAAATTTACAAACCATATATACCCAATCAAACCAACCTTTACCATGGGAAGTAGAGAAGTAAAAAGGATGAGCATTTAGTAAGTTCTACTATGTGTCAGACACTGTGTAGGTACTTTTCAAATATTTTCTCATTGACATATAATCATCAAACATATTGGAATAATGATAATTTGTTACCATGAATGTTATGATTTTGTGGGACATTTGCAAACATGTCACAAGAACCTTTGGAGAAAATGCAGCTACAGAAATAATGATCAGAGGTTTGCAAAATAATTATATGGGGACTACATAAGGATGCTCCTTTAGAGAAGATCATAAGATGCTATGCCACAGTGGGCACAAGTGCTTATTATACCCAGACTATGATGAACATGGGAAGACAGGCTCACACTTGGTAAGGAACTTCTAGAGAAAATCATCGATGTTTTCAGTGTGGAAAAATAGGACATCTGAGAGCCCAGTGTAGGTACAGAGATAGAGTGAGAGGACAGGGTAAGAGAAGACCTAAAACCCCATGTCCAAAATGCCACAAGGGCTTCCACTGGGCCTCAGAATGTAGATTGATCCAGGGAAATGAGAAGTGAGGCCCAGTCCCAAGATATCATACAAAAGACAGGTGGGGCATGATGGCAGCTGAGTTTACAGAGAGTCTTTAGAAGGTCAGGACTTTGATGTGATCTATCAGCCAAAAAGCAATCGCATGGCAGAAAGGGATTACACGATCACTATGACCAAGTAGGATTTATACTAGGAATATAAGGCTAATTTCATATTAGGAAAGCTCTTAGCATAATTGACTATATCAATAAGCAAAATAACAAAAGTCCCATGATAATCTCAATAGATGCACAAAAAGCATTTGATAAAATCCAACATCTATTTTTATTAAAAATACTGGAGCACATAGGTATAAATGAAATTTTCATTAAGATGATCAGTACCATCTATTTAAAATGTCAACAAGTATTATATGTAATGGGGATAAAATAGAATCATTTCCAATAAGATCAGGGGTGAAACAAGATTGCCCACTGTCACCAATACTACACAATATTGTATTAGCAATGTTAGCACTGGCAATAAGAGAAGAAAAATAAATTAAGGGAATTAGAGTAGGTGATAAGGAAGACAAATAGCATTCTTTACAGATTATATGATGGCACACTTAAAAAATCCTAAACAATCAAGTAGAAATTATTAGAAACAATTCATAACTTTAGCAAAGTTGCAGGCTATAAAAGAAATCCACATAAATAATCAGCATTTTTATATATGAACTAAAAATATTCCAGGAGCAAGAGATACAAAGATAAATTCCATTTTAAATAACTGTAGATAATATAAAATACTTGGTAGTCTACTGCTAAATCAAAGTCAGAAACTATATAAACACAATTAAAAACACTTTCCACACAAATAAAATCAGATCCAATCAATCCTCAAAATAGCAAGTGCTTGTGGGTAGACAGAACTAATATAATAAAAAAGAGAATACTACCTAAACTAGTCTACTTATTCAGTGTTGTACCAATCAAATACACCAGAAATTATGTTACAACACTAGAAAAAAAAATTGTAACAAAATTCATCTGGAAAAAGAAAAGGTCAAGAATTTCAAGGAAATTAATGAAAAAAAAAATACAAATGAATGTAGTCTACCTGTAGCAGACCTAAAATTATATTATAAAGTAGTGGTCATCAAAACTATTTGGTGTTGGCTAAGAAATAGAATGGCCAATCAGTGGAATAGGTTAAATTCACAAGTCACAGTAGTCAATGACTATATTAATCTAGTGTTTGATAAACTCAAAGACCCCAGCTTCTGGCATAAAAAACTCACTATTTGACAAAAATTTCTGGGAAAATTGGAAATTAGTATGGAAGAAATGAGGCACTGACCCATACCTAATACCCTGTAACAAGATAAAGTTGAAATATTCTGGAATGTAAAATGGATCTTTGATTATATTAAGCTAAAAAAATTTTATACAAACAAAACCACTGCAGACAACATTAGGAAGGAAGCAGTAACCTGGGGGAGGAGGGGATTTTTACATCAAAGGATTCTGATAAATGCCTCATTTCTAAAATATCTAGAGAATTGACTCAAATTCGTAATTATCCAAGCCATTCTCCAAATGATAAACAGAGTATATGAACAGAAAAATTTCATATGAAGAAGTTTATAACATTTCTAGATATGTGAAAAGGTGCTCTAAATCACTATTGATCAGAGAAATGCATATTAAAACAACTCTGAGGTAGTATTACACACCTTTCAGTTTGTCAAAGATGACAGGAAAAGATAATGATGAATGTTGGAGAGGATTTGGGAAAAGTGGGACACTAATACATTGTTGAAGTTATGAAATGATTCAACCATTCTGGAGAGCAATTTGGAACTATGCCTACAAAGCTATCAAATTGTGCATACCCTTTAAACCAGCAGTGTCTCTACTACACCTCTATCCCAAAAATATTACAAAGTAGGAAAAAGGACCCACATGTGGAAAAATGCTTGTGGCATCCCTTTTTGTAATGGCAAGAAACTGGAAACTGAGTAGATGCTCATTAGTTGGAGAATGGTTGAATAAATTACAGTATAAGAATGTTATGGAATATGATTGTACTGTAACAAGTGATCAGCAGGATGATTTCAGAAAAGCCTGGAGATACTTACATGATCTGATGCTAACTGAAGTGACTAGAATGAGGAGATCATTGTACATGGCAACAACAAGATGATATGACGATCAATTCTGAGGTGCTTAGCTGTTTTCAACAGCAAGGTTTTTCAGGCCAGTTCTAATGTTCTTCTGATGAAGAGAATCATTTGTTCCCAGAGAGAGGACTGTGGGAACTGAGTGTGGATCACACCATAGTATTTTCACTCTTTTTTTTTCCCCTGAATTTTGTTTTCTTTCTCATTTTTTTCCTTTTTTATCTCATTTTTCTTGTGTATTATGATAATTGTAAAAGTATGTATAGAAGAATTGCATGTTTAACATATATTGGATTACTTGCTGTCCATGGAAGGGAGTGGGAGGGGAGCAAAATTTGGAACACAAGGTATACAAGGATGAATGTTGAAAATTATCTTTGCATATATTTTGAAAATAAAAAGTTATAATAAATATAATATATATAAAAGAAGAAAAAATAAAATGAAAGATGTTGAGGAAAAACTAAAAAATAAATAAATGAAACCATCTCAGAAAAATAAGAAAATTATGAAAAAAAGTTAGCCAATTAGAAAAGGATATATAGAATCTTAAAGACAAAAATAACTCTTTGAAAATTAGAATTGCAAAAGGAGAAACCAATGAAGGTATAAGAGAACAAGAAATAACAAAACAGACTATAAAGAAGTCAAAAAATAGAACAGGATATGCAATATCTTATAAGAAAAACAACAGATCTGGAGAATAACAGATCAAGAAAAGAAAATATCAAAGTAATTGGACTACTTGAAAACTGTGACCACAAAAATAGTGTTTTGAAATGATTTGACAAAATAATTCAAGAAATACTCAAAAAATTGTCCCGGTGTGATAGAATGTAAGGGGAAAGTAGAAGTAGAAAAAAATCCATTGCTCATTACCTTAGAGAGTTTCTTTATAGAAAACACCTAGAAATATTATTGCCAAATTTCAAAATTTCCAGATCAAAGAAAGAAGAAAAAGCAGCAGCCACAATAAAAGACTGTAATTCCTAGAGTCATATATAACAGCAATCAAAAGAACTAGACCTGTGACCAAAAAAATCATATTCAACAAAATCATCTATACTATTAAATAAATAATGGACATTCAACAAACTTGCTGATTTTTAGGAATTACTTTCAACCAAATCTGAACTCAATTGAAAGTTTAGAAAGAAAGAAAAGAAAGAGTTAATATCAAAGATCAATTTCAAGGAACAAACATGAAAAAAATATATTTTTACATGGAAATTTATACTTTATGTTTAAGATTGACATCAGCAATTGGCTGACTCAAAAAGATTAAGGCAGAGTTGAATATGATTTGACACTAAAAAGCAAAATAGAAGAAAAATAAAAATAGTAATTATATTATACAAATGAGGTGCAGATGAACAATTGACACAGAGGCATTAAAGGGGGAAGGAAGACTTGTAGTTTTGAAAACCCATTCACATTCAGAGTGGGTTAAATCAGCAATGTTACATAGAAACCATGAAGAGTATAGCACCCTTCATATTCTTTAAGGAAACAAGGGAATAGAGAAAGGGTGGGAAAAGAAGACAAGGGAGGTATCCATGAGTGGAAGGAGCATAGTAAGGTAAAAAGCTGAAGTAAAGCACAAGTCATAGTAGGGATAGGAAAGAAGAGATATGCTACAACAAGGAGCAGGGATAGAATTTATTAGGAAAAAATATAATGGTTAGAAATCCTTGATTTTAGACTAAGTCAAACATAAAGGATCAATCAAGAGAGCAAACTGTATTATATGTCAGCCATACTAATATTCTTTTAGATGTATGTTTACATATGGATGAATCTGTGTGTGTATACATATATAAATATATAAAAATATGTATGCATGCTGTTCAATATATGTGTGTATATAGATATATGTATATGTGAGTGGGTCTCTGGGTAGGTATGAATATTTTTATATATGTATGTATCTGTTTGTAAGGGAAGGGGTATGTGAGTGTTGAGTGTGTGTATATGTATGTATATGTATATTTAGATGTGTATACAACACATATCTATAGTCTACTTGGGGGAAGTGGGAGTGATGAAATGGAGGGGGAAGAATAAAGCAAAAGAAGTCTGCAACAGAAAACAAAAGAATAACTCTAGCATGGACCCACACTTAACACCGTATATCAAGATAAGATCAAAATGGGTCTATGATTTAGGCATAAAGAACAAGATTCTAAATAAAATAGAAGAACATAGGATAGTTTACCTCTAAGACTTGTGGAGGAGGAAGAAATTTGTGACCAAAGATGAACTAAGAGACCATTACTGATCACAAAATAGATATTTTTGATTACATCAAATTAAAAAACCTTTGTACAAACAAAACTAATGCAAACAAGATTAGAAGGAAGCAACAAATTGGGAAAACATCTTCACAGTTAAAGGTTCTGATAAAGGCCTCATTTCCAAAATATATAGAGAATTTACTCTAATTTATAAGAAATCAAGCCATTCTCCAATTGATAAATGGTCAAAGGATATGAACAGATAATTTTCAGATGATGAAATTGAAACCATTTCCACTCATATGAAAGTGTGTTCCAAATCACTATTGATCAGAGAAATGCAAATTAAGACAACTCTGAGATACCACTACACACCTGTCATATTGGGTAAGATGACAGGAAAAAAACAATGATGAATGTTGGAGGGGAGGCGGGAAAACTGGGACACTGATACATTGTTGGTGGAGCTGTGAACGAATCCAACCATTCTGGAGAGCAATCTGGAATTAGGGCCAAAAAGTTATCAAACTGTGCATACCCTTTGATCCAACAGTGTTACTACTGGGCTTATACCCCAAAGAGATACTAAAGAAGGTTCTGTATATGCCAAAATGTTTGTGGCAGCTCTGTTTGTAGTGGCTAGAAAGTGGAAAATGAATGGATGCCCATCAATTGGAGAATGGTTGGGTCAATTGTGGTATATTAATGTTATGGAGTATTATTGTTCTGTAAGAAATGACCAGCAGGATGAATACAGAGAGGCTTGGAGAGACTTACATGAACTGATGCTAAGTGAAATGAGCAGAACGAGGAGATCATTATATACCTTAACAACGATACTGTATGAAGATGTATTCTCATGGAAGTGGGTTTCTTTGACAAAGAGACTTAACTCAGTTTCACCTGATCAATGATGGACAGAAGCAGCTACCCCCAAAGAAAGAACACTGGGAAATGAATGTAAACTGCATTTTTGTTTTTCTTCCCGGGTTCTTTTTACCTTCTGAATCCAATTCTCCCTGTGCAACAAGAGAATTGTTTGGTTCTGCACACATATATTGTATCTAGGATATACTGCGACATATTTAAATATATAGGACTGCTTGCCATCTAGGGGAAGGGGTGGAGGGAGAGGGGAAAAATCGGACAGAAGTGAGTGCAAGGGATAATGTTGTAAAAAAATTACCCTGGCATGAGTTCTGTCAATAAAAATATAATAAAAAAAATTAATGTTATATATTTTGAATCCTCCTTCATATTCTGCTGGGTACTTGACAATGTTTTATCTTTCTTTTTTGTTTTCCTTTATTGTTTTTCTTTTTTCTATTCTGTTTTTTAAAATAAATTTGCTTTTTTAAAAAGGAACATTTTAGTGGGAAAAACATTAAAGAAAAAAAGAAAATGTAAACAAAAATCACATAAGAGAAATAAAAGAATAATTGAGTAAAGAAACGACAGTGAAACAAGAAAACTACAGAAAATAGTTAACAGATTTGTAATATAGACACACACAAAAATAAAGACAAAATTCACTTTATAAAACATAAAATATGTTCTATTTACCAGATGGTAAAATAAAAATAAAAACACAAACAAATCCACTTAAGAGAATTACAGATTGTAATTATCAATTTTATGGAAATGATTTCCAGATTTACAATGTATGTGCTAGTCAAAGTCTAGATAGAGTTTCTGCCATGCCTCTCCAACTGCCTCTTCTGTTTCTCAAACTGGATATCCCACAAGCATACTGAATTGAACACGTACAAAATAGAAACCATTATCTTTTTCCTCCTCCACCAAACTTTTCCCACTTGGTAACATTGCAGTACATTTACAAAGTCCAATTAAATTAATAAAAAAAATGTAGATAATGAGTTCAGTATAGTCCCAGGATAGAGCCTTCAAAAAAGTCACCAAATATGTAAATTAATTGTGATTGTTGTTCTTTATTCTTTATTCAGCAAGAAGACCAAGACATTGGGAAGGAAGAAAGGAAGGAAGGAAGGAAGGAAGGAAGGAAGGAAGGAAGGAAGGAAGGAAGGAAGGAAAGAAAGAAGGAAGGAAGGAAGAAAAAAGAAGGAAGGAAGGAAGCAAGGAAGCAAGGAAAGAAGGAAGGAAAAAAAGGAAGGAAGGAAGGAAAAGAGGGAGGATGGGAGGAAGAGAGAAGAATAGGAAGGGAAGACAGGAGGGAGAAAGGAGGTAGCTGTATTGTCAAATGGAATTGGCCATTTGGGTCCCCAGTGGAGTAGCTACTAATACTCACATATTATTGATTGCTTTTTCCCCTCATTCTTAAAGAGGACAATGGGGAAGGTGATGTCATGATTGACAAGTGAATTGGATCTAAGTGTATTATGATTCTGCAACATCACCAACTTAACTCATTCCTTCAAAAATCTGCTTCTAATGGCATAACCAAGATTACTGAATATGTCCCATTCCTATTTGTCCTTAGTTTCAAATGACAAGACACTAGCCATTAAAATAATATTGAGGTTAGCTTGAAAACCATAAGCCATCACATATGGCCTGATGCAATAAACATTTCATCTTGAAGAATTGTTTTCAATGCTAAAGAATTCAGAGGATGGGGGAACACTTTATGGAACTCAGAGCTTCCCTAGGTTGGTAATGAGCATATATATAACTAGATTCACTCTACGTTATTTTAAAATGCTGTGGAAAAATACCTTGAAAATATCTGCTGACTCCATTAGGAAACTAGGAACTGCCTACTAAGTTAAAATAGGGCCTTCAGATTACAGATATTCTGGATATGTGTCATATGTCTCCATTTTTTCTTCCTCTGCTTTATAGGATGCTGTGTGGACTCAAATGAGAGAATAGTGAAATGGAAATTTTCAATGATGCTAGAATCTTGAAAGTAGTAGTATTCTACCAGCTAGAGATAATAAAGACATGGGTTATTCTTGAGTAATTTCAAAGGGTAGAATTAATCCTTCATTTATGTTTTCTATTTACACTTTTTATATACAAATACAATAACATGTGACTCTGTGTAATTAGTGCACTTCTGTTTTCATCAAATCTAGTTACTCAGTATGAGTTAAAGTCTCTGAACTATCTGAAATGAAGGCGTTAATCCAGCCAGACATAAAGGAATGAATCCTTTGAGGAAAAGAGTCTTCTTGTCATTAATGACACTAAACTAAATCAATGGCTCAAATGCCTTTATCTGCTTTTTTCTTTTAAATTTGGAATCAAAAGATAGAATGTGAAATTGATTAACATACTATGAAAAGCTATAGGTATATAACATGTTGTTATTAGTAATGGGCTTTCACCAATGAGTCAATATTTATTTATAGATGGAAATCTATACTGTCAATATTACTGGCAATGTGGCATAACAGGAAAAAATAAGTCAAACCTGGAATAAGGAGAAAAGGATTCAAATAATGCTTCAGACAATCATGATTTCTGCAATCATGAGTGATTCAAACCCTCAGAGCCTCAACTACTTCACCTAAGTGGAGATTAACCACATTTGCAGAGGTCAATCGTAAGATTATCAAGTTGAAAGTATCTTTCAAAACTTAACTATAGACAAACTGCTTCTACTTCCTCTTTTCTCATTCATATTTCATTCCTTTGTAATCTAGTTTTTGATCTCATCACCCAACCAATGCTGTTCTCTCCAATAGACAAGGATCTTTTACTTGCCAAAGTTGTTGATCTTTCTCAATCATGTTCCCTTTGGAACTACCTGTTACACTTGATACCTTGAACAATTCTCTTTTTCTGGGTGCTTTTTTTCTCTTTGTATTTTTGACATAGAAATCTCCCCCAGTTCCTATGGGTCCAAATATTCTTTCTCAATATGGTTTTGCTTCTTCACCATCAATACTATTAACCCTGAATTATTCCCAAAGTTCTACTCTGTCCTCTTTTCCGTTTACACATTGTTTCAATAGCCTCATCTGCTCCCATAGGTTTGTTTATTCATTTTCTTTATGTGTAAATGATCAGGATATTTATCTATTGAGTCTCAATCTTCCCTTGAGCTTCTGTCTCATATCAACAATTGCCTTTTGAATATATCAAACTGATTGTCCTGGCAAGATATTTAATTCCACATTTCCAAGGTATCTCATTATTTTCTCCCTTAAAACAAGATCTCTTCCAAAAGATCCTATTTCTGTTTGACATCAAAATATTTTAATCTATTTTTCAACTCCTCACTCTCCTTCCTCATGAATATCCTATCAAATCTTACCATTTCTTTTTTTCCACAACATCTCTTGTATTTAATCCTTTTTCTGCACTCACACTACTAACATTTTAATTCATACTCCAAATCTGTAACTTAGATGATTATAATATTGGATGAATGGCTTCCCTGCCTGACATCTCACATTTTCCAGTTCATTCAACAATCTGCTACAAAAGTAATTTTTCTTAAGCACTATGTGACTCACCTACCCAAAAATGTCTAGTGTCTTCTTAAGATCCTTTAAAGCCCATAACAACTTGGAAATAATTCTAACTACTTAGAATTTGGCTATAGTTTGTTCATTTGCATTTATTATCTTTAGATTTACACTGTATATATTACATATATTAGCATACATATGTGTTATGCCGTCCATTAGGATGTAACCACTTTGAACATGGAAATTACATCATTTTATAATACTTGTGTCCATATCCCCAACTCTCAGCACATATATACATATATATGTATACAAATGTGTATCTATTAATAGATATTTTTTAAAATTCTTATTTATTAATTGTCATTTACATATTTGATTTTTATTAGTAGTATTATATTCTTATCTTTAAATATTAGAGTTTGAGAACTCTTACAATTAAAGGAAAAAGCATGCCCAATAGAAATGCTTCCATTCCTTTCCTTGGTTAATTTATGGAATAAAGATCAATTTCTCATTATAAAATTTCAATGTTCATCAACCTATTCCCTGCTATCTCCAATTTCCTCACAAGGAGAGAAAAATCCTTATGTAGAGATTCAATTTGACTGTTGCACCAGAAAATATTGTAGGGACCATTGAAACTACTGAAAGGACATGCTACAAAGAAATGATAAATTTAATTAATAATCTCCATAATGACAATGGGAATCACTTTCTAACACCTGACAATCAGCAGAAGGATTTTAGTTATGTGGCTTTGAGAGACTTTCAGTGAAGGCCTATTAGAAAATAGGATTCCTGGACACATAATCTCCAGCTAGATACAGTGCATGGTCACATTGGATATTCCTTTTTAGTGAAACTATAGTAACTTTCCAAATCTGTACATCCACTAAACAGGTATAGGAAAAAGCATGTCATTATTTTGACATGGGGAAAGAAATTTGAAAATCCAATAATCTTCAAATTCCTTTATTTTTCTCTCTTTATTCCATTAATATCACTTTTATAATTTGCTTTGATTCTAATCAATTAGCATTAACATATAAAAGGAATTACCAGAAAAAGGAATATTATTCTGCTGCCCACATATGGAATTTCATTCCCCACCAACTTTGTTTGACAGATTCTTCATAATATTCCAGATTCATGTTTTCAGTAGAGAAAGCTTTGGCTTTGGTTTTATGACTAGAATAAATTTATTTGCATTTCTTCCTCCAAAAGTAGAAAAGAGAGGCTTCATATATTCCTCATTTTAGCTCACTGTGACTTTGCAATGACTCATAGAGGAAATGCAGCTGGTGAAACAGATGATGCCCCAGGAATTAGATTTCCACCCATTGCAAAGGTAATTAAGAAATCAATTCGATATGAACCACAACATAGACAATAGTAAGAGAAAATATTCTTTTTTTTTTCTTTAGAAGGGCTTATGTACCTTGATGTACATCTGTACATAAGAAATCCCTATCTTGGTGCTAGAGAGCATTGCTTCCTTCAAGAATCCCTGCCCTGCGAGCTAAGAGTGACCCTTCTTCTGATACAGATTCCATCCCTCTGCATAATAGTAAATGGTTTTCATGTCCTAGTAAATCAAGAACATCAATCATCATCTGATAGCCAAGCACTGGGGGGATAAGTTTCTCCAAGTTTAGCTTGACTAGTTCCTATGTATCAGATACACAGTTTATTGCTCAGCACACATTTGAAGTCTTGTCAGCAAGATAAGATTTTTCAGAGTCTGTCTTCCATTGCCTTGTCCTTTAGAAGTCAGAAGCACTTGAACAACATAATATAGAATCAGAGAACATTTTTCCCCATTTGTTATCATCTCACTTAAAGACGATATTGGTTAGAAAATGAATTGAAAGAAAAAGATAGGATCACTTGATCATCATTTAGTTTATTAATGAGTGGATGGTTTTCCTTGATTCCTTTGATATACTTGAAGAAACTTATTTTCATAACATCCCATATCTGCTAATGGGGTGTATGGGGAATTCCATTTATACATTTTACAGTTCTCAAATCCACTTTCTCATAAAATTTTTCATGACCTACATTCTCTTTGAAATTTTACCAGCAAGATAAATGCTATTCCAGTTAAAGAATTTATCATCTACAATCCAAAGACAGATTTCAGGGATTCTGTGAACTTGAATAAGAAAAAAAAATTTAACTAGTTGCTAAGTGAAATTTAGCATTAGAATTGATTTGAAAATACTATTCTGAATGGAATATAGTGGTTTTATAAGCTTACGAAGAGGTCTATGATAACACAACAGTAATTTAGGATCCTTGTTCTAGTTGATCCGCTCTTTCGATTTAAATGCAATTTAATTAAAGAAAAGACTATAGATGAAAAATTGTTTTAGGTTATGCAAAAAAGAACCAAATAAAACACTTTTATGCTCAGAAGCACTATCATTTCATCCTTCTATTTCATCTTCACTCTGCTCCAGTTACAAGTTTGTTTGGTTTTTTTAAATGAATATCTTATAAGTGATTTTTTACCTATTTTAATGATAAACCCAAATACTTCAGAAATACACTTGTTCTTATAAGTTGATGCTAGGAAGCATTTAGCATTGAGTAGGAACAAAAATGGCATTTAAAAATGAATTCCCCCAAATTTTTCAATCATTAAATCACTATTCCCATAGAAGCATGACTTGTTATTTTTCAAATATTTCATAGTGATAGTCTTGTTAATACAATAATGAACATACAATTATTTTCTTTCAAAAGCAATTAGGAAGTACTTCCACTGGATGAACAATGGCATCTTGTGATTCCATCAGTCACATTCTCTCTAAGCATGAATAATTCCACTTGAGTACTTTTATAATACTACTTCTAGAAAAAGTTTCATCTGAGTGGACCCAAGTCATCAAGACTTTAGAATTCATATTTCCTCTCAGGAAGGATATGTGCTAAGCTGATTTAAAAAAATCAGGATGAATTTGAAGCATCTCTTGAAGAGGAGACAGGACAGAAGATGGCCAGGGAGGTAGCAGTTTTTTCCAGGACACAGAGACACCAAACTCGAAGGAAGATTCAGAAGGATGAAAGTTAGAGAAAGAAAATGCACATTTATTAAATATCTATTATGTGCCAGATACTTTGATAAGCACTTACAATTATTATTTGTTCCTTACAACAATCTTGTGAGATAGATGATAAAATTATCCTCACTTTATATTTGAGGACATTGAGACAGAGATTAATTGACTCAAGGTTGCACAGCAAAGAGGAGTCTGAGGTCAAATTTGAATCCAATTCTTTCTCTCTCAGTATCTAGCATTCTAGAAAAATGGATGAGTTTAAGACTTTTCCCTGAGTTTTATTTATTCTCAGGTCACTGGAAAACTGATGGGGAAGCAATAGATATAGATATGACTGGCACTGGTTTCTAATTATATCCATTTATTCTGTTGAAGCCTAATTGATTAACTGAATGAATGAAAAAATGGAGTATTCATTAAGTGCTTTTGAAGTGCAAATCGTTATACTAAATGCTAGGGATAAATACAGAAAAGTAAAATGGTCCATGCTCTCAAGGAATTCACATTTTCAGAGAGGAAATAATGTATATGAAAATTTTTATCTTAGGAAGAAAGCATTTGACTGATCTAATTTTATTTCTCATGAACATTCATCATTGATTCTGTCCTTAGTAATCAATATGAGATGTTAGGATAGCTCTAAAAACCATACAACCTAGCACAGAGCTGCCATGTCAATCCCTTAGCTTCTTTATCTTCTCTAAGGAAATTATAGGATCCACTCATAGATTTCACAATGATTCTTCCAAGTGTCAAATTTACAATGGATTTCTAGCCCTTTTAAATTTATTTCATCAGACAATGAATGAGATTCCTTGACTCCAAGTTACATTGTATTTTTTAAAAATATAAATAGCTAGATATGAGTATTTAACTCATTAATTTAACTGTTATACCTATTCCAATCATTGTCTAAGAATTCATTTGTTATTAATATGGTAAAATAGAATAACTGAATTAACATATCCTTTTACCTTTTGAGTTCTGTCTTAGGAACCAGAATTTACAATGATGAAAGTTTCAAAACCTCAATAACTTTCTTTTGTAAACCTTAATTTTCCTCACATAGAGATTTTAAATAATAAGAGGGGTCCTTCTCAGTGACTTACTAGACAGGTAGCTAGAGTCATTATTGCAGGATATGAAAAAAAAAAAAACTGTGAGTGTGTATGTATATAAACACATAGAAAGAAAGGGTTAGCAGGGATGTTATCAGTCTGTATAGAGAACTGCAAGGAACATGGCTGAGATAGGCAGGTGTCAAAGTCATGTGGTCAAAGTAAAAACACATAATCTAAGGTGAATAAAACAATTGGTGGTCTGATCAGCTGGTCAGAAACAAGACCAGAATAAATAGAAAGGAAATAAAACAAGAATAAAAATTGCTGAGGTATGTTGGTGCTTCTTTTTAATTGCCTTCATTCTTTTATTACATTAATAATGGCAATAAGAACCTGGGATCAAGGAGATGGGGTAGAGAATAAAAAGCAATTATTGACGCTAATGCAGAAGTATTATTCATACTTAAATACTATGTCTGGCCTGTCATTCCCTGACTCAATAAATGCCAAAGGTACAAAATTGCCTTTAGAATCAAATGTTGACTCTATAGTTATCATTTGAAGCCCTTAATAATATAATTCCAAAATGTATTTCTAATATAATCATATATTACTCCCTTTCACATTTTTCTTTATTCTAATTAAACTAACATTTGTATATATATATATATATATATATATATATATATATATATATGTCTCCATTTTCCAATTCAAGGATTTTTCACTGACTTTCTCCCATGTTTGGAAATGAATCTCTTAAAATCCTTAATATCAATCAAAACTCAACGCTAAGGATCACTCTCTACCTAAAGTTTTTTTTTTTTTCCTGAGTCTACAACATTTACAATGACTTTACATGCCTTTGTGCATGTGTACACACATACATACATCCATATACATACATACATATATATATCCACATTGTATATACACATATGGATTTGTAGAGAAAAAAACAAAGAACATACACATACAGAGAGAAACTTATAGTTACTTAGCTCCTTAGTATTCTAAGCTATTCACTAAGACTATAAGAGAAAGTGCTAACATGTATTTCAATAGTTTCTTCTGTGCCAATAAGTGCTCATAGTTCCTCTCTCTCTCTCTCTCTCTCTCTCTCTCTCTATATATATATATATATATATATATATATATATATATATGTATCCTTCCCTGTCTCTCTTTTTTTTCTCTTTCTCTTCCTTCCTCTCTCTTTCTCTATCTTTCTCTTTGTTGCTGTCTTTGTCTCTCTTTCTGTCTCTTACACATATATTCAATTATTTCACTTCTTTTTTTGAATTCTTACAATCAGCTCATAATATGCCCTTAATAAGTGCTTACTGAGTAGATGAGTGAATACTTCTTTTTTTCCTGTTTCCTAGTTCAAGCTTGCTTTCTGATCCATGAAAGTTCTTAAAAGTAAAGATCAATCAGGGATTACATCTTATTGACTGCATGACCCTTTATGACTATCTTTTCCCAAACAGAAGTTTCTCTCTCTTTGTTTCACTGTCTTTTCTTTTCTGATGCTATCTTATTCTTCTTTCTCCCATATGGTAGACTTACATTTACTTATGTGTACTTTCACAGAGTCAGATTAAAAACTGTTTTTTGTTGAAAGACTGTGTTTTGCCAAGAAAAACAACTTAAATCCAAGATTGAACAAAACAAAGCTAGAAAAGACATTTAAAGAAACATAAAATAAGATTTGTAAACAAAGCTATATAACCACACAAAACCAAACACATATAAATTCCCTGTCTTTTTTATATATGGCAAAATATGATTGGATTCTTGCTTGTGACTTTCTATGACTTAGTGAAAACAGCCTGTGCTCTAGTCCTGCCCTTGTCTAGAAGTATTCCACTATAGATTGGTAATAATACTAAATGTTCAAAATGGTCATCAGAGATAGAAAGAGAATATGCAGGTTCATTTGTGTTTAAGTGCAGGATAGCATTGTAGGATTTTGATTTTTTTTTAGAATTATATAGATAGAATTATATAATGGTAGATGTTTCTCCTGAGATTTATGACTTCAATGACTATCTAGTTCTACTACCTCTCACATTGAAAAATAAGGAAAATGAATGCTAGAGACTAGAAGGAACTTCTCTAAGTTCATATTAATTTTTAGACAGTTTCAATAAAGACAAAATCAGATTACAGATAGAGACATGATGCACAGAGATAGAGATACAGAGAGGAAACAGGAGAAAAAAGTAAAGGAAGTACAGGCAGACATATAGATATGAATGGATACATAGATAGATAATGAATAGAGAGATAAGAAATAAATAGAACAGAGTTAAGTTAATAGTTTTGCTCATTTTTTTTCTTTTCATTCTTCAAAGAAAAGATTTTTTTAAAATGAAAATTGGCTATCTAGAAGAAGGGAAAAGAATGTGTATATGGAAATTTAGGATATATTAAACAAAATTTATCTATGTAAATATATCCTTCCCACCTCTAACCAATAGCCTTCCCCAAAAAAGGCCAAATCATAAACCAGTATTAAAAATATGGAGAAATTAAAGAAGTTATCCCATGAATTTCTGAAGAGGAACTAGAAGGTCAGTATAAACAGAGCAGGCTACTCCAGAAAGGAGGGGAAAAGCAGCTCAAGACAAGTCATTGGTTTTTACTTTAGTCCTGGACAATTTTGTTATTGTTTCTTTATCCTTAGAGTTTATGTGCCTACAGTTAGAATGCCATATTCACCTAATATAGATAGAAACAGAATAACCATGCTTTAAAATCACCTGGAATCTACTCTCTCAGTCTTTGAGATCACTTACAATCAAGTGGAAGTTCTTTGGATTGGTGTTGTTTTTCAATAAACCTCTCTGTGCTTGGCCATAAGACCATAAAAAGTGGAACACTGCTAGAGGCCTTGGCTATTTTTATCTGAAGTGAGTAGAAAGTACTATTTTTTTTTTTAAGAAAGGAAATGTCATTTCAGTGATGTGTTGCTAGTTGCTATCACATGCATCCAAGGTGACTTTTAGAGCACTACCTTAGAGAGCACAGACAAATTAGGGAAGCCAGAATTTGCTGCTTCCTGCAAGATGCTTGCTTAATGATTGGAACAATATTTCCTCAGCTGATGGGGAGACCACACAGAAAACCTGTCTCCTTGCAGCTGAAAAATGTGTATTCTTTAAAATAAATAAATACATAAACAAAAAAGCTAGTGTTCAAATGTGTTTGCCTGGCACTGAAACAGCCTGCATGTGTGTGTTCTGAAAGGACATCAAATGATGTGAGAAATAAGCTGCATGTAGGTGAATTGGAAACACTGTGATTTGATTTAGGTCAAGATTAATCACTTCAAAGTGCTACAGTTCAGATGACTCTCTGCCTTTAATTCAAATAGACTTTGCCAAGAAATGTCAAATTTTGATGTAGGTAGATTTATTTTCAGATGCTAACAGTTGCTAAGAATTTAGTGAATAGGCCTTTGGCAAGACAGTAAGATGCTTTAAAAAAAATGGCAGTTTGTTTTGTCAATTACATAATAACTTCCCAATTCATGTGGGGAAATTTCCTTGTGCCTCAAAAAGTTAAAATTTATATGTTAACATATGAGCTAAGTGATAGACTTCATAGACAGATTTCATTATACAATGACCATGCTAATATTCTGGGAGTGATTATTTTGCATAAAAAAGGAAAAAATATGATGATAAATGCAAAATCAATATGATGACAAATATACAAAAATCCTTTTAGGCTTGTGAGTGAAAAGAAAAAGTGTTAAAGGTATTGGACATATTGTTTGGAGAGAAGAATTCTGGATTTTAAAATAATAACTTTTTATGGAGTGCTTTATAATTTCCAATATATTATCACATATTTGTCTCACTTTAAGAAAAAGTAGGCTTTGTTTCAATTTTACAGGTACAGGAGCCAAATGAAGAGGCTTTTCAGTTGTCAAAATAAATATGCCCAGTTCCTAAAAGAATCAATCAATCTAAGATTTATAATTTCCAGTTACATACAAGATATTGTGCAAAGTTCTTGGCATACAAATACAATGATATTTCAATCAATTTGTATCCCAACTTGGAAGAAACATGAGTGAGATAAATATAGTACTACAACTAAAGTCAAAGGCTAGCAGCCAAAGGGACCTTGAGAGTCATTATCATCATGATGCTCTTCTTCCTTTTCCTCCTCCTCATCATTATCATTTTCATCAATGAGGAGCTAAAGTAGAACCTGAGTCTGTCTCAGAGATGTTCAGGGCACTGAGATAAGAGTGGACAGAACTAAGCTAGGAACGTAGATTTTTGAATTTTAAATCTCTGACTCTTTCTATAAGTTACTGTTTTGTTTTACTTCATTAAAGACTTAGATTAACCTGTAGTAAATCACATGTATATAAAACAAGCATAATCCTATTTATCTTGTCCCTAAACAATCATATGAATGGGTCTTATGACCAACAATAGTCTATTCAAAATGGTCTATTTCTTTCTTGGATCTGTCTATCAGATAGTATATGTGGTTTTATCATCATTCTTTTCCCAATTTGAATCACAGTATTTTATATACCTGTCCATTCAAATGACATTTAACCCTTATTATATCATCACTTACTACATATATAAACACTCATTAGTGTTTATATTGAACAAAATGTTGGGATTATAACATTTTAAATGTAAAAGCTGATCATTTTCTTGGATAAAAGTCTTTTGAGAGGGTCATGTGCTCACAATTATGTCATCAGTGCTAAATTCCAGTCTGACTAGGCTTACAGTAATTGATAACAGAACAGTTATACTGTAGAGTGACTTATCTTCATGAAAATAAACCACAATATAGTTTCAGCTTCAAATGAAAGCCAGATTAATAGTCCCAATGTAGAAGGTATTCTATAAATTCTATAAATCATTTCTAAATCTTTTTTTTTTCTTATCCAGATCCAGAAAATTGGCAGAAACATTCTTGATAGCTTACCATTTCCATTATCAATAATGGACACTGTGTTTGACATAGTTTATGAGCTTATTATTAGTTGTCTGGGTTAGTTTACACAAAATTATATGTTATTATTTCATTTTATTTCATATTAGAAAGTAGAACGAAGAGTGCTGAAGGCTGTTATGTTTTTTATGTTCATTTGCCTTTTGTACATAAGTCACTTTATCTCCAAGTGACTATATTTCATCAACTACAGAATAGTGATTTTGAGATGTAAGAATGAAATGAAACTATTTGAAAAACTTTGGAGCTACTTTGATGAGAATTACCATACAAGTACAAAGTCTTTTAATTAAGATAGTATGTTTCTTGGCATGGGAAAGTAACATTTAGCACATTTTTTTTTGTTACTACCTTTCACTTTCGAAAATTAACTTTAGAAGGAAACACCCAATAGAAAGTAACCATTTTTGCACACAGAGGCTCTGTTCAATTGGACTTTCAGCAGACCTGAAAAGCTCTGGCAGTAGTTTATTGTTAGGAACTAACTTGAACAACTCTTTTAATTCAATGTGTCATATGAATTGTTGTTAAATATCCATAGCTTATTTTGAAACACAAATTAATTATCTATTACAAGCATGCTATTGCTTATCTCCTCCAAAGTCTCATTAGTATGCAGATGACTCTAATTAGGTCACTGTCAGACAATATTTGTGTGGAGTCACTTTTCTTGGTTTAGTATGATAGTTTGAGTCCCCAATATCTATAATACTGTTTCTGAAATCAGCTTTACTTAATAGGAATCATTCCAAAAGTCTTATTAGTTCAGTAGAATTAATCTCAGATAACAAAGAGGAAAAAAAGGCATTCTTTTAGAAGCTGCCATTTTTCAATTTGCACATACAAGCTCAGAAGATTAGAGAAATATCATCATATTCGCAATTTTATTTTAAATTGCTCTGAATCTAAATGTGCTGTCCTGCATCACTTATTTTCTACTTCAGAATGTTTCTCAATTAGGAAAGAAAAATTAATATTTAAAAGAAAATTAAATGTAAAAGACTAAACTCAGTGAATCTGTTTTGTCATCAAGATTTATCATGACTACCTGGGTGCTACATAGGTTCTGGAAAACATTATTTAGAAAAGGTTTTGAACATGGGTTTGACAATTATGGGATCATAGATTTGTGATGGAAGATACCTTGTAGACCACTGAGTCAGAAAAAAGCATAAATCTTTGAGGCTAGTTCCTTTCTTTTCTCTACATTTTATAGAGGAAGAAACAAAATAGAAGTTAAGCACCTCATCCAGTGTTTCAAAGCTTGTAGGTTTTTGAGGCATCATTTGAACCTCCATATTTGCTCCATCTTTTGTTTTTCAGTACTCTATTCAGTACAACTTGAATTAGACTAGACAACACAGAATTGACTAATTGTGTTGTATTTCTGGATTACAGCATGCATATGCATTTGGCAAATTGTAGAGGATTTGTAATCTGCCAGTAATAATAAATAACAATAAAATAATGAACAAATAAAATAAATATAATGTACCACAAATAAAATAATGAACCCTTGGAATATCAAAGTTGTAAGAAACCTAAAGACAGCTTAACAGCATAAGCAAAATAAATTTTTCAGAGACTAATTGACCATAGAGTTAGAAAATAATTCAAAAAGGTCATTTAGCCCAATCATTAACTGAAATATGTTTCCAATTTTTAAAAAGTCACAAAAATGTAGCTCATGAATAATATCTAATAACTAAGGACTCACAAACTTATCAACCAGCCCATTGAATTTTGAAGCAACTTTGCTCATTAGGGAGAGACATGAGATAATTTATTTTCCAAATTTATTTTGGCTAAAGTGTATCATTTTGATTTGGTTACACAAGGTACCTTTTATATGCTTATTTATTATGGACCATGGCACAACTAAAAGGATTATAGGTCACCTGACCTTCTTTGTAAGCAGGTTAATGAAAAATTCTTAAATTTGGACAAACATGACAAATCATTTATGACAACTTAACCATTTTACTCTCATTAAAAGTGAAATATGAAGCTATTGCCATAATTTGGAAATTTAAAAGCAATATAAACAATAATGGTTAAAATGTTCTCTTCAGCTTTCAATATCTTTGATTCTAAAAAGTCCATACTGCCTTTTCACAACTCACCACATCAGTTAACTTTGTACAATTAAATAAGTCATTGAAAGAGCTCTCAGGAAATAAAATACATATGGGAGAACAAAAGAGAATGACAGAAATATAGAAGAATATGCTACAAGAGAAAGAATAAAGGACTTAACAAAAAGGGAAAAAAGAAAAGAGAAAATTCAAGTATCAGTGGAAGATAGAAGAAAGAAGACTTGTCAAAAGAAAGAATAAGCAAAAAATTGGACTAACAATTAAGAAGAAAAAAGAAAAGTAGTAGACTTTGGAGGCATGGCTCAAATTAGGTTTAGGGTCAAACCATCTCAAAATAAATGAACAATATAATTTCCTGAAGTCTGTTGCTTAGCACCTGATCTTGGGCAAATCACTTGGGCCTCAGTTTATTCATGTATACAACGGCACTAGTGGCCTGTAAAATCTATTTAGTCTAAATATGTAATCCTATGAAATATGACTTCCAATATACAGTGACAAAAATAATTGGTGGAATATTTTAGCTAGAAAGTAATTTTCAGCAAGCACATGTTGGATAAGAATAAAAAAGAGTTTTTCTTGGGGTTGTTCAGTCTTTTAATTGCTTTTGTCAATAATTTGAATGAGAAATTCAGTGTGCTGAAAATAAAAAGCAGAACTAGAATTTGAATTCTCTAGGTAGAGGAGGAATACTTTGTTTTCAATAGTTAAAAGTTTTAAAATAAGACATTTTAAAAAATTAAACAACTAGAATGATTCTTTCTGGAAAGAAGATGTCTGAATAAAGATTTCATAATGATCAAATATATGAATGGCTCTTACAGAAATAGGCTTAAACCATAGTCCAGCATTTAGTTTGTGAGTTATACGAAAAGGAGTTTCTGAGCTTAGCTAAAGAATCTCCTTTTCTGGTAGGTTGGTGAAACTCTTTAAAATAGGATATCATCTATGTAGGGAGATTTAGATGTGATTCTTCCTAAAGCAGGATAAGCACTGGCAGTTTCTCAAGGTCCCTTTTAGTTCTCAAATATGTGATTCTGTGATTGTAGCCTTGTGAGGAAATTGTGGCAGCTGTAGACAAGAAGGGTTTCCTTGGCAGCAGCATGTAGAATTGATAGAAATGAGGTAGTAATGGATCCTGGGAAATGGTGAGAAGGAAATTGCAACAATCTGAGATAGCAATAGATAAAACAGTAAAGAAAGTGTCAATTGAATATGAAGTAAAAAATTTTCTGGTAGTTCCTACCTTTGCTGTGTTTATGAGAAGAGAGAATTTAAGCTTCAGTTACTAGTACTTTTCCAATTTGATATCTTCATTTAAGACACTTTTATTGAATATCTACTGAATGCCCAATATTTCACTAGGTACTAACTTTCATTGGCCTTTCTATATATATATATATATTTTTTGCCTGTCTTAGGCTTTACTTACAAGATTTTAAAACACCCTATTAGAAAAATTGATTAAAATTCAATATTGCATCTGGAGTTTTTTTTTTATTCAAACAATATGAAACAACTGCTTTGATAGCATTTTATGTTATACTGTTACTGAATTAACTGATAATATTGATAATGTATTTCATTTACATGCACATACTCACAAAGTGAGTGCTAAATGCTAAAAAGCACTTAGGAAATTCATTCTTTCATGGATTTGAAAATAAGTTTTCTAAGGTAATCTTCATTGTGAAAATCTAATGTTCATGTAGAAATAATAGCAATGTGGAAGTAAAGAACTTCTTGTGCCGTCATTCACTGAATGCACTAATACATTATCAGAAATTAAAGAATGAAATAAAATCACACATACACTACACACACACACACACACACACACACACACACACACACACACAGACATGCATATTCCAAATCCTTTTGTGTAGTTGCAAGCTACTAAAACTAAAATTGAGACTTTAAGACTTCAGGACAGTATATCCTAAATGTATGTGTGTGTGTGTATATATATATATATATATATATATATATATACACACACACACATACATTTAGGATATACTGTCCTGAAGTCTTAAAGTCTCAATTTTAGTTTTAGTAGCTTGCAACTACACAAAAGGATTTGGAATATGCATGTCTGTGTGTGTGTGTTTGTGTGTGTGTGTGTGTCTGTGTGTGTGTAGTGTATGTGTGATTATATTTCATTCTTTAATTTCTGATAATGTGTTAGTGCATTCAGTGAATGACGGCACAAGAAGTTCTTTACCTCCACATTGCTATTATTTCTACATGAACATTAGATTTTCACAATAAAGATTATCTTAGAAAACTTATTTTCAAATCCATGAAAGAACAAATTTCCTAAATGCTATTTTTAATGTTTTTTTGAGTATAAATTTCACACATTTATAAGGAATAATCTGACTCAGAGCCAAATGCCTTCTAATGTAACTCATTTGTAGCCCAAGAATTTTCTGGTTTTATTGTTTTAAAAATAATATGGTGGTTCTAATTGAGAAAGTATTGACTGAACATTCATTTGACCCTATTTATATTTTGGTGAATATTCTACCAAGTCCCACTCTAATGTCTCAATATATCAAGAAAATTGATTTTGTCGCTCAAGCTCTATGGCAGGAGAACACAACCTTTGGAAAAACTATAATAATGTAGTGTTTTCCAATAGTTACAACAGTTAACTGTCTTTTTTTTTTTTTTTTTTAAGATAACCCATGTAAATACAAGAAAATTTCATCACCTTGACACTTACTAATTTCTATTTTGGCCAACCTAGGAAACATAAATATGAAATAGTATTCAACCCATTGAAAATCACTTCAAGTTTTCTAGTGATTTTGATAAAGTCTCAGAAAAAAAGAAATTTGTTGTGTTTATGAATATATGTTTCAAAATCATTTATATATTTTAACTTAAAAATTAATACTCCAAATGTGATATTTTTGTACATTGGACTTGTGAATCTACTCTTGTACACTTGACTCTTCATGTTAAATGAACAAATATTGATTGAAAATAAGGAATAAAAAAAGTTATAGTCCACACTGAAGTTTCATCACTATTAATAATGAAAATTATATTTAAGAATTTTACTTGATGATATGTATATATGTATATCTAAATAGATAGATGTACATATATATGCATTTGAATACATTTAATTTGTTTTGGGGTGTTATATATATAAATTTAATTATATATATTTATTTATATAATTATTATATTAGTAATAAACATTAACAAATATGCTTATTTATATTTATATATGAATTTAATCTCTATGTAAATTTAATTACATAAGAATTAAATTATATATATGAAATATATGTATGAAATATGAAATAACCCCCCAAAACAAATTGAATACTTTTTATATAGAAAAAAAGACCTCATTATTGTTGTGGGACTTGATCTCTGACAGATTCAATTTTTTACACAATTAGATAATACAGTTTTCCAGCATAGATAAAAATAAACACAAAAACTGAAATTTGAGAAAAATAAAGAGAATTAAATTAAAATAAGTCTATTGTCTTACTTGAAGAAGTTTTGATAACAAAAATGAGATGTGAGTAAAAGACTACATCAATAAAAAAGAAAGTCATACAATTTACTAGAGATAAACAATTACCTTTAAAATGATTTTTAAAAAAGATAAGAAAAGGTTCACAATCAATACATACTTGGATGGCTTACTGATGAGAGAAATATGACACCCAAGGGAGTCACCAAGTTATGCTATAAACTCCTACACAATTAGAGAGAGGAAAAGATTTTTGAATCTTTTGTGTCCTAATAGATGACCTTTCTCCTAACCTTACTGAAAATCAAGCTTATAAGTCATTCCAAGCCTTCATTTCCAAATAATGTTGCTATCACTGTCAGTATTGCTCTCATTCTCTTCATTTCCTTCATCCTTTTACCCTGGCCCAGAAATGACCCTAACCTCTGAGAGATGAACTTTTCCACTATCTTTCTTTGTCTTGCTATCATTTCCATATCCTTGGTCCTTATTCCCTTTCCTGCTCCCTTTTATATGTTTTCTTCCCCCATTAAAATAAAAATTTTAGTGAACCTTGGAAAATATATTATTTTCTTGTATTTGTTTCCCCTGATGTTTAACACAATCCCTGATACACAGTAAAAAGTTAATATAATGTTTTAATTTGTTAAATATTGTGAACATTTTCTATAATAAATAAATCAAATATAAGCAGAGCTGAATACAGGGGAAAACTTGTTTAAATAAATCTTAATGAGATAACTCAATTAAGCAAAATCATAACATAATGGGTGTATAAAAGTTACCTCATGACCCTCTTTTCTGAAGTCCTGCTCTGTTACATTTAACCCTTACCCCTAGGGTTATCCAGAAACCAGTGTTTGTTTATCCATTGCTTGTTTTTGAAGGCATTCTCTTTTATTTGCCATGAGTTCAAGCCTCCAATAATTGCATTCCCTTTTCCATATTATAGAAATCTATTGTACCCCATTTCTGTTTAGTTGCAAAATCAACTTTTATAAAGGAGTATTTAAGCCAAGGACATTAGAGAAGCAAATATCTAAGCATTTTCTCTAATACATGGAGGTAAACACCTTCCTCCTATGCCATCTCAGTCTCTCTAGATAAAAAGTTGATTAGGTTCACAGTTTTTATGGGGCACCAACATAACTAGTTTCAAACTCCAAATTCACTATTCCCTTATTTGCATCTTAGGATCCTGATTTCTCAATGATCCATAATAGATTGGTGGCTTTATTGACCCTAGAACAATGATCATTGTCATTTAAAGGTCCCAGGTTGGGGAATCAACTTGAATCTAGACTTAAAGAGGACAGATGAAAAACAAACAAACAAACAAAAAAGAAACTATGGGCTTTGTTTCTGAGAAATTCTCAGGATAATTCCAGGACTATAAATGTTTCAGTGACAATTAGCTTGCTTTATCCCAATTTGATTCTGAGACAAATTCACTGTCTGGTTACAATGTTCATCTATGATATAAAAAACTAAGCTTGTCTACATTGTTAAAGTTTTCATGAAATTTTGAAAGTTTTGAGAAATACAGTTGAGATCACATAATGGAAGATAATCTTAAAGGTAAAGCTTTATTTTCCAGGGGGGGGAAATACTTTTTTTTTTCTTTCTAGTCAATAAACAATAAGCATTGTGAAATCTTATCTTTAGTATAAGATACTTTGGAAGAATGTATAAAATATTTTAATGAAAATGTTTTTGCCCAGATTAACAGAAGAAGAAGTAAATTGATTAAATAGTTCCATTTTAGAAAAAGAAATAGACCAAGCTATTAATTAACTGCCTAAGAAAAAACTCCCAGGACCAGATGGATTTACATGTGAATTCTACCAAACATTTAAAGAACAATTAACTCCAATGCTATATAAACTATTTGAAAAACTAGGGATTGAAGGAGTAATACCAAATTCCTTTTATGACACAGACATGGCACTGATACCTAAATGAGGTAGGTTGAAAACAGAGAAAGAAAATTATAGAGCAATCTCCCTAATGAATATTGATGCTAAAATCTTAAATAAAATGTTAGCAAAAAGATTATAGAAAATCATCCCAGGATAATAAACCATGACCAAGTAGGATTTGTATCAGGAATGCAGGACTGGTTCAATATTAGGAAACTATTAGCAAAATTGACTATATCAATATCCAAATTAACAAAAAGCATATGATCATCTCAATAGATGCAGAAAAAGCATTTGATAAAATCCAACACAGATTCCTAATAAAAACACTAGTGTGTATAGGAAAAATTTTCCTTAAAACAGTCAGTAGCATCTACATAAACCATTAGCAAGCCTCATATGTAATGGGGATAAAGTGGAACCATTCCCAATAACATCAGGGAAGAAACAAGGTTGCCCACTATCACCATTACTATTCAATATTGTATTAGAAATGCTAGCCTTAGCAATAAGAGAAGAAAAAGAGATTAAAGGAATTAGAGTAGCTAATGAAGAAATCAAACTCACTCTTTGCAGATGATATGATGGTATACTTACAAAACCCCAGAGATTCTACTAAATAGCTACTGGAAATAATTCACAACTTTAGCAAAGATGCAGGATACAAAAGAAATTCACATAAATCCTCAGCATTTTTATACATCACCAACAAAATCCAACAGCAAGAGATACAAAGAGAAATTCTATACTGTCAATGGTATAAAAATTTTGGGAATCTATCTGCCGAAGGAAAATCAGGACGTATATGAGAAAAACTATAAAATACTTTCCACACAAATAAAATCAGATCTAAATAATAAAAAAATATTAAGTGCTCTTGGATAGGCCAAGCAAATATAATAAAGATGACAATACTATCTAAACTAATGTATTTATTTAGTGCTATACCAATCAGATTCCCAAGAAACTATTTTAATGACCTAGAAAAAATAACAACAAAATTCATATGGAAGAACAAAAGGTCAAAAATTTGAAGAGAACATACTAGGAAAAAAAATCTAATGAAGGTGGCCTAGCTGTACCTGATCTAACCCTTTTTTTATAAAGCAGTGGTCACCAAAACCATTTGGTATTGGCTAAGAAATAGAGCAGTTGATCAATGGAATAGGTTAGGTTCACAGGACAAAATAGTCACTAACTATAGCAATGTAGTTTTTGACAAATCCAAAGATCCCACCTTTTGGAATAAGAATTCACTATTTGACAAAAACTGCTGGGAAAACTGGAAATTAGTATGGCAGAAACTAGGCATAGACCTACACTTACTATAATACACCAAGATAAGATTAAAATTAGTTCATGATTTAGGCTTAAAGAATGAGATTATAAATAAATTAGAAAAACATAGGATAGTTTATCTCTAAGACTTGTGGAGGAGGAAGAAATTTGTGACCAAAGAAGAACTAGAGGTCATTATTGATCATAAAAAAGAAAATTTTGCTTACATCAAGTTAAAAAGCTTTTGTATAAACAAAACTTAATGCAGACAAGATTAGAAGGGAAGCAACAAACTGGTAAATCATTTTTACAGTTAAAGGTTCTGATAAAGGCTTCATTTCCAAAATATATAGAGAATTGACTGTAATTTATAAAAAATCAAGCGATTCTCCAGTTGATAAATGGTCAAAGGATATGAACAGATAATTTTCAGATAATGAAATTGAAACTATTTCTATTCATATGAAAGGGTGTTCCAAATCACTATTGATCAGAGAAATGCAAATTAAGACAACTCTGAGATACCATTACACACCTGTCAAATTGGCTAAGATGACAGGAAAAGATAATGATGAATGTTCGAGGGAATGTGGGAAAACTGGGACACTGATGCGTTTTTGGTGGGGTTGTGAATGTATCCAACCATTCTGGAGAGCAATTTGGAATTATGCTCAAAGAGTTATCAAACTGTGCACACCCTTTGATCCAGCAGTTACTAGTGGGCTTATATCCCAGAAAGATCTTAAAGAAGGGAAGGAGACCCATATGTGAAAAAATGTTTGTGGCAGCCCTCTTTGTAGTGGCTAGAAACTGGAAATTGAATAGATGTCCATCAATTGGAAAATGGTTGGATAAATTGTGGTATATCAATGTTATGGAATGTTATTGTTCTGTAAGAAATGACCAACAGGATGAATATAGAGAGGCTTGGAGAGACTTACACGAACTGATGCTAAGTGAAATGAGCAGAACAAGGAGATTATTATATACTTCAACAACAATACTACATGAGGATCAATTCTTTTGAAAGTGGATATCTTCGGCAATGAGAAGATCCAGTTAAGTTCCAATTGATCAGTGATAAACAGAACCAAATACACCCAGAGAAAAAACACTGGGAAATGAATGTAGACTGCTTACATTTTTGTTTTTCTTCCCAGGTTATTTTTACCTTTCTAAATCTGATTTTTCTTGTGCAACAAAAGAACTGTATAAATATGTACACGTATATTGTATTTAACATATACTTTAACATGTTTAACATGTATAGTACTGCCTGCCTTCTAGGAGAGGGGGTGGAGGGAAGGAAGGGAAAAGTTGGAGCAGAAGTGATTGCAGGCACAATGTTGGAAAATTACCCATGCATATGTTCTGTCAATAAAAAGCTATAATAAAAAAAAAAAGAAAGGACCATGATATATACTTTCATTTTGCCAAATATGATCATTGCTATCTATGTCATAGATTTTTTTTTTAATTACAGTAATGAATCTAACATTATTCTATTGCTTGAAACTATGGGGGAAAATAAGCTGAGTATAAAATGTCTCCCAAGGAAAAGGATGTTTCTGTGAATACCACTCTGTATATGTAGTACCTTTCTTCCTCTAAGTGATTATTGTCCTTAAAAGAGAATTTATTTGATATAATTGAAGATGTCAAAGAAGAAATATATTAAGATATTATTTAATGTTTTTATTCTACTGATATTTTATATGACAAAAAATGAGATCTTCATTATTATTCCATTATTTTGGAGGAGGGGAGGGAGATAAAGAAAAACAAGTTATAACTAAATTCAACCAACATATATTAAAAACCTATGCATAATGTTTTTAAATGCAGAAAATAATCTTTTAGCTCACTAATCAATTGCTTTACCAGGTGACTTCTACAAATTTGTCTTTTAAATTCTTTGTTTGGTACACACACAATTCTAGGAAATAATCTGTTTTAGAAAATGTGAACATGCAAAATAATAAAAACATTGAAAAGAACTTTAAAATGAAAACATGAGACTAAATTTAAGCAGTATTGTCTAATGTGCTTGGAACGGGCATGGGGAACTATTCTTGAAGACAAAAATTACTTGGAGCTACGTTCATAAACTTCTCAGTCTGTACTATATCTGCAAAATACATTCCTAGGCTACATAAAATTATAAAATTATGAATTGTTAGAGTTTGAATAAACCTAACAAGTAATTTAGACCAACCAATAACTAATTAAGAGGCCCTTCTCCAATATCATTTGTAAATGGAGATAAAATTTTCACTTGCAGATCTCTGTTGGTGGAGACTTTTCTTTGGCCCGAGGCTGTCCATATATGTTTGGAAAATTCTAAAACAAAATATGTTCTTCATATTAAGAGACAAAATCCACTGTGTCTTCATTGTTCCTAATTCCATAGATCTAAATATATATCTATCTATTTATATAGGTATGGGTATAGGTATATAATGTCTTCCTCTTAGAAGTGACCACATGAGAGAAAATGTCTTCATTACTATAGCTGTATCCTCAATATTTCAGTACTTAAAATAGTATTTTGGATAGAGTAAGAACTTACTTTTCATTCATTCATTCATTAAACAAGATATTAATTTGATAATTTTTTGAGAAAAGAAAATTGAATCGGTGGGAATATTAACGAAAACACAATTAAAGTAATATGTTCAGTCTTATATATGGACAATAAACTAAAATAAGGTCAGAGATGGACAATCATTAGAGTGAAAGTAATTTTGCCATCAAATTGTTATTTGAAGGAAGTAGGTATATTTAGCTATGAGAAGAAAAGACTTGGGAATGGGATCTCAATATAGTTTTCTTTAACTATTTTGAATGTTTTTGTTGCTTTGTTGTTATGTGAAAAAGGTATGTCTTGTTCTGCTTAGCCTTTGATTATAAAATAGGGACGAATATGTAAAAAATAATAGGGAGAGATCTATATTTGAGTTGGGGAAGTTGCCAAATACAAAAAGGGCACTCATTTTATTGGTTTACTATTTGCTATGAAAATTGGTGAGTTTTAAAGCATAATTTAGAACAATCATAGGTTATATACACAGATAATTTTGTTGGGAGTCAAGAGGATAAGGGGAAAGAACTCTGAATTTAGTAAAATTAATTTAAAGGAACATGCAAATCCAATTAACTAATTAGCCGATATGATTGCCTTTTCCATTTATTTTTTCAACTGTTATTTGGATTCTCCTGAATGTGTCAGTTCTTGGGTCCTTATCATTGTCTTTTCAGTGCCTGTATTCACTGTGCTAGTCACATCACTTTACACACTTGAACTACACTTCAAGACATGTATTGTGAAATTTTATATTCTATGATGGAGAAAATCAATTTTGAGTTAAATTCCATAGAAAAAGAATTACTGTTGTAGAAGGTCAAAAAGTTGCATGAGGATGAAAAAAATCACATCAATTAAGAAAGGTATAATTCATTTTTTTCCTAATCCCTACCCCCTTAATGGGTAACTAATTGTGTCTGTACAGCTGGTAGTTCAAGAATGATAATGGCAGAAGTTTACCATCACTATCTGGATAGAAGATAAAAGAACATCTGGTAAAGAAACATCACTTTAAATGTTTCTCTCAGTGGGTAGAAAAAAATCAGATTTAAGTTGTTTAGCTGGCATATATTTGGTATTTATCACTGACTGGGCTCTAAGCTATTGGAAGATGTGTCATGCATCTCATGTTGCTACTTGCAGTGGTATCCCATTTAGTTTTCATGGAATATGTTACTAATGTAAGTCAAAAAATAGTTATTTAAGGATGTTATTTAAGAATGTCTCATGCATAATTCACATGCTTTTCATATAAGGAACTCTTTTTATGTTGAATATAAATATTTTCCTTGAAATATTCTATTGTAATTAAAGGCAAATTTGTATTAAGTCCAATCAGTTATGATTTTGTTTTACTTTCTTGAAAAGTTTTTGAGTTAATGATCCCATTCTTTGTGACACCTTTTTTACTAACTTATTTTTAATAGAAATATTTGTGTTAATATGTTTTAGCATTTACAATTGAATTTACAAAAGGTTCTTTGTATTTTTCATGTGTTTTTTAACACACATGATCTTATTTGCAGTCTATATTTGTTCTGTGAAGATGGTAGTATTACTCACATTTTCATGATGAAAAAAGCAGAGTTTCCAGAAGATAGAATGACCTAACCAAGATCATGAGATCATAGGATCAAAGAATCTCATGAATATAAAGCATTTCAGATACCATTTATTTCAATCAGTTTCTGAGCAAGCAGATCTGTATCCTAATTTAATCTTTGTATAAAGATCTCTAATGAGGAATAAAACAACATCTCCAAAAGCAGCAGATTCCCATATTAAGAAACTTTTCCTTGGGTCTTGGACTACTTTTGCTATTTTTGTTACCTCCAATAATTACTCCTGCTTCTGCCCTCTACCAAGCAGGACAGTCCTACCTGTCTTTCAAGTGGTAGACTTAAATGTAGCTATAACAAAATAAGGGGGAAAAGATCACATAGTAAATACAGTAATGGCCCTGAAGTATTTTTTTAAAAATCTGAATTCAAATTTAATCTCAGAAAATTACTAACTATATAACACAGGACAAGTCACTAATTCTTTGTTTGTCTCAGTTTCCTAAGCTATAAAATGGGGATAATTCTAGAATTGATCTCCCAGATTTATGCTCAAATATTTTTTTAAGGATAAAATGAGATAATGTTTGTAAAGCACTTCATAGCTCGTAAGGTGTTAAACAAATGCTAAATATTATTATTACTGTTAACCTTTCAAATCATCTGTATTCTTTACTAAACATAAATACTTTCCTGAAACTCAATTTCCTGAGAGCTAAATGGAGTTAATAACATCAGTAATACCTACTAGATAGAAGTGGAGGGTAATGTTTAAGTAAGGTAATATATTCTAAAATACTTTTCAAACTATAAACTACTTCACATTATTTATTTCTTATTGGTTTTTTAATTGGAGAGGTAGGGAAGAGAGAAGTCTGAGTAAAATCCACAATTATGTTTTCATGATGAAAAATGCACTTCAGTTAGAAATTAACATTGTTGTACTTTAAAATTCTATTGCTTTCAATAAGAGCATGGCTTTAAATGTGGTAAAAATATGCCCATGTTCTTCTAAGTAATTATTTATCATTTATTTAAGAGAATGTTGCATCCTTGGTCCCATGTTTGTTGTATAATGTCAGCTTTGAATCTCTGGGGTTGGCTTTGTTTTTGATGTGTCATTCTATTAAAGACATGACTGTCAACTATTTGTATGTTGTTCTGTTATTCACCCAGCTGCTTTTTCATTGAGTGGCCCTCCTACTGAACATGGAAACTGTACCATCTGGCTTAATAGAAGAGAAATACCAAAGACTTTTGATCTATGTCAGCAGCTATCGGAGCTATGAAAACAATCCCCACAAAGCAAGGGTACAAACAACAGTTCCTTGAAAAAAGCAGTTAAATTATTCAGTGCTAATAATATTAATAAGTGACAAAAGGAGCAGAAAGCCATGACCAAAAAGAGATTAGAGTAACAAAAACCAAATTAAACATAACCAGTTCATATAATTCTAATAATTCTAGGAAATAAAATTGTATAAGAAGAATTGGATTAATATATTTCAATGGTACAAATTAGATTTATTTTTTATTTTATTTTTAGGTTGCTATGTTACAAGTACACAGAGATGCTCACTACAGGTAGTTGTTGCTTTTAACTTTATTTTTTAGAGTCTAATGTATCTAATGAAAGTTAGTATGCCTTTTATTTTTTATAAGATATGCATATTTACTTATTTTAGTAAAACAAAAAATATAAGAATATACTAGCATAATTTTCAATTGTCTTAATATCACAAACTAGCGAAACATAATCTAAGAAAGTCTAATCATGTTCCCATGTCACTGTTGGTACAACAGGAATCTCACCATCAATTAAGAAGACTGATAAAATTTTGCATGTTACATCTGCTTTGAGATTTATTAAATTAAATTTGGTTGGGTGAAAAGAATGACGATTTTGCAATCCAGAGTTTTCTCAGTAATCAACCCTTTCTTTGTCCCTTAGGATTTATACTTAGCATCATTAGCTATTACCAGCTCATGTCAAGAGCCTTCAGGGAGCAAAACAAATGAAGGTCTTAGATGATGGATATAATATCTAATTATATGCTTACCATAATAATTAACATATTAAATGAATAAAAATAGAATAGTTTCCTGGATAATTGCATGATATATGACTTGACTACTCTACCATTAGTTTTTTTTTCAATTATATTATTTACTTACATACATTAATATATGTTAGATATGACCAGTTTTTTTTTTCAAAATCATATGTAGTCTTTGCAAAATCAGTGGTTTATGTGATTGTTCAAATATTATATGCATAGATAATTTTAATCTCTAAGGTTTATGAGGAGCTGTTAAAATCATGAAATCCATATATCTCAACTTCAGGAAGATCCAAAAAGTACCCAGAGCATTGAATTAATACATTATAATGTGTATTTTAATGCTTAACATTATGTTATAATGGAAGGAGCAGTTCATTGGGAGATAGGAAAACATTGTTCTACCTTTGACTTTGCCATTAATTATTTGTATATTATAAGTGAGTTACTATCAAAGGTGAGTGTCTTCAAACCTTTACTATCAGCTATAAAATGGGTAGTTTGGATTAGATGATGTTTAAGGTTCTTTGATGAATTAAGCATTTTTTAGAAGAGAAGGTACCTTGAAAACTTTAAATTACATAAATTCTAGCTTTTCTTTTTAGAATTTTTCTAAGTAGTATCCTAGAAGCTCATTGATACTCAGATTTAGGACGATAGATTCATGAGAAGTTGATAATGTATAGCTTTACCAACAACAACAAAAAAAAGATTTTAGGAGACAACATGAATGAAAGAAACAATAAAATTGAGGCAAGTTGAAGAAAAATAACAGCTATTGATTTCAAAAAAGGATGGCATCAGGAGAACATGCTGAGATGCTACAATCTGAGAATGTCATGTCTTAATTACAGCAATGTGCAGTCATGAGGAAAAAAATAGAGCTTAAGACATGACTTGTAGAAGATGGCAAAAATACCAGTAACTGTGGAGAATTTTTATTGGGAAGCAACAAAAGAGAAGTTTGGATACAGAACAAAGAACAGATTTGAGAAAATTTCAAATTACAGTTTAAGATTTAATTTTGTAGGAAACAGAGGGTTGTGCTCTGGAGATAGGTAAGCAAGGAAGTAATATGGAAATAATAGCTCATGAAACTATCTTTTAAACTTAAGTATTAACCAGTGAGGATATGCAAAGGTTAAAAGTTAAGGGAGAAGATGCACTGATAAAATCAGTGGAGATCTTTGGAGAATTTAAGGAAATTATCTTTGTAGCTTTTATTTGTTTAACTTTGTTCCTTTTTTTTTTTTTTTTGATGTCCATGTTACACTGATTTAATGTGTAATCAGGTAAATTTTCAAGCCTTTTCCATATGGAATACTGGAATCCAGATCTCCTCTATTATATACTTGTGTTATTTATACCATCAAGGGAATTGGAGTTGAAAGGAGCATTGGTGATTATTATTCAAAAATCTCATCAATTTTGTATAAGGAATTTCAGACCAATTAAGGTTAAAATTGCTTAAATTTATTTTAAAGAAATAGTCATTTATACATGTAAATAATAAGGAGGAAAACATTCAGGTCCTCTAAAGAAAAATGAAATAATATAAACTGACTTTACTGAAAATAAGTTTAGGACCCAACATTTATTTTCATGTTAATAGATTGGCCAATCCTCCTAGTCTGATAGTACTTTTTGAATGGTGAGCATCATCCAATATATCAGTTATGTTTCTAAGTTTCTACCATCTTCAAATTTGATGAACATATATCAAATAATAAGAATTTCACATGCATTGAAAATGTTTTGGTATACAAATAGCTATATTTTCTCATAATAGCCATGGTGTGTGTGTGTGTGTGTGTGTGTGTGTATGTGATATAATTTTCATTTTTTACAACCCATATAAAACATGAAGTATTTGATACAACATAGTTAGATTATAGCAGCAATATTACAATTCTTTTCTAGATATTATGCTTTAAAAAAGGCTTGAAGTTGTTTTTATTTTATTTTTTGCCAAATCAAAGTGTTGGAATTTATTGAGCTTTCAGATTAGGAAAACCTCTACGTCTTTTACATAGAATAATATTTTAATCACATTTATCCATGCACATAGATGCATCGCATATATACATATGTGTCTATATGCAACATGCATCTTTACTTGTAGTGTGTGCATATATACATGGTAATTGGGACGATGTGTGTCCATGTGTTTATGACTATGTATATGCATATACATACACCTAAAAGACATATGCATAGCCACATAGATTTAATGTAGTTTCAAAAAAACTATCTTCCTTTTTTACCCTTAGAATTGCTCAAAGCATTTTTCTAGTTCTTGATTTTAGCTTTCCTGAAACTATTATTTCGCATCTTTTTCATTTTTCTTTAATTAACTATAGCTAATTCCAAATTTTTTTCTTTTTAATTTTAGCTTGCCAATGAGTTTCTGCCATTTATTTCATTGAGATAAGCCATTAGTGATTGCAATATCAGAAATGCATTTTAAATTTTCTACTAAGTTTTCTTGAGCCAACTGTATTTTTCTATATGTTAGTCATTGTTTAGATAATGTGCACCCAAATAAATAGGTTACGAAGTAGGGAAGGAAGTCATAATTGATACACTCATCCTAAAAAACCATTAATCTTCCACAAAAAAATATTGTTTCCCTTGTCAAAGATCAAAGAATACCACTTGCCTCTTCTCTCTGCATATTAACATCTTCTGAAAGTAGAGATTTATCATCCTATCATAAATGTAGGTGGATTAAAAATCCAAAAGTCACTTTTTTTTGTCTATATGTGCCTATCCTCTACTCAAATGACGAGTTAAATAGAAGTCTTCTCATTGATATAGATAAAATATACAATGGTCTGACACTGAATAAGTAGTGGAGTTGGTGAGACCTTGAGAGAAGAATCATCCTCATTTTCTGGTTAATAGTTTCAATAAAGAAGATATATATATATATTTTCACATTCATTTCATGTACTTGAAGGCAAAGATAAACTTTGAAAAGAAGTGAAGATATAGCAGAGCTGGCATTAATGTTGCTTCTATTCAAGAATTTGTTTGGGGCAGAGACAAGATGTCAAAGAGTAGGAAACTCTTTGTCTGAACTCTTTCTGGCTTCCCTCAGATCAACTCCAGATCAAGACTGTGAATGGATTTTGGAATGACAGAACCCATAAGTATTTGGATTGAAACAAAATTTCCAGCAGAAAATATTTTGGAGGAAGTTCAAGAAAGATCTTCCTAAATAGGGGTGAAGGAGTGACATCCAGCAGAGGCTCAGTCCTGCACAGCTCAGTGTAGAGAGATCCAGGGCAGAAAGGTTTCCACAAGCTGGGGGAAGGAAATCTAATGGGAGGGTCATGGCTATGAGCCAAAACATAGACGGATTTGCTACTCTGTCCTGGTTCAGATGTGTGGATCAGCAGGATGGCTGTGAAATTTCCAACAGAATTTCAAAAGGCAAATGGTGAACTCCTGGACCACAGCATAACAAGGAAGACTTGCCACAACCACCCAGCTCAAGAAGGAAGCCAGTAGCACCAGTTACAGGATAGAATGAAGCTTCTGTGGCCTGTGGAGGAAGCTGGGGACAATACAAGAGCATGTGCTCTAAGAGCAGACCTCAACCTTTAAAAATGAGCAAAAAAGCAAAAAAAAAGCTCTAATTATAGATAGCTTTTATGGAGACAGGGAAGAACAGACTTCAAATCTTGAGGACACTAAAGACAAAACACCACCATATAAAACCTCAAAAGGTGATATAAGTTGGTCTCCATCTTTCAGAAAAAGGCAAAAAAGATCTTAAAAGAAAGTTAGAAGAAAATAGGGAAAGAAAATGAAAGTTCTAGAAAAGGAAACATGGAAATTGTCTGAAGAAAATCACTTCTTTAAGAATAGTTTTGGTGAAATGAAAAAAGAAAACAATTCCTTGAAAAACAGAATTTCTGAAATGGAAAAAAAAATCCATTGAACAAACAACTCATTTAAAAGTACAATTGTTAAAATACAAAAGGAAATAAAAATGTTAACTGAAGAAAATAATTCACTAAAAATTAGAATTGAACAAATGGAAGTGAATGACTCAATGACACTATGAGAATCAGTCAAACAAAATTTTAAAAAATGAAAAAAAGAAGAAAATATAAAATAACTCATCAGAAAAATAACTGACCTGGAAAACAGTCTAAGAATTATTAGAATATCTGAAAACAACAATGAAATGAGCCTATATAAAGTCTTCAAGAAATCATCAAAGAAAACTGCCCTGATGTCCTAGAATCAGAACAAAAGGTCATGAATTTCAATGGAATTAATGAAAAATGCAAATGGAGGTGGCCTAGCTGTATTAGATCTAAAACTAAGTTATAAAGCAGTGGTCATCAAGACCGCTGGGCACTGGCTAAAAAATAGAGTAGCTGATCAGTGAAATATGTTAGGTTCACAGGACAAATCAATAACTATAGCAATCTAGTGTTTGATAAACATGAAGACCCCTGCTTCTAGGATAAAAACTCACTATTTGACAAAAAATTGCTGGGAAATTGAAAATAGTATGGAAAATAGAAACTAGACATTGACCAACACCTAACATCCTATACTAACATAAGGTGGAATGGGTTCATGATTTAGACATAAAAAGTTATGCTACAAGCAAATCAGAAGAACAAAGGAGAGTCTACCTCTCAGATCTGTGGAGAAGAAAGAAATTTATAACCAAAGAACTAGAGTACAGTATGAAATGCAAAGTGGATAATTTTGATTATGTTAAATTAAAAAGGTTATGTACAAACAAAACCAATGCAAACAAGATTAGAAAAGAAACAGAAAACTGAAAAAAAAATTCTTTACATCCAAGGCTTCTGATAAAGGCCTCTTTTCTAAAATATATAGAGAACTGACTCAAACGTATAAGAATATAAGCCATTCTTCATTTGATAAATGGTCAAAGGAAATGAATAAAAAATTTTTAGATGAAGGAATTTAAACCATTTCTACTTGCATGAAAAAAATGCTCTAAAATCACTGGCAACTCTGAAGTACCACTACACACTTCATAAGATTGCCTAAGATAACAGGAAAAGATAATGATAAGTGATGGAGGGGATATGGGAAAACTGAGTCACTAATACATTGGTGGTGGAATTGTGATCTGATCCAACCATCTGGAGAGCAATATGGAACTGTGCCTAAAGGTTCTTAAACTGTGCATACTTTTTGGTCTAGCAGCGTCTCTATTGGATTTATATACCAATGAGATCTTAAAAGAGGGAAAGGCACCCACATGTGCAAAAATGTTTATGGCGGGCTCTTTTTGTAGTGGCAAGAAACTGGAAAATGAATGGATGTTCATCAATTGGGGAATGTTTGAATAAGGTATTGTATATGAATGTTATGGAATATTATTGTTCTATAAGAAATGAGTAGCAGGGTGATTTAAGAAAGGAGAGATTTAGAGGAACTGATGCTAAGAGAAGTGAGTAGAACCAAAAGAACATTGTACACAGCAACAATAAGATATATAATGATAAATTCTGATGGATGTGACTCTATGATTCAATCCAATTTCAATAGACTTGTGATGGAGAGAACCATCTGTATCTAGAGAGAGGACTATGGGAACTGAATGTGGATCACAAGATAGTGTTTTCATCTTCATTGTTTTTTGCTTGTTTTTTTCTTTGTTTTATTTTTCTCTTTTGTTCAGAATTTTCTCATGCAGCATGATAAATATGTAATTATATGTAGAAGAACTGTACATGTTTAATATATATTGGATTGCTTACTTTTTATGGTAGGGGCTGGGGAAGAGAAAGAGAAAATTTGGAACACATGGCTTTGCAAAAGTGAATTTTGAAAACTATCTTTATATGATTTTTGAAAACAAAGTTATTATTTTAAAAAAAAAGAATTTGTTTCTCCCTTCAGAGATTCTCTTCTCTCAAGCTTTCATCAACTTTAGACCTCTCACACATGAACATAATCAATAATCAATCTCCAACAATTTGAAGAATTTATACAATTGACCCTTTGAGTCAAAAGGTTACAAAGATTTCCTTGAAAGCTGCAACCCTGAATCTTCTTGCTTCTACCCAGAAATAGTCATCCTGAAAAGCTTCATTACTAACTTTAAAAGAACAAGAATATTTAAAAGATAAAAATAAGAGAAATACACATACATACATGCATGTATGTATTAATATGTCCATATGCAATATGGATATGTACATGTGTATATGTGTGCATTGTGTATACACACATACATACATACAAATATGTATGTTTGTGAATCCACCACTTTCCTTTATTCACTGCTATTTCACACATCAAGTTGTCAGTTGACTGTGGCAAGTGAAACCAAGTAATCTAGAGCCCCATTATGGACAGTTGGTTTTGATTATGAAAAGGTAAAAAAGAAAAAGAAAAAAAAATGAAATCACCCTCTTTTTCCTGAGCTTTCCCGACCCTGATGATTCTCTGTTTAATCTCTCTTTTCCCTCTTTCTATGATCAAAGTCACAAATAAAATTTTAAATTAAATTTTTAAATGTGCATTATGTTCATAACATGAACATAACCTAACCTAGGCTATGAATTAGTATGCCGAAATATCATTTATCCACTTTTCAAGATCTGTCCTTTATTAGCTTTCTTGTTGGATGTCTCCTCCCATTCCCCTTTTGTATTGAAACCATGTGTCAAGAGTATTTAGATTTTGCCAATTCTATTAGCACAATGTCTACTTTCAAAGAACACATTTTGCCCTTCTTTCTTGAAATATTCTTTTCAATACTTAGAAGTCTAATGTCAAGAATAAGAGGTCTCACTAAAATTAAGAGATTCACATTATAGAGAACAAATAATAACTAAATATGACTGTTCCAGCCTCTGATCATCTCAATTGTGACTATGAGAATGAAGTTAATAAAACATATCCACAACACAAATTTTTAAGGGAGAAAGAACATACTGCTTCATCCATATGGATCAAGTTTTGGGGGCGGGGAGAAGATTGATAACAGTAGAACAATTGACTAAACTCGTGAATAAAAATTGATTTAAATCCAATGGGGTGGGGGCAGTTATGTAGTAAAGTATATGGAGCACTGAACCTATAGTAAAGAAGATCTGACTTTATATCTGGCTTCAGGCACTTACTAAGTTTGTAACTTTGGACAAGTCACTTAACCCCATTAGATTCATTTTCCTCTGTAAAATGAGTTAAGAGAGAGAAATGGCAAACACTTTGGTATCTTTGCCAATAAAACTCCAAATGGGTTACAAAAAGCCCAACTCAGATAAAATGACTGAATAACAAGAAATCTAATAAGAAGAAATATAATGGGTTAAATGCAAAGTCCTAAACTTGAGTTAAAAGAAATTGATAGCATATGTATTTATTGAGAAACATTATTAGAAATCAGTTCTATGTAAATGATCTGAGAGTTTCATGAACATCAAGTTCAATATGAATATAACATTGTAACTGCAGAAGCAAAATGATATAAAAACATAGTGTTCAATATATAAAAATGAGTGGACTTGGTCCTGTAAAAGCACATACTTGTAGTATTATGTTCGTTTTAGTAATGATATTAAAAAAAAAACTGAAGCAATTCTAAAGGAGAGTAATGAAGATGGTATGAAGATTGGTAGGGATTAGAGAGGAATGTCAGAGAAGGATCATTTAAAATAATTATGATTGTTTAACAGTAAATAGAAGTCTTCTAATATTTAAGAGATTATTATAGAGAGTAAGCCTTAGATTTGTTTCCTTAGTTACAAAAAAATGAAAGTAGGAATAATGGGTAAAGTTTGAAAAGATGAGTTTTGAAGTTCAAAATGAAGTGAACTTTCTCTAACATTATGGCTATTCAACAGTGGAATTGGCTACCTCAAAAATCCAGGGAATGTTTTCTGGAATGTTGTAGAAGAGATTTGTGTTCACATGGGAATTCTACTAAATGCTTTCTGAGTTTCCTTCCAACCTTAAATGATTTTATAATTAGAAAGGATCTTAAAGCAATTTAGAGATTATCTATCATGAGTTTTAATCCATGAGACATGAATTTTAAACCTATATATGTTTGTTTATATATATACATATACACATATATATGTATGTTTACAAACACATGAAAAGGATCTATAAAATTGATATGCTTTGAATTGAATTTAATAAAATTGATATGCTTTGATGTTGTGATTCTCAAATTCTAATTATAAGGCAAATACAGTTTCTAAACTGAATATTTACCCATCATGATACCCACCCACCCAAAGTAAATGAACAAGTAAACAAACATACAAATAAAGGATTAAATCCAATCCAATTCAAGGAATACTCATTAGCATTCTCTGTATGAGGTCCTGGTTCAATAATTAAATGTCTTTTACCTTTAACTAGCTAACAATTTAGTAGGAAGTTGTGTGGCATATGTAAAATAATCATGAAAATATTTCAGAAAAGTTTGGATAAAATATTAAATTAAATTGGAAAGAAAATGATTATTTATCAAAAGAAATATCCTTACAGAGGTATCTTTTTTTTAAACAGTGAAGTGATTTGAAATATGCCAGGCAAAAAAAAAAAAAAATATATATATATATATATATATACACATCTAAGTGAAATGGCAAGTTATTTATCTTATAACAAAAGTAATGCTTTTACTTACTCTTTCTCCAAAAAGTGCATACCCTCAGTTTAAAAGCTTTGAAGGCTTCCAAAATATCTCAATAATTTTAAATTGAAAAAAAAAAAAAAAGGATTGTACATTTTACCAAAGATGATATTAATTACAGTTCATATGATTCTTTGAAGATGAAAAGTGTACTATCAGTGTTAAAAGTTTTATTATTGTCATAGTATTTTTGTCATTGAGATAAAAGTCATATTGCAATCATACAGACATGCTAGAGTACTGCTAGAGCATGTCTCTACTAGATTGTGGTACACTTAAAAAAAATATATATATATATATCCAAATCTATCTTTGTCTTCAGATAGTCATAGTCTATGAGCCATAAAACATGCTTTAGGGAAGGCAATTTTTTTGTCTTTAATATTTATAAACTTTAAAGAAAAGAAAAAATATTCAGTTCACATTTTAGTTATCACTTTAGTCTGAAATTTTAGCAACATATTTAACATTTTGTTTTGAATATTTATTGCAATGATTTTTAAAAATCTGTTTCAGATTAAGCAGTAGCAACTCTTCTGTTTTAAAATTTCAAGGTGCTCATGGTAATTATATCACGTTTAAAATACTCCAGAGTAATGTCTGTATTTCCTTGAAATGGTTCCCTAAAGACATAATCAAGTTTGCTATCTAAGCAAATACCTTATCTTGGACACTAGACTTTTAAAATCATGCTGTTGGCAAGTAGATTTGTCAACACATGCTACCATTACCTTAAATGATTTTAGAATTAGAAAGGATCTTAGAACAACTTAGAGATTATCTACCATGAGTTTTAACCAATGAGACATGAATTTTAAACATATATACCTATATGTATACACACACACACATACATAAAAAAGCACATATATATATATATATATATATATATATATATATATACACACACACATGATGTGGTTATTCCCGGTCAAGGAACCAAATGATGACATTAGTGGCAGTGCAGAGAGTTGTGGAATTCCCCTTTTGATTGGAGGCATTGGTCCAACATGAAAGAATTCATGAACCTGAAATATTAGACTGGCAAAAAAAAGGGAGTTTATTGTTGGCAATATAGAAGCCAGCTTTAGCTAGGAAGTCCTAGCAGAGAGATAAAGGTCCTAGCAGAAAAATCTTGCCAGAGAGATAAAGAGGGGTTAACACTAAGAAAAGCATGTCTTCACAGTGGGCAGAGGTCCTGGTAGGCAGCTATGCCAAAGAGAATTCCCTTGGCATGGCATGATTCCTGCTTTTTGGCCTCTGCAAAGAAATGAGCCCCAAAATTGCCCTTTAAATAGTAAATCTGAGACTGAAGTTTCAACTGAATGAAATTACTTCAATGTTATAATTGCCCCCAGGCCTAGATTTCCAGTAGAATGAGACCACTTAAGTTTGAGTTAAGTGGGAGTGGTCCTGGACTAATTTTCAACTCAATAGAGGGTGCAGCTACTCATAGAAATATCAGGTCCAAATCTCCAGCTAAGAGTGAGTGGTCTTAGGATAATCTTAATGAAACCACTGAACTGCCCTGAAGGGTGGGTCCTTGTCAGGAGAGTCTCAAGGCTCACCCCAAAAATCAAGGACAGTTTCAGGGTTCCCCCCTCCATCATACACACACATGTATATGCTCTATTTCAATAAATTTGATATGTTTTGTAATTCTAAATATTTTATTTTATACATTTTAAAACAATGTTCTCAGAAGATTTCATTAAATTATCAAAGTCTATAAAAGAGTTAAGAACCACTGTTCCAGTCCAAAAATCTTAATTTTACATATAAAGATACTGAGGCTTTGAGAGCTTGTGATCTGATCAAATTACAGAAATGATTGAAAAAGTCAGTATTTGAATCCAGATGGAGCTTCCCAGTCACTCTCAAAATTATCTCTCTCCTATATTTTTCACAAGGAATGGGAGAAATTATAAAGATCTGAGCTTAAAAGTTTTCTCAAATTTTCCAGTTCATTTCCACTCTTACCCCTCTATAATTATGCAATCACATGAAATGTCTTTCTTTCCCACTTTACTTTTTTCTGATATTCTCCATTCTTTTAAGAGAAGTTCAAACTGCTCCATGCTCTGAAAAGGAGAAGGTGACTATTCTTATCTATTATAATTTACTCTACCTCCATCTCAGTAAGCAGAGATCCCTGAGACAACCAAAAGTTCAACCCACTTAACACACATGAAGAGTGTCTTTTTTTTCTCCCTGACTATATTATATTCTATTTAATTAAAAACAAAGTTTGTATTTCTTTTGTATCATCCCTAGCGCATACATCACACAACATAATGAGTGTCATATAAGTGGAGAAAATTGGGAGATAGTTTCTATTTCAATTAAATTCAGCTACTAATACACACATATATTAGATATATCTATATGTATGTTTGCATGTAAGTATGTAAATTCACTCATGTGTATATATATATATATATACAACAAAATAAAATTATTAAAAAGTCAAGAATCATATAAAACCATAAACTGAACATAAATGAGATTGTACATCACATCTGTGTTCATACAAGTTTATTGTGCATTTGTTCCAATATCATTATCTCTGTATTTTGAGAAGTGGGAGCAGACTAGCACCTTTAACATGATCTTATGAGTCACCTAAATGAAAAAATTAAAAAGATATGATAAGTATTGTGCAACAATTATGATCAGTGTTGAAAATTTCTATTTTTTAGCATTGTCTGAAAAATGAAAAAAAGTCTCTTGTAGGAAAACATTTAGTTGTTGGTGGTGTGTTTTTTTTTTTTGTTGTTTTCTTTTGTTTTGTTTTTTTACATTATCATTCTCTTTTGAGGCCATATGGTAGAGTACTGAAAGTGTGGATCATAACATCTGAAGGAGCTGCAGGGCAGCCTTTGCTAACAGTGGTTTTGCAGATTGGGAATGAGATAAATTGGAGGCAGAGGGAAGAGGAAAGAGGTCAGACAATGCAATGGCCTTTCTGTCAGAGAGGTCAGAGAACAGCAACTGCCTCTCAGTTTCCTTGGATCATCCTCTCACAAAAAGAGATGCCCTCTGGGTTGGATCTCCAGCAGCCACTATCAGGTGGTTCCAATGTATTCCAACAGCTCTCCTGTGTATTACAACAGAAATAATGCTAGTCCAAGTTTCAGAATATATGAGTCTGTAACTTCTCTGAGCTTTAGTGCCTATAAACTAGGTATAAATTAGGCTAGGTAGCTAGCATTATACTTACCAAATTGCAATGAGGTTCTCACTGATGACATCTAAGTCAACAATGAATCTATTTCTTTCTACCATATCTCCAACTAATAGCCTTTGCATTCTTTCAAACACCTATCTCTTCACCTTTGACTTCACATATCTTGTTCAGTGGTCCAGAGGCAAACATCTGAACAAACAATTTTCACAACGTCATCTATTTTCTCTTGACTGATCTACTCTAGGACATATCTATCTAGTAAGAAGTAGTCTCCTAGACAGCATAGAACAAATCAGCATATAACACAAGGATGGATGTTCAGGAAAATACTTAAGCAATGTTAAACAAACTTTCCTTAAGAGATGTCTACTGGGGAAGAAGTCTAAAAAGATAAAAGAGTAGGGCAGAAAATATCAAGCAATCCTTATTTTTCCTGAAAACAGAACAATATTTCACACTAGTGTAGAGGGCCACAAATAGTGGGAACCCTGGGCAAGGTATAAGACCCTTTAGTCCAGTAAAAGGAACCCTGCTGACAGTGCCTGGTTTAGCTCCCATCTCCCCTAAGGGCTCTCAGTCTTCAGCAAGTTATTTATGCAGTCCCTGATGCACAGTATATAGTTAGTGCATGTACAATGTGCTTTGGTTATATAAGGGTACTAGGGTATATAAGGCTGAGAGAATGTGGAATAAATGAACTCCATGTTTGACCATCTCTGTGAGTCCCACCTCTGCATTTCTCTTTTAAGATCAAGGACTCGGGCTGGTACCAAGGCCCTCCAGAGACCTAGTCTGGCCATTACATTTGGTGCCCAACGCTGGGCTCTGGAAAGCAGGCACCCGGCAGCTCAAGTGACATGATCAGTGAGTTTGGGAAGGAGTCCCCATAACTCCCAGAGGGTCAGTATAAAGATAAGCAAATGGGAAGATTTCATTAAGGACTAATCTAGTCACTTTTATTTTTCAGCCAAAATGGGGCAAGTGCTAACAAAAGAGCCTTCCTCTGGAGGGAAGTGTGAAGCAGGCTTAGTTAGGTTAGTAGAAAAGCAAAGTTTGTTAGTAACTGCTACGTGGATTAATGAGTTTTAAAATAAATTAGAGTAGAATACAGATCTATGGGGCTCTGTAATGAGAGGCTGGAGCCAGAGATGAGGAAGGTAGTGGGAGAACAACTAACTGAATACAAAGGAATAAAATTGACTTTAAAAAATCCCACAAATAAGAAAAAGAAAAAGCAAGCTTTTAGTGTGGGGTGTCAAACAAGGAAGTATCAGGAGAAAAATAAGCAGAGGATTGGTGGCCATACCCTCGGAGGATACAGCATGACTGTACTAAGCTGACTGCGCTAAGGATGTCTTTTATAGTATTTTGTTTATTTATATGGTTTGTTACTACTCTGGAAGGCTTAAAGGATATGATGAGTTGGGCAGGAAGTAAGATAAAAACATTAAGAAGTTTGAGGGATGTGGCGCTTCTCAGTTTCTCAGCCATCTTCCCTTCTGCCTAGGCCTCCCCATGCCTCCTTTAGGGTAACCACTGATTTTTAATCCTCCTCCCTTAATTCTGCCTTCACTGGTAGGAGAGGAAGTAGTGGGAGGGCCACTGACACCATCAGCCCCTCCAGCACAGTTTTGTTCTCCTAGGTCCCTAGGCAAAGCAAAAAAGAAGAGACATTTTAGGCAGTGAGGATTACCATCTAGCACTTTGGCTTTTTAGGCAGGGCTGCTGTTGAAAACCTGCTGGCTTTTATACTTACCCTCATCCAAAGGAAAGGCTTGGCCCTTAAGCAGTGAAAAACTCCAGGCCTTATTAGATATAGTACAGGAACAACTTGACCAAGGACACTTGCAACTTTCTCTAAGTCCTTGGAATTCCCCTGTATTTGTTGTAAGAAAGAAATCTGGAAAATGGAGAATGTTGATTGATTTGAGAAAAATTAATGAACAGATGGAAACTATGTGAACTCTTCAGCCTGGGCTTCCATCTCCTACTCAATTTTCCCTGGGGAATAGCCTTTTTGGATTATAGACATTAAGGATTGTTTATACTCTATGCCTCTGGATAAGGAGGATATGAAAAGATTTGCCTTTTCAGTGCCCAGCAATAATTTAACTGAGTCTTATAAAAGATTTTAATGGACACTTTTGCCATAGGGAAATAGCCCTACCATGTGTCAAATGTATATGGATGCTGCTCTTACTGCAGTAAGAAAAACATTTCTAAAAGTTGTTACTAAACTATATGGGAAAAAATTCAAAGGCACTCTCCTTTTCAATATTTAGGATGTGAAGTATACTCCAAGGTATGTCCTTTAAGAACAGAGAAGTTGAATACTTTAAATGACTTTCAGAAATTTATAGCAAATATCCAATGGATGCATTCAGTGTTAGGGTTAACTACTTAACAATTACAACCATTAATTAACATTTTAAGGGGAGACACTGCTTTAGACTCACCCAGCCAGCTTAGAAAAGAAGCCCAAAAAACTCTGAAAGAGGTTGAACTAAGTTTATCCTATATGGTTGAAAGAATCACTCAAAAACCCTTGGAAATATCAGTTTTTGCTACAAAAGATGCACCTACAGTAGTCCTTCATCAAGGGAACAGTGTGATTGAGTGGATGACCCTCTAAGGCACAACCATACCAAAACCTTATTCTTTACCCAGTGCTTGTGGCTAGAATCTTATTAAAGGGCATTAAATGGGTAATACAATTATTTGGGATAGGACCTGGCAAGATATGCACCTTCTATACCAATGCAAAAATTAATTTATTAATATATTAAATTTATTAATATATTAAAAAATTAATTTATGCTGTGAAACCATTCCAGAATGGCACATTTGATTGGTCACAGCTCCAAATTTTTCACACAAGTCTCCCTTAAAATAACCCAGCTATTACATAATTGGCCATGGATTTTTGAATAAAAAGTTCTTAAGGTTCATCTTAAAGGACCAACTATCTTTACAGATGCATCCAAACATAACATTTGTCCTGTATATTTTCCTGGCTTAACTATAAAAAGAGTAGTCAGAACTCCTTTTCAGTCCACTCAGCAAAATGAGTTGTATGCAGCTATGTTATTTCTTACTTATTACCCAGGTGATGTAAATATAATATCTGATTTGGCTTATTCATTAAGTGTGATATAAAGAATTGCCACGGTCAAAATAAAATTTGTAGTCTCTTAACATATATCAGCTTTTTAAGGAACTTCAGGAGCAAATGAAAAAATGTCCAGGTAAGTATTATATTTTACAAATCCCCTTTCATACAGGACTTCCAGGTCCTATTTTTTATGGAAACTCAAAGGCAGATCACCTTCTCACCATATTAGTCAACACTCCTCTATTTCAAGCAGCCCAAGAATTTCTTTCTAAATATCATCAGGCTGCATAAGCTTTACAACTGCAGTTTGGAATAACAAAAGAGGAAACTAGGAGCATAGTAAAAGCCTATACAGCTTGCCTTCCTTTTTACACTCTTATGCTCCCTCCAGGGAAGAATCCTCATGATTTGAGACCCAGTGAAATTTGGTAGATGGATGTGACCCATTATAAATCATTTGGTCATCTGTCTTTTATCCATGTTGTAGTAGATACCTCAGGATTTATTTTTGCAGTACCAGCAGCAAAAGAGAGGGCGCAGGTAGTCACTGAATTTCTTATATAGGCCTTTGCAGTTATGGGTATGCCACAAGCAATAAAAACAGATAATTGGTCTGCATATATATTTAAACATTTTGCATACTTTTGTGCACATTATCAGATTTCACATACTACTGGCATGCCCTTCAATCCTCAAGGACAGGCAATAGTACAGAGGAAAAACAGAGACATTAAGACACTCCTCCAAAAACAAAAGAAAGGGGGAGCCATCAGTAACCCTAGAAACTCCTAAACTTAACCCTTTATAGCATTATTTTTTTTTAAATTTTGATGAAAATGCACTGAAACCAGTAAACAGGCTTCATAAACAGCCAGAAGAGCAGTATCCAGTGTGAGCTCAGCTTCCATATCTTTGGATAATTTCCAGGTGATGTAAAGGTTTGCTTGTGTCTCTACAGATGGAAAAGGAATCCGATGGCTGCTAACAAGCTGTATCTGCCTTGTCCCCTGGAGAGAGAGACAGAAAAAGAGAAGAACCTTGAAATGAAGGAGAAGACCCAAGAAACATTGATAGTTCCAAGTCTGACTAGATCTGCCACTGAAAGAGCATAGCAATGTGGTCCCACATGCATAGTATATAGTTAGCGCTTGTCCAGTGTACATATTATATAAATATATATTATAGAGTATAAAAGGCTAAAAAATTTGGGATAAACAGACTCCATCTCTTCACGACTTACCTAAGATCAAGAACTCAGACTGATTCCAAGATCCTCCAGAGAGCTAGTCTGGACCTCACACACTAGGGCAAACACAGACCAGTGGGGAAAAATAAGGAAGACATGGGGCAGATCAGGGACCTTCCTGTGACAACCTAAGATTTAAAGAAAGAACTCAGTCTGGAATTTTACCCATGAGAAATGTAAATATCTTTAGGTTAGTTCCACAGTTACAGTAAGTAGGGATTCCCTGAGGCTAGCTGAATTTGGCTGGAGCCTAAGCCATAACCTTATGAACTTTCATTTCCTGGACAGCAAGAGTAGTCAGGAGTCTGAGTCTGGAAAAATTGAGAGAACGTCAAGTGATAAGAAATTCCAGTCACAAGTGTGCTGAAGAGACTTGGCCCTGAGCAAGAAGGAACCAGAGCACGGAGTACAGAAGCAGTAGAACAGGGATACTACCAGTTGCAGATAGTTACAGAAGGATGAAACTTTTGATTTGGGCTTCCAGATCAGAAGGGAGAGTTGAAGTGAAATTAGAGATAGTATCCCTCCACAATTTAATGTGCTTACAATAATACTTCTCACAAAAAAAAAAAAAGAACTAGCAAAGAATAAACAAGAATCTACAGCAATGTTGGCTACTCTGTCCTAGTTACAAGACAGTAGATCAGCAGATTAGCTATAAGACATTTAACACAAATATAAAAGGCAGAGAGTGAGCCCCTAAACTTGAGAATATTGGGACTTGGTCACATCTACTCAGCATCTGAACTTAGTCAGCACTGACCCAGTGTAGCCACTGTTGCTTATAGAGGAAGGTTGGACAGTTTCCCCTTTGTCCTAAAAACAGACCTCAACCTTTTCCAAAAAGAATGAGCAAAAAAAAAAATGAAAAGAACTCTGATCATTGAAAGTTTTTATGGAGAGAGAGGAGAACAGATTTCAAACCTTGAGAACACTAAAAGCAGTTCGTCTCCAGATGAAGCACCAAAGGGTGAGATGAATTGATCCCTATCTCACAAGGCTCTCTTAGAAGAATTCAAAAAGTATCTTAAAATAGAGTTAGAAGAAAAATGGACGGGGGGGGGATAAAAACTTTGCAAGAGGGTTTGGAAAAGGAAATACAGAAATTATTTGAAAAAAAATATCCTTTCAAAATAGATTAAGTGAAATGGAAAAAGCATGTAATTCCTTACAAAATAGATTTGACAAAATGGAAAAAGGAAACAACTACTTGAAAAAAAAAAAAAAAAACTACTTGAAAAAGAATTTGTGAAACAGAAAAAGAAAATAACTCCTTGAAAAACAAAATTTGTAAACTGGAAAAAAATCCATAGAACAAAATAACCCATTTAAAAATTCAATTGGTGGAATTGTGTACTGATCCAACCATTCTGGAGAACAATTTGGAACTAGGCCAAAAGGACTATCAAACTATGTATACCCTTTGATCCTGCAGTGTCTCTACTGGGCTTATATCCCAAAGACATCTTATAAAAGGGAAAGGGACCCACATGTGCAAAAATGTTTGTGGCAGCCCTTTTTGTAGTAGCAAAAAATGAAGCTGTTTGGTTGATATCAGTTGGAGAATGGCTGAATAAGTTATAGTACAAGAATGTTATGAAATATTATTGTTCTATAAGAAACGATCAGCAGGATGATTTCAGACAGGCCTGGAGAGACTTACAGAAACTAATGTGAAATGACCAGAATGAAAAGGTCATGGTATACAGCAACAGCAAGATTATATGATGATCAATCCTGATGGACATAGCACTTTTCAACAATGAGAAGATTCAGACTAGTTCCAATGACCTTGTGATGAAGAGAGCCATCTATATCCAGAGAGAGGACTATGCAAACTGAGTGTGGACCACAACATAGCATTCTTGCTCTTTTTGTTGTCGTTTGCTTGCATGTACTTTAATTTCTTTCTCATTTTTTTCTTTCTCATTTGATTTTTTCTTGTGCAGCAAGGTAGTTGTAAAAATATGTATGTATATATTAGACTTAATATATATATTTTATAATGTTTAACATATATTGGATTACTTGCTATTTAAGGAAGGGGATGGGGATAAGGAAGGGGAAAATGGAAGACAGAATTTTCCAAGGGTTAATGTTGAAAAATTACCCATGGATATCTCTTGAAAATTAAAAACTTTAATAAAACAAATAAAAATTCAATTGGCCTAATACAAAATGAGCTAAAGAAGGCAATTGAATAAAATAATTCACTAAAAATTAGACCTGAACAAATGGAAATGAATGACTCAATGCAACATCAAGAATCAGTCAAAACAAAACAAACAAAAAAAAAAAATGAAAAAATAGAATAAATATAAAATATCTCATTGGAAAAACAACTGACCTGGAAAATAGATCTAGGAGTGTTAATTTAAGGATTATTAGACTTATAGAAAACTATCATAAAAAAACAAACAAACAAAAAAAAAAAAAACATAGACATTATATTTCAGGAAACCATCAAGGAAAACTGCCCTGATGTCCTAGAATCAGAAAGTAAAATGGCCAGAGAAATAATTCACCAATCACCTCTTGAAAAAAGCTCCAAAATGAAAACTTCAAGGAATATTGTAGCTAAATTTTGGAATTATTGGGGCAAGAAAAAAATATTGCAAGTGATAGGAAAGAAACAATTCAAATACCAAGGAGCCCCAAATTGGATTACCCAGGATCTAGCATCTTCCACCTTAAAAGATTAAAGGCCTGAAATCTGATATTCTGAAAATTGGATTGCAGCCAAGAATCAACTATCCAGCTAAACTGAACATTATCCTTCATGGAAGAAGATGGACATTCAATGATACAGATGAATATCATTTATTTCTCATGAAAATACAGAGCTCAACAACAACAACAACAACAATAACAACAACAAAACTGATCTCCAAACACAAAACTCAATAGAAGCATAAAAAGGTAGAAAGGAAAGAACTCTTGAGAACTATATCTCTGTCATGGGTATACTTAGAAAGTACAGGTATAATTTCATTTTCCTGTGATAATATAAAAAAAAAAAAAAAAAAACGAGAGACAGAAAGGGTATTGTTCTGGATAAAGAATAAAATGGGGCTAATGAGGGAAATTGAGGTAAAATGAGGGAAAGTAAATCTCATGAAGAGGCAAAGAAGACCTATTATAATTGGGAGAAAAAGGGAGGGAGCTGAACCTTGTGTGAATCTTACTCTCATGAGATTTGCCTCAAAGAAAGAAACCAAAACATATTTGGTTTCCCAGAGAAACTTGTCTCATCTTATATGGAAGTGCAGAGGGAAGGGGAAAGGAAAAGGGGACCCAGATAAAAGGGAAAACAGAAGTAGTAGGGGAAAGATATAAGAAAAGGAGAAGGGCAGGAAAGGGGGAAGACTATTTGAGGGAAGTTGTCAGAAACAAAACACTAGGGAGGAAAGAAAGGAGGAAAGGAAAGAGAAAAACATTACTTGGGGTAAATAAGATGGTGGGAAATACAGAATTAGTTATTTTAACTGTGAATGTGAATGGGATGAACTCTCTCATAAAATTGAAGCAGATAGCAGACTAGATTAAAAGCCAGACTCCTACAATATGTTGTTTACAAAAAACTAATTTAAAGCAGAGTGATACATTTAGAGTAAAGATCAAAGACTGGAGCAGAATCTATTATGTTTCACATGAAGTAAAAAAAAAAAAAAAAAAAAAAAGCAGGGATAGTGATCCTGATCTCAGAAGAAGCAAAAGTAAAAATAGATCTAATTAAAAGAGATAAGACAGAAATTACATCGAGCTAAAGGGTACCACAAATGAAAAAATATCAATACTAAACATATATGCACCAAAAAGTATAACATCCAAATTCCAAGAGAAGTTTAAGAGAGCTGCAAGAAGAAATAGATAGCACAACTATATTAGTGGGTGATCTCAACCTTGCTCTCTCAGAACTAGAAAAACCAAACCAGAAAATAAATAAGAAAGAAATTAAGGAAGTTAATAGAATTTTAGAAAAGTTAGGTATGATTGATCTTTGGAGAAAATTGAATGGAGACAGAAAGGGATACATTTTTTCCTGTGGTTCATGAAACCTACAAAAAAAATTGACTATATATTAGGGCATAAAGCCTCAACATCAAATACAAAAAGGCAGAAATTCTAAATACATTCTTTTCAGATCATGATGCAACAATAAAGAGACCAGGAAAAAATAGACCAAAATTATTTTGAAACTAAATAATCTAATCTAAAAAATGAATGGGTGAAATATAAAATCATAGACAAAAATCAATAATTTCATCCAAGAAAATGACAATAAAGAGACAGCATACAAAAATTTGTGGGATATAGCCAAAGTGGTTATTAGGAGAAATTTTATGCTTTTCCCCTATTTAGAAATAAAAAGCTCTAGATGCTTTCTTGAATAAAATAGAAAGAGAAGATCAATGAATTGGGCTTGCAACTAAAAAAGCTAGAAAAAGAACAAATTAAAAACCCAAAATTAAATACCAAATTTGAAATTCTGAAAATAAAAGGAGAAATTAATAAAAGTCAATGTAAGAAAACTATTGAATTAATAAATGAAACTGAGGTGGTTTTATGGGGAAAAAAACCCAACAAAATAGATAAGCCTTTAGTTAATTTGATTAGAAAAAGAAAGAAGAAAATCAAATTTTTAATCTCAAAAATGAAAAATAATGAAAATAGAGATTGTCCAGATTAACAGAAGAAGAAATTAATTATTTAAATAGTCCCATTTTAGAAAAAGAAATAGAACTAGCCATTAATCAACTCCCTAAGAAAAATCACCAGAGCCAGATGGATTTGCATGTGAATTCTACCAAACATTTCCAGAACAATCAATTCCAATACTATGCAAACTATTTGAAAAAAACAATTGGGAAACAAGAAGTCCTACCAAATTTCTTTTATAACATAGATGTGGTGCTGATAGCTAAGTCAGGTAGGGTGAAAAGAGAAAGAAAATTATGGGCTAATTTTCCTGAATATTGAATTAAAAATCTTAAATAAAACTTTAGCAAAGAGATTACAGAAAGTCATCCCCAGGATAATACACTATAACCCAGTAGGATTTATATCAGGAATGCAATGTTCAATATTAGGAAAACTATTAGCATAATTACATATATCAATAACCAAATTAACAAAAATCATATGATTATCTCAATAGACACAGAAAAAGCATTCGATAAAATCCAACAGCCATTCCTATTAAAACTGGTAAAGAGTATACTAATAAAATGAGTTTTCCTTAAAATGATCAGTAGCATTTATCTACAACCATCAGCAAGCATCATATGTAATGGAGGCAAACTAGCATCATTTTAAATAAGATCAGGGAGAAAACAAATTTGCCCACTATCACTATTACTATTCAATATTGTATTAGAAATGTTAGCTTTAGCAATAAGAGAAGAAAAACAGATTAAAGGAATTAAAATAGGTAATTAGGAAACCAAACTTTTCACTTTTTGAAGATGATATGATGGTGTATTTAGAGAACCCCAGAAAATCACTTTAAAAACTACTAGAAACAATTCACAATTTTACCAGTGTCAGAATATAAAACATATCCACATAAATCTTTAGCATTTTTATATATTACCAACAAAGTCCAGCATACCAATAATTGTTAATGATATAAAATACTTGGGAGTCTCTCTGCCAAGGCAAAGTCAGGAACTACATAAACGCAACTACAAAACACTTTGCACATAAATAAAGTCAGACCAATTCAATTGGAAAGCTATCAAATGCTCATGGGTAGGCTGAGCAAATATAATAAAAATGACAATGCTACCTAAATAAGTCTACTTATTTAGCGCCATACTAATCAAACACCCAAGAAATTATTTTACAGATCTGGAAAAAACAATGATAAGGTTCATCTGGAAGAACAAAAGGTCAAGAATTTCAAGGTAATTAATGAAAAAATGCCAATGAAGGTGTCTTGCCTGTGTCAGATCTAAAACTATATTATAAAGCAGTGGTCATCAAAACCATTTGGTACTGGCTAAGAAATGGAGTAGTTGACTAGTGGAATAGGTTAGGTTCACAGGACAAAATAGTCAATGACTATAATAAACGAGTGTTTGAGAAACCCAAAGACCCCAATTTCTAGGATAACAAAAACTTGTGGAAAAATTGGAAATTAGTATGACAGAAACTAGGCACTGACCCACACCTAACACAACATCAAAATAAAGTTGAAATGGGTTCATGGTTTAAACCTAAAGAGTGATATTATAAGCAAATTAGACCATAGGATAGTTTACCTCTCAAGTCTGTGGAGAAGGCAGGAATTTGTGAAGAACTGGAGCTCATTATTGAACACAAAATAGATAATTTTGATTTTATTAAGTCAAAAAAGTTTTTTGTACAAACAAAACTAATACAGATAAAATTAGAAGGGAAGCAATACATTGGGAAAACATTTTTATATTCAAAACTTCTAATAAAGGCCTCATTTCTAAAATATATAGAAAACTGACTCAAATTTATAAAAATTCAAGTCATTCTCCAATTGATAAATACTTAAAGGATATGAATAGACAATTTTTATTTTTTTTATTTTTTAAGATTTATTTAATATTTTCTTCAGTTACCTTTATTTTTTTCTTTTTTTTTCCTTTTTTTATTTAATAGTCTTTTATTTACAGGTTATATGCATGGGTAACTTTACAGCATTAACAATTGTCAAACCTCTTGTTCCAATTTTTCACCTCTTACCCCTCACCCCCTCCCCCATATGGCAGGATGACCAGTAGATGTTAAATATATTAAAATATAAATTAGATACACAATAAGTATACATGACCAAACTGTTATTTTGCTGTACAAAAAGAATCAGACTCTGAAATATATTCAATTAGCTTGTGAAAGAAATCAAAAATGCAGGTGGGCATAAATATAGGGATTGGGAGTTCAATGTAATGGTTTTTAGTCATCACACCAGAGTTCTTTCTCTGGGCATAGCTGGTTCAGTTCATTACTACTCCATTGGAAATATTTTGTTTGATCTTGCTGAGGATGGCCAGGTCCATTAGAACTGGTCATCATATAGTATTGTTGTTGAAGTATATAATGATCTCCTGGTCCTGCTCATTTCACTCAGCATCAGTTCGTGTAAGTTTCTCCAGGCCTTTCTGAAATTATCTTGTTGGTCATTTCTTACAGAACAATAATATTCCATAATATTCATATACCACAATTTATTCAGCCATTCTCCAACTGATGGGCATCCATTCAGTTTCCAGTTTCTAGCCACTACAAAGAGGGCTGCCACAAACATTCGTCCACATACAGGTCCCTTTCTCTTCTTTATAATCTCTTTGGGATATAATGGCAGTAGTAACACTGCTGGATCAAAGGGTATGCACAGTTTGATAACTTTTTGAGCATAGTTCCAAACTACTCTCCAGAATGGTTGGATTCGTTCACAACTCCACCAACGATACATCAATGTCCCAGTTTTCCCGCATCCCCTCCAAAAATCATCATTTTTTTTCTTTCATCTTAGCCAATTTGACAGGTGTGTAATGGTATCTCAGAGTTGTCTTAATTTGCATTTCTCTAATTAATAATGACTTGGAGCATCTTTTCATATGACTAGAAATAGTTTCAATTTCTTCATCTGAGAATTGTCTGTTCATATCCTTTGACCATTTTTCAATTGGAGAATGGCTTGATTTTTTATAAATTAGAGTTAATTCTCTATATATTTTGGAAATGAGGCCTTTATCTGAACCATTGACTGTAAAAATATTTTCCCAGTTTATTGGTTCCCTTCTAATCTTGTCTGCATTAGTTTTGTTTGTAGTTTGGTATAATCGAAATTTTCTATTTTGTGATCAGTAATGATCTCTAGTTCTTCTTTGGTCATAAAGTCCTTCCCCTTCCATAAGTCTGAGAGGTAAACTATCCTGTGTTCCTCTAATTTATTAATAATTTCATTCTTTATGCCTGGGTCATGAACCCATTTTGACCTTATCTTGGTGTACGGTGTAAAGTGTGGATCAATGCCTAGTTTCTGCCATATTAGTTTCCAATTTTCCCAGCAATTTTTATCAAACAGTAAGTTCTTATCCCAAAAGCTGGGGTCTTTGGGGTTGTCAAAGACTAGGTTGCTATATTTGTTGACTGTTTTATCCCTTGAACCTAACCTATTCCACTGATCAACTAATCTATTCCTTAGCCAATACCAAATGGTTTTGGTAACTGCTGCTCTATAATATATTTTTAGATCTGGTAAAGCTAAGCCACCTTCATTTGATTTTTTTTTCATTAATTCCCTTGAAATTCTTGATCTTTTGTTTTCCATATGAATTTTGTTGTTATTTTTTCTAGGTCATTAAAATAGTTTTTTTGGGAGTCTGATTGGTATAGCGCTAAATAAATAGATTAGTTTAGGTAATATTGTCATCTATATTATATTTGCTCGCCCTATCCAAGAGCATTTAATATTTTTCCAATTGGTTAGATCAGACTTAATTTGTGTGAAAAGTGGTCTGTAATTTTGCTCATAAAGTTTCTGATTTTCCCTTGGCAGATAGATTCCTAAATATTTTATATTATCAGTAGTTACTTTAAATGGAATTTCTCTTTGTAACTCTGACTGTTGGATTTTGTTAGTGATATATAAGAATGCTGATGACTTATGTGGGTTTATTTTATAACCAGCAACTTTGCTAAAGTTGTGGATTATTTCTAATAACTTTTTAGTAGAATCTCTGGGGTACTCTAAGTATACCATCATGTCGTTGGCAAAGAGTGATAATTTGGTTTCCTCATTGCCTATTCTTATTCCTTTTATCTCTTTCTCAGCTCTTATTGCCAAAGCTAGTGTTTCTAATACAATATTAAATAGTAACGGTGATAGTGGGCAACCTTGTTTCACTCCAGATGTTATTGGGAATGGTTGCAGTTTGTCTCCATTACATATGATGCTTACTGAGGTTTTAAATAGATGCTGCTGATTATTTTAAGGAAAAGTCCATTTATTCCTATACTCTCAAGTGTTTTTAATGGGAATGGATGTTGGATTTTGTCAAATGCTTTTTCTGCATCAAATAGACAATTTTTAGATGAAGAAATTGAAATCATCTCTATTCATATGAAAAGGATATAGAATAAAACCTACATAAATCATCATTTCTATGTATTAGTAATAAAGCCCATCAACAAGACATAGAAACAGAAATTCCATTTAAAATAATTGTAGATCATAGAAAATATTTGGGTGTCTACCTGTTAAGACAAACCCAGAAACTTCATAAACACAATTGCAAAACACTTCTCACAGAAATAAAGCCAGATCTAAGCAATTGAGAAAACATCAATTGCTCATGCATAGTTCAAATTAATATAATAAAAATGACAATTTTGCCGAAATTGGTCTACCTTGTTCAGTACTATATCAATCAGATTGCCAAAAAATATATTTTATACAACTAAAAAAAATAACAAAATTCATCTTAAAGTAAAAAAGTCAAGAATACCAATATAATTAATGTAAAAAAACAATACAAAAGATGATGACTTAGCAGTACCATTCCTAAAACTATATTATAGAGCAGCAGTCATCAAAACCATTTAGTACTGGCTAAGAAAAAGAATGATAGATCAGTGGAATAGATTAGACACATACAATACAATAATCAAGGCTTATGGTAATCTACTATTTGGTAAACCCCCAAACTCTAGGTTCTGGTATAAAATTCACTATTTGACAAAAATTGCTGGGAAAACTGAAAAACAATATGTCAGAAACTCAGCATATACGTGTTATACCCAATACCAAAATAAGGTCATAATGGATCCATGATTTGAGCAGCTGATATTTTCATAATACTCTATTGAATGGCTATTTCATAATTAACAAATTCTCATTTTTCACCTTAAAACTTTAAATTTTGAGCTGAGCCTAAGTTGGTCAAGTAGAGGAAGCACTTACCCCAAGCTTTCCTAACCCTCCCTTTCAAACAGCTTTAAAATTATAAAATAAGAAAATTCTGGAGGGACAACTAAAAGTCAGGGTATCGATATTTTTTTTCCAGCCACAGACAATTTAGGAAATTAGAAAGAGAAATCAGACCCTGAGGCCATGTGAATGAAACACTAGTGCTGAGGATTGATAGTGGTGACAAAAGAAGTAACAGTTTCTAGGGCTTTTAAATCAGGGACAGTAAAAAAGAGATTGTCAGAGAGAAATTACTTAGGACACTGTGCTAGCACTGAACATGTGACTGAATACTTTTTGTGCAAATTCATTGCTTATATTCACTTCCAAGGCATAGCGGAGCACTTTTTTTTTTTTTTTTTTTTTTTTTTTTTTTTTTTTTTTTACAAGCAAGTACGGGCCAAGAGAAACCTCATCACTTTTGATTATAAGTAATCACAGACTCTAACAAGTATTGCTTCCTCATATCTTGTATCCTCTATGTGGCATTTTTGGTACTCCTTCACTCCCACTTCTTATCCTTTCTTTTAGTGATTCCTGCTAATTTACTAAAGATCAATTGATCTTTTATTTTGCAGGTTAGTTGTATATTGCCTACTTCATTAAAATGCTTGCTTTTAGATAGCAAGGGTTTTTTTCTTTCTTTCTTTGTAGCCTCATCACTTACACTGTGTTTGGCATGTAGTAAATATTAAATCAATATTTTCTTATTGATTGATTGCCAATGTATGTAAAATACTTTTTAAAGTCCCTTAAATCTCATGTAGAGTTAATTTTTAATACTAATGTCAGATATCACTTTTCATTGAAGTGTTGTCCTCGTATAAATGCTTCAGAGCACCAACAACTCTCAAATATAGTCTTACTTATTCTCTTCTTGCTAACAGGTGGTTGAATTCAGATTTTACTGCAGGAGAATTTTCATTTGAATTTCAAACTTTGCTCTTTAATGTCAAGAATTTCATGATCTATGCACATAACTAAATAATACATATTGCATATGTCTTACAACTTTACACAACTGGCTAATTGTTGTATATATGTATATTTTGCAATAAGAGTTTGTGTGATTTCAAGACTTTATGCCTGTGCATATTTCAATGGCATTTTCCTTTGAGTGGTTAATGCTTTGAAAAATTTTTTGTATATTAGACTGTTGAAGAAGTTAGCAATAAAGAAATGAATAATGTGCACATGATATCCACATACCTCCCCCCAAAAAAATCAGAATGTCATATTAGATAGAGAATTGACCTTATAGTTAGTAAAATCTAGATATGCCTCTGATGCATTAGCTGTTTGACCTGAGTAAACCATTTAACCATTCAATGATTCAGGCAAATCTCTAGGTAGAGGGAATTTTTTCAGTGGCATTTTCCCATCCATGTATCTAGCACAGTGTCTGGCTTAACATGGGCTCAATGTTTCATGATCCATATTCATTTGAACATACATGTATCTAGTTATGTAGCTAGTATTTTATGCATATATTTGTGAAATATATATGTATAAATATTATATTTTATGATCAAATAAGAAAATAATTGTAAAGTGCCTAGCATAGTGCCAAGAACATTGTAAGTAAACACTATAAATGCTAGCTTACTTTTTGTCATTAGTTTAGGTATATCATTTGCTACTATAGTATGTATGTATGTATGTATGTATGTGTGTCTCTATAGTCCCAATATTCTTTAATTGCTTGCAAATGTCTGTCTGTAAAAATTCAGGGTAAGTCACATATATTAATTTATCAATAAGCATTTAAAATATTTCCCATGTACAATACACTGTGGTAGACACTGGGAATGAAATTATAAAATATGATACTTAATCTCAAAGAATTTATACATATACAGAATGTATTATATTGATGTATTCAGATAAATACATGATTTATTTATTTTGTATATTTCTTATATACAAATTTACAAGTAAAATGTTAGCTCTCCGATAATAGAAAATCATTCATTTGTTGTATATATACCTAAAGTACATTGAATATAGTAAGAACTAAGGAAATGTTTGTTGATATAAAATGCATATATACATAGACATACACATACATGCATGTCTATGCATATTCATCTTAGTTATCAATCCCCATTATAATAATATTTATACCTATATTCACTATTTGTTGAATTACTGTAATAGTAAAGTAAGAAAAGAAAACTAACTGCTGGGAAACTCATTGTTGTCTCAATACTTCTCTGAAATAATGATCATGATGATGATGATTCACATTATAGCACATTTTACATACAAAATTTGAGAAGCAGAAAGCCGAGAAGATTTTTTCCCCAATATTCCTCATTTTAAAAATGTCAGTGTTAGCTCATATGATGTAAGTTGAAAACAAAGGCTCCTTTTTAAATTATACAACTCTGATTCTTCCTCTCATGTTCTTGTACAAGCCTATTCCAAGATGTTTTTAGATCTAGTTGTATTGCCAGCCTTTCATATTCAAAAGGATCTCTGATTTGTACCTTGCTTTCTAGAGCTGTTTCTAGGGATGCTCATGTCTTTTCTAGGCTGCAAATAGCTTTATCCTAATAGAGTTCATTATTAGCATACATTATTCTTTAGACCAGATCTAACCAATCAGTTGGATTTGTAAGAGCTTTTCAAGGCAATGGATGATATGAAATTTTGATCAATCATAGCCACTGTTTGAGGTTTAACTATTGTGATAGTTTGAAACATTCAATTCAATGTAATTGAGTCTTAGGAATGATATGGAGTAGAGAACCGGGTCCTCTCATATGTGGCAGACACCAAACAATGAAAAAACCTAAGTACATGCACTGCCCTGGAGAGAATCCAACAGCTACGCCATGTGAAAGAAATATATAACAGATGGGACCAGGATAACTGACTTAATTAGAGTGCTTAAATAGAAGAAAGGAGAAACATAGAACAGCTCTATTAGTTCATGGGTAGCACCATTAAATTCACCTCATTAATTGTTCCATTGAGAGAACATGTCAAATAAAACATAGCTGAGAATAAAATATATCTTTTTTTTAATTTGTAGAAATTTTCAGATAATGATCATGGAAATTAAGTAATTATGTTACATATTATAATGTATCTAAATCTTCATGAGAGAATGAACTTTTAGAGCTATTCAAATATTTATCTTGTCATTAATTAAAATGTCATGCTGCTTTGAGCCCTCTTTGACCTAACCACCACTCCTCAACCATTAAAAATTTGAATAAGAGATAGCAGCTTTTAAAATCAGTGTCCATCAATTCAGAAAATAAACACTATTGAGACATCATTAAAAATGATTAAAACATCAATTCAGGGCAAAGTGAAATTTTTAATGTGAATAATTTGATAATGATTATGGTGATGATGGTGATGATGATGATAAAAAAAAATTAAACAACATGCTTCTCTAAAATGAAAACAAACAAAGGTTCTGATAAAGGCCTCATTTCCAAAATATGTAAAGAATTAACTCTAATTTATAAAAAATCAAGCCATTCTCCAATTGAAAAATGGTCAAAGGATATGAACAGACAATTCTCAGATGAAGAAATTGAAACTATTTCTAGTCATATGAAAAGATGCTCCAAGTCATTATTAATCAGAGAAATGCAAATTAAGACAACTCTAAGATACCACTACACACCTGTCAGATTGGCTAAGATGACAGGAAAAAATAATGATGATTGTTGGAGGGGATGCAGGAAAACTGGGACATTGATGCATTGTTGGTGGAGTTGTGAACGAATCCAACCATTCTGGAGAGTAGTTTGGAACTATGCTCAAAAAGTTATCAAACTGTGCATACCCTTTGATCCAGCAGTGTTACTACTGGCATTATATCCCAAAGAGATTATAAAGAAGGGAAAGGTGCCTGTATGTGCACGAATGTTTGTGGCAGCCCTTTTTGTATTGGCTAGAAACTGGAAACTGAATGGATGTCCATCAGTTGGAGAATGGCTGAATAAATTGTGGTATATGAATATTATGGAATATTACTGTTCTGTAAGAAATGACCAACAGGATGATTTCAGAAAGGCCTGGAGAGACTTACACGAACTGATGCGGAGTGAAATGAGCAGGACCAGGAGATCATTATATACTTCATCAACAATACTATATGATGACCAGTTCTGATGGACCTGGCCATTCTCAGCAACGAAATCAACCAAATCATTTCCAATGGAGCAGTAATGAACTGAACCAGCTATGCCCAGAGAAAGAACTCTGGGAGATGACTAAAAACCATTACATTGAATTCCCAATCCCTATATTTATGCCCACATGCATTTTTGATTTCCTTCACAAGCTAATTGTACAATATTTCAGAGTCTGATTCTTTTTGTACAGCAAAATAACGTTTTGGTCATGTATACTTATTGTGTATCTAATTTATATTTTAATGTACTTAACATCTACTGGTCATCCTGCCATCTGGGGGAGGGGGTGGGGGGTAAGAGATGAAAAATTGGAACAAGAGGTTTGGCAATTGTTAATGCTGTGAAGTTACCCATGCATATATCTTGTAAATAAAAGGCTATTAAATAAAATAAATAAATAAATAAATAAAATGAAGACAAAATCCTGTGCCATATCATTAAATGTGATAGGCAAAAGCAAGGAAATGGGATTAAATGCTTTGTAAATATTTAAAATTATAATATATCATGATGATCTAAGTAAACCTTTTAAAACTATCATATATAACTGAATTACATGATTGTTGTCTGATGACTTATAACCTCTATAGGGGACTATATCCCTATTATAAGCTGCTTCATAATATCTACAAAATTCAATTCCTTATTTTTAGTTTAAAAAATAAATACACTATTGCATACAATGCAGCTGGCCTTTGAGAGATCATGAAATAATGATATCCCATCAAGCTTAGCATGTCAGGACTTTCAGGTAATTCAGTTATTGGGATAATAAAATCTATATTCCAATGAAAATAAAATCTCTTGTTTTTTTGTCAAGGAAAACAACAACAAAAACAAAAAACCACTGCTGCTGCCATAACTATAATTTCTAACAACTAGAAAGAGAAGAAAAATAGAAAGCAAGATGGAGGGAAATACAATAGTGAACATAATTGTAAATGTGAACAGAATGATGTCATCCATAATATAAAAGTAAATAGTAGAATGGATTACAAAACAAAATCTTATGATATGTTGTTTACAAGAAAAACACTTGAAACAGACTCATGTAGATTAAGGGTAAATGGCTGAAATAGAATATGATACTTCAGCTGATATTAAAAAAGGCAAGTGTCGCAATCATAACCTCAGACAAAGCAAAGAGTAAAATAAATCTAATTAAAAGAGAAAAGCTGGAAAAATACAACTTGTTTAAAAATATCATAGATAATGAAGTAACATATGCTAAACATTTGCATCAATGGCATAACATCCAACATATTTTAAATTTAAAAGCTTAGGCAGAAATAAAAGCAACCAGGATTAAAAGGATTGGGGAAAAAAGGGAGAAATTCTTTTATAGCAAATTTCTCTGATAAAGTCCTATTTTTATCTATGTAGAAATTCCGTCATATTTATAAGATTATAAGTAATTTCTCAATAAATGTTCAAAAGATATGAACAGGCATTTTAGAAGTAATTAAAATTATATATAATCATGTGAAAAAAAGCTTTAAATCACCATTTATTAGAGAAACAACACAAATTGAAACAATTCTGAGGTGTCACCTGATATATATCAAATTAGCTAATAAGACACATTTTGAAGAGAGTGTGAGAAAATTGGGAAATTATTGTACTCAAAAAAGGAAAAAGGTCATAAATATACAATATTTACACCAACTTTTTCCAATGGGAAAAAAATGGATATTGATGGGATATACAACAATTCAGAACTATGTCATGGTATTTGAGTGTGAATGAATACTATTGTGGCATAAGAAATGATGAGCAGGATGATTTAAGAAAGACCTGAAAAGACTTAAATGTAGTGATGTGAAGTGAGCATAATAAAGAGAATGTTGGGCCCAGTGCCCACAACATTGTGTACGTGATGTCTTCTAAATGACATCTATTCGCTGTAACATAATGATCTCAGACAACTCCGAAGGACTTATGTGGACACACCAAGGATACACCAAGAAAACTTGGGTGGCTGGTGTAACTATGGATATAAAGTAAAGTATGTTCCAGAACCTAATTAGTTATTATTAGTTTAAGAAAAATCATAACCTTTCATCCCTTTTCTATATCCACACAAACACATTTACATGTGCATTTTTGGTCTAACCTCTTATCCTGACCTTAGTAAATGTTTATTTACTGATCATAGCAAAATTTTGAGAGCATAAGGGCTTGAAGAAAAGTTGTAGTATAGGCAAGCATTAATGGATTGCAACATCCATGAATAAAAATAAAAGTCCAATCAGTGATGTCCAAAATCCATATGCATGCAATTTTATAAGTATATAGCAGATACAATGATATTAGGGATATGAGATATAACTTTGTTAATGATATCTAGAGAGATGAACCAATAATCACAGAAATTTTTTTACACAGAACAGGTTTTGATATTGGAGAAAAGGGAATTTCAAGAGGCAGTGGAATAAAGTAGGGAGTAAAAAAACCCCTTTCACCCCAAAAGTAATATATGTTCTAATATATGAATATAGAGGAAGGCAGGGTAAGAATAAATCAAAAATTGCCCCAATAAGAGTGGAATGTTGAGTCTATGCCCAGAAGAGTATGAAATAAAGTAGTAATGTAACCATTGTGGAGGGTCTTAAATGAAGGGAGAAGGAAGCTTGATTGTTCTTCAATATTCACCAATGCGTTCTGAAAAGGGAAGCAGCCTCACTTTAGGAGATTCTTTAAATATAAAGTAGAGAGAAAAGAGACTGGAAGGTGAAATGCTTTTATACAGTTAAGATGCCTTTGCAATAGTCTAAAGCAAAGATAATTAGAATTAATGTTCAGTGGCAATACTATGAGTGAAAAGGAAGAAACTCGTGGAAGAAATACTTTAAGATAAAATGGACAAGTATTAGTAACCAAATTTTAGGGGTGCATGTGAATTATTTAGAAAATTTGAATCTAGGTGACTAAGGTGTGATAGCAACAACAACAATAACAACAAAAATGTGTGTATATATAATGTATGTATAATTTATATACATACATATACATGTGCATATGTATACATGTAAGTTAGACACAGAGAGATTAAGTTTTGTCATGTTGAGCCTTTGTAGAGCATGCAGATTATGTTGTCTGGCAACAACAATTCACATATCTATAGTAAAATATACAAAACACATTATTTAAAACAAATTAAATAGATGGACATAGACAATCTACATTCATTTGTTACTTGAGGGAAATAAAGACATGTCATGTGACTTTCTACTTATCATATAGCTAGCATCAGAACTAGAGTTTGAATTCAAATGAGGATTCAGATGATGGTGTTTCCATTTATAGCAAATAGGCTTATCTAGGAGGCAGTGAGAAATATGTGACTGGAGTTGGATACATAGATTAAGTAGCTATGTGAATATAGATGATCATGGAAACCATAGGTATAAGAGAGAGATTACACCGTAACCATCAATAAAGAAAGATGAAAAAAGGCCAAAAAACATAGTCTTAGAAAAATTCAGATTTATCAGTGCAAATTAAGAGATCAACCACAAAAAAGATAAAATTTTGGAAAATTAAGAGGTGTTCTTGTTTGCTATAATAAAGGAAGAAAATATCCCGGGTTATTTTTACCTTCTGAATCCAATTCTCCCTGTGCAACAAGAAAACTGTTTGGATCTGCACACATACATTGTATCTAGGATATACTACTACATATTCAACATATATAGGACTGCTTGCCATCTAGGGGAGGGGGTGGAGGGTGGGAGGGAAATATTGGAACAGAAGTGAGTGCAAGGGATAATATTGTAAAAAAGTTACCCTGGCATGGGTTCTGTCAATAAAAAGTTACTATAATAAAAAAAATAAAAGAAGAAAATATATTACATATGCCAAAGGAAGAATAGAGTATCACACACACATAACACAAAGAAAATAAAGGTTTCAAATCCTGCAGGAAAGTTAAGATGGATATAAATTTGGAAAAGGTCTATAGAATTTGTGAATTTAATAAGTTATTAACATTTTCCAATTCCTTTTTAAAATTTTCTAAATAGTATTTTATTTTTCTAAATACATGTAAAGATAATTTTCAACATTCATTTTTTTAAGATTAATTTTGTAAGATTTGTAAGATGTTCCTAATTTTTTTTTCTCCCTTCCTCCCTTACTTCCTCAATTCCCATTGAGAATCCCCTCAAATCCCCAAACAATCTGTTATGGATTATACATGGATTATACAATATTTTTAAACATATTTATATATTTTTCATATTGTCCAAGAAAAATCAGACCAAAAGGGGGAAAAAACCACGAGAAAGAAAAAGCAAAGAAAAATGTGAAACTACTATGTTTCAATCCACATTCAGTCTCCATTGTTTTCTCTCTGGATGCAGATGGCAGTTTCCATTCCAGGTCTTCCGAATTTTCTTATAACATAGAATTGCTGAGAAGAGCTAATAGCTGATCATCACATAATCTTGTTGTGACTGTGTACAATGTTCTCCTGGTTCTGCTCATTTCACACAGCATCAGTTTGTGTAACTCCAGAGTTTTCTGAAATCAGCTTGTAGATCATTTCTTATAGAACAATAATTTGCTATTCCATTCATACACCCTAACTTATTCTGTCATTCTGCAATTGATTGGCATCCACTCGATTTCTATTTCAAAAAGAGCTGCTGCAAACACTTGTGTATCCTTTTCCCTCTTCCAACTCCTTGATTGCAGTAGTTTGGGGGTTTGCAATTTAGATTTTAAAGTATGTACTAAACACACCCTTGGTCTTTTGAAATAGTGCCTACATTTTATCTAGGCAGAGAATCTGATATTTCCTTATCTCATTTCATCTTGCCCCTATCCTTCACCAAAATGTTCACATGGCATGTATTGCTACATTTTTTTTAGTTAAATCACTCATTTTGTTCTTGAAGATGAAATACTTTTTATATATACCAGGACTTTAATTATCACCATTTTTAGTTCTGTCTGTTGAAAAAATCATCTAAAACCTAGCCCATTTATGGCCCTGAATAATTGATATAAATACAGATAATACTTTATGCAAAGAGAGAGAAAGACAGAGACACACAGAGAGAGATGGAGTCAGAGAGATAGAGAGAGACAGAGACAGACAGAGAGACAGAGAGAGAAGGAGAGGGAGGATAGGAGACAAGAAAATTCCCTTTTAAACATATTAGAAATTTACTGTATCCTGTTTGAACATTTTTTGAGGGCAGAGAATTTTTTCATGTCTATATTCCTAGCTTTTTAGCATAGTACACAATGCAATTTTTTCCTTTGATTTTACTTATTTCTATGTTTTCGCCGCTGTGAAAAGAACTTCCATTTTTTTCCAGCAAACAAGAACTACTCTGTAACACAGTAATCTAAAGATTGCTGATACCCTTAGAAGTTAATTAATATCTATGGCAACACAGTGAATATATGTTAGTGCAGTATTTGGATCAAAATCTTCTGAAACTCAATCAACTGCATGCTGTTGCCAATTCACTTCAACCCTAGTAGGTACTTAAAAAATTCAGGATAAATTAAATATAATTGTCTTCTACATTACACACACACATATACACACATACATATATACACATATTTTTATAGATAACTAGACACACAGAGTGTATGTGTATACACATACATATAGATACATACATACACACACATTATATATATATATATATATATATATATATATTTAAAGAGAAAAACAAAAGATAAGGTTATACTAAGATTAGAGAAACCTGTCTGTTAGAGATTAATAATATACATGCACACAAATATATATATATATATATGTGTGTGTGTGTGTGTGTGTATAAGTATATATTTATATTTATGTGGCTTTGTTTCACTTATTCTAACTATATTTTCTCCTTGATATTCATTTCACTATTTAGAGATAAACTTCCTCAATTATATTATTTGAGGCTTGTGCAATCTATTCCACCTTTGATTTCTCCACTTGGAATATTATGGAATTGGGAAAGTCACTCAAAATATGATTTTGCATGTTGTTTCTGATGATACTGAAAATACCCTAAACCATATCTTTGCTTATTAGTTGTCAGAATAATTGAAATAACAGAAACTAGTGGTCTCCAAAAGATAACTCTGTCAAATAATCACAGTAATATTTTTTTTTTCTTTCTGGAGAAGAAAATGCCACCAAAAGAATAGCTTATCGATTTACAAGAATCCATTAGGACATAAAAGTCAATATTTCAACTACTCTCCAGTCTTTCAAAAGATTTACAAGTGGATGAAATGCTGATTTCATGCAATAATGTTTTACAGGAAGTAAATAAAGCAACATCTTAATTAAGCTTAACATTTAAAATGAGACTACTATTTTTGTCTAATTACCATTCTGTGAAAAGTGCTACTCTACTAGTGTATTTGTGTGTGTGTGTGTGTGTGTGTGTGTGTGTGTGTGTGTGTGAAAGAGAGAGAGAGATTAACTCAGTAGGATAAGTAACATCAGTAATATCATTTTTAGTAGTTTTATGGACATCTTTTACTTTTTATATAATCTACATTTTCTGCTTTTTTTTCTTGATCTCTTACTTATAAAGGAAAACAAAGGAGAGTAAAGAATAAGTGGAAAAATAGACAAACAAAAATTGAACAAAAAATTCTTAGACAATATGCAATGTTCTATCCAGCTCTCAAAAAGAGAAAGGAATTTGTCTTGAGAATAATAATAATGTCTTATTGTTGCCCTCTCCATTTATATAGTTGTACAGATTGTGCATATTATTTTCTTAACACTATTTACTTTTCCCATTATCAATTATAAAATTTACCTTTTTTAAAAAAAATTACTTTTGTTAAGAATTTAACTCTCACTACAGCTATGAAAATGTAATTATTATAACCATGATGCATTTATTTGATTATGTGTCTATATTGTGTATACATGCTTGATATTGGGACTGGAATTGCTTCTTACTTATATTCACTTGATGCTTAGTATATTTTATCCCAGGTTTTCCTTTTTATGCTTTGTGGTTTTAATTTAGATCACATACACATATAATACATATTGTGGAGTTTTTTTTTTTTTTTTGAGTAAGTTCTCTAAAGAGTCTAAATATTCCATAAAGATATTTCCAGAAAGAGACAGGGAAAGAGAGAGAACAGTCAATAGTTCTTTTCATATTTCTCTATATTAATCCTGTTAATCATTTCTCATATGACATTAATATATTACATAACATTTATGTACGGCAGCTTTTTTACCTAATTCTCAAATCTACTTGGTTACTTGTTTTCCTACAATAGTAATGCTGCTCTAAGTATTTTGGAGTATGTAAAACACTATTTTTCTTCCTTAGGGCATAAGGATGATTATGATATCTTTAGTATAAATGGTATTGATACTTTAATATCTCTTTTGTGTGTGTTTCTCTGTGTCTCTCCCTCTGTGTCTCTCTCTGTGTGTCTCTGTCTCTGTCTCTCTTTCTGTGTCTCTCTGTGAGTGCATCTATCTTTTTTTCTCTCTCTTTTTCTTTAACCTTTTATCTGCTGTGAAGGAAGTTTTGGTCATATATTTCTGTTTCTTCTTCTTGTCTATACATAGTGAATGTAAAAAATCTACATTGAATATTTGACACATGAATTACCCATTTTACTACTTATAGTATATTCATTATTTTTCTTCTTTGCAAAAAATCAATTTCCCATTATCTGTTATAACATTTATGCTTTCGGGGGCATCTAGGTGGTGCAGTGGGTACAGCACCAGCCCTTGAAGTCAGAAGGACCTGAATTCAAATCTGGCCTCAGACCTTTAACACTTTCTAGTTGTGTGACCCTGGGCAAGTAATCCCAATTGCCTCAGGGAAAAAAAAATATCCTTTTTTTAAAATTACTTTTGGTGTTGAGAATTTAACCATAACTAGAGCTATGAAAATGTCATTATTATAACCATGATACATTTATTTGATTATATATCTATATTGTGTGCAAATTGCAAGTACTTCTTATTTGTATTCCCTTGATGATTAATATATTTTATTCCAGGTTTTCCTTTTTATGTTTTATGTGGTTTTAAATTACATATTTAGATTACATACACACATAATACATAATTGTAGAGATTTATTTTAGTAAGATCTTTAAAGATTCTAAATATTCCATAAAGAGATTTAAATATAAGCTAAAGATATGTGTGTTCCCTAAAAGAGGTCTTATAATATAAATTTTGTCTTCCACCAATTTCTTAAATTTATCTACTTATTTTCTGGGTAGGTAGATAGAACTTCTCCATGCTGAAGAAACCACAGATAATTTAAATATTACAGAGATATGTCTAAAGAGATTTTAATATATAGTAAAGATGATTATTATACAGACATTAAAAGACTACATGGCAATGTAAAAATTATTTTTTCTATTATTTGTCATTGGGGATTAAAAAATTAGAGATGATAACATAGGAAGGAAGCAAAAAGTGAAAAGATCCATTCTAAAAATTCATGAGAAATCATTTATAAGTTGACATGGAACTTGAAAAATAATTTTCACTTCAGTCTAAAAAATACAAAGGAAAATAGCTTCATACGAATTCAAAACATTGAACGATACAATGCCAACTCATAACTTCAGAAACTTATGATGTGGTATGCTTCTCTCTGCCTCTTAGTAGATAAATAATGGACTAAATGTATAAAATAAGGTCTACATTTTCAGGCTTGGACATTTTGTGAAGATGTGTTTTGTTTGACTAACTGTTGAAAAGGAGTAGACAAAATTACAATGAAATGATACATAACAGAATTACTTATTAAAATGGCAAAACTTCAATTGGGCAGATTTAAGTTTGAATCTAACCTTAAATATTTTCTTTGTGACGCTAGGCCAGGTTAATTTCTCTTTGCCTCAGTTTCCTTGGCTATAAGGCAGAATAACAATATTTCCCTCATAGCATTGCTGTAAAAGTCAGATGAGGTAATATTTATAAAGTACTTAGCACAGTGCTTAGAACATAATAAACACTATATAAATACTATTCCATTCTCTTTTCTTCCCCCTTCCAATAGTGCAAAATCAACCCTGAAAAAGTGAGAGAAAATAAGTCATGCTGTAAGGCAAAGTGTAATTTGATCATTATTACAGTCTTTATCAATGTCATAATTTATAACCAAGTGAAAACTTGACTTTATAGAATAATATTTCAGTTTTTTTCCACATGCCTACACCTTTTCAATCTTTCAGAAAAGATATTCTAGGTGACTTGAAAAACAACAGGATTGCTAATACAAGGTTAAATAAATATAGGAAATGCTACATCAGATATATCAGCCTAATCATGTAAAGAAGGTATGTTGTATAATATACATACATGTGTGTATGCAAGTTTGTTCATATTATATCATGTATGATACACATTACACATGTGCAAATTGAAGAGCAGAATATTAAACTTCCCCCAAAACCTTCCTTTATGGAGAGCAGAATTCAGACTTAAAAAACTTACTCTCTACTTTTCATCTTCAGGTTTACTTGGTGTGAAATCCATAGAACAAGATGCCCTCACAGTAACTAGTGCCTGGGAATGTACATAGACACACATCTTCCAATTTTCTTTTCTTTCATTAGATTGTCTTCCTTCATTAGAATGCAAGGTTTTTAAGGGGGAGGAACTGAAGTGTCTTTACTTATTTATATCTCTAGAACTTAAAACAGTGGGTAGTATTTTGAAATTATTGCTGAATTGAATTAATGAATTATGTATTCATATGTATATATATATGAGATAATTTTATCTATTCAGATCTTTCCTAATATTTTGCTTCAAGTACTTTAAGATCTACAAAATTATTATTTGTATATGTATTTCATGTCCCTATGGGGTTATTACTCTTAACAGGGATTCTTATTTGGTTTCTTGTTTAAATTTTGTGAACTTTACTCATTAGTACCAAATTGCGAAGAACAATAATTTTCAAACATAAGCCCAGTATAACAAATATATACATATTCTTATAGGATATGAATGAAACAAAATGAAACAACAAAACCCAGCCAACTTTGAATGCTTGAGCATTCAAATTGAGTATATGGCCATACTTTTGCAATAAGAAGGATTGGTTTAATAACATACTGAAGAATTTATTGGAAATGGGTAATGTGAAGTAAAATAATTTTTTAGAAAATTGTTACATTTTTTCTCCTAGTTATGCTGATTAGGGTCCTTATTCTATAGTGATAACAATGGGACAGGGGGAAATGTAGCAAGTTTGTTGCAAGAATTAAGTAAAATTGGATTTGGGAAGGGGGCAGAACCAAGATGGCAGAGACAACACATATTTCACTCTGACCTTCTCTATAAGTCTCACAATAATGACTAAATCCAGCCTCTGAATTAACTCTGGACCAGTAGAACTCATGAATATTGGGAGTGCAACAAATTATCAGCTGAAGATAATTTCAAAGATTGCCAGAAAAAGTCTGTTTCAATCTGAAATGGGAGGGAGGCAGCCTACTACAAACAGCTGACAGCAAATTCCAGTACACCTGGGTACTTCTGACTCTGTGTGTCAGAGAATCTATGGGGAGGAATCCACAGGAATCTATAGCAGTGTTGGCGACTCTGCCCTGGTTGTAAGCCAGTAGATCAGCAGAAAAGTTATAAAACATCCAACACAAACACAAAAGATCAGCAGACCTTAATGTTTTTTGATGAAAAGACCAGAGCTAAACAAAAAAATTTGACCTCCAAATATGGAATTCAAGAGAAGCATAAAAAAGATAAAAAAAACAAAAAAAAAAACAAACAAACAAACAAACAAAAAAACACTTGACAATGGTATTTCTGTTATGGGTATACATTGAGAATACATGTATAATCTGATTTTACTGTTATAATATGAAAAAGAAACTAGAGATGGAAAGGGGATTGTAATAGAAAAAAAGGGGAAAGTGGAGGTAAAATGAGGGAAATTACATCTCAGGAAGAGGCAAAGAAACTATATTATAATTGAGAGAAAGAAGGGAGGGCAACAAATATTGTGTGAATCTTATTCTCATCAGATTTGACCCAAAGAAATAATATTAAATATATTCACTTTCACTGAGAAACATCTCTCATATTATAGAAAAGTGGGAGGGGAAAGTGGATAAGGGAAAGGGTAATCTAAATAGAAGAGAAAAAATAAATAATAGGTGAAAGGTACAAGAAAGGGGGAGGTTCTCTAACGGGGAAGGACTGCTTGAGGAAAGTAGTGCTCTTAAGTAAAATACTGGGGAGGAGGTAAAGGGGGAAAGGAAAAAAAAAAGTCTAATTTGGGGTTAATAAGATAGCAGGAAATACAGAATTAGTAGTTTTAACTATAAATGTGAATGGGGTAAACTCTCCTATAAAACGTAAGCAGAGAGCAGACTGAATTAAAAGACAGAATCCTATAATATGTTGTTTACAAAAACCACATTCAAAGCAGAATGACATACAAAATAGAGGTAAAAGGCTAGATCAGAATCTAGTATGCTTCAGATGAAGTAAAAAAGCCAGGGGTAGCCGTCCTGATCTCAGATCAAGGAAAAGCAAAAATGCTATAATTAAAAGACATAAGAAAAAGAAACAGATCATGCTAAAGTATACCATAGATAAAGAAGCAATATCAAAATTAAACATATATGCACCAAGCGGTGCAGCATCTAAATTCATAAAGGAGAAGTTAAGAGAGTTGCAAGAAGAAATAATAATAATAGTGGAAGATCTCAATCTTGCTCTCTCAGAGCAAGATAAATCAAACCAAAAAATAAATAAGAAAGAACTTAAAGAGGTAAATAGAATACTAGAAAAGTTAGGCATAATAGATCTTTGGAGAAAACTAAATGAAGACAAAAAGGAGTACACTTTCTTCTCAGCAGTTCATGGAACTTATACAAAAATTGAGCATATATCAGGACATAAATGCAAATGCATTTATGCCTCAATTCAAATGCAAAAAGGCAGAAATAGTAAATGCATTTTTTTCAGATCACTATACCATAAAAATTACATTTAATAAAGGACTAGTGGAAAATAGACCAAAAAGAAATTGGAAACTAAATCATATCATCCTAAAGAATGAATGGGTGAAAGATAAGGTCAAAATGGGTTCATGACCTAGGAATAAAGAATGAAATTATTAATAAATTAGAGGAACACAGGATAATTTACCTCTCAGACCTGTGGAAGGGGAAGTTCTTTATGACCAAAGCAGAACTAGAGATCATTACTGATCACAAAATAGAAAATTTCGATTATACCAAACTGAAAAGTTTTTGTACAAACAAAACTAATGCAGACAAGATTAAAAAGGAAGCAATAAACTGGGAAAATATTTTTACAATCAAAGGTTCTGATAAAGGCCTCATTTCCAAAATATATAGAGAATTGACTCTAATTTATAAAAAATCAAGCCATTCTCCAATTGAAAAATGGTCAAAGGATATGAACAGACAATTCTCAGATGAAGAAATTGAAACTATTTCTAGTCATATGAAAAGATGCTCAAAGTCATTATTAATCAGAGAAATGCAAATTAAGACAACTCTAAGATACCACTACACACCTGTCAGATTGGCTAAGATGACAGGAAAAAATAATGATGATTGTTGGAGGGGATGTGGGAAAACTGGGACATTGATGCATTGTTGGTGGAGTTGTGAACGAATCCAACCATTTTGGAGAGTAGTTTGGAACTATGCTCAAAAAGTTATCAAACTGTGCATACCCTTTGATCCAGCAGTGCTACTACTGGGCTTATACCCCAAAGAGATACTAAAGAAAGGAAAAGGCCTTGTATGTGCACGAATGTTTGTGACAGCCCTTTTTGTAGTGGCTAAAAACTGGAAACTGAATGGATGTCCATCAGTTGGAGAATGGCTGAATAAATTGTGGTATATGAATATTATGGAATATTACTGTTCTGTAAGAAATGACCAACAGGATAATTTCAGAAGGCCTGAGAGACTTACACGAACTGATGCTGAGTGAAATGAGCAGGACCAGGAGATCATTATACACTTCAACAACAATACTATATGATGACCAGTTCTGATGGACCAGGCCATCCTCAGCAACGAGATCAACCAAATCATTTCTAATGGAGCAGTAATGAACTGAACAAGCTATGCCCAGAAAAAGAACTCTGGGAGATGACTAAAAACCATTATATTGAATTCCCAATCCCTATATTTATGCACACCTGCATTTTTGATTTCCTTCACAAGCTAATTGTACAATATTTCAGAGTCTGATTCTTTTGTACAGCAAAATAACGTTTTGGTCATGTATACTTATTGTGTACCTAATTTATATTTTAATATATTTAACATCTACTGGTCATCCTGCCATCTAGGGAAGGGGGTGGGTGGGTAAGAGGTGAAAAATTGGAACAAGAGGTTTGGCAATTGTTAATGCTGTAAAGTTACCCATGCATATATCCTGTAAATAAAAGGCTATTCAATAAAAAAAAAAAAAAAAAAAGAATGAATGGGTGAAACAGCAAATCATAGACACAATCAATAATTTCATCCAAGAGAATTAAAGTACTGAGACACTTCCAAAATTTGTGGAATGCAGCCAAAGTGGTAATAAGGGGAAACTTTATATCTCTAGATGCTTTCTTGCATAAAATAGAGAAAAAGTACATGAATAAATTGGACTTGCAACTTAAAAAGCTACAAGAAGAACAAATTAAAAACTCCTAATCAAATATTAAAATTGAAAATCTAAAAATAAAAGGAGAAATCAATAAAATTGAAACTAAAAAAAACTATTGAATTAATAAATAAAACTAAGAGTTGGTTCTATGAAAAAATCAACAATATAGATAAACCTTTAGTTAATTTGATTAGAAAAAGGAAAGAGGATAATCAAATTGTTAGTCTCAAAAATGAAAAGGGAGAACTATCCACCAAATGAAGAGGAAATTAGAGCAATTATCAGGAGTTACTTTGTCCAACTTTATGCCAATAATTTGATAACCTAAGTGAAAAGGAGGAATATCTACAAAAATATGGGTTGCCCAGATTAACAGAGGAGGTAGTAAATTGCTTAAATACTCCCATTAAAGAAAAAGAAATAGCTATTAACCAACTCCCTAAGAAAAATCCCAGGAAGTGGTTTCATGAATTCTACCAAACATTTAAAGAACAATTAACCCAATACTACAAACTATTTAAAAAATAGGGGAATGAAGGAGTCCACCAAATTCCTTCTTACACAGACATGTATGATACCAAACCAGATAGGTTGAAAACAGAGAAAGAAAATTATAGAAATCTCCCTAATGAATATTGATGCTAAACTCTTAAATCAGATATTAGCAAAAAAGACTGAAAATCATCCCGGATAATCACTATGATCAAGTAGGATTTATACCAGGAATGGGGGGTTCAATTTGGGAAAAACCAAAATATAATTGGCCATTTAAAAAATTAAAAAAAAATATGATCATCTCAAAGATGAAAAAGCATTTCAAACAACCCATTCCTAAAAAACACTTGAGAGTATAGGGAATAAATGGACTTTCCTTAAAATAATCAGCAGCATCTATTTAAAACCATCAGTAAGCATCATATGTAATGGAACAAATTCAACCATTCCCAAATAAGATCTGGAGGAAACAAGGTTCCCACTTACTATTTAATATTGTATTAGAAATGCTAGCCAATAAAGGTAGAAAGAGATTAAGGACAAGAATAGGCAATGAGAAACCAAATTATGCTCTTTGGACGATATGATGGTTTAAAGAGAACCCCAAGTTCTACTAAAAGTTATTAAAATAATCCACAACTTTAAAGTTGCTTTATAAAATAAACCCGACATAAGTCATGACATTCTTATATCACTAACAAAATCCAAATGAGTTACAAAAAAATTCCATTTAAAGTAACTACGATAATTAAAAATATTTGGAATCTATCTGCCAAGGGTAAATCAGAAACTTATGAAAAACAAGACTACTTTCCACACAAATTAAGTCTGATCTAACCAATTGGAAAAATTTAAAGCCTTGGATAAAGGGTGAGCAAATATAAAAAGAAAAATATTACCTAAACTAATTATTTATTTGCCTATACCGTCACTTTCCCATTTTAAAGACCTAGAAAAATAACAAAAAAGGTCAAAATTTAAAGGGAATTAATGAAAAAAAAATCAAATGAAGGTGGAGCTGTACCAGATCTAAAATTATATTATAGAGGCAGTTACCAAAACCATTTGGTATTGGCTAAGGAATAGATAGGTTAGGTTCAAGGGATAAAACAGTCAAAAATATAGAACCTAGTGTTTGACAAACCCAAAAGACCCAGCTTTTGGGATAAGAACACTGTTTGACAAAATTACGGAAAATTGAAACTAATATAAAACAGACATCGACCCACACTTAACAGACACCAAGATAAAGTCAAAAGGTTTCTGACCTAGGCATAAAAAGAATTTTTAAATTAGAAAACACAGGATAGTTTACCTCCAGACCTGTGGAAGGGGAAGGAATTTAGAAAAAAAGAACTAAGTCATTACTGATCACAAAATGAAAAACTTACCAAACTGAAAAAGTTTTTGTCAAACAAAACTAATGAGACAAGATTAGAAGGGAACCAATAAATTGGGAAAATTTTTTTACAGTCAAAGGTTCTGATAAAGGCCTTTTAAAAAATTGACTCTAATTTATAAAAAATCCCTTCTCCAATTGAAAATTCAAAGGATATGAACAGACAATTCTAGAGAAGAAATTGAAACTATTTTATCATATGAAAAGATGCTCCAAGTCAATTAACAAGAAATGAAAATTAAGGCCTCAAGATACTTTGCACACCTGCGATTGGCTAAGATGACAGGAAAAATAATATGTTTTGGAGGGATGCGGAAAACTGGGACATTGATGCATTGTTGGAGTTGTAATTTAAAACCATTCTGGAGAGCAGTTTGGAACTACTAAAATTATCAAACTGTGCATCCCTTTGATTCAGCAGTATTACTACTGGGCTTATATCCCAAAGAGACTAAGAAGAAAGGGACCTGTATGGCACGAATGTTTATGGCAGCCCTCTTTTAGTAGAAATGGAAACTAGTGGATGCCCATCAGTTGGAGAATGGCTGAATAAATTGTGGTATAAATAATGGAAATTTTGTTGAGTAAGAAATGACCAAACAGGATGATTTCAGGGCCTGGAGAGACACCGAACTGATGCTGGTAAATAGCAGGACCAGGAGATCATTATACACTTCAAAACAATATATGAGACCAGTTCGTGGTCCCCATTCCTAAAGGAGATCAACCAAATCATTTCCAAAGAGCAGTAATGAACTGGAAACCACTGCCCAAGGAAAGAAATCGGGTGACTAAAACCAACATTGTGTAAGATCGTTATTTTTAAATCAGCAGAAGTCAGGAATTCAGGTTAGGGAAGAAGGATGGAGGTGGAAGAGAATCACGATAGAAGTGCACTGAGTCAAGAAGCCCCGACCACAACACAACCAGCAGCTCGGGTCTCAAACCCAACCTCTCAGCCTCTTCCCTCTCTCTCTCCTCCACCCACCAAAATTATTTCCTATACAAACATCAGGACTTGCCAGAGGTGGGGGGACCATTCTTTATCCAATTTATATTAATAGGTATGCCCAATTACTTTTAGCCTCACATCGGGACCTCGTGCATCAACTCAAACCTCAGCCCATTACATCTCCCTTTTTTCATTTTAGAACACAGGTGGACATCTCCCGCTCCTCGGGAGGTTTACCCCAAGGGGAGGTGATACAGCCTCCTGACTTCTCAGAAAAAGGCAGGAAACCACTAAAAGGAGATGATCCGCCCTACCTGACATCTCAGGAAGGGATAAAAGCACCAAGGGAAATGGGGGTTGCTAGCGGGCTTCCTTAAAGGGTCTTTTATCAAACCCATCAGCATGGGGAGGTATTAAAACACATAGCAAAAGAGAGGCCTGGGGATGACCCTCCCCTCCATCAGTGCAGGCTCGATGGTGAACAAACATGAATTTTAACGCAAGTAGCGGAATACCAAAATATAAATCAAATGGTTTGGAAAAGATCCAAAGTCCTAGAAAGGGGTTGTAAACAACAGTCCACATACACCTTCTTGGACCAAGAGATAGTCCAAAAACCAATCTATTGTCCATTGTTCATGCAGGGAATCAATGTCCCCTAAGTTTTTTGAAGTCCAAAAAGTCTTTTTTTTATGTGTTGGGAATCAAATTCCAGCAGATTTTAAGTGTTGTAAAGTTTATCATTTCTAAATCCAATGATTCCTGAGGTTTTCGAATCCTATGGCTCAGAAATCAAATTCCTGAGGGTTTTAAGTCCTATGGCTCAGAAATCAATGATTCCAGGGTTTTGAAGTCCAACAATCTTTGATGTCCATGGGCAAACCCTTTTGCCCGCTCTTTCAATGGTGAGACAATCAGCAACAGAACCACCGATATTTCTTGGGTCTTCTCCTTTGTTTCAAGGGTCTGCTCCTCTCTGCAATGGAAAGACAAATATGGCTCGTTGGCACCCATCTGTTTTTCTCCACTGTGAGATCCAATCCCTTCCCAAAGCAGTTAGCCTATCTGGCCTTTCCATTCACCACTTTTGGGTTCTCCCATCACCTGGGATTATCTAAAGATATGGGTGCACTGGCCGCCTTCCGTGGGTTTTAAACCTGTCTGCCGGAGCCAGGCATCTTTGTCAAAATCAAGAAGTTAATGTATAAAAGCTGATTTAGGTTCTTGGGTTACCTGGGGTCCCCCTTTCTTTTGTTTTGGAGGGGTTTAATATCTCTGCTCCTCTCCACTTTGCCTGTCCTTGAGGATTAAAAGGTATGCCCATGGTGTGAAAATCTTATACTGTACACAAAGTGTGCAAAATGTTTTTAAGTATAAACGGACCATTGTCTGTTTTATTGCTTGTGGCACACCCATAAGGCAAATGTTTGTGAGGAATTAGTGATCATCCTGTCTCTTTTTTGCTGGCATTGCAAAAGTGAATCCAAAAGGTCTAACAACATGGATGAAAGAAGACGACCAAAATTTTAAATGGGTCAATCCATTTTCCAGATTTCATTGGGTCTCAAACCACGAGGGGTTCTTCCTGGAGGCAGGTAGGAGCGTGGAAAGGAAGGAGCCATACAGGCTTTTACTATGCTCCTAGCTTCCTCTCTTTTTTTCCAAATTTAAACGAAAAGCTTGAGAGCCTGATGATATTTAGAATGAGATGCCTGACTTTTGGAACAAGGGGATTGACCAACATAGTTAGAAGGCTATCTGACTTTGTTGCCATCAAATATGGGACCTGGAAGTCACTATGAGAATGGACATGTAATATATAGATCTTTCCTGGATGCTTTCTCACTTGCTCGAAGTTTCTTAAGGCTGATGTTAAGAGGTGCAAATTTTATTTGGGCTGTGGCAATTCTTTGTACCCAACCCTTGAATGGACAAATCAGATATTATATTTATGTCTCCTGGATAATGTAAAGGGCTAGAATGATGGCTACAATTATTTCTTGAGTGGACTGAAAAAGGAGTTCTGACTACTCTCTTTATATTAGATCATGAGCACACAACAAATTATGTTTGGTGCATCCGTGAAGATAGTTAGTCCTTTAAGGAACTTTAGAAACTTTTTCTTCAAGTCCATCGCCAATTATGTAATGTCTAGTTATTTTTAATGGAGACCCATGAAAAATTTGGAGCCATGGCTAATAAAATTTGCCACTCTGGGATGGTCTCCAAACACAATTAATTTGTGTATTTATAAAGATGTATATCTTGTCGGTCTTTCCCGATAATTTACTTCGCTTAGTGGTCTTTAATAAAATTCTAACAAGCACTGGGTGGGAGTAAGGCTTTGTTCTGGTTGTGCCGGGAGGGTTCCCCCTCTATCACCCTTGTCCTTGATGAAGGACTGCTGTGGGTCCTCTTTTGGCAAAACTGATATCTCAAGGTTTTTGGTGACTCTTTCAACCACATTGGATAAAAGCCAGTTCAACTTCTCTCAAACCTCTTGAGCTTCTTTTGTAAATGGCTGGTGAATTTAAAGCCTGTCTCCCTTAAAATGTCATATAACGGTTATAACTGATAGGTAGTCAAACCCTAAATGCATCCATTGGATATCTCCCTATCAATTTCTGAAAATCATTCAATGTGTTTGCTTTTCTATTCTTAAGGAGAGTTTTTGAACTGGCACCTTAGGGTATCTTCATATCCTAAATATTGAAAAGGAGATGTCTTTGAATTTTTCTGGTGCTATGTATAATTTGTAATTCCTTAGTGTTTCTATGGTTTTTGTGAATGCCTCAACATTTGTTCCTCAGGTGCACATCCCAAATTCATCCATGTAATGTAATAGCATAACTTTTGGGAATGCTTTTCTTATGACAAACAGCAGCAACATACATTTGACACATGAGGGCTGTTTTCATTCCCTTGGCAAAACTGTCCATTCATATCTTTATAAGGCTCAGCTAAGTTAACGCTGGGACTGAAAAGGAAATCTTTTCATATCCTTCTTATCCAGAGGGATAGAATAGAAAAAATCCTTAATATCTATGACCCAAAAGAGGCCATTCTCTAGGCAACTAGTGGAGATGGAAGTCCAGGCGAAGAGTTCCCATAGTTTCCATCTGTTATTCCTTTTCTTAAATCCGTTAACATCCTCCATTTCCAGATTTCTTTTTCACAACAAAACTAAAATTCCAAGGACTTAGAAGGTTTAAGTGTCCTTGGTCAACTGCTCCTGTACTATATCTAATAAGGCCTAAATTTATCTTTCTTAAGGGCCACTGCTCATCCACACTGGTGATCAGTTTTCCATTGGAAGGAACGGTGAATGTTGGCAGGCCTTCAACGGCCTGTTAAAAACCCGAAGTACTCATTTTTTAACCCTAATTGCTGTAAAAGGTCTCTTCCCCCACAGAGTGGGGATTTTTCCTATAAAAGGAGTAAAAACTTCTGTTTGCCTTCAAAAGTCCATCTCATAGGGGCACACTAACTTGCTCTATTGATCCTCCTACACCAGGGCATGTATGTCTGTTTTAATCTTTGGCCAGTGACTGGGCCGCTGGCACCTCTAATGACAAATCATCTGCACCAGTGTCTCCCAATCCTTCCAATGGAAGGCCATTTTATAGATTTGACATAGTCGGTCAGTTGTTGGCTGCTGTCCAGTAATGCTGGATTTTTGTGATCTGGAATAGAATCTGGGTGACTATCACCAAGCTGCTTATTAGGTTCTGTATGGTAAACCTGATCTACTATTTCTCCTGGGGTAAGTCCCACATTGTCTGCCTGTATTGGTGACGGGATGTTATCTACACATTCTCAGTTTCCCACATCAGTATGTGGATGGAACTGTTTTTGTACGTACTCTCAGGAGGTAAAATGGTCAAGCCTACTGTGCCTGGAGGCAAGGGATCCTAGGCTGGAAAAAATTTTCCCCTCTCCAGGGGTATCTCAATTGTCTCAGCTGCAACAACTCTGTTCTCCAATTGTAATCCCTTTCTTCCATCAGGTAGCTTCCTGGCTGATTGATTGTATAATCCCTTTCTGCCATCATATGGCTTCCTGGGTGATTGGTCATATTGGGGTATTGGCTGTCTAGGCACTCTCTGGGTGCACCATTGGCCCATCATCCCCAAGTGTTTTGCCTGGGGCCCTGGGGCTGGGCCCCTCATCCCCTTTCCCGAACCTGTCTCATTCTGAGGCCCAATGGAAGCCTCTGTTGAGGCAGGGGGGGCCTCCCCACCCTGTTTTCTCACTCTTGACTCCTGATGACTGGAAATTATAGATTTCAAAAGCCAAATTCTGTAATAGCATCTCAACATAAGCTGATGTAGCCCCATAAATAGTGCAGGCCTTTTTAAGATCTTTAATGATTTCTATGTTAAAAGGGGCGTATCTTCGACTTTGTTGACAGGAGGCATTAGACTGGGAAATTACAGGAAACATAAGTGGCTGAAGCTCCTGGATGTCCACACCCTTTTTTTTTAGCCTTCATTAAGCCCTCTTGCAGCCTACTCAAGATTGGTCCTGTCACTGCCCCCCCCCCCCACTGCCCCTCCTCCCTCCATCCCAGAGGGTGCAGTTGGTGGAGGAGAGTCAATCACTTGCTCCTGGGGTGGGGCTGAAGCTGCCTCTTGAGGGGGAAGGTCACCACACCCTTACTCACTTAAGTCTCCATGCCCTGTGGGGATATGGTGATTAATCTCTTCATTGTCTTCCTCCTTAATATCATGGCTAATTTGAGAAGGAGTAGAAAGAGTAGAAGGAGCCAGGGGTTTTTTCTTTCTTCTAGGGATAGGGTTTCTTAGTGCTAACTGAAATATATTGTATAAATAAAATGCCTCGATGGAAATTGAATGAGGACCACATTCTCTGAAATGCATGGACATGTCTTGTCCAACCTGGGACCAGTTATCTCGAGAGATCTGCTACTCTTATATGAACCAAGGGGAGATGCAGTTTAATATACCCACAAATCTCGCTATCTGTTCCCAAGTTATAAGTAACCCATGTATTTCTATCAGCTTAATCATGCTTTCTATAGCACCCCTCTTGGGTGGGGTTGGGGGTGGGGATGGAGAGTCTTTAGCTAGCATTTGTCCCATTTTAGCCAAAAAAAAAGATTACTGGTTTAGTTTTTAAGAAAATAAGTTCTTTATTTGTCTATTAACAATACTCACCCAAGTTCCTGGTCACCAGAGACTTCTTCAGTCCTTGGTTCCCAACGTTGAGCGCCAAATGTGAAGATCGTGTATTTTTAAATCAACAGGAGTCAGGAATTCAGGTTAGGGGAAAACCGTCAGTCTTTATTCTTAGTGAAGAAGGATCGGAGGTGGAAGAGAATCAACGATAGCAATGTGTGCAGCTGAGTCAAGAAGCTAGCTCGACCAGCAGCCACACAACCAGCAGCTCGGAGTCTCAAACCCAGCCCAATCTCTCCCAGCTTCTCTTCCTGTCTCTCTCTCTGCCTCCACCCACCAAAATCGTCATTTCCTATACAACACATCAGGACTTGCACGGAGAGTGGGCAGGGACCATTCTTTATCCAATCATGTATATTAATAGAGTATAGCCCAATTACTATTTAGTCTCATGTACTTGGGACCTCAGTGCATCAACTCAAACCTCAGCCCATTACAACATTGAACTCCCAATCCCTATATTTATGCCCACTTGCATTTTTGATTTCTTTCACAAGCTAATTGTACAATATTTCAGAGTCTGATTCTTTTTGTACAGCAAAATAACGGTTTGGTCATGTATACTTATCGTGTATCTAATTTATATTTTAATATATTTAACATCTACTGGTCATCCTGCCATCTGGGGGAGGGGGTGGGGGTAAGAGGTGAAAAATTGGAACAAGAGGTTTGGCAATTGTTAATGCTGTAAAGTTACCCATACATATAACCTGTAAACAAAAGGCTATTAAATTAAAAAAAAGAAAAAAGAAAAGAAAATTATAGACCAATATCCCTAATGAATGTGATGCAAAAATCTCAAATAATATATTAGCAAAGAGCTTACAGAAAATCATCCCCAGTATAATATACCATGACCAAATGGGATTTACACCAGGAATACAGAGGTGGTTTAATATTAGGAAAACTATTATCATAATTGACTATATAAATAACCAAATTAACAAAAAACTGATTATCTTAATAGATGCAGAAAAAGCATTTCATAAAATCCAATACTCATTCCTATTAAAAACTCTAGAGAGTATAGGAATAAATGGACTTTTCCTTAAAATAGTCAGTAGCATCTATTTAAAACCACCAGTAAGCATCATATGTAATGGGGATAAACTTGAATCATTCCCAATAAGATTAGGGGAGAAACAAGGTTGCCCACTATCACCATTGTTATCAATATTGTATTACAAATGCTAGCCTTGTCACTAAAAGAAGATGAAGAGATTAAAGGAATTAGAGTAGGTAATGAGGAAACCAAATTATTTTGCTTTGCAGATGATATGATGGTATACTTAGAGAACCCTTGAGAATCAACTTAATCAAAGCTATTAGAAATAATCCACAACTTTAGCAAAGTTTCAGGATACAAAATAAATCCACATAAATCATCAGCATTCTTATTTATCATTAACAAAATCCTAGAGCAAGAGATACAAAGAGAAATTCCATTTAAAATAACTGTTGATAATGTAAAATATTTGGGGATTTATCTGCCAAGGAAAAGTCAAAAACTATATAAGCAAAACTACAAAACACTTTCCATTCAAATAAAATCAGATCTAAACAATTAGAAAATTTTCAAGTGCTTGTGGATAGGTCAAACAGATATAAGATGATAATACTCCCTAAACTGATCTATTTATTTAGTGCTATACTAATCAAACTCCCAATAAACTATCTTATAACTAGAAAAAATAATAGCAATATTCATCTGGAAGAGCAAAAGGTCAAGAATTTCAGAGGAATTAATGAAGAGGAAAGCAAATGTAGATGGCCTAGATGTACCAGATCTAAAACTGTACTATAAAGCAGTGGTCATCAAAACCATTTGGTATTGGCTAGGAAATAAACTAGTTGATCAGTGGAATAGGTTATAGCCAATGACTATAACAATCTAGTATTTGACAAACTCAAAGGCCCCACCTTTTGGAATAAGAATTCACTATTTGACAAAAACTACTGGGAAAATTAGAAACTAGTATGGCAAAAAGTAGGCATAGACCTATACCTAACACTGTATACCAAGATAAGGTTGAAATGGGTTCATGATCTAGACATAAAGAATGATACTTTAACAAATTGGAAGAACATAAGATAGTTTACCTCTCAGATTTGTGGAAGAGGAAGTAATTTGTGACCAAAAAAGAACTAGAAATTATTATTGATCAGAAAATAGGTAATTTTGACTATATTAAGTTAAAAAGTTTTTATACAAACAAAACTAATGCACGCAAGATTAGAAGGGAAGCAATAAACTGGCAAAACATTTTTACATCTAAAAGATCTGATAAATGCTTCATTTCCAAAATATATAGAGAATTGACTCAAATCTATAATAGTACAAGGCATTTTCCAATTGACAAATGGTCAAAGGATATGAACAGTTTTCAGATGAAGAATTTGAAACTATTTGTAGCCACATAAAAAGATGTTTCAAATCATTATTAATCAGAAAAAATTCCATTTAAGGCACTGAGATACCACTATATACCTGCCAGATTGGCTAAGATGACAGAAAAAAAAATGATGAATGTTAGAGGGGATGTGGGAAAACTGTGACACTGATACATTGTTGGTGGAACTGTGAATGGATCCAATCATTTTGGAGAGCAATTTGTAACTATGCTCAAAAAGTTTTCAAACTGTGCATGTCCTTTGATTCAGCAGTATTTCTACTGGGCTTATAGTCTAAAGAGATCCCAAAGGTGGAAAAGGGACCCATTTGTGCAAAAATTTTTGTGGTAGCTCTCTTTGTAATAGCAAGAAACTGGAAACTAAGTGGATGCCCATCATTTGGAGAATGGCTGAATACATTATATTATATGAATGCTATGGAATACTGTTCTGTAAGAAATGATCAGCAGGATGTTTTTAATGTAGTATACTGGAAACATGGATACTTATAACAGAGGGTTAACTCAGTGTGATCAATAAGATGATGGTTCTCTAGTTCCCATATACTTAGTATGGTGATGTAATGGTTCTCTAATTCACACATATTTAGTATGTTGTAATGATATAATCCATATTGAAGTATTTAAGGGCTGAGATGACTGAGAGTGAAACATTCCACATTTGACCATCCTCTTGGGGGCTCTCCTGCCTCCTGAACTTCTTCACTAAGATCAAAATTGGATCAATTGTCACCTTTAATGAGTGTATGATCTGCACACGTGTCTACCAATCCTTCCAGTGATATACAATTTACATAGATAGTGAGTATAAGAAGGTCTGCTGTAACAGCTGCAGTCTAGAATATCCCTAGATTCTTTTGCTAGGAGTTAAAATCTGGATGAATATCACCAAATTGCCTATTGGGAGTATGTATCAGTAAACCTGATGCTACTACTTCTCCTGGTTGATAAGTCACACATTGTTTACCTGTATTAGTGATTGGGATATTAGCTACACATTCTCCAGTTTCCCAAATCAGTGTATTGATAGACACTGCTTTGTAAGCACTCTCAGGAGGTGAAATGGTCAAGCCTACTATGCCTGGAGGCAAAGGATGCATAGGTCAGATAGAGGCAGATTTCACCTCTCTAGGGCATATTTTAATACACTCTATTCTCCCCAATTGTAATCTCTTTCCCCCATCAGATTGTTTCTTCACTGATTGATCATGTTGGAGTACTGAACTTCTAAAGACTCTTTGGGTATAACATCAAAAATAAAAAGACAAAAAATAGGAACCCTACTGTATTTTTAATTATATGATCTTGCAATATTTAATCTTTAAAGTCAAATTACCATATTGACAGATGTGATAAGCCCCAATAAAAACAATTTAAAAATGGTGATAATATTAACAATCTTTAAAAATAAAAAAGAAAATTTAATGGTTGACTTTAGATCCATGTTAGATTAATTTAATTGGTCATTTGTTAACTTTTCTCAAAATGTGCAGTTTTCCAAGTTTCATCTTTTTTGATACCCACTATATGAACTTACTTTTTTTCTTGTAAAGAATGTAAATATTCTGCTTACATAATGTATGTGCAGCATTTCTTTGGCCAGACAAAAATATTTAATAGGGCTAAAATGAATACTGCCAAATCATACAGAGAAGAAAATAGCCAAGAACCAAAAGGGAAATAATGAAATAAAAATTATAAAGAAGAGCTTCTATCAGGTCCAGATCTCCAAACATTCTTCAAAGCAGTAATCATTAAAACTAGGGATATATTTAAAACTGGATAACAAAACTAAACGGTTGATTAACAAAAATGTTTAAATACATGATATACAGAATCAAAACACACACACACACACACAGAATATTTTAGTGTTCAATAATCCCAAAGCCCAAAATCTTTAAGTTCTGAACTAGCATTCAATGAATAATGCTGTGAAACAAAATACAGAACACAACAATGTAATAATGCCTCCAGGGGCAAATGCCCAAAGAAAAATGGGAAGTGGTTCCAAGTCCAGAAAGAGTGTATGGAAGAGTTCAAAAAAGAAATTAAAAATCCTATAACTGAAGTAGAAGAGAATTGGGGAAAAAATAAGAGGAATGCTAAAGAATTATGGGATAGAGAGCAAAGTCAACAGCTTGGGAAAAACAACAACAACTGCTTAAAAAGTAGAATTGCCAAATGGAAAAGGAAATACAAAAATAAATTGAACAAAACAACTCCCTAAATTCCATTCAGTGAAATAGATGAAAAGACCAGTGCTGAATAGAAAAAACTGTCTTTTAAATACAAGACTCAAGAGAAGCAAGGAAATAAAAATCATGAGGAATTCAATAAGATTAAACTGTTTACATTCAGATAGGAATGTAGATGATACTTGTAAATCTGGGTATAGAAATTTATTTTAAGCTGTCAGAAAGTAGTAAAGGAATAGGATTTTTTTTTTTTAAGGGCAGGACTGATAGAAGGGAGGGCAAGTGGGGGGAGGGGTTAGAAGCAAAACAAGAGCACTAACAGAGTTAAAAGAGAGAAAGTGTAGTATAAAAAGGAGGAGGAAAAGGATAGCATCAAGAAAAATAATAGCAATTATAACTGCAAAAATAAATTACTAATTAAAGACTTGGGGTAACAGGAGTGGAGAAACAGATCAGAGAGACTGCCAGTCCCAAGACAGGTATAGAATTTCTGGTTGTTTCTAAAAAATGACCAAATGATCCATGTTTGGTCCCAGGGCTGAATGTCAGATAACAAGATTCTTTTATAAGATAACAAGAACAATGACATAATGGGGGTGGTACCTGGAAGGAGATGACCTAATGGGAGGAGCCACCTAGGATGACATAATGGGAGGTACTGGTGGAGAGGCTCCTGATATTCTAATGACATTTAAAATGGATAAAGACCTTTTTTCCCATTAAACATTAAGAGGGAAGAAGTATAGCCTAAGGTCTAAGATATAAGACCTTTATCCTATCAAACATTAAGAGGAAATGGTTATAACCTGAGGTAGAGTAACTAAATAGGACAATTAGAGAAACTGGGTCAGGACATTAAAAGAGCTTATCACATTGGCACAACAATTTGTCCAGGTTCATACAGCTAGTAAGTGTCTCAGGCCAGATTTTAACTCAAGTCCTCCTAACTCCAGGTCTTATGTACAGTGACTGTGCTACCTAGCTGCCTCAACTTTTTTTTTTTAACTTTTTGAATTTATTATTGAATTAAATACAAGATAAGAAAAAAAAAGAAGAAAAAGAAACAAAACAAAACAAAATATTATCATGTGTTCATCAAAACATCAAAGAGGATTCAAAATATATAACAATAAATTTCCATTTCAAGAAAGCATATATAATAATAGAAGAAATTATATTCATTAGTGTCCATCTTTTCTTCCTTGTAGATTTCTCTTTTGTTCTTTGCTACATTTGAAATTTATTCTTTTTTCCCCTTTCATCCCCCTACTTCCTGAAGCAGGCTATACCTAAGATATAATATTATCTGTAATAAATACATATATATTTATATGTACATATATATAATCAAATATATATCTATATATATGTATATATACATATATCTATATAGATGGGTAGATAGATAAAAATATGGATAGATAAATATCTGTATCTATATTCTCTTACAGAGTGACACACATATACATATAATTTATATATATATATATATATATATATATATAGACCTACATGTAGACATACCCATATATATTCAGGCACACATACACACACACGTACATTTACCCATAATATAAACATGCATCTAAAACAATATTAATATTGATGACATATAATGTAGATTTCTCTCTTGTTTGAATCTTTAAGTTTGACTTTGTCTAAAATAAATTATTACTAGCCCTACTTTTTTTTTTCCTAATAAATTCTACTCCTGCTCCTTTTTATACTGTTTATGTATATCTCTTTTACTTTAATTCTCCTTCTTAATTTGTCTTGCCATTAGTTAATTTCCACCCACCTAGGGGTCCTCCTTTTATCTTCTCCCCTTTCTCCTTTTCTATCCTCTTTATTCCATTCTCACTAATCTACACAGCTTATCCCACTTCTAATAATGTGTATCCCATCTTATCTTATGCCACCCTTTTCCATTCTTTATCCTTTGCAAATTAATATATACACCTTATCCCTCTGCCATAAATCTATATATCCTTTTACACCCTTCCTCATCCTACTTACTCTCCCCTTATTTCTTTATAGATTTATATGTGTATCTGTGTGTGTGTGTGTGTGTGTGTGTGTGTGTGTTTAGTGTTCCCTACTTAACTCATTCAATGAGAGTAGGTTTTCAGAACTATAAGCCTTTGCCCCCTCTCCCCAATGCCTCTGTGTTTGTTCTCATTTGAATATAATTTCTATTTTTACCTTTCTCTAGATAGTTTTGCTTTTTAGAGTTAGATCATACTCAATTCTGCCCTAATCTTCCTTTAAAGTTACCCAATTACTGCTATCAGTCTTAAATATATGCTATACATTTCCATGCACAACACATAAATAATTTGTCCATGTTGAGTAACTTGAAATTAATCTTTGATATTGGCCTTTAATGTGTTAATTTTTCTGCTAAGTTGGGGTTTAGTTGAGACAAAATTTTGAAAAGCTGCATGTTTAAAGAATATGCTTTTTTTTTCCACTCAACATTTTGGTTAATTTTGGCTAGATATGATATTTTGGCCACAAGTCTAATTTTTTTGATTACTGGTATATATAATTGCAGGACCTGTGGTCTTTTAAAGGGACTCTTGATAAGTGCTGTACAATTCTAATCATAGTTCCAGCATATTTAAATTGAAGTTTTTTGTTTTGTTTTGTTGTTATTCTTACAAAATTTTCTCTTTAATCTGGGGGTTTTGAAATTTTCCAATAATATTCCAATATTTTTTCTATTTCTACTTTCCCCTTCTGTTCTATCACTTCAGGACAATTTTCATTGATTTTTGTTTGTTTGTTTCATTGTATCAAGGATCTTTTTTGTTTGCATCTTTCAGGAAATACAATTATTCTTATTCTTTTATTGATTCATTCTTCAGACATGTTGTTTTCTTATGAGATATTTCCCCTTCTGTTCTATTTGTTTTTCATTCTTTATATTTTCTTTGTTATTTATTGGTCTCTTATAACTTCACTGGCTTCCCCTTATCCAATTCTAATTATCAAAGAACTCTGTAGAGGGCCATACATAGTGGGGGAACTCTAGGTGAGGTATAAGACACTTCAGTCCAGAAGGAACCTGCTGACAATGTCTGCTTCGGCTCTCCATCTCCTCTAATGGCTCTTGACCTTCTTGAGAAGTCAGGGGTCAGTGACAATCTGTGTTGTAATTAAAGCAGGTTGATACCATGTAGCAAAGACTCATCTACACACAATAGCAAGTTGTTTATGTGGTGCTTCATGCGCAGTATGTATTTAGCACACACACATAGTGTGCTATTATGTGAGAGTATTAGGGTTTATAAGGCTAACAGAAGTTGGAATAAATGGACTCCATGTTTGACCATCCCCATGAGTACCACTTCATCACTCACTCTTCTTTCAAAATCAAGGACTTGAACTGGTACCAAGATCCTCCAGAAAGCTAATCTGGATACAACAAAATTCCTTTCTTTTTTAAGAGTTTGTATCTTCTTTTCAAGTTGGTTAATTTTATTTTCATAATCGTCTTGTTTTTCTTGGATGGATTTTTAGTATTAGTTTTAGTTTTTCCTCAATCTTTCTCACTTGTTTTTTTAAAGCCTTTTAAAAATTCTTCCATAAATTCTTCCTGGGCAAAAAGCCATTTAACATTAGTTTTTTTGTTTGTTTTTTTGTTTTGTTTGTTTGTTTGTTTTTAACTTCACTGCCTTCCTCTGAAGATGAAACCCAATCTTCCCTACTCCCATGGTAAGTTTCTATGGTTGGTGTTTTTTTTTTTTTTTTTTTTTTTTTCTCTCTTCTCTTTTTTTTTTTTTTTTTTTTTTTTTAATAAGAACTAGTGTAGGTACCTCTAATTTTCAGGTGGGGATGGTGCCTCTGGTTTTCCTTTATCTTTTCTCTCTAACCTGGAACAGCAAATTAAAAACTCCCCCTTCTGGCAACTTCCCCCAGTCAACAGCACCCTTACCCTACTATCTCTGAACTCACCAGGTATGCTGGTTCCTTCTTGCCCAAGTCTGTGTCTCAGCACCACAGCTGGAGCTGTTCTTTCTAATCAGCAGAGGTCTCCTCAGTCTTCCCAGAATCAGATGCTCAATTCCTCAAGCTATCCTGACGCAAAAATTCCTGTGGTTCAGGTTGAGGCTCTAGCTAAACCCAAGTAACCCCAGGATTCCTCATCTACTGTGTCTGGAGCTAGCTTGAAAGTATTTGTATTTCATATTGGTTAATCCAGGGTCTGGAGTTTTCATTTCATTCTTTCTAGGTTGTTCCATGGGGACCCCCTGTTCTGTCCCATCTTCTTTGCTTTGCACCAGTCTCTCTTTATCTTTAGGCACACATTTGTTTTGTTTGTAGGGAAAATTTGGAGAGTTTGAAATTTTCCCACTTCCTCTGCCATTTTCCCAGAATTATCTCCCCAATTTTTTTTTAAAGAATGATTAATTCCAAATTCTCTCATTGCCTTATTTCATTTCTCCTCCTCCTTGGCATGGTGAGCAATTTTATATAGATTATACATGTGCAATCATGCAAAACATATTTCCATATTAGTCACTTTGTGAAAGAAGAGAGAACAAAAACAACAATAAAAGTGAAGTGTAGTTTGCTTCAGTCTGTTTATATCTCATCAATTCCTTCTCTAGGATGGAGATTGTTTTTATAAGTCCTTTGGAATTTTCTTTAATCATTGTATTTCTGAGAATAACTAAATCATTCAGAGTTGAATATCATACAATATTGCTATTATTATGCATAATGTTCTCCTGGACTTGCATAATTCACTTTGCATCAGTTTATTTAAGTCTTTCAAGATTTTTCTGCTCATCATTTCTAGTAACACAATAGAATTCCATTGCAATCATACATCACAACTTCTTCAAGTCATTCCCTAATTGATGAACATCTTGAGGAGAGATAATTTAAAAATTATTAGACTAAGAGAAGGACATTATTAGAAAAAATGACCATAAAAATGGTATTCCAAACAAAGGGACCTAGATCTTAAGGATAAAATTGATCCCAAAATGAACATTCAGAAATATTAAAGCAAAATTCTATAGTTCCCATATCAAGGAAGAAATACTGCAAGTAACCAGAAAAAAATATCATATTTCATTGAGACATCATTATGTTCACAGAAAAAATTTTTAATTAAAGCTTCTTATTTTGTATGCATAATTTTCAGCATTCACCCTTGAAAACTTTGTATTCCAAAATTTTTCCCTCTCTTCCTTCCATCCCCTTCCCTAGAGGGCAAGTAATCCAATATATGTCAAACATGTGCACTTCTTCTATACGTATTTCCACAATTATCATGCTGCATAAGAAAAATTAAATCAAAAAGGGGGGGGAATGAAAAAGAAAATAAAATGCAAACAAAGAACAACAAAAAGAATGAAAACATTATGTTGTGATCTACATTTAGTTCCCACAGATCTTTCTCTGGATGCAGATGGCTCTCTTCATCACAAGAACATTGGAACTGGCCTGAATCGTTGCTTAATTGAAAAGAACCTTGTGCATTAGAACTGATCATCATATAATCTTGTTTCTGTGTTCACAGAAATTTTTAACAGCTTCCACACTAAATGAAAAGAAAACTTGGGATATGACATTTTAGGAGGCAAAAGACCTAAAATAACAATCCAGAGTCTTTTACCCTTCAAAGATAGGTATAATCTTGCAAAGGAAAAAATACATATTTAATGAAATAGAGAACTTCCAAGAATTCTTGATGAAAAGATCAGAGATGAACAGAAAATGTAAAGTTCAAACAGAAGACTGTGGTGAAACACAAACACACACACACACACACACACAACAATGAAAAAATTATCATAAGGGAGTCACTCAATAAATTTAAATTGTTTACACTTCTATATGGGAATATGATACATATAACTCCTAACAAATCTATAATTTTAGGGCAGTTAAAAGGAGTTTCTTTAGACAACATGGATGGGTAAAAGTTGATTATTTTGGCATGCTTAGAAAAAACAAGTGGGAGTGGGAAAGAAGGGTGTATTGGGAGAAAAGGGAAAGGCAATATAGAGCATAATTTTTTTTTCTCACTTGAAAAAAGGGGAATTTTTATACTAAAAAGGAAATTGCAGGACTTGAATCTCATTTATTGAATTTGGTTCAAAAAGGGAAGGATTTTGTGTGTGTGTATGTGTGTGTGTGTGTGTGTTTTCAATTAAATTTAGAATTTTGTCTTATCCAAAAAGGAAATAGGAGAGGGAAAATATAATAAAGAGATAAGAGCAATGATAAAAGGAAAGGATCAAGATAAAATGAAAGAAAGATGTATAACCAAAAGAGCAGGGGATGGAAGAAAATATATAGTTAGTAATCAAAACTATAGAAGGGACAAGATTACCCATAAAACAAAACCAGATAGCAGAATGGATTAGAAATTAGAATTAAACAATTTGTGTATAAAATATATACTTGAAATAGAAAGACATATGCACAGAGTCAAAATAAAGAATTATAGCAGAACCTCTTAATCTTTAACTGAAGTAAAACAGGTAAGGGTAATAATCATAGACATTTATTCAGACAAAGAAAAAACCAAAATAGACATTTATCTGAGATCATGATTATTACCCTTACCTGTTTTACTTCAGTAAATATATATATATATATATATATATATATATATATATATATATATATTAAATAAATAAATTTAAATAAAAATTTAATATATAATATATATATACATATATATATAAGATTATCAGTGAAATGACATTTTCTTAAAGATACCATAATCAATGAATCAATATTGCATTAATTTACAGCAATTTCTCTGATAAAAGTCTCACTACGCAGATATATACTGAATTGTCAAATTTATTTTAAAAATTCTCACTTGAAGGATAGTCAAAGGATATGAAAAAGTAGTTTTCAGAAGAAGAAAACAAAGCTATCTGTAGTTATATAAAGATGTTCTAAATCACAATTGATTGGAAAAAGCAAAGTTGAAATTTCTCTCAGGCATCACATCACACATGAGAAATGACAAATTCTAGAGGGATAAACTGTTGGTGGAGTAGTAAACTGGACCAATAATTCTTGAGAACAGTCTGGAATTATGTTTAATAGGCTATAATATTATGTATTGCTTTTAATCTAGGAATACCAATACTTGGTTATACCCTAAAGAAATTGAAAAAAAAGGAAATGGACTTATATGTACAAAAATATTTTTAGTGGTACTTTTTGTGTGGGCAAAATATTGGGAATTGAGGTGTTATGTATCAATTCAGGAATGGCAGAACACGTTATAGTTAAATAATATAATATATTATATTGGGAGATTGGGAAATAATATAATATAATATATAAATAATAATATATATATATATATAAAATATATAAATAATATAAATAATATATAAATAATATAATATTGGGAGATTGGGAAATAATATAATATAATATATAAATAATATAAATAATAAGGGAGGGGAGATCCAAGATGGTAAAGAGAAGCCAAGAAGTTGCTTGAGATCTCACTTGGACACAACATTAAATCAAGCCTCTAAAGGCGTTCTGGAGTGATAGAACCTACAAAAAGAAAAAAAAAAAGATAATTCAGAATAACTTTAGGAAAGGTCTGTCTCAATTAAAAAGGGAACCCAGCCTAGCACAGATAGAAGAGTGGATTAAAAAAAAAAAAAAAAAAACGAACAAATAAACAAATAATAATAATAAAAGAAACAGATTCCTACAATATGTTGTTTACAGGAGACACATTTGAAACAGTGAGAAATATGCAGTCTAAAGGTAAGAGGCTGGAGCAGAATATATTATGCTTCAGTCGAAGCAAAACAAATAAAACAAAACCTGTTCTGTGTAGCAATCCTGATCTAAGACAAAGCAAAAGCAAAAATAGATTTAATCAATGTAGATTAAAAGTCATCTACTTCTTGCTGAAATTTGCCATAGACAAAGAAGTAATTTCAATACTAAACATATGCATTAAATGGCATAGTGTCCAAATTCTTAGGGATAAGGTAAATGAGATAGAGGAAGAAAAAGACAGTAAAATTATACTAATGAAGGACTCAACTTCCCCCTCTCAGATTTAAATAAATCTAACCACAAAAGAAATAAGGAAAAAGTTAAGGAGATAAATAGAATTTTTTTTTTTATTTTATTTTTAATAGTATTTTATTTTTCAACATTCATTGTTGTGAAACTTTGTGTTCTAAATTTTTCTCTATCCCTTCCTAAGCCAAACATTCAGTTATAAATTTAAAATGTGCAATTATTTTAAAAATATTTCTGTATTTGTCATGTTTTGCAAGAAAAATCAGATCAAAAGAGAAAAAAACACAAGAAAGGAAAAAAAAAGAAACAAGCAAGCAAGCAACAACAACCAAAAGGCGAAAATACTTTGCTTTCATCTACATTCAGTATCCGTAGTTGTCTCTCAGGATGTGGATGACTTTTGGGGAATAGTCTTTTAGAAGAGTTAGATATTTTAAGCCTCTGGAGCAAAATGAATTGGGATAGAAAGGAAGATAGCTTTTCTTCAGCAGCACATGGCACTTATACTAAAATTGACAATGTACTAAAACATGAAAACTTCACAATAAAATGCAGAAAGTAAGAGTGTATTCTTTTCAGATGAGGGAACAAAAAAAAATTGTGTTATAAAGGACCATGGAAAAATAGACTAAAACGTAATTGGAAACAAAATAATCTAATACAAAAAATTAGTGACAAATCATAGAAACAACAAATAATTTCATCCAAGAAAATGACAATAATAATACAGCATACCAAAATTTATGAGATGTAGTAAAGCACTTCTAAGAAATTTTATATCTCTAAATGTTCACATGAGTATAATAGAGAGAGAAGAGATTAATGAATTGCAGATGCAACTTAAAAAGCTGCGAAAAAAACAAATTAAAAAATTCCCAAAATTAAATACAAATTACTTGAAATCAAAGATGAGATTAATAAAATTTAAAGTAAGAAAACTATTGAACTAATAAATTAAACTAAGAGCTGGTTTCATAACTAAAATCAACAAAATGGATAAATCTTTGGTTAATTTGATTTTAAAAAAAAGAAAGAAGTAAATAAAATTAAAAATATCAAAAATAAAAAATGTGAATTCATCACCAGTGAAGAGAAAATTAAAGCAATAATTAGGAGCTATTTTCCCCAAATGCCAATAAATCTAAGAGTCTAAGTAATAAATAGGATGAATATGTATAAAAATATAAATTGCCCAACTTAACAAAAGAGGAAATAGAATATTTAAATAATTTCATTTTTAGAAAAATTAATTGAATGAAACATCAATGAACTTTCTAAGATAAATCTCCAGGGCCATAAGGCTTTGCAACTGAATTCCATCAAACATTTAAAAAAAAAACAACTAATTTCAACACTATATAAACTATTTGTAAAAATAGGTGAAGGGAATCTTAGATAACAAATATAGCGCTGATTTCTAAATCAGGAAGAACCAAAATAGAGGATAAATACATTATAACCACATGGAATTTATATCAAGAATATAGGGCTAGTATCAAGAAAACTATTAGCATAAATTATCTATATCAATAACAAAACAAATGGACATCATATGACTATCTTAATAGATACAGGAAAAGGAGCTCTGATAAAAAAAGAAACACAGTCCTATTAAAAACACCAATGAACACACGATTAAATGTAATTTTCCTCAAAGTGATAAGCTGTATCTACCTTAAACCATCAGCATGCATGCTAGATAATAGAGATAAGCTAAAAGCTTTCCAAAAAAGATCAGGGTGAAACAAGGATATCCTTTATTCTACTTTTATTCAATATGGTACTAAAATGTTAGCTTTATCAATAAGAGAAGAAAAAGAAATCAAAAGAAATTAGAATGAGCAATGAGGAAACAAAACTACCACTCTTTTAAGATAATATGATGCTGAAAAGCTACCTTAAAACATTATCAAAATTATGGAATATAAATTAAACCCACATGAATCCTCAGCATTTCTCCATATTACTAAGAAAGCCCAGCAGAGAGAAATTTAAAAAAAATAAATTCTATTTAAAATAATGTACACAATATAAAATATTTGAGAAACTATCTGCTAAGACAAATGTATTCACAAATGTGAATGTATGAAAACATTACAAAATAGTCAGATCTAAATTACTGGGAAATAGCAATTGTTCATGGGTAGAGAAAGATAATATAGTACAACAATTTTCCCTAAAGTTATTTACTTATTCAATGCCATGAGATCAAAGCACAAAAAAAAGAAAAGAAAAGAAAGAGAGAGAGAGAGAGAGAGAGAGAGAGAGAGAGAATGAATTAGAAAAAAAATTAACAAAAATCATCTGGAAGACCAAAAGTTCAAGAAAATCAGGAGAATTAATGAAAAAACAAATGCAAAGGAAGGTGGTCTATTCATAGCAGATTTAAAACTGGCACTTTTGATAATAAATTGGCAGTCATGAAAATTATTTGGTACTAGCAAAGACATAATGGGGGGAGGGGCGATAAAGTCAAGATGGTGGGGAGTAAACAGGTCTTTTCCTGATCTCTTCTTAGTTTCTCTCAGATCAACAACACCAAATCAAGCTTTTGAATTGTTTTGGAGTGACAGAACACACAAATATTTGGAATTTAACAAATTTCCAGCAGAAGATATTTTGAAAGAATTTCAAAAAATGCTTGTTTATGGGGTGGTACGGAGAGATGGCACAGCCTAGGCATGGCACAGTACCCAGGATGATTAGTGTACCAGAGGAATCTACTGGGAGGTTCTTAGCCAAAATACAGCCAAGTGAACTATTCTGTCCAGGATCAGAAGCCAGTGGATCAGCAACTAGCTATAAAACATCTAATGTGACTGCAAACTACAATTAGTGTGGTCCAGAAGCCCAGAAAAAAATGCAGGACTTGGCCATGCCTACCCAGCAGAGGAAGAAAATTAGCAGCAATAGTTCCAGGGCAGCATGAAACCACTGTTACTTGTTGAGGAAGCTTGGAACAGTCTCCTCTTTGTCCTAAGAGCAGGCTTCAACTATTAAAAGTGAGCAAAAAAGCAAAAAGAACTCTGACCATAGATAGATTTATGGAGACAGAGAACAGACCTCAAACCCTGACAACACGAAAGGAAAAACATATTCAGATGAAGTCACAAAGGATGATATGAGTTGGTGTCCATCCCCCAAGACTCTCTTGGAAAAATTCAAAAAGAATCTTTAAAAAGAGTTGGAAGAAAAATGGGGAAAGAAAATGAGAACTTTGCAAGAGAGTTTGGAAAAAGACACAAAATTATCTGAAGAAAACTCCTTTAAAATAGATGTAGAGAAATGGGAAAAGTATAGAACTCCTAATAAAATAGTTTTGATGAAATAGGAAAAGCATATAGATCTTTGCAAAATAGATTTGATGAAATAGAAAAAGAAACCAACTTATTGAAACACAGAATTTGAGAAATGAAAAAGAAAAAAACCTCATTTAAAAGTTTAATTGGCAAAATGCAAAAGAGGAACAAAAAATTAACTGAATAAAATAATTTATAAAAAATTAGAATTGAACAAATGGAAATGAATGACTCAATGAGACATCAAGAATCTGTCCAACCCCCATCCCCACCCCAATGGGAGAAAAATAGAAGAAAACATAAAACACTCACCAGAAAAACAACTGACATGAAAAATAGATCCAGAAGAGACAATTTAAGTATTATTGAATTACCCAAAAACCACACTAAAAAGAAAAAAAGAGTCTAGGCAACATCTTTCAAGAAATTATCAAGGAAAACTGCTCTGATGTCCAAAAACCAGAGGGTAAAATAGTCATTGAAGGAATTCATTGATCATTCCATGAAAGAGATCAAAAGTGAAAACTCTAAAAAATATTGTAGCAAAATTCCATAATTATTAGATCAAAGAGAAAATATTGCAAGCAGCCAGAAAGAAACAATTCAAATATTGAGGAACCACAGTCAGGATTACCCAGGATCTAGCAGCTTCCACTTTAAAAGATCAAAGGGCCTCTAATATGGTATTCCAAAGGCCAAAGCTTAGATTACAACCAAGAATCAATTATCCAGAATAAGCATTATTGTGCAGGGGAAAAGATGGATATTCCATGAAAAGAGGTGAATTTCATTTATTTTTCAGGAAAAGACCAGAGCTGAACAGAAAATTTGATCTTCAAATACAGAACTCAAAAGAAGCATAAAAAGGTAAAAATGATAAAAAAAAAAAAAAAGTTTCTTTTAAAAGTTAAAAAATTTACATCCCTATATGGGAAGATGATATGGCCAATTTTATTTTTACATTGCTATCATAATTTGATTTTTGTGCTTCTTTTTACTTGGTCTATTGTTTTTTTAAAGATGGTTTATTTCATTATTTTTTCTGCCTCTTATACCAAGCTATTTACTCTTTATTTATTATGTTTTTTGTATCATTGTCACTTTTCCCCCAATTTTCCCTCTAACACTCTTATTTGATTTTTCCCCTTTTTTTATTGAAGCTTTTTTATTTTCAAAACTTATGCAAGGATAATTTTTCTTTTTTCTTTTTTTTAAATTATTATAGCTTTTTATTCACAAGATATATGCATGGGTAATTTTTCCACACTGACAATTGCAAAACCTTTTATTCCAACTTTTACCCTCCTTCCCCCCCACCCTTTCCCCCAGATGGCAGGTTGACCAATACATGTTAAATATGCAATATATGTATACATGTCCAAACAGTTATTTTGCTATACAAAAAAAAAAAAAAAAATTGGACTTTGAAATAGTGTACAATTAGCCTGTGAAGGAAATAAAAAATGCAGGTGGAGAAAAATAGAGGAATTAGGAATTCTATGTAGTGGTTCATAATCATCTCCCAGAGTTCTTTCTCTGGGTGTAGTTGATTCAATTCATTACTGCTCTATTGAAACTGATTTGGTTTATCTTATTGCTGGAGATGACAATATCCATCAGAATTGATCATCATATAGTACTGTTGTTGAAGTATATAATGATCTCCTGGTCCTGCTCATTTCACTCAGCATCAGTTCATGTAAGTTTCTCCAGGTCTTTCTGAAATCAAACTGCTGGTCATTTCTTACGGAACAATAATATTCCATAACATTCATATACCACAATTTCTTCAGCCATTCTCCAATTGATGGGTATCCACTCAGTTGCGAGGATAATATTTCAACACTGACCCTTGCAAAAACTTGTGTTTCAATTTTCTCCATCTCTCCCACACCTCTCCCCTAAATGGCAAATAAGTCAATATATGTTAAACATTGTAAATATACATGTAAGTTCAATATAGGCATACATATTTATACACTTATCTTGATGCACAAGAAAATTGAGATCAAAAGGAAAAAAATGAAAAAGAAAATAAAATTGAAGCAACAAAAACAAAAGAAGTTAATATGCTATATTTTGATCCACCCTTAGTTCCCATAGTCCTCTCTCTGAGTGTAGATGACTCTGTTAATCACAAGATCATTGAAATTGGCCTAATTCATCTCATTGTTGAGAAGAGCCAAGTCCATCAGAATGGATCATCATATATTCTTGCCATTGCTATGTACAATGGTTCCTGGTTCTGCTCATTTAACTGAGCATTGGTACACGTAAGTCTCTCAGATTTCTCTGAAATCATGCTACTCATTATTTCTTATGGAACAAAAATATTTCATAACATTCATATACCATAACTAATTTAGCCACCCTCCAACTGATGGAGGGTGACTCAGTCACCAATTTCTTGTTACTACAAAAAGGGCTGCCACAAATATTTTTGTATATGTGGATCCCTTCCTTTCCTTTAATATCTCTTTTGAATATAAGCCTAGTACAAACACTGCTGGATCAACCAGTATGCAGTTTGATAACCCTTTGAGCATAGTTCCAAATTGCTCTCCAGAATGGTTAATTCAGTTTATAGTTCCACCAATGATTCATTAGTGTCCCAGTTTTTCCACATCCCCTGCAATATTTGTTTTTATCTTTTCCTGTCATTTTAGCCAATTTGAAAAATATGTAGTGGTACCTCAGAGTTGTTTTAATGTGAATTTCTCCAATCAATAGTGACTTAGAGCATTTTTTTCATATGACTAGAAATGGTTTCAATTTCTTTATCTGAAATTTGTCTATTCATATCCTTTGACCATTTGTCAATTGGAGAATGGCTTGAAGTCTTATAAATTTGAGTCAGTTTTCTATATATTTTAGACACAAGGCATTTATCAGAGCTCTTGAAGACAAAAATGTTTTCCCAATTTATTGCTTCCCTAGTAATCTTCTCTGCATTAGTTTTGTTTGTACAAAAACTTTTTTTAACTTAATATATACAAAATTATCTATTTTGTGTTCAATAATGAGTTGCAGTTCTTTGGTCTCAAATTCCTTCCTTCTTCACAGATCTAAGAGGTATACTATCTTATGTTCTTCTAATTTGCTTATAATATCACTCTTTATGTCTAAATCACGAACTCAATTCGACATTATCTTGGTATATGGAGTTAGAGTGCATCAGTGACTAGTTTCTGCCATACTAGTTTCCATTTTTCCCAGCATTTTTTGTCAAAAAACTTAATATAATTTATTTTTTCATTCCTGGACAATTTGAGAATTTACAAAAATATTTATAGCAGCTTTTTTAAAGTGGGAAAGAATTAAAAATTCAGAGGATACCCATTAGTTGGGGAATGACTGAACAAGTTATGTATATAACAGTGTAATGGAATATTGTTTTTTCTATAAGAAATGATGAGCAAGTGGATGTCAGAAAATCTTGAAAGATTTAGCACATCTGATACTGAGTGAAGTGACTAGAACCAGGAGAACATTTCACACAGTAACAGTAACATTGTTCAATGATCCATTTTGATAGACTTAGCTCTTCTCAGCAACACATGGCAATTCCAAAAGAATCCCACTGGAGAATGCCATTCACACTCAGAGAAAGAACTATGGACCCTGGATACATATCAAAGCATATGTATCCACGGGTTGGGGGGGTGTGTTTTTTTTCCCCTAATTGTTCTGATTTTTCTTTCACAATATGACTAAAATGAAAATATATTTAATATGATTGTATATGTATAACCTATATCAGATTGCTTATTGTCTTGGGAAAGGTGAAAGACAAACTAGGTTTAACTTTTCTCAGAACAGTAAAAATCCAATTCCTCAGAAACTTTGAGTAGACATTGAGAAATATTGAAAAGCTACGTTACTATAGAATGTTGCAGGCTTCAATGTAACAGACCAATGAGCTTTCAGAATATGTGGGATAGTGACCCTTACCCAAATTAAAATCCAAGACTCTCAAGGTAAAAAGCTAAAAAAAAAATCATTTATTACTATCTCATGAGAAAGGGCAACCACCAATGGATAAGGTGTCAGTAGAGGAGTGCAAAGCACAAACTGCAAAACACAAGTTCCTATCCCACCCCCACCTTTTCTTTCATTGTCTGGGGGCAAAGTAACAGGTTTACAGAGAAATCTATCCCAGAAATAAAAGAATAAGCAACAAACTCTTAATTTAAATTTCCTTAGAGAACTTCTATACAAGCAAATATTATTAAAGAGAGAATTCTGTTATCTGAATTCCCAAAGCCATCATTGCCTTTAAAAGAAATACTTAAATGCTAATTAAAAGGTAGGGGGAAACAGGAGAGGAAATCTTCATCAAAGACAATTGAACACCTGCATCTTTTTAGCTATAACTTAACTTGTTTTTGCAAAGTCTCAAGTCACAGTTAGGATACAGTTCAAGGCCACATTCCCATGAGAGGTCTTTATTCAGTGTATCTCATTCAAGAAGGAAACTGACTTGACTGCAGAATTCTGATAATGGAGTCTAGGCTAGAAACAGGTTTAAACCATCTGAATCAATGACCACAGATGGCTTTTCTTTTCTTGCTTAATGGGACCTATGCATAGTATCTTCTCCACCTGGGGGAAAGTAATAACACAAATCTGTACACAATGGGGTGGGGAACAGAACATTTCTAGGCTATTCCTAGAGCCTCCCAGGAACTATTCCTGTACCAATTAAAGGATAAGTAGAAGGGGACCAACCTAGGAAAGCTTCCTCTGGCCTCTGTAATAGAGTGTACTCTCTCCCAGGGGCTGTACCTGCATCCTTCAAACTCTCTCACTCTTTTTTCTTAAAACACTTTATATACATTTATTATATATTTAGAAAGAATAACAAGTTATACATAATAGATTTGCAATTTCATGTGCAATTATCTTTTTATTATACTGTTATTGAAATATTTATTTTACTCCATAAGTTGAAAATAAAATAATACTTTAAAAGAACGTGCACTATAACGTCCCAACTTCCAGCAAACTCAACAAATAGACATATGCTTTATCTTGAAAATATCAAGCAAGAGAAAACTTACTATCTCTGATAACAATTCATTCTACTTTTGGAAAGTACTAATTATTAAGAAAATATTCTTTATATTATGCTTAAATTTGCTTTTTTAGCAATTTTTTCCCTGAGGCAATTGGGGTTAAGTGCCTTGCCCAGGATGCCCAGCAAGGAAATGTTAAGTGTCTGAGGACAGATTTGAACTTAGGTCCTCTCCTGACTTCAAGGCTGGTGCTCTATGCATGCGTCATCTAGCTGACCCTTTCTTTGCAAATTTTAAGAGTCACTCCTAATTGTGTTGAACCCCCAAAACACATGCTAATTTTTTCCTACAAAATAGTATTATAAATACTCAAAAATAATTAAGTCATCTTTGCCCTCTCTAAGCTAAAAATCCCTAATTCCTTCAAATTATCCTCATACAGAATGATCTTCCTGTCCTTTAACAGTGTTTGGCTTTCACTATAAATGATTCAAATAAACATCTTTGCTACATGAAAGTACCAAAAATGAATAATGATTTAGACATTATCTAAGTAAGACACAATACAAGAAGACAATAATTCCCTTTTTGCCAGAAGCTAGATGGCACAGGGTAGAGCATTGGGCCAGATATCACTATGTAATTCTGAGGAAGTCACTTGAACTCGGCTTCAGCATTTTCAGAGCCAACTCAATGCCAGATATTATACTAAGTGCTTTACAAATATTAGCTCATTTAAGCTTCACTACAATCCTGTGAGGTAGGTATTGTTATTTTCCCCATTTTACAGTTGAGAAAACTAAGGTTGAAATCAAGTGACTTTTCCAGAATCACAGAGCAAGTGTCTGACCAAATTCTCAATACTATGCCATCCAGCTGCTTTTAAATCCATGGTAGGTTGGACAACAGATAGCCAGTTGGTGCTGCTACTAATACATTCAAGAAGGAAAGAAAATTTTCCACCTTCACACCTTCTTGAACATCCTTTGCATTCTAACAGACCGGACAAATGAAACAATATTGACTAGTTCTCAGCATCTTGCTGCCATTTCAACATGTGGGATTGGGATATTTAATGGATTTAGGGAGGCCTCTTCCCAAAGACCATACAGTTATCCTAAGAATCTAGATGTGAATTTGAAAGTAAAGTTCCAAGCAGGTGGGAAGCAATATGCTACTTTGGAAAGAATTCTGGAATCATAAGACTTGAATTTAAATAATTTCTTTGTTATCTACTACTTGTTTAATCATAGGATATTCTTTTAATTTATCTGGGCTTCTGTATCTTTATTTGCATAGCTATGCAATTGTATATTCCAGATTCTGTGATCTAGAAACAAGCAGGAATGCCAGCATCCATGCTCCATACTGAGCTATTCATCTTTTTTGCCTAAATTTATATCCCTATCTGATCTCCCTTTTTGTTGATGTGATTATCATATTCTCAATAAATTTGTTTTGAAGTTTCACAGTCATCTTTAAACCTTCCCTCTCCTTAATCCTTTAAATCTAACCAGTCACTGTCCTTATCATTCTACTTCCAAATCTGTTTTTGTTTTTTTTAATCTCATTTTTTTTTTTCTTCTAGTACTACAGCCACCACAAATTAAGCTTTGACCATCCAACTCTCTGGGTTATTATAAAACCTAACCATGCTTTTGCCAGAATATTTCTCTCACCAACTATTAACCAAAGGTGCCAAAATAATCTTCTTAATGTTGGAGTTGAATCTTATTACTCATTGGCTCAAAAAAATTGTTACTTCCCCTTATTTTAAAGAAAAATGATAAACTTTTTTTGTTGACAATATAAGATCATTCATGTGATTCTAAACTGTCTTTTGCCTTCCTACACATTAATCCCCTTCCTAAACAACAAAATATTAAAATTGTAGTAGTAACTGTTCCTTAAATTCTGTGCATTTCTCTCTCTGTCTCTGTGTGTGTGTGTGTGGGGGGGGGGTGTAGCACTATCTCTTTTCTCCTTTGCCTATTAGAATTCCTTCTTTTAAAATCTGGGTAAGGTGCCAATTATTATATACAATGTTTCTTAATGTATCTCCTCTCACCGTTTTTTTGTACTGATCTCCTCTTCAAATGAGCTTAAATCAATTTATCTATTTGCATGTTATTATTCCCAGAGGAATGTAAGCTCCTTTAAGGCAGTGATTGCTTATATTTTTGTCTTAATATGCCTAGCTTGGAACATAGGCCTTTATTTGTTATTAGCCAATTAACCACTTAACATCAATTCATCAATTGCTTATTATATTCCAGGAACTATGCTAGAAATACATTAGCTTAAGAAAGGAAGAAGGAAGGAAGGAAAGAAGGAAGGAAAGAGGGAAGAAAGAAAAAAAGAAAGAAAGGAAGAAAAGAAGGAAAGAAGGGAAGGAAGGAAGGAAGGAAGGAAGGAAGGAAGGAAGGAAGGAAGGAAGGAAGGAAGGAAGGAAGGAAGGAAGGAAGGAAGGAAGGAAGGAAGGAAGGAAAGAAGGAAGGAAGGAAGGAAGGAAGAAAGGGAAGAAGGAAGGAAGGAAGAAAGGAAGGAAGAATCTTGAATGGTTTGTAGATGCCATTCCACTCCTAAGTACCCACTATCTGTTTCCTAGTGCTCGTATGGAGGCAGCAAGTAGAGATTGTACTCCTAGCAGCAATTTCCCTCTTTTCCTACCTGAATAAAGTTTTGTGAAGCTATTTCTGTATGAAATGCTTTTCTACAGAGTTCCCCTTAATTTCCCTCCTTTCAAATAATTTACATTCTATTCTGTGAGATAACCTATATACATACATGTGTATAACTGTATATGAAATGCATATATAGCTAATATATAATAATAAATGTATAGCAGTTCAATAAAAGATGGTAATGAAGAAGGCCATTAGCAATTGGAGGAAACCTTTCTTATCACATAAAATGTGTTTGTATTTTTTCAATGAGTGGAAATAAATTGAATTTCTATCTCCTCCAGTGGCTTCCACAGACCAATAGATATATTAATTATTTCATATTGTTTGCTTAAATGTTTTAGATTGAATTAAATATTACCTCTAAGTCTAATATCATTGTTCAAACTCACTTTCATTAAAAACATCATGATAATATGAACCCTAAAACACATTTTTTTATTTATCTTCATAATTCTTATGTTCTCTACTTCACTTTGTATACTTTGGCAAGAGGCCATGATAGACAATATCTTAAAATCTTCTGAAATAATAATTCCCACTTAGAGCTAATTGTTTCCATTTAGGTTAAAGTGGTGAGAAAATAAGTTTAGGCATCTTTTACTTCACATAGAAATTTCCTCATCACTGAACATTCTCTTTAATATCTCATAGCCATACTATGATAAAGTCTTTGCTCTAAATCATTAGACCTTTTCAGTGCTCATTCAGTGTTGGTTTATTCATAGAAAAATAAGTACTTTAAAAAGTCTCACCAAAATAGATTCTATGGAGAGAAAAGTAAATTTGCTTTGCTATTTATTTCTCCTAAGAATGAAATAATAGATAATAGATAAGGAGAAAAGAATAATGGATAAAGAAGGATAGACAGAAAGAGAAAGAAGCAGAGAGAGAGAAATATAAAAAGACATGAGAGAAAGACAGAGAAAAAGAAAAATGCTGAAGAGAAAATGCAACAATGTCATATTTGCCAAAGTGAATGATTAACTTCTTATCATTAAGTTATACATAAATGGATGAAAAAGTAAAGAGAGCGGGTGATGATGTTTAAATCTTTGGGGATAAAAAGTAGGTTAAAAGAGGGATCAAAACTACTGAATCTCAGGTATTGCTAATTAGGAAACAATTCAAAATGTCATGAAAATGAGGAGGGTTTAATTTTTTTAAGTGGTATAAAAAGTATTTAGTTAAAAAAAGTTCCATTTGTCATAAAGAAGTATGACATAGTGGAAAATGAGTAGTTTGTTTAAATGAAGCAAATTAGCTAAAGACCCTAAATAAATAGACAACTGAAAAAAATTCTAAATACCTACTATCATCCAAGTACTGTACTAAGCAGTAGAGATGCACATTAAAAAAATGTTCCTGCCTTCAAAGATTTTATATTTCATGAAGGAGCACAGATATATGGGAGAACGCCTATGGAGTAATTTTGATTTGAAAACATACAGGAGGCTGAGGAGAGCCATAGGGAAATAGATGGATACTCTCTTTCTGTTGACAAAAGAAGTACTTATCTAGTCATTATCCAGAACTGGAAATCAGTATTGATGATGGAGGTAGAATTTAGATATGAAGTAGCAAGGTATGGTGAGAAAATGTACTGAGACTACACTGAAGCATTTCTGGAGCTAGTTTAGATATATCTAATACATCATGTAAGACACACTTGTCAATAAGGAAAGTGGGGCTTCAGGAAGAAAGTTGTGATACCTAAAGTAATAAGTATTTTAGAATATGTTCTTTAGTTTAAGCAACATGGTGGGAATAAATTGAAGCAGGGTTGGATGGACCCTCTATATCTATCAGGACCTCTATATAATCTATATTAATTTTCACCAATGAGCATACAGTTCCAGACAAGAGTTCTAGTTCTGAAAAGTTAAATCCTTGAAAGCAATGAAAATAGTGAGTTTTTACTATCTATATTTACAAATTCCAGGAAAGAATAAAATTATTGGGTGACAAACAAGGCAAACTATATAGGTCTAACATGGAGATTTATTATTTTTTAAATGTTTATTGTGTGTTTATGTGTATGTATGTGATTTATTTTAATAAATTTAATTATTTTCCTTTAAACTTTTGACTTCCAGATTATTACCCTCTCTTCAACAATTTGATATCAATTATTTTATGTGATATCCTGCAAAACATTTTTCCATATTAGATATACCAAAAAATGGAAATGAGAAAATTATACTTCAATTTCTACCAAGAATTTATCAGTTCTTTCTTCGGAGATGGCTACCACATTTTTTTCATGAATCCTTTGGAATTTTTCTGAGTCATTGTATCGATCAGATTGCCAAGTCTTTCATAGTTGATCATCATTAAAAAGCTGTTTCTGTCACAATAATCTTCCGATTCGTCTTCCTTCACTTTACATCAATTTATACAGATCTTGCCATTTCCCCCCTGAAACCACGCACTTAGTCATTTCTTATATCATAACAGTGTTCATCACAATTACATGACACAAATTGTTGTCATTCTCCAACTGATGAGTGTTCCCTTAATTTCCAATTCTATGCCACAACAAAAGCTACTATAAATAATTTTGTACTTATACATCCTTGGAGATTTATTTTAGCAAAAAATAAAACAAAACCACAACAAAAACCATTCTATAAAGTATATAGATTGCCCTGAGAAATAATTAGAAAACACTTAATAATAGCTATCATCTGAAGGAAATAAATTTTTGACAAAAAATGAATTCTCTTCATGAATACTTTCTACAATCATATATCATATAGAGAAATTGTTTTCAGTGATTATCAAAGCAACCTCAGGTTGTTTCATCAGTGGCTAAACTTTTGATCAACAGATCAACAGAAAAAAGACCAAGCTATTCATATTGTCTAACCAAGTCTGGCAGATTCTTCCTTTGTAGATTCACAATCATTGCTGACACACTTTTGAACCTTAAAAGTAATGTTTTTTATGAAATACACTTGACCTTATAGAAGCAACAACAAAAGAAAAACCAGGAAGTATTCTCAGGAACACTTATATGTATCTATATCATCTCTTTCATCTTTCTCTTGATATAATTCTTCCAGGGAATAGAAGTAAGGTGTCACTTCTGCCCTCAAAATGTGGATCAAAGATATTGCCACTACAGTCTCTTTTTAAACATCCTTGTCTTTGCGATAGACTGAAGGCTCTTATACAGAATTTCAAGGTTCTGTTCTTGGAAGGAAACTGTGGGTATCCTCTCAATGAAACTTTTTCATTTAATTATTATAGTTCCATTTTTTTATGGATGAACTTCATCACAGATTCAAAATGTTTTAAGCAACGTAACACTCAAGTGAAAATAGTGTGTGAAATTGACAGTTGACATTATTTTACACCAGATCTTATTGTAATAAAATAACTATTATTGACTTTTCAAATTTTTAACAATGAGGTAGCATCTGCAAATCACTATAAAATTTATATTATCAATTATATAATTATATATACATATAATTATATAATTAAATTATATAAAATTTGTATATATATATATACATGTATGTTTATATGTAGGTGTACATATTCATGTACCTACCTGTTTTCACAACAACCCATATGTGATACCATTATTATTACCATTTTACAGATGAAATTGAAATTGAGAGAAATTCAATGAATTTCCCTGAGGAATTCATCTACTTTCATTGAGCCTGAATTTGAACTCACATCTTCCTAACTGCAAGTCCAATATTCTGTCCATATACTCTTCATTATAGATTCAGAAGGAGGATTTTCAGGGAAACCTTAAATAATAGCATAACTGCAGAGGGTAAAATTTGTTTTGACTCTATATTAGTAAATCAGAGGCAATAGATAAAGCAACAACTATCTTACAAAGTAACTATCAAGTTGAATAATCAATGATTAGTATTTGTGTCAAAAATGAGAGGAAGTTAAATATTCCCTAAAAAAGGAGGAGGTAATATGTGGTCTTTAGAGCCATTATATAGAATCTCTACCATACCCAATTGTCAAAGATAGATAGTTTTATGGCAGAACATTGGGAGGAAGAAGGGGAAAAAATAAAATATATGATAAACCAAAAAAAATAAGTTCAGTTTACACATTTATTTTACTTGCCTATGAAATTGAAATCATATTAACTTTTGGGCTCCTTCCTGCCATTTTCATGGACCTGGTTAATTTTGTATTCACAAAGATATTTGAGTTTACCAAGAGATAATCAGTACAAATCAATAGCATTATTTATAATATTCATTCTTGCTTATCAGAGGAAAATATGTCTGATTTGAAACAATACTGATATAGTTGAAAAATGGCATTCTTAATATCATTAGAGCCATGTCTTGAAAAGAAAGAGACAGAGAAAGAACAGAGACAGGCAGAGAAAGATAGAGAGATTATAAATTAATCTAGAACCAAGAATTCCTTAGAATTATAGAATAAAATATGAGAAATACTAAAGTTCAGACTATTAAAAAAAAACCAATGGATTAGTAATAGGGAAAGGTATTTATTATGCAGGAACCTAATGGATTAGGACCAGACTATAACAGTCCACTTTTCAGCAAGAAGAAGGGAAGGGAAGCAATCTTAAACCTTAAAGTTTAGGAGAAGACTTATTGAATGAAGAAAATAGAGGAAGCATTATGCATAAATGTGAGACTTCCAGCCCAGAATTAGATTAGACAAAGAGATTCTAGAAGAGCTAACATACTGAGGAAATTTGCCAAACCAAATCTACCTCAGAAAGAAACTAGAGCTTGATCTAATATTCAGCTCTGACAGTTTTAGGCCCGCTGGCATCCTAAAAGGAGTTGACAGTAAAAGGTTAGTGAATTAAGAGATTAAAATCTATTCTTTATACAAACAGACATAGAATCAGAGTTGTGTATATATGTAGAAGTGGGATTAATTGTGAAGACTTGAAAACTTGTAAATGTTCATCTTCTCTTTCATTGTGTTTAACTCCTTTTTTGTGTCCTTGTGGTGCTTAGTTGTAATAAGCTTACAGACCAGCAAATAAAGACTAACTAAAAAGATCACCCTGATGGTATTTTTATTTGTTTGTTTGTTTTCATTTTTACCATAGTGCTAGAGAACTATAGGAATTAATTTGCCATTTTGGAATCCAGACCAAAATGGAAATTGAAAATAATGACACAAGTAGGAAATAAGCAATAAGCTAAATTGAAAAGCTTTTGGTTCAAAAGTCATGGTATGGGGGAGACAAAAAATAATAAAAAAGGGAAAGGAAAAAGGAAGTCCCATCTTTATGTAGTTCATAATATAATGAGGGAGACAACAAGAAAACAAACACTTACAAATGAATTATATGTTGAATAAATAGGAAATAATTAGTAGGACAATAAATTTAAGAGCATTTATGAGAGACTTTCTGAAGAATATATGGTTTTAGTTGGGATTTAAAGGAAAACAGAAAAGACAAGAGGCAAAAATAAAGAAGGTCAGGCATAGGAACCACTAGCAAAAAATGCCCAGATCTGAAAAATGACAATTCATGGTTGTGGAGGATCAAGGAAGCCAGCACATTGTCTTGTCAGAAAGGAAGGATGAACAACTTCTTGTATGAATCAAAAGATGTCACCATACTATTTTATCATTTCTACCCTCAAAGCTCTATGGCAATGGGCTAGTGATGAAACAGGAGGTGAGGATACACTGGGAGCTATGGTCACAACCTTGAACATAGGTGGCCCTGGCCATAGGGTAATCTTCTCCCTGGAAGAAAAAGTGGAATTTGGCAGCCCATTGGGTATCTGAGCAGCCTTTTAAGAATCACATTGCTCGTCTCCATATGTAAGGAGGGATCTAGAAAAGATGCCCTAAAAATTATATGTTTATCCAAACCTGACCTGATTACTGCAGCAGTCTGGGATCCCATATTGTGGTTGAAACACTAAAAAATGTCCAAGTAGGAGAATCCACTCAAAGTGTTCATAAAGATTATTTGGGTCAGAGCATTCTGAGGTTTTATTAGTCTGATCAGCCACAGCTGGACACATTGCAACTTACTCTAATATAGTGATGTCATTTTGGTCTTCTTCAAGATCAAAGTACAATAATCAAATCAAATGAAGTTTAAAGTGAATGTCATTTATTTCAACCTTCTATTCAGGAAACTTCAGTAGCTTCCTATTGGATTTAGGATCAAATACAAAATTCTCTAGGTAGAAAAGGGGAACCTACATGAAGGCTTGATATCTAAGTGCTAAGTCAAGAGATATAAGAATGGATGACCTAGATGTATTCCCTAAATGGATACCCCAGAAAAGATATACCCATAAAGAATGGGGCTAATATAATTGAGAGATATTCTAGGGTGAGAAGGATCCAGAGATTAGAATATTTCTATGGTGGTCTTAGAAGAATTTTACCAATGTCTGAGTTTTGTGGCTTTGTGACTTCAGACTCAGAAACATTAAGTGCCTTGCCCATGTCATACTGATAATAAAGATAGTGGAAAATAAAATTGAACCCAGATGCTCTGATTCCAGTTTTAGGGCTATTTCTATATTAACAAAATAATTTAACTTTGAAGATAACGGCTGGAAAATATAAGAAATCAGTCAGCATGCTAAATATCTAATTGATGGTTAATAGAGGAAGTAGAACCAAGTTAGTTTGCTTTTCTTAATATAGTGTTCTTTCTGATAATTTTTTGATCAATAAAAGTTAATCATTTGATATTTTTAACTTGAATATAGGGATTCTAAACTTTATTCAATCAGTTATTGTAATGTTTGGCTGGCTTTCTGGAGATCCTTGGGATCAGCCTGAATCCTTAGTCTTAATGGAGAAGTGATGACGGCAGGACAGCCACCACCAGGTTGGTCAAAAATGGAATGTCTCATTTCTATTCCTTTTCAGCCCTTATATACTTTAGTACAATTACATCATTACAGCAAACTGATTATGTGTAAACTAGAGAACAATTACATCATCAATTCCACTGAGTTAACACCTTGTTCCAAGTATACTTCTTCAGAATTCTGGCTCTCTACAAGTTACAACAAAAAGTTCTGATATTTAGTCAAAAAACTTGAAAAGAGGACTTTTCTGAACTTCAATATTTTTTCACTTATCCAATTGGCTTTCATTACTGCTCTTACCAAAGTCCCAAAACATTATTTTGAACTATCCTTGTGTTAAACCTAGAAGATCATGAAATACAATAAGGTTAGGTATATAGAAAATGGAAAAGGTAGAATTAAAATTCAGTATTTTGATTCCACAATTCAGCATGTTGTCCAATTCACATCACTTTGTCCTTTTTCATGATTTGCCTTACAGTAATTTTAGTCATTAGAAACTTGTGAGTTGAAAAAAAGGAGCAGCAATCAAAAATACCAATAATTAGTTACTTGTTCTGAATTTGTGATTATAGAATTGCATAATTTATTATGTGGAAAGAAATCTCTTGGAAATTTTCTCCATAAAATCTGAGAAAATCCTCTTCTCTCTGCTTTTATGACATGCATTTTCTAAAGAATGAGTTTGCTTTCTGTCTTGGTGTGATGGAAACAGAATAGGCTCTCACAGCCCAGCAGTATTTTCTCTAAAATATTTGTCAAACTATTTTAAGCATAATTATTGAGTTTGGGATGCTGAGCATGACTATGGCATTTCAATTTACATGAGAACATGCTCTAAATACAGAGTGGGAACTCTATTTGTTCTTATTCAGCCCATTGATGTTTATGCATTTTTAAGGTGGCTTTTATTATGGTTGCTGCTGAATTTTTGTTTAGAAGCAGATCAAAAAGTTAATTATTCTTGTGTTTTCTTTCCCTATCCCATCTTTAGCTGTCAGTGTAATGTGCCTATGAGAGCAACTGGGGCCAACAAGACTCTCAGATGTAGAAGCAAATACTAACCAGATTATATCATCCACAGAAAAGGAAGTCCTCTGTGGGTTTTTTCTCTTAAAATACTTTGAAATAATGCATGGCCTTTAGAAATCAATGATCCTATTTGCATACATTATTCCCAGGCACTCAAACTGCCTTGTAATTGTTTATATCAATGTTGTATGCACTGCTGGTTGCTATAGCATTTTTTCTCAGGTTAGAGTGAAAAGTCTGAAAAATCAGCACAACATAGGAATACATGAATATTTGTATAAGGAGGCACTTTTCAAAATTTTCTACAGGGTATCTTTGAAAAGGTGTATTTTGCTTTTTATGTGCAAAGGCATCCATATTCAGCTGTTGTTTATATAGGCCTATCTTTTTTCAAATCCAATCTGATGTCATTTTAAAGGTGACCCTAAGTTCTCAGAAGCATGGCAGTTCTGCCAGGCTAGAAAAGTCTTCTATTGCAGTCACAGCAATAAGCTGAGACTTCTCCTTTGGAGGATAATCCTAGATAGAATCAGAGAGATCATTCAAAAAAGGTTGGTACTCATGTAATTATTTTGGGGACCATAGTATCTCATGAAACCCTTAGTGGAGAGATTTCAGTTTGTGTTGGCAAATCATAGAGCCACATTAATAAAATCAAAGATCTTTTGAAATGTGGAAAGATGGTGAATGAATTTTTTTAAAGAATTTGTTTTATTTATCCTTTAAAATATATATTGCAGCCACTTCCAAGTGACTCTACAACTCCTAATATAATTTTAATTTGTCAGTCAGTCAAAAAGCATTTATTGAGCTATTCCTATCAAACATTATGTTAAGCAAGGCAAAAAGCAAAATCCTTGCCTTCAATCTAGATAATACAAGTATTCCTATCCAATTCACCATTCAGCAATAAAATATTTGTTACTTTAGTCTGATATGATTTGGTGAACAGAACTAGATTATCAGAATAATAGCCTCTTTTAGTGTTTTAATGCTTACAAAAGTACTATCCTCTTTGTTAAGGTTAAATCTTATGAAAAATTGGGTTGCAATGGGGTTTAAGGCTTTGTCTTTTAAGTCTCTACATTAAATAATAAATCAAAATTGTTAATTCTTGAGAATGCTGGCTCTGGTCCCCTAAATTGCATGACTCTGAATAGTACTTGTAAAAAGTCAATTGTCAACAATTATCAATAATAATTGTTACTACCTGTGCAACCATGTTTCTAGTGAGGAAACATTGTGGGGAAACTAAATTAAGAACAAGAAGCTCCTTGAATGTAAAATGAGAACAAAGGAAGCCAATGGTTTCAAGGCAGATAAGATATGGAAGCTTTAAATGAAAGGAAGACACAAAAAAAATCCGATTATTCTTTATCTATGTAGGGAATCCTACGCTTTTAGAGAGAGATGAACACCATTGACTAAATAAATTCCAAATCTGCCCTTTTCTCAAAATCTCAAGTTAAACCCTCAACTCTACTGTTTTCTTTTCTTTATTTATTTGCTTTTCATAAGCATTGCTTTATGAATCATTTTAGGAGAGAAAAATCAGAACAACAACAAAAAAAAAAAAACCACAGAAGAGAGGGAAAAAAAAAACAGAAAAAAGAAGTGAACATAACATGTGTTGATTTACATTCAATCTCCATAGTTCTTTTTCTGGATGCAGTTGATATTTTCTATCCAAAGTCTATTGGGATTTCTTTGATCATTGAACCACTTGAGAATAACCAAGCTTTTCATAGGTGATCATCGCACATTCTTGCTATTACTGTGTAATTAGTGGTTCTGCTTGTTCAGGTCAGCATCAGTTTGTGTAAATCTTTCCAAGCCTTTCTAAAATCATCTTGTTCACCATTTTTTATAGAATAATATTCCATTACCTTCATATACCACAGCTTATTTAGCCATTCCTCAATTGATGATCATCTCCACATTTTTCAATTCTTTGCTACCTACAAACATTTTTGCATATGTAGTTCTGTTTCGTTTCATTATGATTTTCTTGGGATACAGACCCAGTAGCGGCACTTCTGAGTCAAAGCATATGCACAGTTTTATAGTTCTTTGGGCATAGTTCTGGATTGCTCTCCAGAATGATTTAATCATTTCACAACTCCACCAACAATGTATTTGTGTCCCAGTTTTTTCACATCTCCCCCAACATTTAGCATTATCTTTTCCTATAATTTTAATCAATCTGAAAAGTATGAAGTGGTACCTCAAAGTTATATTAATTTGTATTTCTCCAATTAATATTGATATAGAGCATTTTTCATATGACTATATATGACTTTAATTTCATCATCTGCAAATTGTCGGTTCATATCCTTTGACCATTTATCAATTGAAAAATGGCTTGAATTCTTATACATTTGATACAGTTCTTTATATATTTTAGAAATCAGGCCTTTATCAGAAGCACTGGCTTTAAAGATTTTATCCAGTTTTATACTTCTCTTTTAATCTTGTTTCTGTTGGTTTTGTTTGTGTAAACCATTTTAATTTAATGTAAACAATGTTGTCCATTTTGTCTTTCATTATGTTCTCTATTTTTTCTTTGGTCATAAATTCCTCCCTTCTCCAAAGATCTGAGAGGTAAATTATCCCTTGCTCTCCAATTTGTTTACAGTATCATCCTTTATGCCCAGATCATGTACCCATTTTGACCTTAGTTTGGTATGGATTATGAGATGTAATTCTATGCCAAATTTATGATGCATTATTTTCCAGTTTTCCCAACAATTTTTGTCAAATACTGAATTCTTATTCCAGAAGCTGGAGAACTCCCCTCTTTTCAACATCATTTTTTCATGTGACTCATTCACAATTACAAAATAATACATTACAAATATTAAAATCCAAGATATATTTTATTACCTTGGAAATGTTCCAAATAAATTAATGTTTCTATCACATTTATATGTTCCTGATATCTCTAATTTGAAAGTGTGCTTTCCTTGATCTCTGGCTGACTCACATTTTGCATAGAACTGTATCCCACAATTCATTGTATTTTGTCTTTAGAACCTTGTTATCATAAGTGATTTTCATTCTGCATTCTCTTATGACAACTTACTCATTCTGCAAAGGAATTATATCAGTTGAAGAGAGACAAAGGAGGGAATGGGAGAAGTAGATGGATAAGAGAGAAAGAGAGAGAAATAAGATAATGATCCAGCATATTCAGGGAGCTCAGAACTTGAGCACTGCTAAGAGAGGCTATAAGGGACCCAGGAAAGATTGGAAACCAATGGGGAATCAGCAGAGAAGAGGTGAGCCAAGAGGCCCGAGTTTAGAAGCTAGACATGTGGGAAACAAGGGCATTATTCCAGAGAATGCGCAATAAGGAAAGAGGAGGAACAAATGGTTTCACTGATGGAATTGGAGGATTAGTGGAGTCAGGGGCTCATTGATAAGTCTCACCCAGAGCTCTTGATAAATTTAAGGGTGGGTCCCTTTTAGGATTTAGTATTTTTGGTAGATTCAGGAGCAGCCAGAACTTCAGTTACCCAGGAACAAAATTATCAATTAGAACCCTGGTAGTGTCTGGGGTTAAAGGAGAAAATTTCACAGTCCCTATGCCCGAAGTAGTGCCCATAGAATATGATGGTATAGAAGTGTTGGGACAGCTTTTGGTGATACCAGAGGTTGGAGTAAATTTATTAGGAAGAAATTTAATCACCAGATTGATAATTAGCCTAGTGATTAAAAGATCCCTGTTGGTACCTGTGCAGACTTACGTTATGAGAGAAATAGATAAGGACCAGATCCATCCACAGGTGTGGGCAGATCCTGAGAACCAGGACATCTGATGATTCCCCCCATCCGAGTGAGGATTAGAGACCTATTGTTTGAGTGAGGCAATATCCTATCCCTTTAGAAGGAAGAAAAGGTCTTCAGCCTGTTATAAAAAGGTTGTTTGATACAAACTTAATTGAACCTTGCACTTCATCATATAATACTCCTATTCTGTCTGTAAGAAAGAAAGATGGAACTTAGAATGGTCCAAGACTTGAGAGAAAACAATAAGATAGTTCTCCCCTCACACCCAGTAGTCCCAGATCCCTATACCCTAATGAGGAAGATACCAGAGGACAGTTCATGGTTTAGTGTGATACATTTAAAAGATGCATTTTGGAGCTGTCTCCTGGCAGAAGAGAGTAGAAATGTTTTTTGCTGTTGAATGGGAAAATCTGGACACTGGGAGGAAACAACAGTATTATTGGAATTTACTTCCACAAGGGTATACTGAGTCACCCAATTTGTTTGGGCAAGTATTAGAAAGAATATTAGAAGATTTTGTATAACCACATAAGGGGACTAAAATATTGCAGTATGTAGATGACTTGCTTATAACAGGAAGAAAAAGAGATTGTTTAGCCCAAACCACTATTAATTTACTTAATTTTCTGGATCAGAAGGGACTGAAAGTATCACAAGAAAAATTACAGTTCGCAGAGAGGGAAGTGAAATATTTGGGACATCTGATAAGTGAGGGACAAAAGAAATTGGATTCAACTAGGATTGAGGGAATACTCCAAATGACCAGGCCTAGGACAAAAAAAAAAAAGAACTCGGGAAATTCTTGGGACTGGTAGGCTATTGCAGAAATTGGATTAATGAATATGCATTGTTGACTAAATTGTTATATATATATATATATAGATCCGGTAGCAAGGGGATGACCTTCATGTATACAGGCAGTGGCAGCAACAGCTGTTTTAGTGGAAGAAAGGAGAAAATTAACTTTTGGGGGAAGTTTGATTGTGAGTGCCCTTTACCAAATCTGGTCAATCCTGAATCAAAAGGCTGGGAGGTAGTTAACTGACTCTAGAATACTAAAATATGGGGCCATCCTGCTTGAAAAAAAATGATCTAGTGTTAACACAAGATTCAAATTTGAATCCGGCCAGTTTTCTGTCTGCCTCTCCTGGAGAACATACATATATCACTAGAGCATGATTGTATTAATATGGTAGATTTACAGACTAAAGTGAGGGGAGATTTACAAGAAGAACCTCTCTCAACTGAAATTCATTGGTTTATAGATAGTTCCTTGTGGGTAGTAAAAGGAAAAAGACAGAATGGGTATGCTATCATTGAAGGAGGAGGATTATCAGTTGTTCAGTCAGGATCCCTACCTAATAGCTGGTCAGCCCAAACTTTTGAGCCATATGCTCTTAACCAGGCATTGAGAAAGCTAAGCAGAAAGAGTGGAACAATCTATATATACTCTAAGTATGCCTGGGGGGGAGGGAGGGTTAGTACATGTATTTGGGAAAATCTGGGAGGAATGAGGTATGGTCAACAGTAAGGGTAAGGGGTTGGCACATGAGGCCTTGGTAACCGAGGTTTTGACTAATTTGATGTTGCCTAAGCATATAGCTGTTGTTTATATTAAGGGACACCAGGCTAGAGATTCCTTCACAGCTAAAGGAAATCGTTTGGCAGATGAAGAGGCAAAGCGAACGGGAGAGGGAGGATCCCGCTGGTCCTGAGGACATGATGGTGTTAATACCAGCTCTACCCCCACAAATGCCTCCACTATCCTATACCCCAGGTGAGAAGCAAAACCTCCAGACTCTTGGAGCCTAGGAGGACACTAAGGGATACTGGTTCTTGCATGATGGATGAGAGGCACTGACCAAAGCAGGTATGAGACATGTACCTCAACACTTACATCAGGGCAGCCATTGGGATGTTCAGAACCTGTGTGATGCTGTGCTCATTAAATATGTGACACCCGGATTGTACACTTTGACTCATCAGGTGGTAGATGGCAGTATCATTTGTCGAAAGACAAATAAGGCAGCTCTGCAACGAGCTCCACCCGGTGGAAGACTCCATGGCATTAGGTCCTTTCAGAGCATACAAGTAGATTATACTGAATTAACCTCTGTGGGCATCTCAAATACCTGCTGGTCATAGTGGACCATCTGACCTCTTGGGTGGAGGCCTAACCTTTAAGCCACACCACTATCTCAACTGTGATCAAAATCCTCCTAAAACAAATTGTCCTGAGGTATGGATTGGTGGAGCACATTGATTCGGATCAGGGTACACATTTTACAGCTAGACTCTTACAATTCTTGGTTAAGGCGTTGGAGATTACCTGGGAGTCTCATACTCCATGGCACCCTCTGTCCTCAGGAAAGATGGAGAGGATGAATCAGGAGATTAAGAATCAATTTACTTGATTAACCTTGAAAACACAGTTGCCTTGGACTAAATGTCTTCCCTTAACTTTGCTGAGGATTAGAACAAAATCTCACAGAGATATTGGACTGTCTCCTTATGAATTATTGTTCAGTCATCCATACCCAGGGTCACTGAATCCAGAGAAGTCAGACCCAATTTTTGAGACTAAAGATATCTTTTTGAGAAATTATATTGTAAACCTTGTAGATCATTTACAAAATATACAATTGAAAGGTCTCCTTGCTCCGACTCCCCCTCTAGGTTTTGCTTTTCACCAATTCAAACCTGGGGATTGGGCCCTAATCTGCTCTTGGAGGGAAGACAAGTTGACTCCGATTTGGGAGGGGCCTTTCCAAATGCTCCTGACTTCGGACACTGCTGCCAGGACCCATGAACATGGCTGGACTCATCACACCCGGACCAGTAGAGGCTCCTAAGGAATGGACTGTAGTTCCTAAGGGAGACTTGAGACTAAACTTGTTGAGACAAGCTGATCTTTTTCTTCTACTGTGACATTATTATGTATATAATATTATTCTTCTTGTCATTTGCTCTTGCAGCCCCAGTTCACAACCCATTGTTAGGGAAAGACAATAGCTTCCAAAACCTGATACAGACAATTGCTGACACTTTCTTCATTTGGAGACACCATCTCCATTGAGATGGACCATTCTATAAATTCCATCTTTCTTTCTTACAGACAGAATAGGAGTATTATATGATGAAGTGAAAGGTTCAATTAAGTTTGTATCTAACAACCTTTTTATAACAGGCTGAAGACCTTTTCTTCTAAAGGGATAGGATATTGCCTCTCTCAAACAATAGGTCTCTAATCCTCACTCGGATTAGATGCTTCATTGAGCATGAATTATGAGCAATTCAAATTGCTGGATTTGTGGAAGACCTCAACAATTCGATCAGTGCCCATGGGTAGCTGTCCCTCTGAGCCCAGCTTGGCTCTTGAGCAAAAGGTTGGATGTACACAATGGGACAGGGTTTTGGTCCTACAAAGAGAAACATCAATGGTCTCTAATTGAGTGTGTTCCCAATTATCTGAATCAGAATGGAGAAGGGGAGTGGTTGGGAAATAGTGAGTGTTATTGGATTTATTCTGTGGAGGCTGAGACAACCCAAATAGATTGCACAGAACATACACAGAGGTGGAATCAAACCCATGTTCATTTCAACAATGGCATATGGCATCCTTGCACTAATTCAGGATGGGAACTAGATTATTGCCAATTTCCACCATGCTGAAATCTGAATTGGCCTCCAAATTGATGTGAAATTGTTTTACTCACTGGGGATAGGCATGGTTACCTATGTGGGCCCTGGCAAATAGCAGAGTGTATGAGATGAGAAGAAAAGGGAACCTCAACTCAACCTTTGTATCAATGGACCTGGCAAAATTCCATTTGGGCCGGGTATTTCACTTCCTTCTGGAGTATAAGGGATAGATCTGAAGCTAACATTATGAGCTGTAGTTTTAAAGGGAAACAGCAGTTATGGAGATGTCAATATAAGCACAGTATATGGACTCTTTACCAGGGTGGTCTATTGGGGGACAAGGACTCTCATTATTATCCTGTAGTATTCAATGGGACCAGAATCTTTGAATCAGACCACCCTGCATTGAAGGGGCATTAATGGATCTGTTATCAAACTGCTTATACCCACCTACCTTTCAACTGGACTGGTGTGTGGTATGTTGGACTAATTAGGCTGAAGTTTTTCTTTAGGGGTCCAATTATATGATGATTTATATTTATATTATATATATATATTTTATACATATATGTTATATAATATTTATATTATATACGTTTTTTTCCCTAGCTTTTTTAGTTGCAAGTCCAATTTATTGATCTTCTCTTTCTCTACTGTATGCAAGTAAACCTCTGGAGATATAAAATTTCCCCTTATTACCACTTAGGCTGCATCCTACAAATTTTGGTAGGTTGTCTCATTACTGTCATTCTCTTGGATAAAATTGTTGTGTCTATGATTTGCTGTTTCATCTATTCATTCTTTAAGATGAGATTATTTAGTTTCCAATAATTTTTTGGTCTATTTTCCCCTGGCTTTTCATTTAATGAAAAGCTTTAAGGATGGAGTAAGCTGTTTCTACGTAATCAAAATGAAATAGAGAACTGAGGCAATTATTTATAAGTGTTAAAATTTAAAATAATTTTCATTTAGAATAATGATATTGTTCTTTTTCAACTCCTTAATTAGATGGTTGTCTTAATTGTTCTTTTCACTTTGGTGTAGTTATAAAGTTTTGTGTGTTTCTAAATCTATACATATATATGCTTTTACAAACTTAGACATTCAATTCCTAATCCAATGAAATGGTTTCAATTGGATAAATCTATAAATTACCATTCTTCAACCCCAACGATTTCTCTGGCCAAAATACTCCTCCTTGGAACAACTAACTTCTATGTAGTGCCTTTCCTTGCAAGAATTCCTAGGAGCTAATGCAATCTAGATGCATAGTACTTCCTAAATGCTTTTCCTGTCATATTTCCATTCATTCCATCAAAAATTTTAGTTACAATGATGTTATTGGAATTTGCCCTTGTTGCATACAAACACCTATTATAAATCACTAATGGAGCAAAGAACATTTTAATGGAAGCTGGTTATAATGTGTTGTAAAGAGTACAAATATTGGTCTAAGCAGAAAGCAATGTCAAATGTACTAATTTTGATCAATGTTTTTAAATTGAACAAGTTCTTCAAGACCTTAAGATAAAGACTTTTTTTAGAGGGAGAATGATATAATGAATAAGGTGTGAGATTTGGGGTGAGAATGACCTGGATTTACATCTATCTTCTGATATTTAGGAGTTATTTATTCTCTAAAATGAGATAAATTATACCAAATTTCCTAATAGCATTATTTTGACGAAAAAAATGAGATAATGAATTTAAACCATTCTGAAAATGTTAATGTCCTATATCAATTCTAGGTGCTGATGCTCTTCCTACTCCTCTTCTTCCTCCTCCTCTTCCTCCTCTTCCTCCTCCTCTTCCTCCTCCTCCTTTTTCTCCTCCTCCTCCTCTCCTCCTCCTTCTGCTCCTCCTCCTCCTCTTCCTTCTTCTGCTTCTTCTTCTTTTTCTTCCTCTTCTTCATCTTCTTCTTTTTTTCTTTTTTTCCTTCTTCCTCTTCTTCCTATTTCTTTTGTTGTCACTGTTGTTGCTGTTGTTCTTCTTATTCTTCAGCTTATTTTTCTCCTCTACTCCTCCTCCTATTATTATTCTTCCTTCTCTTATCCTCCTTCTCCTCTTCCTCTTCCTTCCCTATTTTAATGAATCCATGATCCCATCAATATTGGAATTCTCCCCAATATTACAAATTACTCCATGCCAAAACTCATAGATTTCCTTTTGAAGACCTTGCTCCTAACTTCTCTTCTCTTCTATTGCTAACAAATTAAAAAAAAAAATGTGGTTTCTTAAGTTTAAAAAGGATATGTAAAAATAATAAATATGTCTTCACTTAGTTGTTTCTTACCAGGATAGTGCTAACAAGATGATATTATTAAATCTGTTTCAAAGTTCTCATTGTAAAGATTTTCAGGATCAAGTCTAGTGAATTCTATTAAGGTCAAATCTTGCTGAACTCAAAATAAGCAATGCCCCTGTAAATAATTTGGCACTGCCTAAGTAAGCATATTTATAAATGCATTTCTCTATCTTTCCATGTTATTGATTTCCCTGACTCCACCTGCTTCTAACCTTTGAGAAATATACACAATAACAAGCAGCACAGGGCCACATTTCATGAATACAAATTATCTGCAAAGTTTTGAGATTTCAGAACTCTTTTGCACCTGTTGGAAATTGAACAAAGATCCTTTCCCTCAACTCTGTCTTGTTTATCTCGACTGCCTGCTGAGAAGCTGTTTCCTACTCTTCAGGCCTTGTTGTCTTGCCAACCGTGGAAGCTGACATTTTCCCTCTTGTTTGCTCAAGCTTTTAAGAAAGGTTCTTGAAGGGGCACCCGAGGGAGAGACTACTTGGAAGATCTGTTGCAGAAAAAGAAGAAGAAAAATTAAAAAAAAAAAAGAAGAAGAAGAAGAAGAAGCTAGGGCCAGCCTTCCTTTGGGAGTACTGGAAATACCTGTTATCATGTTAATTTAGAACTTTTTTTTCCTTTTTAAGTGAAGTGTTCATGATTCAACCAAGAGTGGCACCTGAGAGCAAACTAGAGATAGAAAGGGTTATTGTACATCTATTTTATCAATTTCTTAAAATGAAATACTCAAGCAGGATAGCATGTAATATGAATGAAGTAATCTCTTTTCAACACATCTTTATTTTGAAATAACAGTGTAAAATGTTTTATACTTATATATATATATATATATATATATATATATATAATAGATCAATCCTGAAAAATGATGTGTAAATTAATTTTCTCATAGATTAAATCCCATCTTAAAAGCAGAATGGAAGCTAATACTTAAGATAATATCCTGGTGAAGTTTCTTATGATGTGCATTAAATCACAAACACAAAATGCCTGCATATTGATCTATTTGGAAATATTAATCTATTTGGAAAGTTCAAATACTTAAACACAAATATTTTTAAATGGGGGATATAGCATTAAATTCACAAATAGATTTGAAAATTAGCACTTCCTTGACTTATTTTATGGCCCTGCAACATATTAACAAAGAAATCAGTAATTTTGGTGATATCATTTGAGAGGATTAAATAGTCTACTAGTGTTTCAGCAAACCAAAGGGAAGCAGTGTGGCAAATACTAAATCTAGAATGAGATGATATAGGTACAAATCATACCCTTAACCTTTTTTGTGATCTTCAATCCTGCTTTTGGACATTAAGGAAACCATGTAGCATGGTGGCTAGAGCACCGGACCTACACTTTAGAAGCTTTAGTTTTAATTTCAATCTTGGGCACTCACTAGCTCTTTTCTTGAACAAGTCATTTAATTTTTATTTCAGTTTCCTCCTTGATAAAAAGATGATAATAATAGCAACCATCAAAAGGGTTATTGTAAGAATCCAATGCAATTGTACTTGGAGAGAACTTTCTAAACCTTAAAACATTGTGTAAATCCTATTATTAATGAATTCATCTCAGATTCAACATGGTAAAAGAGAACTTAACCCTTCTTCCAATACTGTTCTTTTCTCAATTTATTATCACATTTAAAGGCACCACAATACTTCCAGTCACCCAAGCTCTCATTCTCAGTTTTATCTTTACTCCATACTATCATTGTTTCTATATAACGAATCTGTTGTCAAGTCTTTTCATTTTTAGCTTTAAAATATTGCCAATGCCATTATTTTCTCTCATATAGTCACCACCATTTTAAAGGCTCTTATCACATTTTGCATAGGCCATTTCCTTAGCATTCCAATTGATCTGCCTTACTTTTCTCCTCATACAAAATCTTCTGCTATACAGCTGCAAGTGATTTTCTTAAAGCTCAGATCTGACTAAGTTATTCTCAACTACTCCAGTGGCTCCCTATTACTTCCAGGAGCAAATAGAAAATTCTCTGATATTTTAAAATGTTTATTACCCATTTTGGGTCATTTCTATCTGTACTACATTGTACTTTTTTTTCACATATTCCAGCTAGACGAACCTAGATGCTATATTCCTTTACAGTATTCTATCTTCCAAATCTATACATTGTTGCTGGTTATCAACCCATGTGTAATATGTTCCCCTGTAGTGTCTGGACTAGCTCTCTGGAGGATGTAGGTACCAGCCAAAGCCCTTGATCTTGGGAGAGGAGTGAAGGGCAGAAACCATATGGATGATAAAACATGGAGTCTGTTTATTTCAAATTCTCTCAGTTTTAAGTACCCTAGTACATTTACATCACTATAGCACACTGCACATGTGCTAACTATACTAGGCATGTGCCAATTATAGAATGCTGAGCATGTGGAGTCACATAAGCATCTTGCTATTATTATGTAGATGCCTCTTTGCTGCAAATATCTCTGCTTCAAGTAGAACACAGGTTATCATGCCCATGATTTCTCAGAAAGGTTGAGACACCCCCAAGGGGAGATGAGAGCCAAACCAGACATTGTCAGCAGGTTCCCTCTCAGCTGAAGGGTCTTATACCTCATTCAGAGTTCCCCCACTCTCTGTGGTCCTCTACATTCTCCTTCTTCCAAATCATCTCTCAGATTATCTCATTTTCTCATTTCCTTCAACATTCATTTTAAATTCTCAAATCCTGCTGCTGCTGTTATCTTTCTCATTCATCCCTGTTTTCTGCCCTCCCTCCCAACTGTTAGTGCCTTAGGGTGAAATTAGCTTCCAATTTTACTGCATGTACCTTATATGCATATATGTATATGCTGTTTGTTCCATTGGAATGGCACTTGAAATGTATTTTTTTCTTTGCCTCTCCAGTACTTAGCACAACTTATTATACAGAATGAATACTTAATAAAAGCAATTTACTGACTGAATCAATTAAGGATTATTAGATTGAATTTCTCTCCCAACAATATAATTCATTGGTAAGAAATCAGGGGAATATTTTATAAAATATCTGAATTTTATTTAGACATTTAATTTGTCTGTCACATTGTCTTTACATAAAGTGAGAAGCATGTAGACAGAGAATAAAAATGTTAGACTAATTTCAATATTGATCACTAACTAAATATCAATAATATTGCTTTACAGATAGATGTTTGTGATGTTTGGCCCAGATGACAGAACCAACTTTAAATCTGATCACTGAATAATCTATCTATATACTGGGAAGTTTCTATGTAGACAGTTGCAACATTTCTTTAAATAACTCCAGGTAATCGGTATTGCAAATTTCATGCCAACAGTCAATAATTTTTAATGCAGAAAGAAAAAGAAGAGAAAATACAATAACATCAAGAAGAAAAATCAAATGTGATCTCTGAACTTTTACAAAAGTCCCAGTGCTTTGGTCAATCATGGTATAGGGATCATCTAGAGATCTTTTTGATTCTGTACTTTTTATTAGTCATTGATAATTCATAATTGTTCCTTTGTAAACAGTTTTCTCATCACTTTTAGCCTATTATTTATTGGGGTATGGTTCCTCACCATGTGTATTCTGCCAATTCACTCAGGTTTTTTTCATTATCTTAATTTCTGGAAGACTTTTCAAGTAAAGCATAAGATTTGATGGTATATCCATGATATTTTTGGCCTTGAAGTTTAGTTGCATTAAAAAAATCATCTATTTTCTAAGCTCTGATTTATTTTAATTTAGTTTTGTATGTCAATAATAGGCCTAGATTTAGATGATAAATTCTTTAAACATAAGTCTTTATTTTCTAAAGAAAAATAGTTCACAGTCCTATTTAAGACCTATTTATTTCAACAATAATGTTTGACAGTGACAGAAATATCAACATAAACATAAAAATATATATAGTTTTTAGACCATCTGTACATATTAACTATACTGTTTGTGCTTTAAATCCCTGTCTAGTATACATGGAATTGATCTATAAGTAGAAAAATTTAATTGTTATATCATTGGTGTTCTTGTCAAAAATTTATTAGAAGATGAAAGGAAGTACAGTTAGCGCCATGATGGTAGACTTGCCTGAGCAATACTCAAAATATTTCCAAATATCTTTAAATAATATCTAAACAAATTTTAGAGAGGCAGAACCCACAAAAGATGGAGTAAAACAATCTTTTAGTCCAAGTCTAGTTCAAAATAATTTAGAAGGCTGGCAGGAAATGTCTGTTGGTCCAGGCTAGGCCTGAGCAAACCAGGAAACTTTCACAATGATTTAACCAGTGGCAGCAGTGGTGATTTTCCAGACCTTAGCCAACAGACAGTAAGGGCATTGGGAAAAGGGTTAGAAGGAAATTCAGTGGGGTCCCTTTGCTGGCAACAGGGACAAAACTCTGTTGTATTCTCTATATTTGGATCTGAGTCACAGTCCTGAATCTTATTTAAACTGTGAGGTGAAATATGAACACAACAGAGCTTGTGACCACAGGGGAGCAGGAACCATGGCTATAAATCCAGGGTTGAAAATGGTACTCTCCCCATATCCAAATAAGATCAATATGGGTACATGATTTAAGTGTAAATAGTAATGCCATAAGCAACTTAAGAGAACAAGGGATAGTTTACTTATTGCATTTTTGGAGAAGGGAGGAATTTATGACCAAAGAAGAACATAATGAAAATTTAAAAAAAGTTTTTGCAGAAACAAAGCTAACATAAACAAGTTCAAAAGCAAAATACAAAACTGGGGGGAAAGTTTTACAGCCAGTCTGATAAAGGCCTCATTTATAAAATACATAAAGAACTGTAAGTAAAATATGTAAAGAATTTATAAGAATACAAGTCATTCCCAAGTGATAACTGTTCAAAGGATATGAACAGATAATTTTTTAGATGATGAAATTAAAATCATCTATAGTCATATAAAAAAGATGCTCTAAATCATTATTGATTAGAGAAATACCAATTAAAGCAACTCTAAGGTATCACATCTCTCAGAGTAGTTAAGATCTATCTAAGTAATTATAAATATTGGAGGTTTGTGAGAAAATTGGGACATTAATGCATTGATGGTTAAGTTGTGAAATGATCCAACCATTTTCTGGAAAACGATTTGGACCTATAGTCAAAGGACTTTAAAGCTATGCACACCCTTTGAATCAGCAGTGCCACTATTGGGGCTATATCACAAGGAAATCATAAAGGAGGGAAAAGGACCCATGTATGCAAAATTATTTGTAATGCAAAGAATTAAAAAATGAGAAGATTAATTGGGGAAAAGATGAATAAGTTATAGTATATGAAAGTAACGGAATATTCTATAAAATTTATGAACAAGCTAATTTTCAAAAGGTCTGGAAAGATTCACATGAACTTATGCTGAGTGAAACAAGCAGAACCTACACATTGTACACAGTAACAACAAGATTGTGCAATGACTAACAATGAAAGACTTGGTTCTTACTGATTCAGTGATCAAAGGCAATCCCAATAAACTTTGAACAAAAAACACAATCTGCATCAAGAAAGAGAACTCTGGAGATTTAATGTAAATCAACACATGCTATATTCACTTTTTTTTCTTGTAGTTTTTCCCTTTTGTTCTGATTTTTCTCTCCCAAAATGATTCATAAAGAAATGTGTATTTTAAAAGTCAATAAACATGTACAACCAGAGAATATAATAAAGCACTTAAAAATAAAAAGAAAACAATGATTGTGGTCACTCACATAACAGTGCATAGGACAGGAGATTAGTAAAAACATCTTTCATCACGTATCTTGAAAGAGTCAAAAACTTCAGGTTCCAAGAATTACTTTTGGAAATAGATGGATAAAATTTCTGAAGCTTGGGATTGTGTCCTCTACCCTTGGGAAGCAGAACCCTACTTTAGCATAGTTAAAAGTCAAGAAATAGGTTAGAATATGAATAAACAATAGAAAAAAATTCTTATCATTGAAAGTTACTATGTTGACAAGGAATATCAAAACAAGCACTCAGAAGACAACAGTCAAAATTCCTCTATATAGAACTTCAAAGAATAATAAAATGAATTGTACTCAGACCATTGGAGAACTAAAGAATCAGAAAGAATTTTAAAAATTAAGTAAAGAGGGAGGGAAATGAAGTAGAGAAATGCGAGTGATGTAAGAAAATCATGAATAGTAAATAACTTGATAAAAGTAATACAAAAATACATAAGAAGAAAATAACATTTTTTAGAAATAGGTTAAGACAAATAGTAAAAAGTGATATAAATCCAATGAAGAGAAGAATTCCTTGAAAAGTAGAATTGATCAAATGGAAAATACTCAACAAAAGTTCACTGAAGAGAAGAGCTTCTTAAAAAGTAAAATTGGCCAAATGGAAAAGCATGTTACAAAGCTCACCAAAGAAAACAATTTCTTAAAAGTTAGAATTGGGCAAGTAGGAGCTACTCACAATGATAAAGAAACAAACAAAATCATAAGAATAAAAAAACAAAAAACAATGTGAACTATATCATTGAAAAAATACCTGACCTAGAAAATAGGTCCAGGAGATATAATTTAAGGATTATTGGACAAACAGAAAGCAATAATCAAAAAAGAACCTAGATATTATCTTCCAAAAAATTATCAAGAAAAACTATTCTGATATTGTAGAACCAGAGGACAAAATACACATTGAAAGAATCCACCAAAAATCTCCTAAAAGAAACTCCTGGACATATGATTATAAAGTCCTAGATTAAAGAGAAAATCCTGCAAGCTGCCAAGGAGAAATAATTCCAGTATTATGGGACTACAGTCAGGATGACATGAGATTTAATAGCTGAAGGATTGGAAGGTTTGGGATAGGATATTCTAAAGGACTAATGAGGTAGGATTGAAACCATTTCTGGGAAATGACCCAGAAAAGGTGAGCATAATCCAAGAGGAAAATGGATATTCAATAAAATAAAGGATTATCAAGCATTCTGAGGAAAAGATAAAGTTACATAGTAAATTTTACTTTCAAATACAAGATTCAAAAAAGCATTAAAAAAGGTAAACATGAAAGAGAAATCATATATAATTTGATAATGTTAAACTGTTTCATTATCATTAAACTCATCAGATAGTTAGAAGGAATATATATACACAGAAAGCAGAAGTGTAACTTAAATATGATGGTGTCATTATCTAAAAAACATAAAATTAAGGATTAAAAAGAAGAATCCACTGAGAAAGGTAAAATAGGACAAATTATCTGACATAAAAGAAATTTGAAAGAAATGTTATAGTAAAGGGGAAAGTGAGGGAAGTAGGAAAGGAAGCAATTAAATCTTACTTTCATTAGAGGTAGTTCTGAGAAAAAATAATATACACACCTAGTTGGTTGTAGAAATCTATCAAACTACAGGAAAGCAGGTACCATAGGAGAGAAGAATAAGAAAAGTAGGGAAGCTGATAGAAGGGATGGCAGTTTGGGTAAAGTAAAATATTTTTATTTTATGGAATCAATGGTTCTAATAGTAATCCTGTCCAAGATATGTCTGTGCTATGCCTGTTCCAGTAAACAAAACATGACATTAAAGTCTCCATGAAGGTCTTTAATTTCAATTTTGTTTTATTTTCAGAAAAGAAAAAAACATTTCTGAGTGTCTTTATCACCTAAAGGAGAGGCACTTTACTTCACTACATAGAATTGGTATTATTGGGCAATTCAGAAAATTAGCCATTGACTTCTGACTCTCTCTGAATGGATGACTATGAACATAAACTAATAAATTTTAGTATTGCCCCTTATGTTTAGAGAATTATGATCTGTAACAGAACATCAGATGTCACTGAGGACCAATTGTTTATACATATAGAAAGTGATTCAATTAGCAGCACCTTTATAGATAAAATGAAAAAAAAACCTATAAGAAGCACTTTATAAATCTTAAAGTAGTCAATAAACATTTTTTAAACATCAACTACATATCAGACTCTGTGCTTAGCAACAAAGATATGAAGAAAAGGCAAAAATCAGTCCTGGATCACAATCTTATCTGGGAAGACAATCCACATAAAGAAACTGAAAAAAGTATTTGGACCAGCATGGGAAATGATGAAGCCCTTCAGCATGGTGAAAATTATGAAGTCTCAGCTCTGGGTCCTCTTTTACAGTAAAGGACGAGGAAGCTCTCTGATGTTTAATTTTCATACTCTTTTCTAAATGGGAAAGGTAGGGGGAAGTCCAAATGTCAAGAGGTATTGAATAGTTTAAAAAGTGATTATGTCTTAAAGCAAGATGAGTTTCTGGAGAGAATGGAAAATACAATAGAGTATCCAAGTAGGAAGTAGAGCATATGTAAATTCTACTTTTATTGTCATAATTATTTTTATTATACAACATTATGCAAATGAATACACAATTGATAATTCAGTAATCCCACATTTATAATAGTGCTAAGTCTATGTTTTTATAACTTTTACTATATAGAGTGCAATATCTTTGATAATGTTTTCTAAGAGTAAATCTTGAGTATATTACCAGATTTATATCACTCAATTATTTGTTCAGCACTTATTACTACATATGCATTTGTATACCTGATAAAGCAATATTAAGTATCACTACCATGAGTCAAATGCCAATGAAGATTTTAAGTTTGATTGAACCACTTTCATAAAGGTCAGGTTTTATTATCCCATGATTCTGTGACTTCTAGGACTACCACTTCTAATCAAGTAACAGTGTCCTTTGTTTAGGAAGACTGATTGGTTTAAACATGGAAGGATTTGACAAGGATCACCAAGAAATATTTACTTAGAAATTCAAATTATTGTCAAGTCAGCAGCAAGCATTTCCTATCAATAAAGGATGCTTTTTATGGGGAAATGACATTATTATTTCAGAAGATAGTTGTAACATTATCTTAACCATATAATATAAATGACATCTGGAAGTTATTTTCATAAAAGCATGGACTAGTACTCTGGGGTTGATTTTTATACTGAAAAGACTAAATGAGTAGCATATACCAAACTACATTGGATGATTTGCCAAGGTCATCTATTTTCAGAAAAAAAAAAAAGAGAGGATTTTAGATTGTGAGTTTCTTGAGGGCATATGCTGTCATATGTACATACATATGTATTTCACATTTATATTGATAGTTCTTTCAAAATCCCTTTTATATAGTGGATGCCTAACAAATATATTCAACATAAAAGAATACCATTAAATCTAAAATGCTTTGGTTAAAAATCAATATTTTTACAGGAACATTGAAAGGGAAAATAGCTCTATGTTTGACACTTCTGAATACTTCAAAATGGTCTGTAGTCTCAGACTATTTATACTTATCAGCCAATATATATCTAGCACTTACTATGCATCAGATTTTCTGTTAGGGTCTAGTAATACAAAGTAAAAAAGATGAAACTTTTTTGTCATCAAAGACCTTAAATTCTATCAAGAGAAACATATATAAGAAGAAATATTAAAAATTTGCATATAATAAACTTTGGGAGCTGGGTTCATATAGAGTGATTCCCTTCTTTCTATGAGTCCAGTAATTGGGAGAGTTATAGAGGTCTCATTTAGAAATCATTATTTCTAAATGATGATTTGAGTCTTGCAGTATGGCACAGAATAAATTCTTAGAAGTACAGTGATTGCCAAACACCATATTTCTCACAATCTTATTTTTTCTCAATTTTCCTAACATTTATTTATTTTATGCAGAGTAAAATTCCAAATAATTGATTCCACTCATAAAAGAAAACAAATTAAATTGATCATCAGTATATTATATGCAACATTCTGTGCCATTATTTATAGAACTACATCTTTCTGCTGAAGAGAAAAGAGATGGTTACCCATTCCTCAGAATGGTATTTTTTTTTTTGCATTTAATCTGAATTCTGTTGTCTGTTCTTGTTTTATTTAAATTATTAGTTTTTGTTATTGTGATTAAGAAGTTAACTGAGAATGGTGAACTTCAATAAAACATTACAATTAAATGTGCAAATATGTGTATGTTTAGCAAATACAGCTTTTCTAACCTTATTCTTTTCTTGGGACTGACCATAAATACAAATATAAAAATTCTCATGTATTTTTAAATATTAGTGGACTTCTTCCTGTAAAACCCTAGATAGGTATGCAGACTTCTTTATGTTATGGATAAGTATTCCTGAAAGGGTGTGACATATTAAATTGTAGCTTTTATTTCTAAAGTTGAAGATTTTGAAACATTTAAATAGTGTTAAGAAAGGACAACTTAGTTCAAGGTAATAAACAGTTTTCAAAAGATATTTACATTTTAAAATAATTCTGAAAAATGACTTTGAAATAAAGAACATTCATTTACCCTTTTAAGAAAATATTTTGTGTTCTTAACATTTATTGTGAGTTTTATTATTAGCTAATAGAATTATATCATACCAGTTTAAGTAGCTTGTATTAAGTGATTTTGGGGGGAAAATAAAGCAGTGATCTAAAATTGTCTATTAAAATTACTTTAATGTAATTAAAGTAGTTCAGCTAGAATGGGGATAAAAATGAGAGAAAATTGAAAGGCACTGTTTATGAAATCCCATATCTGAAGTAAAAAGGAAATTAACAGAACAGAGATGGAACTAAAGAGAACAACAGAACAAGTTTTATAGGAGAGTGTGTAACAATCTCAATGACAATTTCATAAAATGAAAGTTTGGTTAGAATGGTTGGTTGTTTGGTTGTTGTCCTTCATGCTCAAGAAAACCAAAATGCCATCACTATCTTGGGGTTAAGGTACACTTACTGTGTCCAACTATGGCTGATTAGAGCAATATGAGTACAGAAGCTCCACCACAGTCCATAAAAACAATTGGTGTGGAGATGCCTCTAAATTTGTGAGTATCACATTTCTTTTGAGCTACTGCAATTCTGCTTTGCCCTGAGAGCACAGGACTTTCTTTGACATAGGCTGGGAGGTCTCTCATGTCTCACAATTGATTCCAAAATTCTTCACAGAGACTTTAAGAGTGTCTTTTACCATTTCTTTTTTGACTTATATATAAGTGCTTGCCTTGTGTGACATCTCTGTAAAGTAGTCTTTCAGGCAAGCAAACATATGGCATTCGACAGTGCCATTGGAATTGCACTCTCAACAGTAGAATTTGAATTGTTTAAGGAAAGAATTCTGTGTCCAGTACTTATCTTTCCACGTGATCTTCAGAATCTTCTTAAGATACTTCATTCAGTTTCATCACATGGCTTTGTTTTACTGTCCTGGTTTCACAGGAATACAACAGTGAGCAGCTCTGTAAACCTTCTGTTCAATACACACCATAGTAGCTCTTCTCTCTCATACTGTCATTTGGAGGCTTCCAAATCACATGAGCTATCTTTGGCTACCTCATCATTTATATGCGCATCCCTGGAAAGTATATTATCAAGGTAAGAGAACCTATCCACAGCATTCACAAGTTCTTGATTTGCTGAAACTAATGGTTCCACAGTACAGTGCTAGATAGTGGAAATCCTTTGTTTTCTTGAGTTTGATTGTCAGATCAAAATTAGCACAATTAGTAGGGCATCAATCCACACTGTCTTGTGTCTCAGTCTCAGAAGCTACATTGAGCACACATTCATCTGTGATCAAAAAGTCACACATTGGTTCTCCCACATTTTGTCTTGGTTTTTAGTCCTTTCAAGTTAAATTATTTACCACTAGTGCAGTAGCTAATAGTAATGCCATTTTCATTCTCATTGAAGTCATCTGACATCCCTGAAAATATTTTGCTAAAGAGCATAGGGATAAACACATATCCCTGCTTCATTTTAATGATGATTTGTGAAACAAAAGAGGACTATCCATTATCCAGAACCCATGCAAGTGTGCCATCATGAAATTATCAAAATACTAATAAGTAAATAAAAGACTAAGAAACCCTGTCATGATTTTCTGCAAGACCTCATAAAAACACTTGGTGAGATGCCTTAACATTGTGTACAAAACCATGTTCTGCCTGCTCCTAGCATTTCACCTTGTTGGACAAGAAACACCATATGAATAGTTCCTTTAGCTCTTGCTGAAGCCAAAATGGCTCTCAGGAAAATGAACATCTTCCAGGTGAAGCATCAGTCTATTAAGAAAGAATCTGAAAAAAAAAAAAAGTTTCTGGGAATAACTGAGACACCTCTTTCACCTCCTCCCTGTCTTGTGATAATGAAAAGACAATCTAATTCCTTTAAAAGAATGGAAAATGGAGGTATCCTTGAGCTTCTTGAGGATAGACTTCTCTTATTACATAACCTAGAAATTTTCAGTCAGCTTTTGTAAGAGCAGTAAATCCACTGTCTTGTAAATCTCAGCGGGAATGTAATCAGTACCAGGCACTTTGTTACTTAAAATGAGTCTAATATTATTCAATACCTCTTTTCCAATTGGAATTTCAGCTAGAGGGAGAATGACTTCAACCTGAAGAATAGGGTCAGTAGTTTCGGCCTTGGTTGGTCTGTTGAGAACATTATGGAGGTATTCAGTTCATCTCTTCAGGATCATGTCCTTAGCACTAATCAATATGGCACCACTGTGCTGAGTAGTTGATATGTACCATCAGTTTTTGGCCCATGAGTAATCTTCAGGGCATCATAAAAGTGCTTTGGATTGTTATTATCAGCACAAAATTGAATACCATTGAATACCATCTGCTTTTTTACTGAGCCAAGAATCTTGTATCTCTCTAAGCTTTACTTACTTACATTTTAATTTTGAAGGAGTGAATCAGCCTTCTTGGAGGCCAATGAACTATCTTGTTGGCAAACCCTTTAAATTTCTTGATTTCTGTTTATCAGCTTCTGAATTTCAACATTTATTTTATCCTATCAATTTTGATGTATGTGAATCTGTCCCACAAACTAAGTGTGGTGCTGTGCAACAGCTCACTGAAAGCTATTCATTCCTTTTGTGTTCTATTGTTAATAACTCTATGTTGGCTCAGTTTTTCTACAAGTTAACCACATACTGTTTATATATGGAAAATTACTCTAATCTCTTGACATTGTCCATGGGTAATTATCTTATTTTAGGAGCATGGATTTTGTTAACTATAAATGTTTAATTTTGAGAGGATGTTTCCAACTCCATTCCTCACAAAGACTCCTTCTTGATAGTCTGTGCCTACCCTGGCATTAAAGTCACCCAGAATTTCAGCATTTTGATGATGAGTATGTCCAGAAGCTTCTAAAATTTTTATTTGCACTCATTAAGGTTCAATATGATAGGAGAACATCTGCAAGTAGCAATCTCATTCACATGGAATTGTTTTTAGTCCTTTTGGAAAGCCCACAAGCTTGTTGACTAGATTACGCTTGATTGTGAAACCTATGCTAAATTCACGGTATTGCCCACCACTGCAGCCACTCCAGAAAATAAAAAGTTTGCACCTACTTCCAACTTTGGCATTCTGTTCTTCATTTGCTACCCTCGTTTCACTCAAGACTGTTGTTTAGATGTGTTGCTTGCTAAGTTCTCTTGCAACAAGAGCTATTCATCTTACAAGTATGCTTGGAATTCTTGCTTTCTAGAATTATGTTCACATTCAATGTACCAGTGATAAGTGGAATCTTTGTATATTGTTGTGTTTTTAATACAAGGGCAAGATCAGTGTATACAAGTCAAGGTTACTTTAATTGAAGCAGATAATTTTTAGGGTACCATTTATTTCCCTATACTTACATATATCAATCTGAAAAGAACAGATGTTACACTTGATGTTAGTCAAAAGATCAAAAAGGAAATTCTGAATTCCCTTAATCTCTAACCCTTAAACATCCTGAATGACTAATACTGAATGTTCTTCATAAAGACTTTCTTTGTTCATCTCAGCTCCCAGTGAGTCTTCCTCTGGACTTGTAAAATCCTAGATTGTCAAGACTATTTATTCAGAAATAGTCATGACATTCTGTCTTTCTGTTGGTCTCTCTGTTTCTCATGCATATCTGTTTACATAAATATATATATAGATACAAACACACACACACATAATATATAATAATTTATGTGAGTACATAATATATAGGTTTCCTGGTTATTAATATTTATATATTACTTTTTATTTGTCAATAATCTTTTGACTGATAAATATGATTTTGGTTATACATGCATATATATATGAGCATACATATATACATATAAACATAGCTATGTAGATAGACAGATAGACAGGTTTCACCTAATTAAGGTATCAGGCTAAAATGTAATGAGATAATAAATTCAGAGTTACCCATCCCAACACTTGGAAAAAGAATTTAAATCACATGTCTTTCAGATGAGTGTCATTGACATAATGTTTATATTGTATTGTAAGACTTATCACTGTATAATACAATATAATATTGCATATTATATTCTGAACACATGTATTTATATGTTTCCTATGATACTTGTGAATCATTAGGGTGTTTTAGAGAAAAAAATACTTTTTTTTCCCTTCCTATCTTCATTTTGATTGATAATAATAAAGAACATTTCTATCTTGTCACCAATAATCATTGAAAAAATTAAAAAATATTTAAATCCTTCAAATGCTGAGACGTGTAAATTGTGGAATTACCTATTAATAAATGATAGAGCCAAGCCACTTCTTTTATGTGATGATAGGAGGAGAGATAGTAAAAACTCAAGAGAAATGGAAATCTAACATATATTTGAAAACTCTTTGGAGATATACTGAACTTATTCTAAATGGAAATAACTAAATAACTACTTTCTGTGCTTCTGATAAAGTTTTAATAGTAAAGAACAAGATAGTAATGAACAAGATGTGTTATATTTGAACCAAATATTTAAAAGTTTTAGAGTATTGTACAGAAAAACTGATATTTTAATTTATTGAAGTAGAAAAATAGAAGGAATAATATATGGAGGCTTAAAAGATAATCTATTAAGCCTCCATATGTTATTCCTTCTTCTGTTTTTCTACATCATATTCCGAATCATATTCTTAAGCAAATGAATAATAGAGAAATACTCCTTTGGTCCATTATCAAAACTCTGTCCATGAGAGTGAGGATCATTTTAGACATAGTACTTGCAAAGTGGGAGAAAAATTAAAGAATTTACATACGAAAAAGAGAAATCATTAAATGAAAGAACTATGAAATTAGCAGGAAGAGTAAGAACTTAATTTCTCTATTATATTTAAATAAATTGGAATTTACTAAATGAAGATTAAAGACATTTCTCTCTGTGTGTGTAAGTATTGGAAAAAAACAACGGATATCCATTGGTTGAGAAGTGACTATATAAATTATGATAAATAAATGTAATGGAATATTTCAGAGGTGTAAGAAATGATAACTAAAATGATACAGAAAACATGGAAAGCATAAATTAATCATACTTGGAAAATATTAGATACAATGGCTACAAAAATTTAAATGGAAAAAAAAAACTATAGAAAAAAAGAGGATTTATTGAAATTTTAATGACCAAACCTGGAAGAAAATAAAAATATAAGAAAAGATGCTTCCCCTCAGTCCCTTGAAAAGGATGTGCTTAATGGGTATGGAATGCCATTTTAAAAATTATGTATTCAGGAAGATTTTGGGAAGATGGCAGACTAGGTTAGTAAATTTTAAGCTCTGAATTTCTCCACCAACAGAAAAAAAAAATGTTTGCACCTCAGGGCAAACATAGAGTGGTGATAAACAAAGAAAACTTGGGGCAGAATTGTCCAACTGGGATAACTCAAGGAGACATGAAGAAGAACCCCAATCCAAGGATTAACCAGTGTGAAGTGCAAACAACTATGCAGAAACACCAAGTGGAGGCTCCTAGGGCCATCTAGGTTTGGCTGGAATTTCAAAAAAACTACAGGAACTTTAACTGCAGGGACAGCCAACAAACAGATTATTTGGGGAAAACAAATAAGAATATTATTGCCAAATTTCAAAACTCCAAGATGAAGGAGAAATTTTTGCAAGAAACAAGAAAAAAAAGCAATTCAAACATGTTGGAGCTATAATTAAAATTATACAGGATTTATCAGCACTACAATAAAAAACCACAGGTCTTGGAAGCATATAGATCATCAAGCTAAAGAACTAATCCTATGTTAAAAAATATCATATCCAGCTGAAGTTTCCATAGTATTGAATAAAAAAAATAACATTCAATGCACTTGCAGATTTTGAGGACTTGTCTCAACAAAACATGAACTTAATAGAAAACACAGAAGAGCCAAAATCAAAGATCAGTTTCAAGGAGTTTAAAATGGACAAATTGTTTTTTACATGGAAATATTTACCATATGTTTAATATTGACATCAGAAATTAGGTAGTTTGAAAGAAAGACTGGGACAGAGGTGAGTATGATATTATTCTAAAAAAGGTAAAGGTAAAAGATAAAAAAAGGAAAAGGTAAAAATACTAATTTTTTATACAAATGAAGTACAGGAGAAGAATAGACACAGAAACATTAGAGGGGGGAGGATGTCTCATAGTTTTGAAAACCTACTCAATAGAGAATGGGTTAAATAAGCAATGCTACATATATACCATGAAAGATTTAGAACCCTATAAAATCTATAAAGAAATAATGCAGGAAGAATGGGAGAGGGAATATGATAAAGTGGGATTTATGGTAGTGGGACAAGGTGTGTAGATTGATGATCAAGGGATAAAGGATAAGTTTGGGTATAGAAGAGTGTGTAAAGTAATGGTAGTGGGACAAGGGATACAGAAAATTGAAAAAGGGATAGAGAGAGAGGAAAGGGTATCATAAAATGAGGTGGAAGTACATAGGTTGTTTAGATTAATTGGAGTGGGATAAGATATATAGATTAAGGTGAATGGAATAAAAAGTGAAGAAAAGGGTGGGGAGAGAAGATAAGCAAGGGATGGAGGTTAAGTAATAGCTAGGATAGTTAAGCAGAATTAAAGTACAGAATTAAAGCAGAAATAGGAAATAAGATATATAGAAACACTACAACAAGAAACAGGAGTAGAATTTCCTAGAAAAAAAAAAGTAGGGTAGTAATCATTGATCTTAGACAAAGTCAAACTTAAAAATCCAATCAAGTGAGAAATTTATTTTGTATGTCAGCCATATTATTAATTTTAAATGCATTTTTATCTAGAAGTAAATGTATATGCATATATGTCTCTGAACATATATAGATATGCATATGCATGTGTGTATATATACATAAATGTATGTGTGCAGAGGTCCTGAAGATGTGTATGTAAATGTGTGTGTATGTATGTGTGTAAATATATCTGTGCTCAACGGTAGCCTGCTTCGGGGAAAACAAAGGGCACTCAGCAGAAACCAAAAGAATAACTTGCAAGGAAGAAGAAATAAGAGAGATGGACATTCATGAATATAATTTGTTCTATTATTATACATGATTTTTAAAAAAATATTATTTTATTTTTAATACACATTGATGAAACAAGTTGGAAGAAAAAAATCAGAGCAAATGGTTTTTCCCATGGGAAAGGGAAAAAAAGGCAGAAAAAAGAAGTGAACATACTATATGTTGATTTACATTCAGTCTCCACAGTTCTTTTTGTGGATGCAGATGGCATTTTATGTCCAGTGTCTATTGGGATTGCTTTGGATCACTAAATCACTAAGAACCAAGTCTTTCATAGTTGACCATCACACACTCTTGCTGTTATTGTGTATAATGCATTCTTGTTTCTATTTGTTTTGCTCAGTATTAGATCCTGTAAAATTTTCCAGGTCTTTCTAAAATCAGCTTGCTCATCATTTTTTACAGAACAATAATATTCCTTCATATAGCATAGCTTATTTAGCCATTCCCCAATTGATGGGCATTTACTTATTTTCCAATTCTTTGCTGTCACAGAAAGAGCTGCTACAGATAAATTTATACATGTAGGTATGTTTCCCTTTATGATTTCCTTCTGACACAGATCCAGTATTAAAGGTATGCACAGTTCAATAGACTTTCAGCATATTTTCAGATTGTTATCCAGAATAGTTGAATCATTTCACAGATTCACCAACATTATATTAATGTCCCAGTTTTCCCACATTCCCTCAAACATTTATCATTATCTTTTCTTGTCATCTTAGCCAATCTGAAAAGTGTAATTTGGTAGCTTAAATTTGTTTTAATTTGTATTTCTTTAATCAATAGTGATTGAGAGTATTTTTTTTCATATAACTATAGATGGCTTTAATTTTGTCATCTGAAATCTGTCTGTTCATATTCTTTGACCACTTATCAACTGGAGAATGGCTCAAATTCTTATGAATTTGACATAGTTCTTGATATATTTTAGAAATAAGACCTTTATCAGAAACACTGGCTGTAATTTCCCCCCAGTTTTGTACTTTCCTTTTAATCTTATTTTTGTTGTTGTCATTTGCGCAAAATCTTTTTAATTTAATGTAATCAGTTGTCCATTTTGTCTTTCATAATATTCTCTAGTTCTTCTTTGGTCAAAAATTTCTCCCTTTTCCAAAGATCTGATACTTGCTCACCTATCTTGTTCATCCTTGATCACTATCTCTTGCTCACTTAATTTGTATATGGTATCATTCTTTATGCCCAAATCATGTACTCATTTTGACCTTATTTTTAGATGGAGTCTGAGATGTAGATCAATGCCAAGTTTTTGACATTATTTTCCAGTTTTCCCAGAAATTTTTGTGAAATGGTGAGTTTTTATTTCAGAAGCTGGAATTTGGGGGTTTATCAAATACTATATTAATATAGGCCTTCATTATTGTATATCCACTGTATTCCACTGATGCACCACTCTATTTCTTAGCCAGTACCAAATGATTTTGATGACTGCTGCTTTATAATATAGTGTTAGGTTGGTTACTGTTAAGCTTCCTCCTTTGTATTTTTTTCCATTAATTCCCCTCATTTTCTTGACCTTTTGTTTTTCCAGATAAATGTTGTTATTTTTTTTTCTAGTTCTATAAAATAAATTTTTGGCAATTTTATTGATATGACACGAAATAAGCAAACAAATTTAGGCAGAATTGTCATTTCTATTATATTAGCTTGGCTTATCTAACAGCAATTGATATTTTTCCAATTGTTTAGATCTGACTTTTTTGTGTGAGAAGTGATTTGTAATTGTGTTCATATAATTCTTGGCTTCATTATGAAACGTGGACACCCAAATATTTTATTTTGTCAACAGTTATTTTAAATGAAATTTATTTTTCAGTTTCTTGCTGATGGGCTGATAGAAATGCTGATGATTTGTATGGGTTTATTTCATATTCTGCAATTTTGCTAAAGTTGGTAATTTTTTCAGTAGGTTTTGAATGATTTTCCAAGATTCTCTAAGTATATCATTGTATTACCCACACAGAATAATAGTTTTATTTTCTCATTGCCTATTCTAATTCCTTTAATCTATTTTTTTCTTATTCCTAAAATCATCATTTCTAGTACAATATTGAATAATAGGATTATTAATGGGCATCCTTGTTTCACCCTTGATCTTATTGGGAATGCATTTGGCTTCTGTTCATTAAAAATAATGTTTGCTATTCATTTCAGACAGATGTTGCTTATTATTTTAAGAAAAGCTCCTTTTATCCCTATGTTCTGTGATTTTTTTTTTTTAAATGGGGATGGTTGCTGTATTTTGTCAAAGTTTTTTCCTACATCCATTGAAATTATCATATAATTTCTATTAGTTTTTTTTATTAATAGGATCGGTTATGGTGATAGTTTGCCTGATATTGAACCAGTCCTGCATCCCTGGTATAAATTTCACTTGGTCATAGTGAATTATCCTGCTAAAAAGTTTCTGTAATCTCTTTGTTAATTTTATTTAAAATTTTTGCATCAATATTCATTAGGGGGATTTTCTTTCTTTCTTTTTTTTTTTACTTTGATTCATCCTGATTTAGGTGTCATAGAAGGATTTCTTCTATACTTATTTTTTCAAAATAGTTTACACAGTATTGGAATTAATTTTTTTCTTTAAATGTAGAACGCAGAACTTAAACGTGGAATACAATTGTGAATCCATATGGCCCTGAAGATTTTTTCTTAGCGAGTTCATTAACTATTTCTTCAATTTCTTTTTCTAAAATGAAATTATTTAAGTAATTTATTTCCTCTTCGGGTAATGTGAGCTATTTATATTTTTGTAAATGTTCATCTATTACAATTAATTGTTGGATTTGCTGCCATACAGTTGGGCAAAATAGCTCCTACTTATTGCTTTAATTTCTTTTTCATTGGCCCTAAATTCAATCTTTTCTTTTTCATGCTAGTAATTTTGTTTTTGACTTTCTTTGTTCTAATCAAATTAATAAAAGATTTATCTATGTTGTTTTTTTTCATTAAAAACTGTTTTATTTATTCAATACTTTCATTACTTTCAATTTTTTAAAAATCTACATTGAATTTCAGAATTTCTAATGTACTGTTCAATTGTGGGTTTTTTAAGTTGTCTTTTTCTTTTTCATTGCAAACCCAATTCATTCATCTCCTTTTTAAAATTTTATCCATGTAGCAATTTAGAGATATAAAATTTCCCCTAAGAACTGCTTTGTCTGCCATTTTCTTGGATGAAATTATGGATTTTTTCTGTGATTTGTTATTTGACACACTAATTTTTTTATAATTAGATTATTTAGTTTCCAATCAGTTCTTAGTCTTTCTTTCACTGCTTCTTTATTGAATATAATTTTTTATTGCATTATGATCTGAAAAAGAAGCATTTACTATTTCTGCCTTTCTGCATTTGTTTGTGAGGTTTTTATGTCCTAATATATGGTCAATTTTTCTGTAGATGCTATGTATTGTGGAGAAAAAGTTGTATTCCTTTTTATCCTTATTTAATTTTCTCCAGAAATTTATCATATCTGGTTTTCTAGGATTCTATTAACCTCCCTAATTTCTTTTTTGTTTATTTTGTGGTTGTATTTGTCTGATTCTGAGAGGGAAAGATTGAGGTCCCCTTTGCTCTCTCTTTCTACCTGTAATTGGATTAAAATCTTCTCTAGGGATTTGGCTGTTCTACCACTTGGTTCATATGCCTTTATTTTCATTAGTACTTCATGGTTTATAGTATTCTTTATCAAGATGATCTCTTTTAATAAGTTCTATTTTTACTTTTGCTTTATCTGAAATAAGAACTGCTACCCCTGTTTTTTTTTTCCTTCAGCTGAAGCACAATAAATTCTGTTCCAGCCATTTACCTTTACTGTGTATATGTCTGTGTCAAATGTGTTTTTTTCTTTAATATCATATCAGAGTACATTCGCAACCACACCCTCCATCTATGTGATGATGATCATGTGATCATGCCCCACTGGCAGATACAGTTCTCAAGAGTTACATACATACTTTTCCCATCTAGGGATGTAAACAGTTTAACCTTTAAATTATATATATATATATATATATATATATATATATATATATATATATATATATTATAACTCTGTTTACCTTTCTGTGGTTCTCTTGAGTCCTGTGTTTGTATATTAAATTTTCAGGTTAATTTTGTTTTTTTTTTCCAATAAAATGATTGAAATATTTTACTTCATTGAAGATGCATCTCCTCCTCTGACATGATGACACTAAATCTCACTGGGTAATTAATTCTTGAGTGTAAATGCTAGGTCCTTTGCCTTCCAGAATGTGGTATTCCAAGCTCTCCAATTCTTTATTGTAGCAGCTGCCAGAACCTGGATAATTCTTAATGATGTTCCTTAATATTTGCATTATTTTTATCTAGCAGTTTGCAGTATTTTTTCCTTGAGATTGCGGTTCTGGAGTTTTGCAACAATGTTAATTGGAGTTTTCCTTATGGGATCTCTTTCTGAAGGGAGTTGATAGATTCTTTCAATGAATATTTCCTCCTCTGTTTCTAGAGTTTTCCTTAATAATCTCTTGAAAAATGTTATCCAGCTTTTCTTTTTGGTCATGGCCTTCAGGTAGGCCAATAATTTTAGAATTACCTTTCTGGATTTATTTTTCAAGTTTTCTGAGGTATTACACATTTTATTCCATTTTTTTTTTTAAATTTGACTGATTCTTGCTGTCTCATAGAGTCATTGCTTTCAGTTTTCCCTGTTCTAGTTTTTAATGTGTGATTTTCCTCAGTTGGCTTTTGTGTCTCTTTTTTTCATTTGATTAATTCTACTATTGAAGGCGGTGCTTTCTTCAGGGGAATTTTTTTTTTTTTTTTTTTTTTTTTTTTTGGTATTTGGCCAATTGTATTTTTTTTAAAGGAGTTGTTTTCTTTAATCAAATTTTTCCCCTTCTTTTTCCAAGTGATCGACTCTTGCAAACTTCTCATTTCTTTTCTCATTTTTTCCCTCCCTCTCTTATTTGCCTTCTAAAGTCTTTTATGAATACTTCCAAGAAACCTCTTTGCTTGAGATGAATCATATGACTCGTTGAGATTTCCTCTGTGGATATTTTGTCGTCATCTCAGTTGGTGTTTTGTTTTTCCTTGTCACCATAATAACTTTCTATGGTCAAGGTTCTTTTCTATTTCTTGCTTATTTTCTTTTCTTTTGGTACTTTATGGTCAGGTTGTGCTCCTGGGGCAAAGATGGTGCTGTCCTAAGCTTCCTGTGTATATCTGATATACAGATACACAGTCTGGTTTCCCAGAGTTTGCCTTCTTAGCTGGGATTACAATCTGATCGACTTATCTTCTCTACTGAACTAGGACTCAGGGTCTTAGCTGATGATTTGCTGTGTTTAAGGCCCTCTCCTTGGCTTTCCTAGAATCTGTATGAGCAGGGCTAAATACCCTTTTCACTCTGGTGAGATTGACCTTTTTTGAAGTTTTTTCATTCTATTTTGAGCTAGAGAGTGGCTTCATTCCATCAGACTCTTCAGAAGCTTGATTTCATGTGGTTTTTAAGGGAAACTAGGAGAACTCAAGCAGCTCCCTGCCTTTATTCTGCCTTATTGGCTCTTCCTCTGGAAGTCTCTATATAATTTCTTGAAATGAAAATTTATTATTATATATTTTGAATCCTCTCTGATGTTTTGCTGGATACATGATAATGTTTTGTTTTTGTTTTTGTCTTCCTTTCTGTCTTTCACTTTTCTATTCTGTTTTCTCTCACTTTGTATTTGGGTCCAGAAATTGAAAAATCATTAATGTCTTCATCAATTTTCCTAATTTTGTGTACATCTTCCTTTTCAATTTTAATTGTTGTTGTTATTAAGGATTGTTATCTAGTAAAAAATCAGGAAGAGTGATAGATGGAATTCTACAAAATGTGAAAATATTTTAATAAAATCTTTTTAAAATTCTGATTTTAAAGTTATTTTTAATATCCTTCCAAATTCAATCATCATCATTTTTTTAACAAATGTGTTAAGTGAATTTAACATAGAGGATATTTGTCTGTTGTAAGCATGAGATTCAATATGTATAATGTCTGTGAGAATTTTGGGATTTTGTCTAGAAGAACTCTTGAGATTCCTACTAGCTCAAAAATTACATGTCACTGGTGAGTAGACATAAGAAGTCAAGGGGCTCACAGGACTTTTAGGTAACAAATGCCTTTGAATTCTTTCCCTTAGTTTTTTTTTTTTTTTCAGTTTTCCATTTATCTCTGAAGACTGGGTTTAGATTATGTTCTAAATATCCCACTCACTTAGAACACTACATATGCCCTTGGTTTAATCACCTTTGGGGGTTGGGAAGAGAGGTACAACTTGCAAACGTGCTAGAAATTATTTGGGGGCAATTGAATTCCTTAATTTAAGCAATATCAGTAAAGTCTATGTCAGGGGTCCTCAAACTTTTTTAAATAGGGGGCCAGTTCACCATCCTTCAGACTGTCGGAGGGCCAGATTATAGTAAAATCAAAAACTTTGTTTTATGGGCCTTTAAATAAACTTAATAGTCCTGAGTGAGGGGGATAATCATCCACAGCTGCAGCATCTGGCCCACGGGTGTAATATATTCTATTTTGTTTATTCTGAACTAATTAAACAAACATTTCTATAGTAAAGTTGAAGAGGGGGAGAGAAGATTACACCTGAAGCTATATAGATCTATTATATAAAACTTCCTATTTTATTAAATAAAGAAGTTATCATATAACTTTCTTTTTTCCCCTCCCTGCCCCTGAACCTTAAAGATGGCTACTATTACATACAAATGTGTATATGTTTATTCTGTGTGTATGTGTGTATGTTGTGTATACATATATAAAATGCATTACATATTAATTTCATAAATATGTGAATGTGTAAATAATATATTAAAATATGTATACATATACATGCAGACATATTCTACATTCATATATAGATATATGCATGTGTTTGTATCTATTCAGTTCTTTCTCTGAATGCAAATAACACCTTTCTTCATAGTATTTTTGAGTATCCCAAACTCCCAAAGTAATCCCAAAGTAATTGGAGTTACTTGGGATATTTATAATAAAATAAAATGGTCTCTCATAGTTGTTCTTAAAACAATATTGTTGTTACTGCATACAACACTCTCTCAGTTTCACTCATTTTGTGTTTGATTATTTTGTATTTGATTATTTTATTTTTTCTAAAATCATCAAGTTCAACATATCTTAGAGCCAAGTAGTATTCCACCATAAACATATAGTACAACTTGTTTAGCTATTCCCCAGTAGATGAAGACCCTCACAATTTCTTGTTCTTTCATACAACAAAGAGGGCTACTACAAATATTTTTGAACAGATGTTCTTTTCCTTCTTCCTAATCATCTTGGGGAAAACACTCAATAGTAATATTGCTAAGTCAAAGGACACACAATTTAATAAATTTTTGCACATAATTCCAGATCATTCTACAAACATGGCCAGATCAGGTCAAAGATGCACAAACAATGAATTAAGATTCTAATTTTTCCACATTCCCTCCAACATATGTTGCTTTCCCTTTCTATTATTTTGGCCAATGTAGTAGGTTTAATATGATATCTGAAAGTTGTTTTAATTTTCATTTCTCTAATCAATATTGTTTGAGATATTTTTCATATAACTATATTTTTTTAAAAAATTTCTTCATCAAAAAAAAAACCTGCCTGTTTACATCTTTTGACCATTTATCAATTGGAGAGTTTTTTGTATGTGTAAAAATTTTCACAATATTCCTTATATATTTGTAACATTTTTATCTGAAATGATATATTTTTTCTTTCCATCCAATCTTGGCTATATTTTATTATATGTAATATTGTATTATATGTAATATTGTAATATATATTATGTTCTCTTTTGGATACAAATCCAGTAGAAACACTTCTGGATCAAAAGGTATGCACACAGCTTGATAGTTCTTTGGGAATAGTCTCAAATTGTTCTCCAAACTGGTTGAATCTCTTGACAACTACATCCCTCCAACATTCATTATTGTCTTTTTCTGTCATTTTATTCAATCTGAGAGTGTGTGGTGGAACCTTAGAGTTGCCTTAATTTGCATTTCTCTGATCAATAATGATTTAGAACACCTTTTTATATGACTAGAAATGTTGCAATTTATCCCTTGAATGTTAAATTTTTTTTCCCAGTTTACTGCTTTCCTTTTAATCTCATCTGCATTGGTTTTGTTTGTGCAAAAATCTTTTACCTTAATATAATGAAAATTATCCATTTTGAATTCAATAACATACTTCAGTTCTTCATTGGCCACAAATTCCTTCCTTCTTCACAGATCTGAGAGGTAAACTACGCTTTGTTGTTCTGATTTGCTTATATCACTCTTAATGTCTAAATCATAAACCCATTTCCATCTTATTTTGGTATACAGTGTTAGTTTTAGGTCAATGCCTAATTTCTGCCTTACTAATTTCCAATTTTCCCAGCAGTTTTTTTTTTAATCAAATAGTGAGTTCTTATCCCAAAAACTGGAGCCTTTAGGTTTGTCAAACATTAGATTACTATAGTCATTAACTATTTTGTCCTGTGAACATAACCTATTGCACTGGTTGACTACTCTATTTCTTATCCAGTATCAAATGGTTTTGATGACTATTGTTTTATAATATAGTTTTAGGTTTGGTACAGTCAGGCCACATATTTTGCATTTTGTTTCATTAATACCCTTGAAATGCTTGATCTTTTGTTCTTCCAGATGAACTTTGTTATTATTTTTTCCTACATGTGTAAAATCATTTTTTGGGAGTTTGATTGCATGGCACTGAATAAGTAGATTAATTTAGGTAGTATTGTCATTTTTATTATATTCACTCAGCCTTCCAATGAGCACTTGATAGTTTTCCAGTTGATTAGATCTAACTATTTTTGTGGAAAGTGTTCTGTAATTGTATTCAAATAGTTCTTGATTTTGCATTGGCAAGTAGAATCCTAAATGTACTATATTATCTACAGTTATTTTAAATGGCATTTCTCTTTGTATTTCTTGCTGCTGAATTTTGATGATAATATGTAAAATACTGATGATTTAAGTGGATTTATTTTGAATCCTGCAACTTTGCTGAATTTGGCAGGATTCCTTCTATTCTTATTTTTCCAAATAGTTTGCATATTGGAATTAATTGTTCTTTAAATGTTTGGTAGAATTCACATGTAAATTAAAATGGCCCTGAATATTTTTGGTTAGGGAGTTTATTAATAGCTTTTTCAATTTCTTTTACTAAGATGGGACTATTTAAGTAATGTATTTCCTCCTCTGTTAATCTGGGCAATCTACATTTTTGAAAGTATTCATCCATTTCACTTAGATTATTAGATTTATTGGCATGAAGTTGGGAAAAGAGCCCCTAATTATTACTCTAATGCCCTCTTCTTTGGTGGAAAGTTCATCCTTTTCATTCTTGATATTAACAATTTGATTTTGTTCTGTCCTTTTTCTAACCAAATTAACTAAAGGATTATCTTTTTTCTTGTTATTTTTTTCATAAAATCTGCTCTTAGTTTTATTAGTTCAAAATGTTTTTATTTTCAGTTTTATTAATCTCCCCTTTTATTTTCAGAATTTCAAATTTGGTATTTAATTGGAGGTTTTAATTTGTTACTTTTCTAGCTTTTTTAGTTGCAAGCCCAATACACTGATCTTCTCTTTCTCTAATTTTATTTAAGTAAGCATCTAGAGGTATAAAATGTTCCCTAACAATCGCTTTGGCTGCATCACATAAATTTTGGTATGTTGTCTCATTATTGTCATTCTCTTGGATGAAATTATCAATTGTATCTATGATTTTATTTTTTCACCCATTCATTCTTTAGGATAAGATTATTTAGTTTCAATTAATTTTTTTGTTCTATTTTTTGTTGGCCCTTTATTACAAGTAATTTTTATTGAATCATGATCTGCATTTAATTATTTAATAATAAAAGATGCATTTAATATTTCTGCCTTTCTGCATTTGATTTTGAGATTTTTATACCCTAATACTTAGACAATTTTTGTAGAAGTTCCAAGAACTGCCAAGAAAAAAGTATATTCCTTCCTGTTTTTATTCCATTTTCTCCAAATGTCTATCATACATAATTTTTCTAAAATTCTCTTTAACTCCTTAATTTCTTTCTGTAAGCTTTTTAACTTTTAAAAGAAACAGTTTTTTTTTCTTTCCTTTTTACCTTTTAAGCTTCTCTTTAGTTCTGTATTTGAAGATTATGTTTTCTGTTCAGCTCTGGTCTTTTCCTAAGAAATAAATGAAATTTACCTGTATCATTGAATTTCCATCTTTTTTCCCTGAAAGAAAATGCTTAATTTTGCTTAAATCCAAGTTCCTTTGCTTTCCAGAATATCAGATTCCAGGCCCTTTGATCTTTTATTGTGGAAACTGCTTAATCCTGGGTAATTCTGATTGTGGCTCATTGATTTTTGAATTGTTTCTTTTTGACTGCTTGCAATATTTTCTTCTTGATCAGATAATTCTGAAATTTAGCTATGATGTTTTTTTTCAAGATGATTTCCTGAAAGATGATGTCTAGACTCTTTTCATCATTGTTTTCAGAAAGTCCAATAATTCTTAGATTGCATCCTCTAGACCAATTTCCCAGTCAGTTGTTTTTCCAATGAGGTATTTTATACTTTCTTCTATTTTTTTCCTTTTTTTTCATTTTATTTGACTGATTCCTGATATTTTATTGAATCATTTATTTCCATTTGTTCAATTCAAAGTTTTAGTCAATTATTTTCTTCAGTTAGCTTTTTTAAAGTTCCTTTTGCTTTTGGTCAATTGAACTTTTAAATGAGTTGTTTTGTTCCATGGGTTTTTTCCCCCATTTCATAAATTCTGTTTTTCCACCTGTTTTCTTTTTTTCATTTTGTCAAATCTCTTTTGTAAGGAGTTATATGCTTTTTTTCAGATTTTACTGAATCTATTTAGTAAGGAATTTTCTTAAGATAATTTCTGTGTTTCCTTTTCCAAACTCTCCTGCAATGTTCTCGTTTCCTTTCCTCATTTTTCTTTTAACTCTCTTTTAAGATCCTTTTTGAATTCTTCCAAGAGAGCCTTGTGAGATGAGAACCAACTCATATAACCCTTTGGGTCTTCATCTGGAGATTACTTTCTTTTAGTATCCTCAGGGTTTGAGAACTGTTCTTCTCTTTCTCCATAAAACCTATATAAAAGTTATGTATGATAAGAGTTCTTTTTGTCTTATTACTCATTTTTTAAAGGTTGAGGTTTGCTCTTAATGTAAAGGGGAGACTGTCCCAAGCTTCCTCTACAGGCAACAACAACTACTCTGGTCTGTTCCTTCAGACTTCCTTTCTGTGCTGGGTGGGCATAGCTAAGTCTCACATTGTTCTGGAGTTCAGAGATTTGCTATTTGTCTTTTGTTTTTTGTATTGAATGTCTCTCAATTAATCTGATGATCAACTAGCTTCTGAACCTTGGGAGTAGCCAATGCTGCTGTATTTTGGCCCTAGCACTTAGATATCATATCATCCTAGGTTTCTGCACCTGTGCTCAGCTGCCTCCCCTATGTCTTTTCTAAAGTTCTTCCAAAATATCTTCTGCTGGAAATTTGTTACACTCTAAACATTTGTGTTTTTTGTCACTTCAAAACCAATTCAGAGGCTTGATTGGGTGTTGATCTTAGGGACACCAGGAAGAGCTCAGTTACAAACTTGTTTAGTCTCCTCACCTTGCTTCACCTTTCCTAGAGTTATTTAAAATAACTCTATTTCTAACTTTCTCTTCATTCAAGATCCTGTTGGTGATATATAGGAATCCTGATGATTTATATGGGGTTACTTTTTATCCAGCTACTTTGTTAATATTTTAATTATTTCATTTAACTTTTGAATTGAGTCCTTAAGTTTCTTCAAATGTATCATCCTATCATTTACAAAAGAGGTAGTTTTATCACCTCATAGCCAATTCTGATTATTTCTCCTCTAATTGCTATTGCTGGAATATCCAATGTGATATTGAATATTAGTGGTGATAGAGGTCAGCTTTGTTTCATACCTTATTTTATTAGGAAGGCTTCTAAATTATGCACATTACAATACTGCTTGTTGATGGTTTGGGGTACATGCTTCTTAGAAGTCTATTATTACTAAATTTTCATTTTTTAAAAAGAAATGTGTTGTATTTTAGAAAATGTTTTTTTCTGCATCTGACATAATTATAGGATTTTCATTAATTTAATGAATTTATATGACTGTGTTAATAATTTCCCTTATGCATACCTAGTATTCATATTCTTTGGTCATAATGTATAATCTTTGTTTCAATTTTTACTAGTATTTTATTTAGAATTTTGCATCCATGTTCATTAATGAAGTTGGTCTATGATTGTTTTTCTTTATTTTTAATATTTTTAGTCTTTGTGTATTAGGTATCAATATCATTTTTTTCATACGCATTTGGTAGGATCCCTTTTTGCCTATTCTAAATAAATTATTTAATATTGGAATTAATCATTCTTTAAATGTTTGTAGAATTTATTTCTAAATCCAACCAGTTTGGGTTTTTCTTCCTTAAGAAGCTTATTTGTAAAGATAATGTTGAATGTTGGAGGGGATGTGGGAAAACTGGGACACTGATGCAAAGTTGATGGAATTGTGAACAAATCCAACCATGCTGGAGAGCAATTTGGAACTATGCTCAAAAAGTTATCAAACTGTACATACCCTTTGACCCAATACTGTTACTACTGGGCTTATATCCCAAAGAGATCTTAAAGAATGGTAAGGGACCTGTATGTGCCAAAATGTTTGTGGCAGCCCTTTTTGTAATGGCTAGAAACTGGAAATTGAATGGATGCCCAACAATTGGAGAATGGCTGAATAAGTTGTGGTATGTGAATGTTATGGTATATTATTGTTCTGTAAGAAATGACCAGCAGAATAATTCCAGAAAGGTCTGGAGAGATTGGCATGAACTGATGCCCAGTGAAATGAGCAGGATCAGATCATTATATACTTCAACAGCAATACTATATGATGACCAAGTCAGTTCCATTTGTTCAATAATGAATAGAATCAGCTACACCCAGCGAAAGAATTATGGGAAATGAGTATGAACCACACCATAGTATTTCAAATCCCTCTATTTTTGTCTGCTTGCATTTTTGATATCTTTTTCATGTTATTTTTACCTTATTTCTAAGTCTGATTTATTTTGTGCAGCAAAATAACTGTATGGATATGTAAACATATTGTATTTAATATATACTTTAATATATTTAACATGTATGAGTCTACCTGCCATCTAGGGGAGAGGATGGGGGGAAGGAGGGGAAAAGTTGGAATAGAAGGTTTTGCAAAGATCATTGCTAAAAAATTGATGTAATAAAAAAGCTATAATAAAAAAAGAAGCTTAATTGTGCCTGTTCAATTTCTTTTTTCTAAAATAGATCTATTTACATGTATTATTTCCTTCTCTGCTAATCTAGGCAGTTTTTATTTTTGTAAATATTTTCCCATTTCACTTAAATTGTTAAATTTATTTGCATGTTTTTTTAAAGTATGCAGTTTTATTTATTTTTATGTTACTTTTTAAATAATAGCTCTATATACAAAACATATGCATGGATAATATTCAACATTGACCCTTGAATAAACTTCTGTTTCAACTTTTTCCCTCCTTCCCTCCACCCCCTCCCCAGATAGTCCCATACATGTTAAATATGTCAAAATATATGTACACATATTTATGTGCATATAATTTCACAAAAGAACTCCTTATTATCACTTTAATTTCATCTTTATTATGGGTATAGTCATCATTTTCATTTTTAATACTTTTGATGTTTTTTTAAATCATATTAATCTATGGTTTATCTATTTGATTACTTTCTTAATATTAACTCTTCATTTTTCTTTATTCATTCAATGGTTTTCTTACACTCAATGCTATTGCTTTAACTTTTAAATTTTAGGATTTCAATTTAATGTTTAATTAGAGATTTTTAATTTTTCTTTTTTCAAGTTTTTTTTTAATTGCATACTCAATTAATTGGTCTTCCCTTTCTCTATTTTGTTTGATGTAAGTATTCAGAAATATAAATTTTCCTCTGATTATTGCTTTTGCTGAATCCCATAGGTTTTGTTATTCTATATCTTCATTGTCATTCTCTTTAGTGAAATTGTATATCTGCTTTTAACTATAAAATGTTTATGCCTTATTATGTGATCAATCTTTATTTAGTTATATATAATTAATGCCTTACCTTAAAAAGGCCTGGGTCTCATCCAATGCCATCTCTAGTACTCCTGATCTCTGATTACTGGACTCCAATGATTCTGGAAGGGAAAGTAAGCAGGGGATCTTGCACAGCCCTCCCTCTCTTAAACCCAAATCAATTGGATGTCAAGGCCTCATTTGCCATGTCCTGGTCCTCTCTGAGGAGCAAAGAGAACCAACAACACTTCTATCATCCCTTTGAATTTTACAGTGAATTCAAGCTATTCACATTCACAATTACTATTTGTGTATTTCTCATTATTTCATTTTTTCCCTTACAATTGTCCTTTTTAGCCTCTCTTTTTAATTTAACTCTCTTCTAGTTTATTTCTAAACACTAATCTCCCTAAGCCATGCCCTTTTAAAGAATATCTCCCTTATCCTCTCCTAGTACTCTACCTACTTACTCTGCCCATCCCTCTAAAAAACTCTCCCTTTTCCTTTTCTGACACTCCTAAATTTTAATTTACACTTCTGTCTTGAAGTCTTCTCACCCTTATCCTGTCCTCTCTCTTTTTTTTATAAAGTTAAAAGACTTATATAAATAGAAAGACTATATAGATATAGATAGATATGTACATACATATATGTTTATTGATGTGTATATGAATGGATGGACGTACTTTATTTTCTCTTTACACCAGAACCTAAGACAGTAAAGTTCCAAGACATTTTTCTTTTTCCCCATAGCAGCTATCTATAGTTGGGTTTTTTCTTCTTTTCTTGCTCATTTTTATTCATTTTTATTTTATTTTAAGCAGCTTATTATTATCACTTCTAGTCCTGGGCTGTACAAAATAGTGCTTCAGATCCAAGATCCTTATGATTGTTATTTTCCTGATCTTTTTCTCAGACCCAATAGAGGGACTCTTCTCCAACTCCAAAATACAGTTAGAAGCCCCAGGCAATGTGCTGCAAATGCTCTTGTCCCTTCAGTGGCTATAACCTTCACCTTTCGCCTGTGTCTTGGAAGGGAAACCAGAGACTTTGCTTTTTTTTAAGTGCTCACAGATAGTAGTGTCCTTGTCACTTTGCAACAACACTCATGCTAGTTCCTCCTCACATCACCCACAGCTTTGGTTCAGCATGGCTGAGCCTGGCATTCTTTGACAACAGAGGATTCTTCAATCTTCCCTTACTCAAAAGTTTGGCTCTCACACTCTCTGTGGAGTGAACATTCCTGTGGTCAAGGCTGAGGCTGCCTATCAACCCATTTATCCCCAGGGTATGTTGTCTATCATTTCAGATGAGAAAGCCTCTAAGTGCTTGGGCTCCACTTAGAAGAAAATTTCATCACTGGGGTCTTTTCTGAAGTTTCCTGCTATAGCCCAATTCTTGTATAATTTTTGCCACTCTGTGTCCACCCATTGGTCATGTTCTGTCTTGCTTGTAAAGGAAATCTGGAGAGTGTAGAATGTTCTAACCTACTCCACCATCTTCTTAGAATAATATAATGTATTTTTGTCAATTGATCTTAAAAAAACTATTGAAGATATCTTTCTTAATTTCAATTATAAAACTCTACTTTCTCTCTAACCCCTGAAGCAATATTCTAATTTTAGAATATTGAGTTATTACATATGTGGATTCTCTTTAGGCCAGCAATACCACTCACTACTAGATCAGTATCCCAAAGAGATCACAAAAAAGGAGAAAATAACTACACATGTTAAATATTTATACTAGCTTTTTTGTGGTGACAAAATATTAGAAATTGATGAGATTCCCATCAATTAGGGAATGGCTTATGGAGGTAATAAAATACTATTGTGCAATAAGAAAAGATGAAGAGGCAGATTTCAGAATATCCTGGAAAGAATTTTGCAAACTGATGCCAGGTGAAAAAAGCAGAACCAGGAAGACAATGCATGCAATATCAGCAACGTTGCGTGATGATCACCTATGAATGACTCACCTCTTGTTAGCAACAAAATGATGAGAAGTACAAAGGCCTCACAAGGGAAAATGCTATCCACAATTAGTTAAAGAACTGATGGATTCTGAATACAGATTGAAGCATATTTTTCACATTATTCTTTTGTGGTTTTTTCTTTTGATTTGTTTTTTCTTTCACAACTGTGACTAATATAGAAATATACTTTTCATGACTGGACATTTATATCCTATATCAAATTGCCTACCATTTTCATAAGAGGGAAGAGAAGAGAGGGAGAGAAAAAATCAGAGCTCAAAATCTTGCCAAAATGAATGCCTAAAAATTGTCTTGAAATGTAATTGGGGGAAAAAACATTTTTATAAAATACATTGTCATGAACCTTGTCAATGGTTTATTTTGTGATGTGAATTCCATTAACATGTCAGTTTTGGTAAAAATCTTCAAAAATTCTCATATTCATTTGTAGACAGCTATAATTATCCATTTTCAATGTGATTTAAGATCAGAGGACATGCTGGGTAGAAACATAAATATTGTTGAGTCAGTTTTTAAGACAAATTCATTTTTGAAATGGAAATATACTTAGATACATACAGTCTGATGTTTATAGAACTACTTGAAGAGAATGGGACAGTCTGAACATGTGAGGTCAAGAACAATTAATCTCAACGAGGACAATAGTAAGAAAGAGTAAATTTTGGTACACTCCTGTCTTCACAAATTATTTAACACTGCTAGATAGGGTGAAAATTTGTTCAATGTTCTCGAAATGTTGGTATCCTAGGATGATATTTTAGCTGTTCCCTATGATTATTGATGTGTAGTCAATTCCATTCTGTACCATAATGTAGAAATTAATTCTGAATAATCTCCAAGTAAGAGATGATTCAAAATTTCATTTTTATTTCTATGGCTTTTGTGTTTTGAGGCTTTTATGCTTTTTTTTTAAAGTTGGAATGTGTTAGAGTACACATCCATGGATATGATATGCTTTTTTACCAAATGATACTCTTTTGGACCATGTCATCAATTATTTTCAAATCTCTGGATCTGTAGCAGAAAGAGTTAAATGTTTTGACTTTTCCTTTTTTTTTGTTTTTTAAAACACCAATAACTCTGCATTGCATATTTAACTATATGCATTTGATCTGAGAATTCACAGGACTTAACAAAGTTTTTAGAAAAGTAGCCAAGGATGTTATCATAGCCTTTTGATTTGACTGTCACCAGGGACTAACAAGTGCCAGATGTATTGGAGCTATGACAAAACAGTCTAATGACCTTGGGGTCTGCCTAAAGTAGATGCTCAAAAATAATTACAATCAGAAAGAGGATACCCATATTTTTGGGGAAAAAAAGATCAGATCCATTTTATTTTATTTTTTCTAATAACATGAAAAAATAATTTTCAACATTTAGTTTTGAAAGACTTTGAGTTCCATTTTCCTAACGCCCTCCCCCCTCAAAACAGCAAAACACAGGTCCAATTTCAAAACTGATTATCTTTGCTTAAGTTCATATCTTTTCCAAGCATTCATATTTTTTGTTAAGAACACCATTATAATGGTACTCCAAGTTTAAAACTTTAATGTCATCCTGTTTCTATCATTTCCCTCACTGTTAAATCAAATCAGCTTCTAAAGTCTTCTTGATTCTTCTACCACACTATCTCTTGTGCCAATGCCATTTTTTAAAATAACTTTTTATTGACAGAACCCATGCCAGGATAATTTTTTACAACATTATCCTTTGCACTCACTTCTGTTCCAACTTTTCCCCTCCCTCCCTCCACCCTCTCTCCTAGATGGCAAGCAGTTCTATACATGTTAAATAGGTTACAGTATATCCTAGATACAATATATGTGTGTAGAACCGAACAGTTCTCTTGTGGCACAGGGAGAATTGGATTCAGAAGGTATAAATAATCCGAGAAGAAAAACCAAAATGCAAGCAGTTTACATTCATTTCCCAGTGTTCTATCTTTGGGTGTAGCTTCTTCTGTCCATCCTTGATCAATTGAAATTGAGTTAGATCTCTTTGTCGAAGAAATCCACTTCCATCAGAATACATCCTCATATAGTATCGTTGTTGAGGTATATAATGATCTCCTGATTCTGCTCATTTCATTTAGCACCAGTTCATGTAAGTCTCACCAGTCCTCTTTGTATTCATCCTGCTGGTCATTTCTTATGGAACAATAATATTCTATAATATTAATATACCACAATTTACTCAACCATTCTCCAATTGATGGGCATCCATTCATTTTCCAGCTTCTAGCCACTACAAACAGGGCTGCCACAAACATTTTGGCACATACAAGGCCTTTTCCTTTCTTTAGTATCTCTTTGGGGTATAAGCCCAGTAGTAGCATTGCTGGATCAAAGGGTATGCACAGTTTGATAACTTTTTGAGCATAGTTCCAAATTGCTCTTCAGAATGGCTGGATGTGTTCACAATTCCACCAATAACGTATCAGTGTCCCTGTTTATCCACATCCCCTCCAACATTCCACATTATCTTTCCGTCATTCTAGCCAATCTGACAGGTGTGTGGTGGTATCTCAGAGTTGTCTTAATTTGGATTTCTCTGATTAATAATGACTTGGAGCATCTTTTCATATGACTAGAAATAGTTTCAATTTCTTCATCTGAGAATTGTCTGTTCATATGCTTTGACCATTTATCAATTGGAGAATGGCTTGATTTCTTATAAATTAGAGTCAATTATCTATATATTTTGGAAATGAGGCCTTTATAAGAACCTTTGACTAAAAATGTTTTCCCAGTTTATTGTTTCCCTTCTAATCTTGTCTGCATTAGTTTTGTTTGTACAAAAATTTTTCAATTTGATATAATCAAAATTTTCTATTTTGTAGTCTTTAGTTCTTCTTTGGACATAAATTCCTTCCTTTTCCACAGGTCTTAGAGGTAAACTATCCTATGCTCTTCCAATTTATTTATAATCTCATTCTTTATGCCTAGATCATGAACTCATTTTGACCTTATCTTGGTATACAGTGTTAAGTATGGGTCAATGCCTAGTTTCTGCCATATTAATTTCCAATTTTCCCAGCAATTTTTGTCAAATAATGCATTTTTGTTCCAAAAACTGGGGTCTTTGGGTTTGTTAAACACTAGATTATTAAAATTATTGACTGTTTTGTCCTTTGAACCTAACCTATTCCATTGATCAACTAGTCTATTTCTTAGCCAATACCTGATGGTTTTAGCTGCTTTATAATATAATTTTAGATCTGGCACTGCTAGGCCACCTTCATTTGATTTTTTTTTCATTAATTATTTTGAAATTCTTGATCTTTTGTTTTTCCAAGTGAACTTTGTTGTTATTTTTTCTAGGTCATCAAAATGTTTTTTGGGAGTCTGATTGGTATAGCACTAAATAAATAGATTAGTTTAGGTAGTATTGTCATCTTTATTACATTTGCTTGCCCAGTCCAAGAACATTTGATATTTTTCCAGTTGGTTAGATCAGACTTAATTTGTGTGAAAAGTGCTTTGTAGTTTTGCTCATAAAGTTTCTGATTTTCCCTTGGCAGATAGATTACTAAATACTTTATACAATCAGTAGTTATTTTAAATGGAATTTTTCTTTGTAACTCTGACTGTTGGGTTTTGTTAGTGATATATAAGAATGCTGATAACCTTTATGGGTTTATTTTGTATCCTGCAACTTTGCTAAATGTGTGGATTGTTTCTAATAACTTTTTAGTAGAATCTCTGGGGTTCTCTAAGTATACCATCATATCATCAGCAAAGAGTGATAATTTGATTTCCTCATTGCCTGTTCTTATTCCTTTAATCTCTTTCTCAACTCTTATTGCCAAAGCTAACATTTCTAATACAATATTAAATATTAATGGTGATAGTGGGCAACCTTGTTTCACTCCTGATCTTATTGGGAATGGTTCCAGTTTGTCCCCATTACATATGATGCTTACTGATGGTTTTAAATAGATGCTACTGATTATTTTAAGGAAAAGTCCATTTATTCCTATACTCTCAAGTGTTTTTAATAGGAATGGATGTTGGATTTTATCAAATGCTTTTTCTGCATCTATTGAGATGTTCATATGGTTTTTGTTAATTTGGTTATTAATATGGCCAATTATACTGATAGTTTTCCTAATATTGAACCAACCCTGCATTCCTGGTATAAATCCTACTTGATCATGGTGCATTATCCTGGGGATGATTTTCTGTAGTCTTTTTGCTAATATCTTATTTAAGTTTTTAGCATCAATATTCATTAGGGAGTTCTGTCTATAATTTTCTTTCTCTGTTTTCAACCTACCTGGTTTAGGTATCAGTACCATGTCTGTGTCATAAAAGGAATTTGGTAGGACTCCCTCATTCCCTGTTTTTTCAAATAGTTTATAAAGCATTTGGGGCTAATTGTTCTTTGAATGTTTGGTAGAATTCACATGTAAATCCATCTGGTCCTGGGGATATTTTTTTAGGGAGTTGATTAACAGCTTGTTCTATTTCTTTTTCGGAAATGGGATATTTAAGCAATTTACTTCCTCCTCTGATAATCTGGAAGCCTATATTTTTTGGAGGTAGTCATCCATTTTGCTTAGGTTATCAAATTTATTGGCATAAAGTTGGGCAAAGTAACTCCTTATTATTTCTTTAAATTCCTCTTCATTGGTGGAAAGTTCTCCCTTTTCATTTTTATGACTACTAATTTGATTTTCCTCTCTCCTTTTTCTAATCAGATTTACTAAAGGTTTATAAATTTTATTGGTTTTTTCATAAAACCAACATTAGTTTTTTTATTAGCTCAATACTTTTTTTTTACTTTCAATATTATTAATTTCTCCTTTTCATTTTAGAATTCCAAGTTTAGTAATTGATTGGGGGTTTTTAATTTGGTCTTTTTCTAGCTTTTTAAGTTGCAAGCCCAATTCATTTATCTTCCCTTTCTCTATTTTATTCAAGTAACCCTCCAAGGATATAAAATTTCCCCTTATTACTGCTTTGGCTGCATCCCACAAATTTTCAATGCCATTTATTTTACTTAGATGACTACTACCTTAGTTTAGGACCTTATCTTCCCTCAGGTCTATTAAATTGCTATAATTTCCTATCTGCACTCTACCCTTCCAGCATCTTCTCTCTTTCAGTATCCTACATGTAATATTCCTAATGCACAGTTATGACAATGTCATCCATCTCTCATCTAAAAATAGCCAAGGGCTCTATATTGTCTCTAAATAAAATGTATATTAATCCTAAAGTCAAGAATCTAAAATTATCTACTCTGATTTCAACCTACTTATTCAACTTATATGACAGAACTCTACAACTTACTTTCCAGGCAAACTATTCTACTAGATGTTCCCTACATTGCCCATAGTTTCTTCTATCTTCAACCTTTAGCCTAAGATTCTTTAAAATTTGGAAAGCCTCTTCTTCCATTATCTAATTTTCTTCCAAGTTCAGCTGTTTTCATATCCTTCATAAAGCATTTTCTAGTCTACTAATTGACTCCCTGTCTCAAAATGTGTTGCATTTAACTATGTGTATATATTTTGGGTTTGTAATAGACTAAAAACTCTAAGAGAAAAGAGAATTTTCTCAGCATCCAGACCAGTTCAAAACATAAATTTCATTTTCACTATGTAACAACAAAATAATAAAAGTCAATTGTGTTAACTTTTTCATATTAACTGTTTTTTTTCATTTTTTACTTTTATTTTCTCTTTTAAAATTCATTTAAAATTATTTTTATAAAGTTAACTTATTTGAAACTCAGTGAACTTTTCTGCTTATTTTGAAGCATAGGGAAGATGTGAAAGTGATAGACTAATTGGCTAGGAGGAATGCATGACATATTGATGCATCTAGGGACTGAGGATGAAATATAGAATTATGGCAAAGGAACCATTCCATCATGCCATCATAGAAAATTCTCCCTATGAGTTGTCAGTTTGCCAAGGGCTAACATGAAGTATTTGATTATTGAAAGACAGTTTAATGGACATGTTAACTATCAGTTCCTTTATATTTTCAAAGCTTTACTTCACATTAAAGCTGATCATCCTAAAACAACATGTCTGGATCATATTATCTTAGTTTCCCAAAGAAATGCTTCACTGAGTTAAGATTTAGTGCTATGTCCTCAAACTTTATTGAGATTCTATATAAAAATCCATTTGAAGAATGACTGCATCTTTTGCCAAGTTGAAGTTTAATAGTCTTCATCATGTAACCCAATGTCCCTCATATAAGGGCCCATGTAATAAATTACTCCTTAAATTCAGACCTGGAAAAAGTTTGGCTCTCCAGATGAACTTGGATGCTTTCTTTAATCAATGAAAACGAGACATTTTGTTTTCTCTCTGTTATCTCTGTCTTTGTCTCTGTCTCTGTCTCTGTCTCTCTCCTCTCTCTCTCTCTCTCTCTCTCTCTCTCTCTCTCTCTCTCTCTCTCTCTCTCTCTCTCTCTCTGTGTGTGTGTGTGTATGTGTGTGTGTGTCTTCTATATGTCTCTTTCCTTTTGCAATCAGAAAATTTTGAAATAAATTCAGTGCTAAATAGCAGTAACTAGTTCATGGCAGGTATTTAGAAACATTCATTCCCTAGATCTTGTTAGATAGACTTTTGTCCTGGCCTATTTTTAATCATCTAGTTAATATGTGTTTAACCTTGCAAGTTATCTTAAATAGCAATTAAGCCTGTTTATAGAATATAATTCCTAAATAAATACAATAATGTGAACATTATTACCTGTTACATTTTGTTTTATTGCTTTAATGCAAAAGAAATGTTCGAACCTATCTAGTACCTACATTTGAACCCTCAATGGGATTATTGGAAGTTATTTGTATTAGGCATTACTAGTTATTTTTCAAAATCCTAGATAGAGGAGTATTTTCCTTCTCAGTAACCTAATATTGGAGTGGCAATTTCAAGCAGAGTTTGCCAGTATGTTTGATTTGGACAAGGATTCACAAACATTCCTTATTATTATGAAGCTGGATATTCAGTATTGACATAATAGATAGTTTTGTTGGAATAGACAGTTTAGATTAAATCTGTTGTATTATTCTCATCTCTAGGTGTCATATTTTCTGAAGGGTAGTATTTTTAGGCTTGAGCAAATAGACCTGTAAAGAAAATTGTAAGAATGCTGCATGAAGATTGGTTGAAGAATAAGAGGTGTTTCTGATGAAGAAGAGATGACTCAATAGGTGACACTTTAGTTATCTTCAAGTATTTGAAGGACTGAGATGTTAATAAAGGATTAAAACTATTCTTGGTATCTGATTTTGAAGAAAAAAAAGTTCCTAACAGTTAAAATTATCTAAAACTAAATCAAGATGAAGGAGGAGATAGCTCATTTTTTCTCAGAGGAAGTTTTTAGTTGGTGTTAAATGATCACTTTCTGAGTTATTTCTGTGTTGAATTATACAGATTGAAAGGAATGACTTGTGAGGTTTCTTCCACTTCTGGGATTTCATTAATTTCTTAGAAAATTAGGAAGTATTAGTTAACTATGCATAGTCAGTTATAAAGCTATTGGGTATAAGATACCATGCTGAGGAAAAGAACACATAAAACACAACAATTAGGGAAACACCCAGGGCTATTCCTACAAATCCTTCAGTTACTTAAAAAAAAAAAAGGCAACAACAATAAAAAGAAGGTGAGAAATAACAGTACATCAGGCATAATGCTACTTTTAAAAGATCCAGATCTTTGGAACAATATTCCCACCTGTAAGATTTTATCACTATCAACTGAGAATAACGAAGTGGTAATAAAATTAAAATCTAAGAATATAAGATGAGTCATGAAGACTCTGATAGAAGATAGAAAGAAATCAGAGAAAACACTTCCAAAATATTTTTACCTGATTGTGTCACTCATTAGTTTTCTGGAAAGCATTTTAGATGCCATCTAGTACAACTCCCTCATTTTACAGTTTAAAAAAAGCCTCAAAGTATGGCTTATAAATATGAGGCAGGATTTAAAAACAAAATTTCCTAATTCCAAGGCCAACTTTTTTTCCACTATACCATGACAAGTTTTGTATAATATATGTTGTCAATTACTAGGCCTTCACAAAAAATATGTATAGACATTTAATAATAAGATATATGTATATATAATATACAAATACATATATGCATATGTTTATATGTATGTATGGGTATATATTTGCTGCTCGTGGCTGCTACTTGTTTGTCTAAATGAAATGGTCTAAATGAAGTTCCCAGGAGATGTTAATAGATAAAAAAAAAAATCTAGATCAAAAGTACAGGTGGATATTCCCACTACATGATTAAAAGTGAGGAAAAAGTTAGTTACTTCCATTTGACTGTTTTTCTCACTTTTCAATTATTAGCACTTAAAATGGAAATGTTTCATTCCAACATTTTGAAAGTGTATATACTTTGTGATTCATTTCATGAAATAAAAATTTAATTCTATTGATGTAGATGTCACCCTTCTGCATCATAGGCTTATAACCAGCTTACCATATACTCACAACATAATGTAACAATTATCTTACCTTATTTCCCTTGAAATTCACCACCACAAGGCTATCATGGATTTTTCCAAGTGATGTGTGTATTCCAATACACTACAAAAAGATCTGTTGTTGTTGTTTTTTTTAAATTAATGAGTAATCAAGCAGTGATAAGAAGCAATCAAGTTTCATAGACCAATCATTACTTTCTTCAAATTCAGTTTTATTTCATTTCCATTGGGACAAGGATGACATATTTTAGTCTTCACTCATGTAGATGAATGCATCCAAAAATATTTTCACAATCCCTAAAACATCTTGCTGTATAAACATTCCAATATAAATCAAGTTTCAATTGAACATTATAGTAATACTCTGATGAAGGAAGTAATGGCAATGCTTCAAATTCACATCTTTAGTTTTAGAGAAATGACTTTTTCTGTAATCTTGCTTGAAGTGGCTCCCAAGGATATGATAGAAGAGAGATGGAATGGTCTATTAATATTAAGAAGATATTAAGTACCTATTTCAATGCATCCAAATTATAGGAATGTCTTTAGACTATGAGAAGAAATGGATTGTTACATGTCCTGATTTGCATTTGGAAATCATACTAGTTTCTTGAAAAAACACAGGAGCAGAAATAACATATTCATTTTCTTCATTTTGAAGAACAACAGGCTAAATCCCCCTGACCCACCTCCTCTTATTCACACAAATAGCATTCATTTATATCAATATTATTTATACACTTGGATTTTCTACACTGCTCATGCTCCTTCCCAATTACAGTTGAATTTGCACTCTTTCTGACAAGAGAAGAATACATTCAAAAGTGAGCTAACAAAACTATCCTCCTGGTTCTTATAAAAACCATGAACACTAAAACAACTATAGTGAAATATTTTCCCCATTATAACTTTAAAATCTAGGACAAATTTCAATGACAATTACTTTGATAATTAAAGCATCCTTACCTGAAATTACAATGATACATTTTATCTCACTGCCAATTCTTAGAGGAATCCATATTTTTAAATATAAAATTAAAGATTTTAACTGCCTTGAATTCCTTTACAAAGCATTTCCTTTAAGATAACCTCCAGTTCCCTCAAACATATGTATTTTAATAATTAAAATGTAAGAAAGTTTTCAATTAGAGAGAGAAGTGATCTCAAGGGTAACTAAGACACAAACTATATATGGCTTTCCATATTAAAAAGTCAATACCTCTAATTGCACTCAGAAGAAAAAAAAACTGAAGCAGAGATACAATAAGATCTGTGCAAGTAATAGAAGTACAAAGTATTATTCTCTTGTAATTGAAGTTTTCAGAGGTATTCAAAGTTAGGTGGTAAAATCACAGATGGCAGAAAAAGATGCCTTTCTAAATTCTAGTTTAGGAAGTCTTTATTTTTTATTTTACATAGATTTATTTTTGCTGGTAATAAATGCAAAAATTACTAAATTAAATTCCATACCACCTATAATTTTAAATGTAATATTTTGAATAAGTAAGTACACAGAGATAATATCAGAATATAGCTTGGGCACTAGATAAAGAGCTTCTGTGTTTTTATATATATTCCCTCTTTGGTCAATAGTCAATAAATATTTATTCAGTGATTGCTGTATGACAGGTACTTACTGTACTAAGTCCTGTAGCTGAAATGCAAAAAACAAAACAAAACAAAACAAAACAAAACAAAAAACCAAAACCAAAAAACAATACTTTCTCTGCCATCAAAAAGGATACAATCTAATGGAGGAAAACAAAACTTAATAGAAAATTGAAAAGTCAAGGTGGATGGTTAGTAAAACATGATGGAGATATCAGTCAAAGAAGTCTTCTACCATCTAATCAGAGAGAGATGTAAAGATGGAGTAAAGAACAAAGACTGACATTTATACTCATATGAAAAAATGCTCTAAATCACTATTGATTATAGAAATTCAAATGAAGACAACTCTAAAATATCACTAATTGACTAATTAATTGATGACTAATGTGATAAGAAAAGATAATGATAAGTATTTGAGGGGATATGGGAAAACTGGGACACTAATGTATTATTGGTAAAATTGTGAACTGATCCAGTCATTTTGGAAAGCATTTTAAAACTATGCCCAAAGGGCAATAAAACTGTGCATATCCTTTAATCCAGCAGTGTCACTACTAGATCTGTATCTGTATACTATACTAAAGAGATCATAAAACAAGAAAAAGAAAGATAGTATTTTTACCTTTTTTGTTGCTTTTCCTTTCTCGTGGTTTTTTCCCCCTTGGCATAATTTTTTTTTTTTTGCACCTGAAAAATACGGAAACGTTTAAAAGGATTGTACATATTTAATTTATATCAAATTGCTTACAGTTCTGAGGAGGGGAGAGGTAAGGGAATGAAGGAGAAAAAATTTGGAATGCATAATCTTACAAAAATTAATATTGAAAATTATTTTTATGTGTATTTGGGAAAAATAAAATGCTATCAAGAAGGGGAAGAAAAAGAGCCAAAGCTGATAAATTCTTACTAGATAATGCAATTAATCCAAATTGGGGCATGAAGGAAAAGCCAGTCAGAGAAGACCCAAGATAATGTAGTCAGATAAGAAATCTCCTCTGTGACTCAATGTGTTCCCTTACAAAATCTTTGAAATGCTGATTAGAACAAATGGGATCACTTGATTTTTAGGCTAATTTCTGTCCTTCAATATAACTGAGTAAATCACTTGACTTCTTTGAGATAAGACATATAGTAGATACTACAAAATTCATATTTTCTTTCCTCACTTTCCATTTTTATTTACTTCAGGGATATAATATAAAAATCAAGTGACAATATGGATAACAATTTGCTTTGAAAAGTTTGGAGAACTTCTTAGAAAAAATACTATATATCTATATAAGGAGTGTTAATATGTTCTAAAAGCTAGACTATCACATGAAAGAAAGATGGTAGAAATGCAAGACTATTTTAATGAATCATCAAAGAAAAATTGCTAAAGAAACTTACTTTAGCTAAAGAAAGCAGATAATATCAGTGCCACGACACCGCTTAATAAATCTTTGTGTAAGTGAAGACAGAAAATCACAGTAGATGATAGGACACAAGGAATACTTAGGAATACTAAGTTCCAATATTACCTCACATATGTTTGTAATTCTGGACATATCACTTAAAATTTCTGTTCTTGACTTTCCTTATCAGCCAAGATGAAGAATGTTCTTGTACCTCAAATACATAGTTAGCATTTCCCCTATCTTTAATCTATTAAGGTCCTCCTTAGGAAAAGGTAAATTCTCTCACCCAAAAGCTTGATATGTGGAATATGAAAGGAGAAAAAAGTGGCATTAGACAATTTGAATGAGTATCAATGCCAACCACATGAGAATAAATCTAAAAATAAAATCTGGGAAAAAATGTGAAGAATGTAATGCTTCAGGAGATAATACATTGTTCATCATTGAATAACCTAAAGCAAAAGTCCCTTATTTGAGATGTTATAGAAGGGATTATTATAAAGATGAGATGGCTTCCAAAATTCCTTAGAAAACTACAGCTAAGTATAATGCTTCATTAGTAATTTATAAATAGGATGGGTTTCTCAGGTCTTATTTAACTGTCAAAAACTGTGATTAGATGATTTTCTCTTTCACAAGAAAGGAAACTGTGTATATTCTTAAATTCTACTATTTTAGAGAGACAGTTAGGAGGTACAATGGACAAAATGCTAGGGATGGAGTCAGGATGACCTGAGTTCAATTCAGCCTCCAACATTTATTAGCTGTGTGATCCTAAGCAAGTGACTAAACTCTTCTTTATCTCAATTTCCTCACCTTTAAAATGAACTGCAGAAGGAAATGGTCAACCACACCAATATCTTTGCCAAGAAAATCTCAAATGTGATCACAAAGAGTCAGACACAAATAAAAATGAGTGACACAAGATCATAGGCTTTAGAGTAGAAAAGATTTACTTTGAATTAATTCAATACCTTCACTCTTATTTTATAAATGAAGAATCAGTGACTCAGCAAGAATAAGTGCTTATTCCCATTTCTCTTTTACTTCCTTTCCATAGTACCATTTCTCCTTCTACAACCCTATTTGAGACTTTTATTATAGCTCTCATTTTTGAGCCTGCATTATTTTGGTGAATTCATTTAAACTCAATATTGTTCATTCTCCTAATATTTTATAATGGAGGGGGTGACCCAAAGAGAACAATAGCCACTTCCAGTTCTAGATTTGTAATGCTATCTATGACTATCATTATTATTGCTTCCTAATATCTGCATCTTATCATTGGACACTATTTCCCTTTTCACTATCTGTGTGAAAATATAACTCTCATCACATCACTCCATTAGGTTGAAATATTTAGTGTTTGTTCATTGTTTGCCAAATAGAATCCAAAGTTCTTATATTGCGATTTGAGACATTCAAAATTGAGCCAATCTAACTTTCCAGATATTTTTTTTCATGATTTCCTTTTCATATACTCTGGTCTAGACAAATTTTATTATTTCCTGTTATCTAAAACTAACTTTTTTATCCTGATTATTTTTTTCCTAATTTATTATTCCTATCTCTGTGGCTCTGTTCATATATTCCCCTATAGTTTGTTTTTCTTACTCATCCACCTTTGAATTATATTAACCATACATCAAAAGCTAGTTCAGAACTGACTCCATCATCATGGTTTCCCTGACCACTTTTACTTCACAGCCACAATTAATCAATTCTTCCTTGGACCTCCTATAGCTTGCTATATCTATACACTTGGATTATTCTAATTTGAATTTTTAGGAATTTATATACTTCTCTTCCTTTTGAAAAATAAATTCTTTAGTAGATAGGATTGGCTCTATTTTCATTTTTAAATTCTTAGCAGGATGATTTGCTTACAGTAGACAAGTTATAAATATCCAGTGAATTTTTTTGACATAATTTTGACTTAAGATTTCATTGTAATATTTTAATAAGAAGCATTTGTCTAGCCCTTTTAGCTGAATTACTTAGAACTTGCTACTGACTTCCCAAATCCCAATATGGGCCAATTAATTTTATTCAGACAAAATTATTCTATGGCACTTAACCAAAAATCTTAATCCAAAATACTCATTTTACAAATTTCCAATTGGTTACAATAAATTCCAGGTCCTCATCATCTGACACATTTATTATTACAGTTGCCTTCTACCTAATATGTCTGCCTCCTGTCTCTTACTGGTTTAATCTATTCTCCACCAAACTAGTGGAGTATTTTTTTAAAAGACCCATTCCTTAAATCACTCTTTGGCTTAAGAACCGTTAATGGTTTCTATTGTCTTTTGGATGCCAACCAAGCTCCTTAGCCTGGCATGCAAGATCCCACATAATCTAGTACCACCTTAACTACGAAATTTTATCTTTTTCAGCCCAAGAACTGTCTACTCTTTGAAACCTTTCTTCATCAAACTTATCCCATAATAATTTTTTCTATTGCCTTAATTTCTGTAATGCATGTTCTCTAAATATTCTGTGACTTAACATTTGCATAAATAATCACAAATAACACATAATTTGAGAGCTGGAAGAGATTTATGTGAATACATCAATCCATAACAAGTGGAATCTTAAGTATATGTCTTGTTTTATTCTTTATTTAGTTCATATATATGTCTTGTATTTTCAAACTGATTATAGATGCTTTGAGGAAAGGGAACATATTATATTTTTTCATATTCATCATAATATTTTTGCAAGATTCTGAGTTCCAAATTTTCCTCCCCCCTTTAACAATTTATTTATTTAATAGTTTTGAATTTGTCAATACTTGAATAATTCTTCAATATTTGAATACATTGAAAACATTTTTACATTTGCTTTTAAAATATTTGAGTTCTATGTTCTCTCTCTTATACCAATCCATAATTAAGAAACCACATGTAAAGTAATGAAAAACATTTCCATAAATATGAAGTTGTAAAAGAAAACATAGATCTCACACTCTAATGAAAATTAAAATACTCAAGAAAAATTAAGTTAAACAGAAAGAGAGAAAGAGAGACAGAGACAGAGACAGAGAGAATTCTTCAATCTGTATTCAGACACAATCAGTTCCTTTTCTGGGTGCGAAAAGGATTTTTCATCATAAATCCTTTAAAGTAATTGTGGATAATAGTACCACTAAAAATAGCCAAGTTATTTACAGCTGGTCATGCCAGAACTTTGTATATAGTACAGCTTAAGTTCATGTAGAACTTTCAATTTTTGAACTTTGGGAGATAACTAAAAACCATTACATTGAATTCCCAATCCCTATATTTATGCCCACCTGCATTTTTGATTTCCTTCACAAGCTAATTGTACAATATTTCAGAGTCTGTTTCTTTTTATACAGCAAAATAATGTTTTGGTCATGTATACTTATTGTGTATCTAATTTATATTTTAATGTATTTAACATCTACTGGTCATTCTGCCATCTAGGGGAGGGGGTGGGGGGTAAGAGGTGAAAAATTGGAACAAGAGGTTTGGCAATTGTTAACGCTGTAAAGTTACCCATGCATTTAACCTGTAAATAAAAGGCTATTAAATTAAAAAAAAAAAAAAAGAACTTTCAATTTTTTTTTTCCTAAGAGCATCCTGCTCATCATTTTTCATAGAACAATAACATCACACACACATACACACACACAAGTTTGTTGTGCCATTCCCCAATCGATGGGCATCCCCTCAATTTCAATTTTTAAACCCTGAGAAGGGGAGCTGCTCTGAATATTTTTGATCATTTAAGTCATTTAGGTAATTTTACTTTTTTTCAAATCTCTTTTGGTATTCATGCCTACTAGTGGTGTTGTTAGGTCAAAAGATATGCATGAATTTATAGCCCTTTGGGCACAGATCATATTTTTTTTTATCATTTATCAATGGGACATAGCTCTTATTTTTTATAAATTTGTTCTATGTTTGAGAAATAAGCCTTATCAGAGAAAATGGCTTTGAATTTTTTTAATTATTATTGTGAACTGTATTTTCCCCCAATTTATTTTCTCCTTTTACTCTATCCTTCCTCAAAAGTGTTTTGGTACTGACCACTACCTCTCCCAATATATCTTATTTTTTAATCATTCTCCTCCCCTTTCTATATCTCATTCCTCCCCTATTTTCCTGCAGGGTAAGAGAGATTTCTATATCTATGTTGAGCATATGTATGATGACCACATTTAGCACCCAGAGTATATTAAAATCAGCTGGAGTTAGAATAAGGAAAAATGCTTGATCTTTATTCTTTCTGGAGGTGAAGGGGAATGGGCATACAAAGTGAGAGCCTTCACTACCCGAATCCGGCCAGCAGTGCCTCTGCCTCTCTCACTCCACCCACCAAATCGTCTCTATGTCATCTCCTATACAACACATTAAAACTTGCACAGAGAGTGGGCGGAGCCATTCTTTCTCCAAACATAAATTAATAGAGTATTGTCCAATTGCTATTTAGCCTCACTTGCTTGGGACCTCAGAGCAACGACTCAAGAGATTCAGCCCATTACACATATGTGTTATTTCTTCTTTGAACCAATTCTGATGACAGTAAGGTTTACTCACTCACCAGCTGTTCATTCTCTTCCTCTCCATTTTAAAGCTTTTTCTTGCCTCTTTTTTAGGGCAGATAATTTGCACCATTCCATCTCTCTATTTCCCTTTCTCCCAGCACATTTCTCTCTCATCTTTTAATTTCACCATTTTTTAAAAAAGATATTATCCCTTCATGTTCAACTCACACTGTGCCCTCTGTCTATATATACTCCTAACCACCACAATAATGAGAATGTTCTAATGGGTTATGAGTATCATCCTCCCAAGTAGAAATGTAAAGAAAAAAATTAACCTTATGAAGTCACTTATGATATTATTTTCCTTATGCCTTTTCAGTGTCCTATATTTGAAAATCAAATTTTTCATTCAGCCCTGGTCTTTTCATCACGAATAGTTAAAAATCCTCTGTTTCCTTGAATGACCACTTTTCCCTCAAAGGATTATACTCAATTTTGCTGGGTAGGTGATTCCTAGTTATAATCCTAGTTCCATTTCTCTTTGAAATATCATATTTCAAGCCCTCCAGTCCTTTAATGTGTAATCTTGTGTTATTCTGACTATGGCTCAACTATTTTTAAATTGTTTCTTTCTGCATGCTTGTAATATTTTCTCCTTGACCTGGGAGTTCTGAAATTTGGCTACAATATTCCTTGGAGTTTTCATTTTGGTATTTCTTTCAGTAGGTGATCAGTGTTATCTTTCAATTTCTATTTTACCCCCAGTTCTAGAATATTAGGAAAGTTTTGCTTGATAAATTTTTTGAAAAATGATGTCCAGATTATTTTTTGATATGACTTTCAGATAGACCCATACATTGTAAATCATCTCTCCTAGATTTTTTTTCCAGGTTAATTTTTTTTCCAATGAGATATTTCACTTTTTTTTCTATTTTTTCCTCTCTTTTTTTTGTTTTGTTTTATTGTATCTTGATTTCTCATAAAGTCATTAACTTCCATTTGCTCAATTCTATTTTTAAGGAATTATTTTCCTCAGTGAGCCAATTTTGCTTTTTAAGGCATTCTTCTCCTCATTAGCTTTGTGTATTTCCTTTTGTACCACTCTCAATTCTTTTCCTAATTTTCCCTTTATCTCTCTTATTTGATTTTCAAAATCCATTTCAAAGTTCTCTATGGCCTGAGACCAATCTTTACTTTTCTTGGAGACTTTGGATATAGGAGCTTTGACTTTGTTATCATCTTCTGTGTGTTTTGATCTTCCTTGTTACCATAATAACTTTCAATGGTCAGAAAAGTTTTTGTTATATGTTCATTTTCCTAGCTTATTAATCAGCTTTTAACAGACACTGTATCAAGTACTGCATATTTAAAAAAAAAAAAGAAAAAGAAAAGAAAAGAAAGAAAAATGGCTCTCTACTGTCAAGTTCCTTACAATTTAATGAAAAGAATTACAAGCATTGTGAAGGAATCAGTAAAAAGGGTGAGTTTGGGTTTTTTTTTTTTTTTGAAATTACATCACAGACAAAATCTCATATTCATTTAATATACATTTGTCAAGTACGTGAGGTAGATGGCAAACTAGTTGCTGGAAAAACACAGATTGGTCATTTTTTTCTACACACAAAATTAGATTTGACAAGGAAAATAATTGCAATTTTAAGTTACTTAACCCATTTGAAATTTATTTTTTATCATTATTTTGGAAAGTAATTCAGTGTCTGTCTTCAAGAAGACTCTCACTTCATCTCTTCTGGCAATGATTCATAATCTTTCAGTTCAGCTGTTATGAATTTAGCATGATAGGTTTCTATTCCATACTTAAAATTTATACTAAGTTTGAAGTCAGTAAAATCCTCAGAGCAATAAGATGAAAAGAAAACTAAACACACACACACACACACACACACACAAACACACTTACACTTACACAATCAGTATCACAATTTTGCAAAGGATGATATATTACTCTGGAAGAAACTTTGAAGGTACAAATTCCTCTTTTCATAAGTGAAAAACTCTGGCTTATTTTGTAATTTGACTGATCTAGAATCATATCAGTATAAGAGAGCATTTTTTTTTTTTTGCAAATTAAGACAACTCTGAGATACAACCTCACGTGTCAGATTGGCTAAGATAACAAGAAAAGATAATGATAAATGAATGGAGAGGATGTGAAAAAGTTGGGACATTAATGCATTGTTGATAGAGAGCAATCTGAAACTATGCCTAAAGGGCTACAAAACTGGGCATACCCTTTGACACAGCAGTGCAACTAATGGGTCTACATACCAAGGAAATTATAAAGGAGCAAAAAGAACCCACATGTACAAAAATGTTTGTAGTAGCTCTTTTTGTAGTAGCAAAATTTGGAAAATGAGTAGATACCCATTAGTTGGGGAATGGCTGAACAAGCTGTGGTAAATGAAGGTAATGGAATATTATTGTTCTATAAAAAATGATGAAAAAGCTGATTTTAGAAAGGCCTGGAAAGATTTACATGAACTTATCCTGATTGAAACAAGCAGAACCAGGAATACATTGTACACAATAACAGCAAGATTGTGTGATGATCAACTACACAAGACTTCATTCGTCTCTGGGATATAGTGATCCAAGGCAATCCCAACAGATTTTGGATAGAAAATTCCATTTGCATCCAGAAAGAGAAATATGGATGTTGAACTATGGAGAATTGAACACATGCTATGTTCACACTTATTTTTTCTGTTTTTTTTTAATCTCTTGTGATTTTTCCCTTTTGTTTTAATTTTCTCTTCCCAACATGATTCATAAAAAAAAGTGTTTTAAAAGGTAATATACATGTATGGTCAAAAAATTAAATTAAAAAAAAATAAGAGCAGTTTTATCCTTCTATGAGTTTTGTTTTCTTCATTTGTTTAAACTTCTGCTGGTCAAAAACAAAACAGTACTGTATCCTTCATATTCCATGTATTCTTCATTTATTAATTGAAACATTATTTAATGTCATTTCTATGTGATATTTTCTCAGTGTCTACCTCTTATATTCACAAAATTAGATATCTTCTTTCACTTTTGTATCAGATATAATGGGATCTTTTGGGAACTGTAACAATGTTGGATGAAATTTACTCATTGCTCTCATAAATTTGACGTAATTTTTGAATTCTATTTTTGCCAATGTGAAGTACACATGATTTCAGACTATTTGATTTTCCCTCTGAAGTCACATGTAGTTTCAGATTCCAAATCATGAAAGTCAAATTTAATGAGAAATCAGCACAGTTTAGTGTTCTGTAAAATTTTTGAAGACTTCCATTTGGCTTCACTTCAGCAAATTCTACTTAAAAGTTTCTTCAAAAATAGAAAAGACTGACATTCTGATTTAGAATTTTCTTAATGCTACATGAATAAAAGGAAAGAAGCTTGTTCATTTTGACCATTCTGTATGCTACCCAATGAATACTTGTCCAAGCAAACTTAATGCTGCTTTCAAATGTTCACTTTTTAAGAAGGTATTTTTCAAATGTATTTGTCATATTTCAAGAAGCCACAATTTCAGCAGATTCAATTACTTCTCTAATTGTGTACATGACATTTCCTCTTCAGCACAATGGTGGTCCACAATTCAGAGAGCCAACATGGTAAAATAAACAGGAAATCACCTGAATTTATCCACATCCACACAACTGTAAAATAGCACCCCAAAATTAATTCTGCAACAGTAGACCTAACAAAAATGGGATGAAACAATTTTCCTATCTAAGACAACTTGGAAATTCACCAAGAAAGTTTTATTTTACTCAGATAAAAGGGGAACATAGTCTATGGCAGGCAGCATCCTGACAAGCCAGCAACAGGTCCTTTTGAGGAAGGTATAGTGAGGCATACATAGAAGGAGATGATTTGGAACTCAATTTTTTTTTTTTGTAGATAATGTTAAAATTATCTCTACAGGAAATTTGAAAAAGAAAATGAAACAAGCAAAGAAACAATCTACAGGCAATCTAACGGCAATCTACAAGGGCCTGTTAAGCTTGTTAGGAACTTTCAGGGTTTCTTCTCCATGATCATAGCTTTTAGGGACTTATAATTATGACTATGTGATGACATATACAAGATTACAATCGTTTTTTTTCACCTCAAAAAAATTTGAAAAAGTTTCTTAATATCAAATTCTGCAAAAAGGAAATAATTTAATGCTAAATGAACTAGCAATGAATGCTACAAAAGAGAAGTCAGATAGGAAAACCAAGTAAGAACAGTGCTATGGAAGCCACAACTGGGTTGGGGGAAATGAACAGTGATATTTTCAGGGGGAAATAGTGTTAAAAAATGTCAATAAAGAAATTGAGAAAAGACTCTGATGAATTCGTCATTGACAATATCTAAGAGAGAGAGAAAGCAGTTTCAATTGAGTAATAGGGGTTAATATAAAGATGCAAGATTCTTTTTAAATTTTGTTTTATTTATTTAATATTTTAACCTAGTTACATTTAAAACAATTTTTTAACATTTATTTTTGGAGATAGAGAGACAGAGAGAAAGAGACAAAGAGACAGAGAGAGAGGAGACAAAGAGAGAGAGAGAGAGAGAGAGAGAGAGAGAGAGAGAGAGAGAGAATATACTTCAATTTATATTCAGACAATAAAATTTTTCATAAGTCCTTTAGAGTAGTTGTGGATCATTGGACTATTGAGAATAGCAAAGTGATTTACAACCATTCATCTCAGAATGTAGCTATTATTTTATATACAACACATTCCATTTTGAGTTCATGAAAAATTTTCCAGGTATTTTTTTTTAACCGAGAGCATCCTGCTCATCCTTTTCCACAGAACAAAAATATTCGGAGACAATCATATACCACAATTTATTCAGCCATTCCCCAATTGATGGGCATCCACTCAATTTCCAATTATTCTTTTTTGCCCTAAGAAGAAAGCTGCTACAAATATATTTATACATATAGGTCCTTTTCTTCCTTTTTTGTTAAATCTCTTTTGGTAGTCATTCCTCATAGTAGTGTTATTAAGTCAAAGGATATATATGAATTTATAGCCCTTGGGGCACAACTTGTATCTTTTGACAATGTCATCAATTTTTTGATATTATGCCTTCATATTCAACTCCACATGTGTGCCCTCTGTCTACATATATTCCAACTTCCATAATAATAAAAAAATTCTAATGAGTTACAAGTATCATCCCCCCATTTTGAAATGTAAACAGAAAAACCTTATTAAGTTCCTTATGACATCACTTTCCTGATTATCTCCTTATGCTTTTTTTTTGAGTCTTGTATTTAAAAATTGACATTTTTCATTTACTCTCATTTTTTTCATTGCTAATACTTAAAAATCCTCTATTTCATTGAATATCTAGCTTTTCCCTTGAAGGATATTACTATGCTTTGCTGCATAAATTATTCTGCCTACACAGATTTCCAGAATATCACATTCAAAACCCTCCAGTTCTTTAATATAGAAGCTGCTAAATCTTATGTTATCTTTACTGTGGCTCAACTATACTTGAATTGTTTCTTTCTGAATGCTTGCATTTTTTTTCTCCTTGACCTGTAAATTCTGGAATTTGACTACAATATTCCTGGGAATTTTCATTTTGGGATCTCTTTCAGGAGGTGATCAGTGGATTCTTTAAATTTCTATTTTACCCCCTGTTGCTAGAATATCAGGACAGGGTTTTGTTTATATATATATATATATATATATATATATATATATATATATATAAAATTTCTTGAAAGATGATGTCCAACTAGATTAATTACTTTTAAATTATCTCTGCTGGATCTTTTTCCAGGTTAGTTGTTCTTTCCCAATGAAATATTTCACTCCCTCCCCCCCATTTTGGGGGGCTTTATTTTGTTGTCATTTCTGATAGTCATTAGCTTCCATTTGCTCAATTCTGATTTTAAGGAATTATTTTCTCAATGAAGTTATGTACTTCCTTTCCCATTTGCCCAATTTTGCTTTTTAAGGCATTTTTTCTTCAATAGGCTTTTCCTTTCCTTTCCCTAATTTTTCCTCTATTTATCTTACTTGATTTTCAAAATCCCTCTTGAATTTTTCCACAGCCTCAGACCAATTCTTATTTTTGTTGGAGGCTTTGGATGTAGGAGTTGTGACTTTGTTATTTCCTTTTGAGAGTGGGTTTTGATTTTTCATGTCATGTCATGATAGTAATTTTCCATGGTCAGAAATGTCTTTTGGTTTGCTCCTCAATTTTTTTAGTCTTGGCTTTTTAACTCTTTGTTAAAGTAGGGCTCTGTTTCCAGGGTGGACAGTGAATTGTCTCAAGCTTCAGGGATTTTGTGCAAATGTTTTCAGAGATCCTTCTAGGGATTTGTCCACAAGGGCACTCTTTTCTGTCCTAAAAGTGTTAAGAGCATTCTTACTCCACTGTAGCTGTAAGATTTAGTGTGTTAAAGCAATAGAATTGTGCTTTGCTGATGCTGAGACTGGAGCTCCACTGGTGCAACCTGCACTGGGATTTTGCAGTGGATTTTCACCCTGTTTCCACATTTCTTTGCTGATGACCTTCCAAGTCCAATTATCATGTCTCTAAGTTGAGAGGTCTGCAAGCCACAATACTACTGCTGATTCAGAGGTCCTGCTTTACTGATGCTGATGCCTGAAGCTGGGATAGGTGCTGTGTTGGCAAAAATATAACTAGAATGGCAAACTGGACACCCATCCTGGTGTCACAGAACTTTTCTTCTGACCTTCTAAGTTGTCTTCAGCTATAAAATGTTCTACTCCATCTCGGGGTCTTCTGGTGCTCCAAAATTTGTTAGAATTATGATTTAAAGGGATTTGGAGTAATTTGGGGAAAAGTTTGGATGTGTTCCTGCCTTTACTTTGCCATCTTGGCTCCACATCTGTTGATGCAAGAATTAAGAATTGAATATGCAGCAAGAAAGACAAGGAAGAAAATGTAGAATCCTTTTTAAGAATTATAAAAGTGAAGAAAATCAGAAATAAATGATGATACTTTAGAGAAATTTTAAACAAAAAAATATTTGATTTGGGGATTTCAGAATACTGAGTATCTTTGTGTTTGTAAATACAAAAAAGTAACCAATAGATTACAAAATAATGAAGATGAAGGATCAATAGACAATCATCTTGGAGGAAATGGGAGGGCATGAAATCAAAAGCAGAAGTGACATACTTATCCAGAAAGAGAGTTACAACAATTTCTGAACTTGAGAGGGAGAGCTGATGAGAAGTTTTACAAATAGGAGAAGATAAATCAGAGTTTTCTGCAGCAAGCAAATTTTAGAGGAATTTCAAAAATGGTTTGGCCAATAGCAATATTTTTCAACTATAATCTCTCAGTGTTAATTTTTAAAGTGACAACATTCATATAATGATGCATATAATTTTAGTTGCCAAGATATGAAAGATAACAAAATGCTGTTCTTTTATAAATAATTTATTCTGATCTATTTGTTTTTGCATTGCTTTTATTTCCCATGGAGTTCTCGACTTTCCATCTCTTAGAGGACAGGTGCTATTCATGAACAACTACTAAAAATTGATATCATTACCTGCCATGATGTGCTTGACTCATTTAAGTCCTACTTCTCTGTATTGTTTATTCATACAATAATCCTTTTTCACACATTTAAGAAGTCATATCTCACATTAGATCACTAAGTTTTTAAAAAGCAGGTAAGATATCTGTTTGAGATAATGTGGGGCAAATCAGATTGCACACCCAGATATTCTCCTACATATTTGGGCCACATAATATTTAAATAAAAAACAAATGGATCTACAAACTCTTTTTGTCTGGCATAGCTTCCTTTTGTGCATTTTGGGAACCAGTAAGATTTGCTTAGGATTTTTACCTATAAGTTTCATTTCTCAACCCATCGATAAAATTTTAACCAAGAAAAAAAGAGAATACTAGTGATCCTTGAGTTCAATTTCCTTGTTTTACAGAAGAGGCAGCTGAGAGTCAGCAAGGTTAAGTGGCTTGTCTCAAGTAACATAAAGACAATAAAATAGATTTTTACAAGCTATGAATTAAGCCTAATAATGATTAATTGTTGTTGTTATCTTTATTTTGTTGAGAAGAGGGTGATACAAAAGGACACTAAACCTGGGCCTTCCTTGAAATATCCTTTCTATCAATACAAATTGGCATTATTATCTCTAGGAGTTGTCTAAAACAAGGAAAAGTTAAGTGGTTTGTCAGAGGTCACATAACCATTGAACACACTGGCTGTTCAGAGGATATATTAAATGCAAGTTTTCCTGACATTTGCGGGATTCTAATCCACCATATCACACAGATTCTTGATTTTAATATATAACAACATACATTCCAAAACTGAAGATCTAAAGAATAAACAAATGGGGGTGGGGGAAGGAGAGAACAAACTAAGAAATCATGTCAAGAAAAGTACTACAAATAATGTTTATGTATGTTTCTGCAATCAATGAATTGGAATTCTCTAAGCATCAGATCTTTAGAAGGTGATGCATATATTATATATTATGTCTACTCACCTTCTCTTTCATCTTACAAACAAGAACATTTTTGTTTTATTATTTAAACATAATAGAAATGGAGATAAAGCCAAAATGGAAGAGTAAAGGCAGCAACTTGCCAGAGCTATCCTACAACTCCCTCCAAACACTTTAAATTATCTATACAGATCTAGAACAGCAGAACTCACAAAAACATGGAGTGAAACAATTTTTCTGTCATAGACAACTTTAAATTCCTTAGCCCACAGAACATAAGAGGGTTGAACAACTGGAGATTGGGATGTCTCTTTATTAGCAGCAAGGCAGGACTCTTGTTCATACTTGGATCTGGACCACAGTTTTGGTTGCAATCCCAGGGAGAGGAAGAACACTAGCCACAATGGAGCAGGAATTCTCGCAGTCACACAACAGAAAAGAATTCTTTTCATTAGGTACAGACAAGAGCATAGTCCAGAATAGTAACAAACGCATCTCTTCTTAGATATTACCACCTTGCAAGAACTGAAAAATTCCCAGGTTCTTAGAAGTGTCTCTGAAAACAACTGCACAAAAAACCTTTCAGTGCACCCTTCACCATGAAAGCAAAGTCTTACTTGAATAAAGAGGCAAATAATGTCTTGGGAAAAGGAACAAATAGAAAAATATTCTGATCAGAGAAAGTTACTATGGTGACAAGCAAAATCAAAACATACACTCATAAGAAAATAACAAAGTTAAAGCTCTTACATCCAAAAGCCTCCAAAAAAATGAATTGATCTCAGGTCATAGAAGAGCTCAACAATTATTTGGAAAATCAAGTAAGAGAGCAATAGCAAAAATTGGGGAGAGAAATAAATTCAAGAAACAGCTTTGTAAAGAAGACATACACACAATAATATCTTAAAAACAAGATTAGGGCAGATGGTATGAGGTATAAAAAGCCAATGAGTGGGGAAATGCTTTAAACAAAAGACCTGTCCAAATGAAAAAAGAAGCACAAAAATTCACTGAAGAAAAAAAAAATCGTTAATAAGTTGAATTGGCCAAATAGAAAAGGAAGCCCAAAAACACATTGAAGAAACTGATTCCTTTAAAATGTGAATTGGGTAAATGGAAGCTAATGAATTTATGAGGAATCTAGAAACAATAAAACAAAACCAAAAGAATGAAAAAAATAGAAAAGAATGTGAAATATCTCATTAGAACAATAACTGACTTGGACAATGGATCCAAGAGAGATTTTTTTTAAATTCAGGAGATAAATTAAAAATTATTGAACTATCTTAAAGTCTTGAACAAAAATGGAGCTTAAACATCATCTTTCAAGAAATTATAACAGAAAATTTTCCTGATATTTTGGAACCACAGGGCAAAACTAAAAATCAAAAGATTCCATTCATTATCTTCTGAAAGAGATCTCAAAATTAAAACTCCCAGGAATATTTTTTCATATTCCACAGTTCCCAGGCCAAGGAGAAATATTTCAACCAACTAAAAAGAGACAATTCAAATATCAAGAGGCTACAGTCCTAATAGCACAAAATTAGGCGCTTCTACATGATAAGATCCAGAGAGCTTCAAATATGATATTCCAGATGGACTAAAGAGGGAAAAAAATGATAGTTCGTGAAATAGAAGCATTTTAGGCATTCTTAAAGCAAAGACTAGAACTGAATAGAAAATTTATGTCTCAAATATAAAACTCAAGAAAAACATAAAAAAGATAAACAGGAAAGGGAAATCATAAGGGACCTAATCAGTATAATTTGTTTATATTTCTACATGGAAGATGATACTCATAATTCATAAGAATTTTCTAATTATTAGGGCAATTTGAAGTATCTATAGACAGACTGCACAATTGTGAGTTGAATATTAAGGAATGATAAATTAAAAAAAAAAGAAAGAAAATTAAGGGATGTCCTGGGAGAAAGGGAAAAGGAGAGATAAATGTGATAAACTACCTCACATAAAAAAAAAACAAAACAAAGCAAAAAAAAAATCTTTTACAGTGGAGGGATGGAGAGGGTGATAAAAGGAGTGAGTGAACCTTGCTTTTATTGGAATTGATTCATGGAAGGAATAACATGCACAATCAATTGGTTATAGAAATCTACTCTGCAGGAATGTAGAAGAAGATGACAAGAGAAACAGTGTGATAGAAGGGAGGGCAGGGGGAAATTCAAAAACAAAACTTTTGAGAAGTGAAAGGGTGAACAGAAAGAGAAAATAAAATAAATGGAAGGTCTAAAATAGGAGGAAATATAGTTAACAAAAGGAATTTTGGGGAAAAAAAATTAAGAGGGTTTCCCTGATAAAGGCCTCATGTCTAAAACATATAGAAGACCAAATTAAATTTATAAACATAAGAGCCATTCCCAAATTCATAAATGATGAAAATATATAAATAGTTTTTAGATGAACAGATGGAGACAAAGTCACATGAAAAATGTTCTAACTTGAATTAAATCAGTTTTATTTGTTCAGTAATGAAGAGAACCAGCTACACCCAGTGAAAGAACTCTGGGAAATGAGTGTGAACCACTACATAGCATTTCCACTCCCTGTTATTGTTCAATTGCATTTTTTATTTCCTTCTCAGGTTATTTTTACCTTATTTCTAAGTTCGATTTTTCTTGTGCAGCAAAATAACTGTATAAATATGTAATGGGCTGAAGCTCAAGTTGATGTACTGAGGTCCCAAGCACTTGAAGCTAAATAGTAATTGGACCATACTCTATTAATATATATGCTTGGAGAAAGAATGGCCCTCGCCCACTCTTTGTGCAAGTCTTGATGTGTTGTATAGGAAATGATGATTTTAGTGAGTGGAGGCAGAGGGGCAGAGAGAGGAGCAGAAAGAGACAGCTGGCTGTCTTCTGGTCTGGCTGTCTTCTTGACTTGGTGGCACACATTGCTATCATGATCTTCCCTTCACCTCCTATCCCCCTTCACCTCTGACCCTTCTTCACCTCTACTGAGAATAAAGATTGAAGATTTTCCCTTAACCTGAATTCCTGACTCCGGCTGATTTTAAAATACACGGTCATCACATAAATATGTATACATATATTGTATTTAACATATACTTTAACATATTTAACATGTATGAGTCTACCTGCCATCTAGGGGAGGGAGTTTGGGGAAGGAGGGGAAAAGTTGGAACAGAAGGTTTTGCAAGGGTCAATGCTGAATGCCCATGCATATATCTTGTAAATAAAAAGTTATAATATTTTTTTAAAAGAAAAAGTAAATGTTCTAACTCCCTACTGATTGGAGTCGTATAGCAAGTCATATCTATTAGATCAGCTAATAGAATCAAAAAAGGAAATGACAAATGGTAAAGGGAATGTGGGAAAATGAGAAACTAATGAACTCAGTGTAATTGTGAACTAATTCAACTATTTTGTAGAACAATTTGGAAATGTGGCTATTAAATCATGTAAACCCTTTGATCTAGCACTACCACTTTTGGATCTTTATCCCAAAAGAGGCAAAAAGAAAAAAAAATAAGGAAAAAGACCTATTTATACAAAAATATTTATAGCAACTCTTTTTCTCAAGGCAAAGAATTAGAAATTAAGGAGATGGTTATCAATTGTGGAATGACTGGCAAATTGTGGGATATGATTGTGAGGGAATACTGTTGTGCTGTTGCAAAGTGAAATGCACTCCGTAGAAACTAACAACAATATTTTAAGATGATCCCCTGTGAAGCACTTAGCTACTCTCATCAATATAATGATCCAAGACAACCCTGACAAATTTATCATAAAAACTGCTATTTATCCCCAGAGAAAGAACTGATGGTATCTGAGTACATATTGACACATACTTTATTTTTTGTTAACTTTATTTTCTCAAGGATTGTTTTCCCCCCAGGGGAAGGAGTTTCTTATGTTTTCTTTTACCACATGAGTATTATGCTTGATTACATATGTAAATACTTCGTCAAATTATTTGCTTTCACAGTGAGGGTTTATGAAAAGGAATGACCAGAGAGAATTTGGAACTCAAAGTTTTAAAAACGCATTTTAAAAATTATTTTTACAAGTACCTGGGGTGGGGTGGGGAATAAACTAAAAATTATAATAGCAATAAAAACAGAAATGTTTAGGGAATTATTACACTGAGACTAAAAAGTGAAATTTCTGCCTTGGTAGATATTGATCTGTGATTAGCAAGTCTACTTAGAACTATTTATAGGTTTCTAATTTAAACAAGTAATTAAACTGGCCACTAAAGTGTGGAAGTTTTGAATACTTTAGGAAAAAAACTATTGCTAGTACCAATGCTAATACATTTCAGGAATACCAGTTGGACTTCAATGTTATACACTTTTTAAAACATATTTAAAGGTTACAATATATTTAACATCTTAAGATAACTCATTTCCCTTAGAATCTATTAACTTTTCCTTATTCCTATGGTATTTGCTGCAGCTCATATTCTTCTCATATAGAGGGCAGCTTATCCCTCTGAATTGTACATTCCCTGCCACTAGTAGAGCCTTTCTCCAGACAGACAAAACTAAGTAGCGTCCAAAACATTATAATAACATTTGTCTCAGTTGTTGATGAGGGCCAACACATTTTAATTTGTCATTTGCTGCATATTTATCAACCAGATTGCAGACTATTGCCATACTGTGGCAGTTAAAAGCCTTTATTAAAACTGATGTTCTTTGGAAACATAATTTCTTTCGGGTTTCATATTATATTTTTGTTTAATATTTTTGATGCCTATCATGCTAAAAAATAGTTTAGAAAAATAAAAATAAAAATAGCCAAACAGAAATCGTTGTGCTTTTTGAAAAAGGATTACTATGAAAGATTCTTCTCCTGCTATGGCAGGAAGTTATTTTCTTTCCTCTCTCATAGTGCCAGCCTTGAAATTTCTAAAATGAAACTGTATTACTGGTGGAACTGGTACAATAGCAGCTGGTAGTTACCATGACAATCATAATTTTAAGGATTTTTCCCTGCGACCTTTATGGTAGAATATCAGGAGGCAAGCATGCTGTACAGAGAAGCAGACTAACAATTATAAGGAATCTTTTTTCATATGTTAACAAAAAATCTACCTAGAAACTTTGAAGTGTGAAAGGGTCCTTTTTGGCATCTACACTTAGGGTTGTGATAATAATATAGATAATATGCTATATCCCATTCTCAAAAATAATAGTAATAAAATCTAAGGGGAAGGAGAATTCTACAGATTTAAATAGGAATGTTGAAGTGTTTCTACTGGGCTTATACCCCAAGGAGATACTAAAGAAGAGAAAGGGACCAGTATGTGCCAAAATGTTTGTGGCAGCCCTGTTTGTAGTGGTTAGAAGCTGGAAACTGAGTGGATGCCCATCAGTTGGAGAATGGTTGGGTAAATTGTGGTATATGAATGTTATGGAATATTATTGTTCTGCAAGAAATGACCAGCAGGATGAATACAGAGAGGCTTGGAGAGAATTACATTAACTGATGCTAAGTGAAATGAGCAGAACCAAGAGATCATTATATACGTCAACAACGATACTGTATGAAAATGTAATATGATGGAAGTGGATTTCTTTGACAAAGAGACCTAATTCAGTTTCAATTGATCAATGATGGACAGAAGCAGCTACACCCAAAGAAAAAAAACACTGGGAAATGAATGTAAACTGTTTGCATTTTTATTTTTCTTCCCGGGTTGTTTTTACCTTCTGAATCCAATTCTCCCTGTGCAACAAGAAAACTGTTTGGATCTGCACACATACATTGTATCTAGGATATACTAGGACATATTCAACATATATAGGACTGCTTGCCATCTAGGGGAGGGGGTGGAGGATGGGAGGGAAAAATCGGAACAGAAGTGAGTGCAAGGGATAATGTTGTAAAAAAATTACCCTGGCATGGATTCTGTCAATAAAAAGTTACTATAATAATAAAAAAATAGGAATGCTGAGCAAAATATAAGTTCAAAATATACAAACATCTTAAGAATTTTGCTTTGGGGAAGAACATTGTTGTAGAATGGAGAAAGAGTATAATGAGATTTTAAAATATGCATAGTAAATGCCACAATAAATATCAGCCATGATGTATAGAAAAAATTTAGGCATTTTGTAAATATATCACTGGAGTTGAGTTCAAATCCTTACTCTAACATTTACAAGCTATATAACCCTGGACAAGTCACTTAATTTGTCTTAAGGTTGTTGTGAAGATCAAATTAGGTAACATAAATGCTTTGTAAGTCTTAAAAGGCTAAATTATCATATGGCTACCATTATTCAGTATTGATTATTGTTGTTGTTTAGTCTGACTAACAAACTGTATAACTATTGAGACCAGTTTGACTCTTTGTGATTTCATTTAGGAATTTGGGGGCAAACATATCAGAATGCTTCGCCATTTGTCTCTCTAGTTCAATGTTCAGATGAGGAAACTAAGGCAAATATGCTAAAGACTTCCTGATGGTTACACAGCTAGTTAAATGTTTAGTGAGAGGTAGAATTTGAACTCAGGTCCCCTTAACATCTGTGCAGGTACTCTATCCCCACTCTATCACCTAGCTTTTTCATTAATTATTACTAGTAATAATTATTAAAAATTTATCTAATTACCCAGTGGTTATTCTCTAAAATATATATTTTCAAATGTTTTTGTTTCATGGAAACCTAAAAGTCCATATACCATTTTCATAATAATAAAATATACTAAAATGCAAAGAAAACTAATTACATTAAATAAGTACATCAAAATGTAAAAGAAAAGTTCATTGGGCCTAGAAAAAAAAATGTGTGATTTAAAACGCAATTTACTAAGTCATGTATAGTCCATTTGATTGTTCATACAGACTAAGTAAACTATATTAGTCCTTACTTTCCTCTAATTTAATGAACTGAGATTAGATGGTCTTTCAGGACTTCAATATGTTAACATATTGGAGGATTCCTAATTGATAAATCACAAGGAATTTGCAGATGATATTACAAAAATGAATAATAATGTTTTGGAAAGTTGCAGAAAAGGAGAAAAGATTTTCTATGATAATACATTTTTTACATCCTCTTGAACTTAATTTTGATCTATACTCTTTTCATAAATTAGGGCTGTCCTGGAAGGCACAAAATTGTTAATTAAGCCAGTAATTTTGAAGACTTTTGCCAAGTTTGTCAGTGATTTAAGCAGTGACTTAACAAGTATATGTGAGAATTTCTAAAATAATAATGCAGCCATTGGACTAAATCTTAATACTTTTCTCAACATTCATTTACAAACACTTATCAAGTAATTAATATGTGCCAGGCAATGTGCTAAATTTGGGGGATAAAAAGAAAGGTAAATAATAGTACATACTCCCAAGAAATGCACAATTTAGAAGAAGAAGCAACATGTTTAAAAATGAAGAAATGAATTTGTAATGTACTTTTTAAATTTCATGTATTTAAAATTATCTATTTTGCTTCATATAATCCCCTTTATATCTTGTTTGAACAGGAATTTGGGGATTTTTCAATTGATTCATTTTTTAAGGTTTGTTTTTAGCTGCATCCAATTCATTGATATGTTTTTTTCTCTCTTTTATTGAGGTATACAAAATTTTAAAAGAGCTTAAAAATTTCCTCTCAGTACTGTATCTTTATATATCACAAATTTTTGAATTTTTTCTCATCAATGAGATGATGAAATTATTAATTGCTTCTACAATTTGTTCTTTGACTCACTCATTCTTTAAGATAAGATTATTTCATTTCCAATTACCTTTTAATCTATATTTAAATAGCCCTATATTAAGGGACTCTTTATACAGGCCAAATTAGAAATAATCAACCAAGGAAAGTAAATAAATTTAAACTGGATTGGGATAGGCTTCTTGTAAAAGATGGAATCTAAGTTGGGACATAAAGGAAGCTACAGGCACAAGGAGTGAGAGATGAGCTGAGAGATTGTAATAGTCACTAAAGGTTTCACACCCTCTCTTACAACACTGTTAAATTGAATAGTCCCTAAAAGCCAACAATTCCAAAATTTGATTTGCTTGTGGATAAGATAAAGCCCAAATAGCATCTCCACTAAAAGAGCTTCCCGGAACCTTTACTTACATTGATTTGACTTTCTCATTACTTAGGGGCATAAAAATGCCCAAAACACATAGAGTCCTATTCTCCAGACCAAGTGGATGAGCTTAGACAACCAGAATTACATGCATTTCTCTATGAAAATGAAAAAAGGCAAACCAACCAAAAGCTACTGTACAAATACTATTACTTATCTCAAATATTTCAGTATACTTTACCACTTTATTTACATCATTTTGATTACAGGTGCCAAGCAATGTACCCTATGCTAATACAGAAGAATGAACTTTAAAAATGGACATGTTTAATTCTAAAAAGACCTTAGTGTTTTAGAGCTACTCTAAGATAAATGGAGGCTTCCTTTTTTTAAAGTCAAAATGCTAAAAGTAAGTGTATATAAAATAAAACAATCCCCTTCTTAATCATGAAGTCATATAAGGTAGCTTCTAGATTAAGACTATCTTGAGTTTGGAACCGACTGTACTATTTTTGCACTTATAGTAAATATATATAAAAATAGTTTTCAGCACTCTTCTCTGTAAGATTTAAAGTTCCAAATTTTTCCCTCCTTCACTTCCCTTTCTCCTCCCCAAGACAACAAGCAATCTAATATGGATACATGTACAATGTTGTGTTAAACATATTTGCACATTAGTCATATTATGAAACAGGAATTAGAATAAAAGGGGAAAAAAACACAAGAAGGAGGGGAAGGGCGGAACCAAGATGGCAGAGAAGGCACACGTGACTTTCTAAACTCTTCTCTTACCCTCTTTATCAGTATTATATCGAGCCTCAAAAATAGTCTTGACTGCTACAATTCATAAAGATTAGAAATATAACAATTCACCAGCCGAAGAAAATCTGCAGTCTCGCCAAAAAAGGTTTGTTCTGGGGAGGGGGGGAGGGGAGGGGGGGGTGAAATCAGCACAGACAGGGAGAGAAATTAGTTTCCAAGGAGAGCCTGAAGCCGGAAGTGAGAGCACTGATTGCAACACAAGCTCACAGCCCCAACCCGCAGTATGGGGCTTTTCCTTGGAGCAGTTGGGAACCTGCAAGGCAGGAGGGCACAGCCCGGGTTAGCCTCTAATCTGCTCAGTGGGGGGCTCGGCTTGGGGCCATAGAGTTTTGCAGGGCCGATTTGCATTGGGCAGAGATTTCTGGGCAGACTTACCATAGAGCCAGGCTATCAGCGGTTAGCTGCTAATACCCACAGCCCCACAAGGGGCTCTGGGCTGGGGCAGTGACACTTTCACCACTTAGTCTCTAGCCTTAGGGCAGTCGCTAATCCACACAGCCCAACTGGGCACTTCCATAGCTCAGCCAGTGCTGAATCCACCTCCAGTAGTTGGGGGAAGGGAAAACTCTCACTCAGAGCACTCCCATACCTCAGAGCCAGAAGCCAGTTTACATCTCTCCCTGCTCTGCAGAGGAAGCTGGCAACCCCCTTGCCTAGAAGGCATACCCTAATGGCTTTAAAACATGAATAAAAAAATGAAAAGAATGATTGACAGCTTCTATGCAGAAAAAGAGCAGGTCAGCAAACCTGAAGAGACTAATAGCAAACAGGCACCAGACAATACCCCAAAGGGGAATCTCACCTGTCCCCTTTTACATGATGCTCTCATATAAGAGACCATTAAAAGTCTCAAAAGAAAGTTAGAAGAAAAATGGGGAAAGGAAAGAGAAGCTTTGCAAGAGAGCAACAACTTCCTGAAATATGAATTGGAAAAGATAAAAAATTCCCAGGAAGTGCCGGGAAACAAAATTTTGAAGTAAAAAAAATCTCTGGAAAGTAAGATTTGTGAATTGGAAAAGACAAAGAACTCACAAGAAAGTAGGATCTGTGAATTGGAAAAAGAAAATAATTCACTAAAAAAAAAAAAAAAAAAAAAATTAGTGAAATGGAAAAAAATTCCATACAGCAAAACAATTCATTTAAAAACTCATTTGGACATATATAGAAAGAAGTAAAAAAAAGCTAATGAAGAAAATAAATCTTTAAAAATCAGAATTGAACAAATAGAAACTAATGACTCATTGAGACAGCAAGAATCAGTCAAGCAAAACCAAAAAAAATGACAAACTGGAAAAAACCATCAATTATCTACTTTCAAAAATGACAGACTTGGAAAATAGATTTAGGAGAGATAATCTGAGGATTATTGGACTTTCTGAAAATTATGATGAAAAAAAGAGCCTAGATACTATTTTACAAGAAATCATCGAAGAGAACTGCCCAGATGTAATAGAATCATAAGTTAAAATAGGCATTGAAAGAATTCATCTAACACCTTCTAAAAAAAAACCCTAAAATAAAAACCCCAAGGAATATTGTGGCCAAATTTCAGAACTATCAGATTAAGGAAAAAATTTTACAAGCAGCCAAAAAAACAATTTAAATACCGAGGTGCCACAATAAGGATCACCCAAGATCTGGCTGCCTCCACATTAAAGGATCGAAGGGCCTGGAATCTGATATTCCAAAAGGCAAAAGAACTTGTAATGCTGCCAAGAATAAACTACCCAGCTAAACTGAGCATTTTCTTCCAGGGAAGAAGATGGACATTTAATGAAACAAATGAATTCCATTTGTTTCTAAGGAAAAAACCAGAACTAAACAAAAAATTTGATCTCCAACCATAGGACTCAAGAGATGCAGAAAAGGTAAAAAGAACTCTTGAGAATTGTATATCTGTTGTGATATACAAAAAGAATACATGTATAATTTAATTTTACTGATATAACATAAAAAGGGAAGTAGATATAGAAAAGGGATGATGGCAGAATAAGATGGTAAGGAGGGATAAAAAGAGGGAAACCACATCCCATGAAGAGGCAAAGGAAACTTATCATATCTGAGTGAATTTAGAGAGGGAGAGGAACATTGTGTGAATCTTACTCTCATCAGAGTTGGCTCAAAGAGAAATTAATTAACATATTTGTTTTAGAGAAAATTCTCTCTCGCCTCAATAAAAAAGGGGGAGAGGAAAAGGGAAAAGAAAGAGTAATAAGGTAAGGAAGGGGAAAAGATTCAAAGGGGGGGAGGGAGGGATTGTAAAGAGGGTAAGCATCATGATGCAAGTGGGGTACATAAGTTTTAAAAGGGGAAAGAGAGTTGGGGGGCAAGAAAAAGTAAAGCATAATCTGGGGTTATTAGGATGGCAGGAAATACAGAATTAGTAATTCTAACCATAAATGTGAATGGGATGAATTCCCCCATAAAGAGGAGGCAGATAGCAAACTGGATCAAAAGTCAGAACCCTACAACATGTTGTTTACAAGAAACACATTTAAAGCAGGGAGATACATACAGAGTAAAGGGAAAAGGCTGAAGCACAATCTATTATGCTTCAGGTGAAGTAAAAAAAGCAGGGGTAGCCATCCTTATCTCAGATCAAGCAAAAGCAAAAATTGATCTAATTAAAAGAGATAAGGAAGGAAACTACATCCTGCTAAAGGATAGCATAAACAATGAAGCAATATCAATATTAAACATATATGCACCAAGTGGTATGGCATCCAGCTTCCTAAAAGAGAAGTTAAGAGAGTTGCAAGAAGAAATAGACAACAAAACTGTAATAGTGGGAGATCTCGACCTTGTACTCTAAGAATTAAACAAATCAAACCACAAAACAAATAAGAAAGAAATTAAAGAAGTAAATAGAATATTAGAAAAATTAGGTATGTTAGATCTTTGGAGAAAATTGAATGGAGACAGAAAGGAATGTACTTTCTTCTCAGCAGTTCATGGAACCTATTTAAAAACTGACCATATAATAGGACATAAAGACCTCAAAATTAAATGCAAGAAGGCAGAAATAGTAAATGCTTTCTTTTCAGATCACGATGCAATAAAAACTACATTCAACAAAAAGTTAGGGGTAAATAGACCAAAAAGTAATTGGAAACTAAACAATCTCATCTTAAAGAATGATTGGGTAAAACAGCAAATTATAAATACAATTAATAATTTCACTCAAGATAATGACAATGATGAGACGTCATACCAAAATTTGTGGGATGCAGCCAAAGCTGTAGTAAGAGGAAATTTTATATTCTTAGAGGTTTACTTGAATAAAACAGAGGAAGAAAACATTAATGAATTGGACTGGCAACTAAAAAAACTAAAAAAAGACCAAATTAAAAACACACAATCAAATACTAAATTTGAAATTCTAAAATTAAAAGGAGAAATTAAAAATATAGAAAGTAAAAAACTATTGAACTAATTAATAAAACTAAGAGTTGTTTCTATGAAAAAGCCAATAAAATAGATAACCCTTTGGTAAATCTGATTAGAAAAAGGACGGAGGAAAATGAAATTAGTAGTCTTAAAAATGAAAATGGAGACGTTTCCACCAATAAAGAGGAAATTAGAGAAATAATGAGTTATTTTGCCCAATTTTATGCCAATAAATTTGATAACCTGTTAAATGGATGACCCTCCAAAAATAAAATTTCCCGACTAAAGAGGAGGAAGTAATTGTTGGATGTCCATTTTAAAAAGAAATAGAACGGAAAATTAACAACTCCCTAAGAAAATGCCCAAAGATGGTTTAATGTGGTTTTTCCAAATAAAAAGACAATTTCCTAATGTATATAAATTATTTGATAAAATGAAGGAGTCCACCAAATTCCTTTATAACACAGACATGGTATGATACCTAAACAGTTGAAAACAGAGAAAGAAAATTAAGAACAACTTCTAATGAATATTGATGCTAAAACAAATAAGATATTAGCAAAAGACCGAAAATCATCCCCAGGATAAACTTAAAAAGGTTTAACCGGGATTGGTTATAAAAAACCAAATAATTTTATATTAATAACCAAAACAAAACCATATGATCATCTTAATGAGAAAAGATTTGAAAAACCCAAACCATTATAAAACATTAATATAAATAAATGGTTTTCCAAAAAAAAAGCAGCCTATTTAAAACCACAGTGACTTTTGTTGGAAAAACGGCAACAAATAAATTAGGAACAAGGTTCCCATTTCATTTTAATTTAATATTGTTAAACGTGCTTTTTGAGTTTGGAAAGGTTAAAGGAATAAAATAGGCAATGAGGGAAAACCAAATTTAACCCGTGAAGATGGTAATTGGTTCCAAGGACTACTAAAAAATTGAAATAATAAAAATTTAGAAAGGTTGGTTTTAAACCCCAAAAGAAGATTTTATTAAACCAAAAAAACTAAAGTCAAGTTACAAAGAAAATTATTTAAATAAGTAAAAAAATATTTAAAATTAGAAGGGAAAAATAGAAAATTTAAAAAAATTCAAAGCCATTTTCAAAAATTAAGTTATCTAAAATTAAAAATTAAAGCCTTTTCACAAATAAATGTAAAATTTAAAACAATTAAAGGGAAAAACAATCAGCTCCCTAAAAAATTTTAAGACAAAAATTAAAAAAGAATGGAAAAAAAATTTAAGAATTTCCCTTAAAAAATTAATGAAAAAAATAAATGAAGGTTGGGGTAAAAAACTAAAAATTAATTTGGCAGATTAAAAAAACCCATTCGGAAAGTTTGGACAGTAAAAGGTTTCAAACTCAACTTGAACCTAGTTCTTTGAAAAACCCAAAGACCCCATTTGGGAAAGAACCTGTTTGACAAAAATTGTGGCAAGAAACTTTGCAGCAGATTGAAAATTTATTGCACAAAGGAAAATAAAATGGTTGGACCCGGATAAAAAAAATTTTATAAAAAAAGAGGAAAAGGTTTTCCCCTAGACCTGTGGAAGGGGAAAAAAGGCCAAGAACTAAATCAACATATAAAATAAAAAATTTTATTCCTCAAAAATTTTTACAAAAACTTGAAAGATTAGAAGGGAAAAAAAAGGAAAATTTTAAAGCAAAGGTTCTATAAACCCATTTCCAAAATTTGGAAATTAATTAATTTTTAAAAACCCTTTCCCAATATAAATTTTTTTATAACAAAAACAGTGGAAATTGAAACTATTTCTTATAAAAAATTTTAAATTTATTTCAAAAAGAAATAAAAAGGGAAAATAAATGTTTTGGTTAAGTTTACAAAAAAAATAGGATTTGGGGAGAGGGAAAATAACTTTTCCTTTTTAAGTTTCAACAACCTTTGGGAAAATTTGGAATATGTAAAAAATTATCAACCATACCCTTTATCCAAGTGTTCTTTATTGGGTTATTCCCAAAGTCATTAAAGAAGGGAAAGGGACCTGTATGTGCACGAATGTTTGTGGCAGCCCTCTTTGCAGTGGCTAGAAACTGGAAAATGAGTGGATGCCCATCAATTGGAGAATGGCTGAATGAATTGTGGTATACGAATATTATGGAATATTATTGTTATGTAAGAAATGACCAACAGGAAGATTTCAGAAAGGTCTGGAGAGACTTACATGAACTGATGCTGAGTGAAACAAGCAGGGCCAAGAGATCATTATATACTTCAACAACAATATTATATGATGACCAAATCTGATGGACTTGGCCATCTTCAGCAATATGATCAACCAAATCATTTGCAATGGAGCAGTAATGAACTGAACCAGCTACACCTAGTGAAAGAACTCTAGGAGATGACTAAGAATCATTACATTGAATTCCCAATTCCCATATTTTTGCCCACCTGCATTTTGGATTTCCTTCACAGGCTAATTGTACAATATTTCAGAGTCTGATTCTTTTTGTATAGCAAAATAACGGTTTGGTTATGTATACTTATTGTGTATCTAATTTATATTTTAATATATTTAACATTTATTGGTCATCTTGCCATCTGGGGGAGGGGGTGGGGGAAAGAGGGGAAAAATTGGAATAAGAGGTTTGGCAATTGTCAATGCTGTAAAGTTACCCATACATATAACCTTTAAATAAAAGGCTATTAAATAAAAAAGGGGGGGGGGGAGACTGAAAATAAAATACTTCATTCTGCCTTCAGACTCCATAGCATTTTCCATCATGTGCCTTTTGAATTTCTCTTGGATCATTGCATTGCTGAGAAGAGCTAAATCAATCATATCTGATAATCTCACAGTGTTGCTGTTAATATGTATAATGTTCTCATGGTTCTGTTTCATTCACTCAGCATTAGTTAGTGTAAGTCTTTGCAAATCAAATCACACAATTTCTAAAGCAAATTTCTAAAGTTGAGGTCAAAACAGACTATTCCAGAAACAGAAAAGCTAGCCACCATTTTCTTTGTGACTTATCACATACCATTCAATTCTTTGACACTATTATAAATCAAAATGTCAGCACTCTAGATTATAGTTAGAAGTGAATCAGAAGGCAGGGAAGGCTATTGAGCAGAAATGTTATGTGCTAAGAAAGGCTTAGCTGTTAAATAGATTGCAATTAAATATTATCTAGGACTTTTGGATGGTAGCCAACATTCTCACAATATAGTTGATGGATAAAGTGGGACATGTATAATTCCAAGAGACAGGATATCAATATGTAATATTGATAAATATTTATTTAAAATGTATTCTTTATGCACAAGCACATTTGGAAATACATAGTTTTCAATCAAATGAAACAATTTTAGGACTGCATTATAGTATAAAATACTATATTACTCAATACTAAAAATATACCTAGACCTAAAATATAGACCTAAAAATTATATAAATGCAATATCATGACTTTCTGGCTCATGGGAGAATTAGGAATCAATACTAGAAAGAAGAAAATTTGAATTTTAATATTTTTCCTTTCTATAACATCGAATTAATATTAATATTAATGAATGGTAAAATAACCCAAAACTAGCTGATGAAGGAGAAATAAAAGTTTTGAATAAACATGATTTATTCTTTTGTAGTGGCAAAAAAGACCTACACAAGCTTGGGTATGAGAAAAGAACTACTTTTAGTAAAGTTAAATTTTGACATACAAAATTTATTTGACAATTCATATTTTTGAGTTTGTTCCTTTCATTTGTTTTTCTCATACATTTTAGTAAATGATGCAATTTTAATACACTTCATGGGAGCAGACTTTGAGATCAGGTAATAGAATAGGTAGAAATAACTTTTTTTATAATACTGTGAAGTTTTTTAAAAATCTAGAGACTTTCAGGAAAGATGGCAGCACCAACAGTTTCAACTCATTCTGTTCTGCCTGGAGGTCACACAATTTTGATTGGATCCCTTGTCTTTAGACAAGGGATCCAATCAAAAAGGATAAAAGTCTGCCATGAGTCAGATTAGGTGGCAGGTATAGCTGCCAGTGGAGTCTACTCACAGACCTTGTTCTACTTCATGTCTAAAGTAGTGCTAGCCAGATTCTCACATTTACCTAAAAAGAGGAATAATACCCTCTTGATTTGTAGATATTGAGGAATATATCAAAGCATTACACAGTACTTTAGCAAAAATAAAACAAAAAGAAATTTAACAAATTAGAATAAGAAATGAATATAAAATTATTACTCTTTGCAGATGATATGATGATATGCATAAAGAATACTAAAAAATCATTCAAAAACCTACTAGAAACACACCTTTAGCAATGTTGCTGAATACAAAGTAAACTGGCACAAATCATGAGCATTTCTATATATTACGGAAAAAGCTCTGCAGCAAAAAATGGAAAGAGAAAATCCATTTAAAATAATTGTAGATAATATAAAATATTTGGTTGTCTACCATTATTTTGGATAGCTGTATTGCTGAGAAGAGTTAAGCCTATCATAATTGATCATCAAATAATTTTGCTGTTGCTGTATACAATAGTCTCTTAGTTTTTGCTCACTTCTCTCTGTATCAGTTCATATAAGTCTCCTCAGGCTTTTCTGAAATCAGCCTGCTCATCATTTCTTATAGAATAGTAATATTCATATGCCATAATTTATTCATCTATTCTCCAATTCATGGGCATCCAACAAATTTCTAATTCCTTGTCATTACAAAAAAGAGCTGCTACAAACATCTTTATACACATTTGGGTCCTTTTTAAAGGTGGCATTCTTAATGATGTAAAAAGCTTATTATAATCATAATAAAATATATAATAACTTGAAAATTGATAAAGTCATTTGCATATATTATCTCATTTTATTATAACAATTTCTGAATTCATGAAAAATATATACTATTATTATCTTAATTTTACAAATAAGAAAACTGAAGCTGAGTGTATAAATAACTTTTCCCAGGGTCACATAGCTAGCAAATTCTTGTTGCCATTATCTATAAAATATTATTTATGTTTACAATGTTATTAACGTATATATTGATCTAATTTTGTTTGCCTCTCTGCATTGGTTCATACATTGATTTTCAGATTATCTCTGAAACTGTCTCATTTGTAATTTGTTAATGTAAAGTAATATTCCACTATAAACAGAAACCACAAATTGTTCTGTTACTCCTCAATTCCTTAGTTTCCAATTCTTTTGAATATGTGAACATGTATTCACATATGACTCATTCTCTTCATTTTATCTCTCTGGGGCATAGACTTACTAATGGTATAGCTCAAAGTATATGAATGGTTTAGTAACTTTGCAGGTCATAGTTCTGAAGTGTTTCCTAGAATTGCTAGAAAAATTCAGAACTTTACCAACAGAATATAAATGCACCTATTTCTCCACAATCTCTTTAATATTAGTCATTTTACCTTTTTTAACATTGCACATTAAATTAGTGAAAACACAGGAATAGCTAGGTAACTACCAATCATGACAATACTTTTCTTATAAAATGTTATATGATCTTCACAACTCTTCAAGACATCTACCATTATTATTCCATCCAACAATTGAAATTTTGTTTTACCTTATATTTCTCTAATCATTAGTGAAATCAATTTTTGTTTCCTGACTCTACTTAATTAATTTTGTATCAGTTCATGTATCTTTTCAAACTTCTTTGTATTCTGTATATTATGTTTTTTTTTCAGCATGAGAATATCCTTCTTTAGCCATATATCTACATACTTATTTTTTAACTTTAAATTGCTAAATTATATTTTTGAGGCATTTCTTTAAAAAGAGTACCCAAAATATGTATGAGAACTTTTCTCAAGTGCATGAGACAATTTACATATAGGGATATATATATATATATATATATATATATATATATATATATTTGATCTAGCATTTAATTACATCGATAGTTAAAAGATAAATGATCTCTCTCCCCCAGTTCCGATGTAGCTCCCCAGATGGAATAGAAAATAGAATGTTGTACTTAAAGTCAACAAGACTGATATTTCTGAGTTAAAATCTGGCTTCAGACACTTTTGTCTCTAAGTGAAGTGTCCCAATGTATACCAACTCATAATCAGAAAAGTTTGAAGCATATACTTTGAACTGGCACTCAAAATAGAGAAATCTTAACTTGAGGTTAATTTAAAAATTAAAAACACAAAATTTTGACATTAAATAACGTGTCACTTATCTGGTATGCATAATTATTAAGTTAAGATAATTATCAAATTTAAGTTTTAATATAAATGTATATAATTCTGAATGATTGTAGTAAGTCTCTATATTACAAGTCTCTTTTCATTGTGGAAACCTTTCTCCTCAAAGATGTTAAATGGAAGCCTACATCTGGCTGTCTCACTCTCCTTCTCAAGAAACTCATTTGTTCCTATTGCTTCTGGAAGAGGGGTTTTTTAACTGAAAACTTTTTATTTTTACACAAATATTTTGAAAAATTATTTCAATAGGTTTATTTCCTTTGTATTTTATTTTATACACTTAAAATTTTATACATTTAAAATAAAATCTAATGTGGGGTCATAAGCTTTAACAGACTGCCAAAGGAGTCCATGGTACACCAAAAAATTGAAGAACCATTGTCTTTAATCTAACTATATATGTTTTTACTTAATGTAAAAGTTCCTCACAATCTGGATATGATTTTTGTTAGACTAATTAGACACATCTCATTTTCCCAAAATATCATCCTTATGGTTCCTTGCATACAACATTTCAACTTTCTTTGTTCATTTATATCTGCTGCCTACATTCTTGAAGTGCATTCCTTCTTTACTTCCACCTTTCACTTGAAACCTTTTCTGATCCTCTGACCCAAATTATTAGTATCCTCCCTCTCAAAATTATCATATGCTTATTTTCATGTATATTTTATACTTCTATGCATTTTGACTCATCTAATAGAACACAACAGCCTTCAAAAAATTATTTATAAATGGAAGATCTAACAATGCTAAGTCACTATTCAAGGAAGCCCAATAATTCTCTATTGCCTCTGGAAGGAAAATATTTATCTCTCTGTAATTGAAAGCCTTTTTAGAACATGGTACCAATTGATCTTTCCAGCTTTATACATTACTCACTTCCATATATCATGTACAACCTTACATTCATCTTGTTGTTCAGTATTTTCACTTTTGTCCAACTTTTCATCACCATTTTTGGGATTTTTTTTTTTTTTTTTTTTTTACAAAAATACTAAAGTGGTTTGCCATTTTCTTATCCAGGTCATTTTTACAATTGAGGAAACGGAGGCAAATATGGTTAATTGACTAGCCCAGCATCATATAACTGGTAAATATCTAAGGTTGGATTTGAACTAAAATCTTCCTAACTCTAAACCTGGCACTCCATCTACTGTATCAACTTCCTGCCCAGACTGACTTTCTTCCTCAAAAAAGAGCTTAGCAGCTAAGTGGCACAGTGGAAAGAGCACCAGTCCTGATGTCAGGAGGGTCTGAGTTTGAATCTGGCCTCAGACACTTAACACTGCTTAACTGTGACTCTAGACAAGTCATTTAACCTCAATTGCCTCAGCAAAAAAAAAAAAAAAAAAAAAAAAAAAAAAAAAAAAAAAAAAAATCTCTCATATGTGTTACTTTGCATTGACTATATTTTTTTATTCTCACATTGCTCTCCTATGTCACCAATATTTCCTATACATGTTGGCTTCCCATAAGACAACACAAGTGCATTATTCTACAAAAAGCCTTTTCTGACCTGTTTGTAGCTACAAGTTACAAGTGACCCCAAGCTCCAAATTGTCTTGTATTTATTTTGGGTACTATTATTATTTTATTTTTTACCCAATTACATGTGACAATTTTTAGCATTCATTTTTACATGCTTTTGATTTTTAATTTTTTCTTCATTCTTTCCTGGCCTTCCCTCTTCTGAAAATGGTAGGCAATTTGATACAGGCAATATATATGCTATCATGTTAAAAAAAATTAAATTAGTCACAATTGTGAAAGAAAAAAACAATGAAAAGGGGGTATAACAGAAAAAAGAATAAAGTAAGCAAAAAAATATGTTTCAATCTTTATTCAGAGTATATCACTTCCTTATCTGGAAGTGGGTAGCATTTCTCTCCATAAGTCCTTTATACTTATCTTAGATCATTGTATTGCTAAAAAGAGCTGAGTCATTCGTAGTTGATCATCACTCAATGTTACTGATACTGTATATGTTTTTCAGTTTCTGCTCATTTCATTTGCAACAGTTTGTACAAGTCTGTTCAGGTGTTTTGTTTTGTTTTTTTCTGAAATCTGCCTACTCATCATTTCTTATTGAACAATAGTATTCCAATACATTAATATGCTGGTGCTTGTTTAGCCATTCTCTGATTGATAAATATTTCCTCATTTTCTAAAATTTTACCACCACAAATATTTGTGCACATGCAGGTCCTTTTCATTAAAAAAAATTTCTTTGGGATAGGGACCTAATAGTGGTATTGCTGCATCAAAAGCTATCAACAGTTTTATAGTCCATGTGGCACAAAGTCAAATTTCTCTCCAGAATGGTTGGATCAGTTCAAATTTGCGCTATCTTTTGTTGTTGGTTGATTGTTTTATCCATAAAATCAGGTCCTGGTTTATTTATTAACTCAAAGGTGGTTTTTTTAAACTTTCAATCTTATTTATCTCATTTTTTGTTTTCAGTTTAGTGCTCAATTTTGGATTTTTAATTAATTATTTTTCAGGTTGTTATTTTGTTGTTGTCATTTTAGGTGCAATTCATTGATCTACTCTTTTCCATTTTGTTGATGTAAGATTTTGCAGACAAAATTTTTCTCTAATTATTTCTTTGGCATCATACCATAAATGTTTGATATGTTGTCTTATAATTGTCATTTTCTTTCATGAAATTATTGATTGTTTCTATGGCTTTTTCTTTGATCCACTTATTATTTAGGATTAGATTACTTAGTTTCTAATTCTTTTTAATAGATGTTTCCACTGCCCTTTGTTGAATGCAATTTTTATTTTATTGTGACCCGAAAATAATACAATTAATATTTCTGCTTTTCTACATTTGATTTTGAGGGGCTTATATCCCATTACATGGTCAATATTGTGCTATTATATGCTGCTGAGAAAAAGATTCCTTTATGTTCCAATTCAGCTTTCTCCAAAAGTCTGCCATATATAACATTTCTAATGTTGTATTTACTTCCTTAGTTTCTCTCTTGTTTGTATTTGGTTGGATTTATTGAGTTCTGTATATTTTTGTTGTCTATGTCTTCTTGTACTTCACTAAACTTCTTTAAGAATCTGTATGCTGTACCTTTAGTACTTATATTTCTTTTAACAAGATGGAATAATCCTAATTTTTTAAGAATTATAAATATCATCTTCCCACATAGGATTTAAATAGTTTAACTCTATTGAATCACTGGAGTTTTATTTATCTTTTTTTCAAACTTATTTATGCTTCTCTTGAATATTGATATTGGAAAGCAAATTTTTGGTTTAGTTCTTGTCTTCTCCTTATGAAAGCTTAAAATTCTTCTCTTTCTTTGAATGACATTATTTTCCTCCCTTTTTTGTATTTTGCTTAAATTTGCCCTGTAATTGAGGCTTTATTATAGTCTTAGCCCTTTTGTATTCTGTACTATCATATTCCTTGACCTCTAACCCTTTAATGTTGCATCTGTGAAGTCCTGTATAATTCTGATTGTGGCTCCTGATATTTGATTTAGTTGTTTTGTTTTATTTTTCTGACTACTCATGGCAGTTTCCCCCCCTTGACTTTTTAGTTCTGAAATTTGATTTTAATGTTCTTTGCAGTTTCTATTTTGGAATCTTTTTTTCTGAATTTCTTTCAATGCCAATTCTGCTTTCAGGTGCCAGAACATCAGAGCAGTTTTCTTTAGTGATTTCTTGGGGGGGGAAAAAACTGCCCAGGTAATTTTTTTGAAAATGACACTTATTTACTTCAGTGACTCTGATGTTGTCTCTTCTGGATCTATTTCTAGGTCAGTTGCTTTTCTCAAGAAGTATTTTACATTTTTTTTACTCTTTTGAATTTGTTTGATTGATTTTTTTTTATGCCCCATACAGACATTAACTTCCAGCTGCCAAATTCTAATATTTAAGGCCTTATTTTCCTCAATTAGCTTTTATGTTTTCTTTCCCATATTGCCTATTAAAATTGGAGTTCCTTTTAAAGGAATTGTCTATCACTTTAGTGTGTGTGTGTGTGTGTGTGTATCCTTTTCCATTTTAAGGAATTATTTTCTTTTTCAAAAATGCTGACTTTTTTCATAATTCTCTTGCTTCACCCATTTATTTTCCCAGTTTTCCTTCCATCTCTCTTATATGATTTTTAAACTTCTTTTTGAACTCTTTAGAGAATTCTTTCAGAGCTTAAGGCCACTTCCTACTTTTTCCTTGGAATTTTGTCCTTAGGCATTTAACATTGTTGTCCTCCTTTGAATTTGAGTTGTGTCTTCAACTTCACTGTCACTATATAACTTTCTATGGTCATATTATTTTTCTTTTATTTTCTGTTCATTTTTTTTTTGGCCTTTTCACCTTTCTTTTACATTTGAGATCTGCTCCTGGATTGGAAGAGCCACTGTCTTAGATTTCTTATACTAGCAACTACACTTGGTGCCATCTATTTCCTTTGTGCTGCACTTATTTTGCCAGGAAGTCCATTGGGAACCTTTGTATCCAGTTCTTTGCTGGGTATGTGGTAAAGGGTGGTTAGTACTGCTGGAGTCAATAGGGCTCTGTCAGGTTACCTGGTATTGAGCTGGGATCCTACTTGTAGTGTTCAATGTTTGCTGAAGCTGGTAAAGTGTTTCTGTGTGTTTCCACACCTGCACTGCAGCATAAGAAGTTTGGCTACTAGGAGTTGCCTCTGTACTAGGGTTATACTGAGGCAGGTGGCTATTCTTGGAGCTGAAGTATTTCTGTTTCTCTGTCTCTGCTGAGGCAGATGTTGGCATTTGTCTGCTCCCTCTCACTGGGGCTCAGAATGTAGTGTTACTTTGCTAAGGTGGGACTTATTGCTCGCTTAATGGAATGCTTTGTGCATGCACTATGTTCTCTTTTTAGAATATTAGATCTTTCCTGCCCATCTTCCAAGTTTCTTCAAGGTTTGTTTCATCCTTTTGGCTGCTACTGCATTTCCAGGATTTGTTTGGGGGCATTATTTTATAGTTGTTCAGAGGTAAATATGGGAAAGTTCTGGTGACTTGCTTCTTCACTACCTTGGCTCCCTGAAATGTTGAAGCCATGAATTTCTTATGTATATATTCTCTACATCTACACTTGAATATAAACTCTTTGAGGCATAGACTATTCCCTTTCTATCTTTGTACTGTTGTGCCTCCAACAATCCTCCAGCACAACACAACCATTTAAAAATACTTAATTGGCTAAATAATTTCCTTTGTATTCCCCCAGATTTCCTTTGAAATGCACACATAAAAACTGTCTAGTGAATGTTTGAATAAAATAGAATTTAGGGATTATTATCTGTGTCAATATGAAACACAGTTCAAGCCTGGTTGGACACTTAATACTTTATTGGTATTGTCAAGAAAGAACAAAGCTAAAAGATCCTTTTCCAGTGAAGTCGGAGTTTGAAAGTGAAATGGAAAGCATATAAGAAATCTATATTCCTGTGGTTGTGAGGTGTTTTATTGCTACATGAGTCCTATAGCTGTTTTTATAAAAGCTCAGGGAGTAAATTCTCAGAGAGCAGGTGGCTACTTACTTTCTCCTTCAGTAGCAGTCTCGTCTGCAAAGGAGGCCAGATTGTCCCAGAGGAATTATAGCAGGAAAACATGTAAAAGTTCAATGGTGAAGACCTGGGGAATAAATATAAAAGCATGTATGAGCAAGAGTGAGTGTTCTAAGGAATGCCACCTCAGCAAAATTTGCTAACTAGGTCAGACACAAAACCTCCTAAAGAGCTTAAATCACTTTTTGAAGAAAAAAAAAAAAAAAAAAAAAAAGAAAATTTCCCTATGTCTTCTCAACCTTCCCCCTACTTGTACACAAAAACACCCAAGAGAATTTTAAGTATCAATTTGGAAGATAGGCTCAAGTTCAGCAATTTTTGCATAGGTGTTATCCTTTTTCATTCTTCCAATAATAATGAACTCCTAAAACTGCAAATAAATAAACCTTTTCTTTGCCTCTACCTAAAGTGTGCTGACTAAATAAGGAAACTTTTCTTTATCGTTTCCAATTTTGAGGATTCATTTTAATTTCAGTGACATCTAGATACCAGAGAGAATCAGCATAAAGTTGTTGACAGAGAACTGACCTTGAAACCATATAGAATTCAAGACCAAATTTTGTCTCTCAGACTTGCTGGTTCTCTTACTTGGGCAAGTCATTTAACCCTATGATATTAAAGGAAATTGACTGAGATTATGAATTGCAATTAATAGGTCTAATCAAATATGTAGAAGTAAGTTCTTCATTTGTGTGCTTTCAAATGATAGAAATAACAAGTTCCATCCTCTTTTCAGTTATGATAATGTACCATATTTACATGTGGTATATTTATTCTTTGCCTTTACTATGCAACTTTAATTAAAACAAAATCTTTAAGTCTCTAAAGAATCAGTTCTTCATTTGAAACTTTTAATAGAATTTATCCAGCCTATTCCCACTTTTCATGGAGGGAAGTACTGGTTGGATAAAGGGCATAGAATTGTTGGCCCTTGATTTGTACATGAAGCATCATGTTAATAACCTAAGTTTAGTAATTTTGAGTAATGATCTAGTTTCTAGTGCTTAAGGGTTTGGAAAGCCAATAAAAAATATGTATATATTTATGTTCTTGTGATTGTTTTAGTGCTTCCTAGATGGTTGTTTTTTGTTTGTATCTTTGGTTTTTGTTCTCCGAGAAATGTCATGGATTGAGGTGAAGGGGCAGGGGTACTAACAAAGAGGATGGAAGTTTTCCTTATCATTGCCTATCCCTTACATGCAGAACTTTATATTATACTTGCATAGTATTAGTATTGACATCCATGTTCATCTACCCCCCAGACTTCCTAAAATCTCAGTAACTCATGTCTTCCTGTCTACATATACAAATGGAGACATTAACTCAAAATTCTGTTTTCCTATTCTAAAAACTTTGGCATTCCTCCTTATGAGGAACTTCTACCTCTGCAGTACTCCCTATTTTGTATTTGTATTAACTTTATTTATTTATTTTATTTATTAAATTCTATTATTTAACTTTATCTAGACCTCTAATCCCTTCATCCCTAAATCATTTCTCAAATTCCCTAACACTACTCAGACTTTATCTTCCCTGTATTTTGACCCGGGCTATCCAATATTCTGGATTTTCTTAGGTATACTTCCTTTTTTTGTCAAGGTGGTCAATCAGTCAAGGATTACACCCATAATCTGACTTCTTTGTCTTCAACCTAAAAAAAAAATCTAACTCTTAATAGATGCATACATATTTTTTTCAATTTCAAATAAACCTTCAATATTACAATTAGTTTATTTTTTATGTCAATAATGTCCTAAGAGTTAGAGAACTTGCAGAGGGCCAAAACTAAGTATAATAACATAGAAATTTCACATACTTGTTATTTTATTGTTTTAAGTATACTCTGGAGAAGATACTATACTTTACTAAAGAATAGTTAAAAAAGAAAAGTGTCATACAGTACATCTGGAGACAAAACAGAAAAATATTTAAGAAGGAAGAGGGTCTAATAAAACCTTACATTTGAAAAGTCATCCGTTCTTCTCCGATTAATATCAATAATCATAATGTAAAAGCTTTCTTCCAATAATGGTGTCACTTCCCTCTTGGTGGCTATGTTCTTCTCATTTCCAGAACTAGAGATGCAGCAACCAAACTATAGATCTATTGGGTAGGGTGGAATACTCTTCCTTTCCCTTACACTTTCCCCAAACCCACCCAACTACTTACCATAACCTACCATGTCTATTAGATGGAAGCTATTATTTTCATGCATCCATATAAACATTATCTTTTAATGACAGAGATAATGATGAATTTACTATTCTTAATCTGGGGACTGGGATATTACAGGTATATTTTGAAACTAAATATTTATGTGTAAGTTAAAGATGAAAACAAGGAATTCTGTTTTAAATGGTGGGGTTTTTTTTCTTTCTTTTAGGTAATCATTTTCTTTAAAAAATAAAAAAGTACATATTTTTAACTGGTAGCATCACTTCCATGAGATGATGTGAGGAATAGCCCATGGAAGATTAATGAAACATTTCCAGCCTTGCACTTAAATATGTTGTAAGGAATAATTAAAACTCTTAAGTAGATACAAAGAAAATGAAGCATTAGTACTGAGGCATAGCAAGAGAATGAAGTTTCAGAAAGCCAGTGTAATGTAATTATTTTCAGAAGGTTGGGTAGATTGGAGACTTCATTTCTCTCTGCCAACTTTGCTGACATAACCTTATTTAATGAATGGATACAGATACAAAGAGACCATATTCTTGCAACATCAGCCCTCTGCTGACATACCTTATCATTGCAATTTGTCTCACCTTGCCTTATTTGTACTATCTCAGTGAAGTTTTATCTAGTCAACTGCCATAAGCTGCTGAGCTCTAACACATTTTTCAAATCTAATGAGAAAGATGAATTTGGAAAGAGAAAGTTAATGGCCTTTAGAGTTATTTGTTCCTTTCATTCAAACTGTTGAGGCTATAGCATCAAATATCTTGTGAGAGATGGAACAGATCTTATGTTTGCTTTGGCTATTTTTACAGTAGGTTCAAAGGATGACATAAAGTGCTCAGAGGAATGCAATGATATAATTATTACTTGAAAATCTAGGGGAGGAAAGAAATAAACTCAGCACTGATATTAGTAAATTGCAGTAGCCAAGGAATGTGAGATGCTGTGATTGGTGCTAAGTCAATTTGTTGCTAGGAAAAATGGGGGAGAGAAGGTGAAAACCTAAATTTTCAGCCAGTGTACTGTCTACTGTCTTATTATCTATAACCAAAGGGAGGGAAACACCTTTCTAAATCCCCTTACCTTAGCTCCAGGCAAATCATCAAATAGCTAATAAAGACTATATGTATAAAAAGTGAGTGGAAGTCTACATGTGTCACAGCTGACTCATCTCTAAACTAGTTTCCTTTTTTTTTTTTACATATCAGCAGATAATTCCAGCAAATAATAATCTTGTCTAAAAGAATGATTTTCATAAACCAGTTAAGTAAGAGAATTTTTCTTTGCTTCATATCTTGTTAGTAAATGATCTTTGAAGGTGGTGTGTTTTTTTTTTTTTTTTCTTTTTTCAGGAGTTGAAAGCTTGTGAATAATCTTGTTTTACTACTAAAAAAACTTTTGGAAAGTTTAGAATTCAGACATCTACCTGTCATCAGAAGAAACTTTCATATGAATGTTGTTCGACTTTAATTCATTTCTATTTTTCTAGGCAGGAGAGGTGGAAAAGTTTACTTTTCTGCAAGATGTTTTTTTTTTTTTTGTCCTTCCTCTCCTTTGTTGATTTCTCAGAAACCTCTTACTAGTATTCAACTCCTGAAGCAGATAACACACCCTGGCATTCCATGTCACTCATTTATTTAAATTAAATAGTTTTTCATTTTGAACTTAATAATGATTAAAAACAGAAGTATTTTAATACATAAAATCATAAAAGATATATTATATATAATAAACTGAACATTTTTCTTAAGCATTATACATGTATATGTATGTAAAACATTTAAATTCTGCTTTAATTTATACAAAATGTTTTTTATGATATCTTATTTGATCTTCACAACAACCCTGAGAAGTAGGTTCTATTAGTATTATTATTTAACAATTTTCTTTAAAGAGGAGACTTTTTATTTAGATTTATGGAACTTGCCTTGGATCGTAGCTGTTGTGTCTGAAGGAATAATTTATCTCACTTTTGATAACTTGTGATCTTTTGATAACTCACAACAATAGAAAGAAAGAAGGAAAGAAACAAGAATTTATTATGTGACTACTATGTACCAGGTACTAAACCCTTTGCAAATATTTTTTCATTCAATCTTATTAATGAAACTGTGGAAAGTAGGTACTATTATTATCCACATGCTGCTATTGTCATCCAGTTGTTTCTTTCATATTAAATTTTTTGGTATCCAATAGTTTAGTATTTTGAGTATCCAACTTTTGATATCCCACTTAGACTTTTCTTACCAGAGACGCCAGAGAAGTTTGTCATTTCTCTCTCCAGTTCATTTCACATAACACAAATTAAGGTAAATAGTGTTAAGTGACTTTTCTTAAGTCATGTAGTAAGTTCTTGAAGCCAAATTTGTTTTTTTTTTATTTTAAAATTTTTATTTAATTTTTAAAATTCAATGGGTATTTTATTTTTAATTTCTATCTTATTCTTACCTCCTACCTCTCCTTGCATTGAAAGAGTAAGAAAAATAAAACTGCTTACAAACATATAGTCAAACAAAATAGATTCCAGTATTACCTGTGTATGTATGTACTACACACACACAAACACACACACATATATATCCTCACTGAGTCTATTAATTTTTTATCAGGAAGTAGATAGCATATTCCATCAGGTGTGGCTTTTGGATTTGTCAATAATACATTGCTGAAGCCAATTTTGAACTCAGGAAAGCTTGATTTCAGGACTTTCGTGTTATATACACTGTGCCACCTAGTTGCCCATTTTACAGTAGAGAAAATCAAGGCAGGCAGTGGATAAATTATTTGCCTAGTGTCACATAGCTATTCAGTGCCTAAGATTAGATTTGAACAAAGGTCATCCTGACTTTAGACTTAAGATTTCATATATTGAATTATGCATATGGCTCTTAGTCTAAATTACAAACTATTTAACTATTCCATTTAGTTATCTGTATGACTCTTCTTGTAGCTATTTTTCTTCCATGCATCAAAATGTTTTATTGACACTCTAAATATGTATATATATTATTAACCTCTAACCTAGATTCCTTCAAAATATGTATATGTATTTGTATGTATGTATATAGCCATATATATTTTAAAATACAATGTAATACATGATTCATTCTGTTGTGTAATATATATATATGTATATATATACACAAATGCAATGCACATGTGTGGATATTCACATGTGTCTGTGTGTTTATGTGCATATATGTAGATATTTGTATAGCTACAAGCACATATAGTAATCTAGTAAAAAACAAATAAAAGTATTCTTGAAATCCCAGTTATTTAGTTTAACTTAAAAACTAACAAAATCTATTCTGAATGTGAAGAAAATGACACAAATATCTGTAAAGGTCAAGATAGTCTACTATAAAAACCTTTACCTCAAAGAGGAAAGAAACTAAGAAGCAGCTATGTGGGATTTCTTCCTCATTCGTACCCCACTAGTTAGAATTTGATGCTATTGTCTGCCCAAATTTGTGTTGAATCAATCCCCTTTACGCATATCCATTTGTTCTCAATGGACATCTCATGGCAAAAGTTGCACTGGAATCTGATTCAAAGTCCTTTTTTGATGTTTATATCTTTATTGCCCTATGCTATTCATCTTTAATACTTGGACCAAATCCTGGGAAATATTAATGATTTCTTTGGCCTGAAAGTGTTCCCACAGGAAAAGTAAATAGTAAATGAATTCTTTTATGAGGTAGTAAAGTATAGTTCTGAGAGGTTTATTTTCAAAAAGGTTTAATATCATCCAGAGATCAGAGGAACCCTGTTATCAAGGTTCTAAATATCTTATAACTATTGCCTCTCTTACATTAGCTCAAGCAGTATGCCTCTAGTTTTCACCACAAGGAGATCTGATGAATTTATTTTTATAAACTACTAAGTTCTGATATGATCTATACATAAGTAAACAGATTTAACAAGAGAGATTCAATCCATGAAAAAAAGAACAGTATGGTTATTTGTGAGAAAATAGAGCAGAGCATTACAAACATAATTTTTTAAAAAAAAATTCAAAGCAAAAAAAAAAAAACCAAAAAAACAAAAAACAATTGCGTCCTTTGTAAAGATACTACATTGGACCCTGGTGATGTAAATACCAAAAGTAAACAGTGTTTTCACAGAAGGAACTTCCATTCTACTGGGAAAATATAATTTTTAGGCAACAAACTAAATGTATAGAATTTGGGGATTTCCTAGGTAGAGACAAAGTAAATAGATTCAGAGTCATTCCAAGGAGACTAGTTTATACAATCACAAAAGGAAATAGGGTATTGTGTTACAATCACAGAGGGGGATCTCTCCTAGTTATGGCCAACAATATTCTTGTCAGTGTCTTCATTAATAGACTTACGCCTCATCTGGAAGATGATCATCTACCAGAGAGCCAGTATGGTTTCAGAAAGCAAAGGGCCTCAGCCAGAAAGGCCTGAGGAATGGTCAATGTGCTGTTTGTTCCCAGATAATTTCTGGAGAAATATTAGGAACAGAATAGAGATCTGTACGAAGCATTCCTAGATCTGACCAAGGTCTTTGAAACTGTCAGTTGTGAGGACTTGTGGAAAATCTTGGCAAAATTTGGTTGCATGTAGAAGTTCATCAGTATTTTATACCAGTTTTGTTTAATATGAAGTCTTAGTATTATTATTGCAGACATTTGTTGTACATTGTCATATATTACATTTTTTTATTTCCTGCAATATGAGGTTCCTCTTTTGTTGCCAAACTAATTTTAGCCATTTGTTAAGGCTTAACTCCAGCCTTATATTTTTCATGAAAGTTGCTGTTTCTCTTTCAATTTTAATTGCTATTTCTCATGTGCATTTATAGTATTTATATTCTGATAAACTCTGATATTTGACTATAAATTATCATATGACTCTTTTGTCTTACTACCTTGTTATCTAACTTTGCATGTATGTTACTTCTCTTAAACTTTGAACTAGGTTCAACAGAGACTTAGTAAGCTTTTCTTCAGGGCTGGCCAAAAGAGGAATATTTTTAAAACAAATCTTTTCCTGCTGACCACAAACACTAGTGGCACTACTAATGCCTTTGTTCCCACTATAAGTCAGGATCTAGTAGCAAAGATTCAATAAAGTCATCAAGAATTAGGAAGTGTAGAATGAGGGCACAGGGTAGTCTGTTGGTCTGAGCTGTCAAAACAGACTTAGATTGTGCTATAAAACATTTTGAATTGTGCCAAAGTAACAGAAAATTAGTATAATCATGGCTTACTATCTTCCGTTAAAAAGTTTTTCCCTTTATGTTTTTCCCTTTACTCTAATAGTCATTTCTCAGGGTCAGTAAAGTGGGATACAAAGAAGCACTGTGGAACAACAAATAGTAAACTGAGTTTATGATTTGAAGACTTCAATCAACTAGTTATCAAGCATTTATTTAGTGTCTGACACTATACTATACACTGGGAATACAAAGAAAACAAAAGTAAGCTTTACTGCCAAAGAGTTTATATTCTAATAGAGACAAATCAGTAACCGATATGTATAGAATGAGTTTCAGGATTCCATCATTTACTTCTTGAAAGCCCATTTAGAGTTTTTTTTTTTTTAAATTGACAATAAATCTGGAATGGTTTTCCATTTCCTTCTCCATCTCAATTAACAGATGAGGCACTCAGACAAATAGGGTTAAGTGAGATTTACTCAGGGTCAAGATCAAATTAGAACTTGTGAAGAAGAATCTTTCTAACTTCAGATTTAGTACTCTATCCATGGAACTGAGCAGCCGCACTTACAGAATACATACAGAATAGATTAAAGGTAAGGGAAAGCCATTAGCAGCAGAACTAAACTGGAAAAGGTCTCCTGAAGTAGGTACCATTTAACTGAGTAGTGAAAGAAGCTAAGGAAGCTAACAGCTAGAAGAGGACAGAGTATCTCAGGCATAGGTTTGATATCTAGCTCTGACACTTACCTATATGGGGTGTGTGTGTGTTGGGGTGGGGTGAGGGGACGATAAGTAGATTCCTCTCCCTTAGTCCCTATCATTGATCAATTGCCAAGACCAGCACTTTCAGCTGCCATCAGTCTGTTGTATTAACTTGACTCCACTCATATAGCAAAGAAAAAAAAATCTCTCTGCATTGCTGAAACTACTCCAATTTTTTTAAATAGAGTTCCAAAATAATTTATCCCTTTGAACACTAATGGTATTCAGTGGGCCATACTCCAAGCCCCTGCACTAATTCTTATCTGTGATCATCTTAAACTCTAATTATAATTACCCAAACTTTCTAAATCATAGTAAATATAAGTGACCGGCTATTTCCAAACAGAGAAATTTTCTATATGAATGCATTAACAAGTTCAGCCTTTATCTCTATCATTTGGCGGCAAATAGAATTCCAGAAAAGATTGCTGCTGGTGGGATTTGTATGGGATGTAACTGTATGTTACTATCTGTGTATGAGAATATAAGGCTGAGTATGTTTCCCTTGTGAAAGATAAACTATGAAGCAATCTGAGTGGTTGAGTTATATAGTAGAATTTGAACATAGGAATTCTTAGTTTTAAGACCTACTTTCTGGCTATTACAGCATGTTTGCTCTTACTACCAAAGTAGTGAGTACAAATGTATGCAAATCGTAGTTGATTTAACTTGAGAGAATCTAAATTCAAGGACAGATAGTTGAGTTGGAATCAAGAAGATGTAAGTTGAGGTCTTGGCTCCAAAATTTAATAGCTATATGACTATGATCTGTCTTAAAAGCATTTTAGTTTTTTCATGCTAGCTATTTTAATGAGGCTGCTCTGAGGTCAAATAAGATAACAAATGTAAAGTGTTTTGCAAAATTTTAAACACTAGTTAAATGCCAACTCCTATCACTATCATATTTATCTTGTATTTCTCATCTTTTTGGATGGAGTTATCCTCCAAGGACAAGTTATTATTCTGCTATTTTTCTTTTACATTTAATGCTCTGTGGACTACTATATAGATAGATAATTACTGAAGACATAATTGAATAAGAGTATTAGGAATCCAGCTCATCTTCGGTAAATTCTCTGAGATTATTATTGGGATAATTCAAGTAATAGAATGACTGATTGCATTTATCTCATTCTGTACCCATGCGGATTGAATTTCTTTTAGTACTATTCTATATTTTAAAAGCTTTATATTACATGTAATTCTAGGATTATGATTATTCACTATAGCAACATCTATTAAAGAGGTTATTGTGAAATGTTATGCATGGTTTTTATGACCAAGAGGTTTAGGACAATAGTTCTGCCCATAAAGATTCACATATTACAGCACAATTTTTATTTGTTGAATTCAAAAATGAATAAATGAATGATATCCTCAGGTTTCTATTTGTAGTAAAAGGATTTGTTTTATTTTGGTTTTTTAGAGAATTGTCTGTTTCCAATGATAATTTCAATAACATTACAATGTTTTCTTTGTATCTTCGACATGCTAACATTGCAACTTGTAGAGATTTATTGCACAATTTTTAACAGAAATAGTCTATTACTTTATTTTCAAATAATCTCTCTCATCCTATAAGTAGAGGTTCATGCAAGCTATTTTATGTTTTTTGTTAACTCATTGATGGTTGAATTCTTATAGATATTGTCCTTGAAGGATCTTTTTATTCCACTGTTTCAAACTTGCATACAGAAAAACAATTATATGCACATATGGGTATAATAACATAATATAAATATGCACACATACACATGTATATATCTAAATATGGATCAATTAAAACTTAATTATATAGAGACATAAACACACATGTGTATATATATATATATATATATATATATATATAGGTATATGAAGATATTCATGTAACTGTGTGTACAATATTAAGAGATTGAAGAAGTAGATATAGCTTAATCTCCTAATCAGGGAGGGAAGCACTAATGCATTTTTTGATGGAACATTAAATTATTTTCACTATTGTGGAAAGCAATTTGGAATTACAAAAATAAAGTGACAAAAATGTCTATACTCTTTGACATAGAAATTCTGATTCCAAGCATATATCATAATTTGTTTACTATTAAAAAAAGAAATTTTGATAATAAACTGAACACAAAATAGGCTTTTATTGTTTAGGAAATGGATAAATAAATTATAGTACATGAAAATACTGAAATATTGTTGTCCCATTAGAAAAAGTCCCATTAGAAAAATGAGGAATACAGGGAAGTTTGGGGAGATTGTTTGAATTCATACTAAGTAAAATAAGCAGAGAAAATAAAGATAATAAACACAATGACTACAATAATATAAAAAGAACAATATCTAAAAAATAATAAAATGAATGTTGTAAAATTAGAGAGAATTAGCTTGAAATCAAAGAGATAAAAAAAGTAACAGTATGTATGAAATAGGACACTTGATTTTGTTCTTTCTTCTATTTTCTTTTCCTTTTTTTTTTTAAAAGTTATTATTGGGATAGCTTTCTGGGAAGTAGAGAAAGAGTGAAAGAGGGATGACATATGACATAAAACTGAAAGGTACTAATAAAAATATATTACAATATTCTATGGGTTCTTTTTTTGTACACTTTCTTGACTTATTGCTGTCCCTTTTACCACTCTTAAACATAGTGGAGATATTGCTGGATCACAGGATATGCACAATTTTATCTTTTGAGCATAGTTCAGAATTGCTCTCCAGAATAGCTGGATCAGTTCACAATACCACATATACCATTGTGTATTAGTGTTCCAATATTTCCAAATCTTCCTTTATTTTTCTGTCACGTTAACCAATGTGATAAATGTAAGGTAGTATGTCAAAGATGTTTTAATGTATATCTCTCTAAACAATAATTATTTAGAGCATTTAAAAAACTATTTCCCCAATGACATAAAAACATTTTATACATACATTTTTATTTATATTTATATTATATATGTATACACATATACATATGTTTCCTTTTGAATCATGTTTGTAGAGGAAAATCAAAACAAAAGAATAAAACCATAAGAGAAAAAAAACAGAAAAAAGTGAATATAGTATGTGTTGATTTGCATTCAGTCTCCATAGTTCTTCTTCTGGATACAGATGGCATTTTCCAAACAAAATTTTTTGGGATTCCTTGGATCACTGAACTATTGAGAAAAAATGAGTCTGTTATTGTTGCTCATTACATGATCTTGCTGTTACTGTGTATGATGTTGTCCCGGTTCTGCTAGTTTTGTTCAGCATAAGTTCATATAAATCTTTCCAGGGTTTTCTAAAATCAGCTTGGTTATAATTTTTATAGAAAAATAACCTTAAACAATTTTTATATACCATAAGTTATTCAATCATTCCCCAATTGATGGGCACCTACTCATTTTTCAATTCTTTGCTACCACAAAAAGAGCTGCTATAAATATTTTGCACATATGGGTCTTTTTCCTTCTTTTATAATTTCTTTGGAATACAGATCTAGTTAATTCTTCTAGTCAATACTCAGATTCTGGGTAATCTCCACTATGGCTCCTTAATACTTCAATTATTTTTTTAGGGCAGTTTGTAGACTTTTTTTTTCCTTGAGATTATACTTTTGGTGTTTTCCAACAATGGTTCTTGGGATTTTCCTTCTGGAATCCTCTTCTGGAGATGACTGATGAATTTTAATTTGCCCTCTGGTTCTAGTATATTAGGACAATTTTCCTTGATGATCTCTAGAAGAATGCCATGCAAGTTTTTCAGGGTTTTTTGTTTTTGTTTTTTGGTTGTGGCCTTCAGGTAGACCAACAATTTTTTAATTGTCTTTCCTGGATCTATTTCACAGGTTGTCTATTTTTCAAATGAGGTATTTTACAGTTTCTTCCTTTCTTTCCCATTCTTTTTAATTTGTTTGACTGATTTTTGATGTTTCATACAGTCATTAGCTTCCCTCTATCCTCTTCTAGTTTTTGATGAATGTTCTTGAGTTAGTTTTTGCCAACTTTTTTCATTTGATGAATTCTACTTTGGAAGATGTTTGCTTTCTTCAGTGACTTTTTTTCCTTTGCATATGGCCAATTGGTTTTTTGGTTATTGTTGTTGTTTTTAAGGAATTCATTTTTTTTCAATGGATTATTTTTGCATTTGACCAATTGTATTTTTTAAGGAATTGTTTTCCTTTTCCAAGCTGTTGACTCCTTCTTGCATACCTCTACCTCTTGTTTCTTTCCCTATTTTTTCCTACTTCTCTTATTTGCCTTTATTTTTTTTTTTTTTTGATCATTTGCAAGAAACCTCTTTGGCTTAAGAGCAATTAATGTCATCCTTTTATATTTCTCATGTGGATACTTTGTCCTTTAGTTGTGTGTGAATCTTCCCCAAATCATAGTAGCTTTTTATTGTGGAGGTTCTTTTCTGTTCCTTCCTTCCTTCCTTCCATCCTTTCTTTTTAATTTTGTGAGTTATAAGGTTGAACTCTGCTCCTGGGGCAAAGGCTATGCTATACCAAGGTTCTTGTGTTGCTCTGGACCTTGACTTTGAGCAAAGGGGCTCTTTGTGTTTGATGTTTTGCTCACATTAGATGATAGCCCTATCATTCTCTCCAGGCAATAGTCTGCTTTCCTGGGCTGGCAATTTGCCTTCTGTGCTAGGACTAGAGGCTGGCCTCTGATATGCTCTGCTACTGAGCCAGGACCAAAAGTTTCATTTGCTGATCCACTGTGATTAAGATTCTCTCACTTAGTCCTTTTGTACAATGTCTGAGCCAGACTGAGTATCCCTTTACCCCACAGTGAGACTGAAATCCTTCTTGAAGGACCTGAAGTCCTTTCTTTCTTGAAGTCCTAATCTATTTTGAGCTGGAGAGGCTTGGTTTCATGTGCTTTTCGAGGGAAAATGGAGAAGTCTGAGCACTGTTTTAGCTTCATTGCCATCTTGGCTCCTGATCTAGAGCGTTTTTATATGACTATAAATATCTTTAATTTCTTTATCTGAAAATTGTCTGTTCATATTCTTGGACCATTTATCAATTGAGGAATGACCCAATTCTTATAAATTAGACCCAGTTCTCTCTGTATTTTAGAAATGAAGCCTCTATCAGGAACATTAGCTATAAAAACTGTTTCCCAGATTTTTGCTTTTTTTCTAACTTTGATTGCTTTGGCCTTGTTTGTGCAAAGCACTTTTTATTTAATGTAATCAAAAGTATCCATTTTTCTTTTCATACTGTTCTCTAGCTCCTATTTGGTCATAAATTCTTCCTTTCTCCATAGATCCAACAGATAAATTATTCCTTGCTCTCTTAATTTGATTATGATATTTCCTCTTATCTCTAAATCATGAATCCATTTTGACCCTTTCTTGGTATATGATATGAGATGTTTGTCTGCCCCAGCAGTTTTTGTCAAATATTGAGTTCTTATCCAAGAATCTAAAATCTTTGGGTTTATCAAACATTCTAACAGATTGTAGTATTAGTATAGTATTGTAGTATTTATTAGCTCATTGTTATACTATTAGTATATAATACCATTATTATTGTAGCATTTTAACATATGTGTGTATGTATGTACTTATATACACACACAAACAGACATATTACACATATTGAAGCATTACTATAGATACTATAGATAGCTATAGTCATTGAGTACTGTGTCTCATGTACCTAATTTTTCCACTGATCCACAACTCTATCAGCCAGTACCACATAGTTTTGATGATTGCTACTTTATAATATAATTTAGATTTTGAACAGTTAAGGACACTTTTTTTTTGCTTTGATATTTTTATCTTTTGTTCCTCCACATGAACTTTTTTTTTTATTTCTATAAAAATAGTTTGGAAGGTTGATTGATATGGAACTAAATACATAAATTAATTTAGGTAGAATTGCCATTTTAAAAATTGTATTAACTCACCCTTCCCAAGAGCAATTGATCATTTTTCAATTATTTAGATCTGACTTTATTTTTATATAAACTGTATTGTAATTGTTTTTTATATCATTACAGAGTTTATCTTAGAGGTAGCTTCCCAAATATTTTATATTATTTACACAGTTATTTTAAATAGAATTTCTCTTTCTATCTCTTGATGCTAGTATTTCTGCATACTATATAGAAATCTCAATGATTTTTTTATACCTCAATGTTCATACTATATAGAAATTTCAATTATTATTTTATATCCTGCAACTTTGCTAAAGTTGTTAATTATTTCAAATAGTTTTTTTAGTTGATCCTTCGTATTCTCTAAACATATCATCATATCATCTGTGAAAACCCATTTATCTCAATGCTTTCAGTGTTAGGAAAGGTTAAATGCTTTTTCAGCATTTATTAAGATAATCATATAATTTCTGTGGGTTTTTATTACTTATATGGTTAGTTGGGATCATAGTTTCTCTAATATTGAACCAGACCTGCATTCTTACTTCAAATCTCACCTGGTCATAATGTGTTATCCTCATGATACATTGCTGTAATCTCTTTACAAATTTTTATTTAAAAATTTTGTCTCAATCTTCATTAGGGAAGTTGGAAATTTTCTTTCTCTATTTTGCTTCTTCTTGGTTTTAGTATTACCTTTATATTTGTATCATAAAGATAATTTGGTAGGACTTCACCTATTTTTGCAAATAAATGTTATAGTATTGGAAGCAATTTCTCCTTAAATGTTTATTAGAATTTACTTGTAAATCCAATTGACTCTGGAAATTTTTCTTAGGGAGTAGATTGATGATTTGTTCAATTTCTATCTTTTTGTAACAGGATTTGTTTAGAAATTTTATTTCCTCCTCTGTTAATCTGAACAATTTATATTTTTGTAAATATTTATCCATTTTACTTAGATTGTAAGATTTCTTTGCATACAGTTGAGCAAAATAGCTCCTGATTATTGTTCTAATTTCCCCTTCATTGATGGTGAATTTATCCTTTCCATTTCTGATATTAGTAATTTGTCTTTCTTCTTTCTCTTCTTTTTTTTTTTTGAAATCAAATTAACCAAAGATTTTAGGCATAATATTTCATTTTTGGTATATTAACTAAGTTTTTAAACTCTTTTATGAATTCTTGGAAATGTGTGGAGCAGGATATAGTTCAATTTTAGCAAAGGTAAATAGTTATAATTGAATAGAATCCTTTAGAATATCAACTTCTGTGTGTGTGAATGCACATGCATACACACAATTAGGATTTGAATTATGACAAGAAGATTATTTGGTTTTGTTGAATGATTTAGAAAAGGAAAATTCTTGAGTTTTCCTGCAATAAAAGTTTCCCTGTGGCCTTTTCTTGGTCTTCCTTGACCTGTTTGTAATTTGTGTTGCTTATTGAGGATCTTTTCCACCTTGAAATTAATTCCACTTTCTTTTGGCTTCCATATAATATCTATAATATCGTGAACATCTTTATATAACTATGATCACTCTTTTGTTTTCTTCCTGCTCTTCTTATTCTCTATGAATATTTACCAATGTTTTCTATGAGACAGCTTGGAAATCACTATGTGAGATCTCTTGCAATTCTTGTGGACTTTTTAAGGCAAATAACTTCAAATCCAATCTCTGTAAAAGTCTCAATTCCTTTGATGGACTATAGGTCTAGCTTCTGTTTTGCATATTCTTTTTTTTTCTGTTTTCTTTTAATGCAAAACTTCCTGGCTAAAGTATATGCAAACCTAAATCATGACTTGTATAATGCATATACTTATGTCTTATTACCAGTTACTAGATCTTTAATAAAATATATAAAGAAATGTATATTATTCAGATTTTTATTACTGTAAATGTTATTTTTCTTTATGAATGAAATAACATTGACTGCTAAGGTTTATGTGAAAGGAAATTATAAATTCCATAAGCAAAACCTCTATTGTTTCTTCAACAAGGAATATACTTCAAGATTATTTCCCCTGATGGTAGTCAAATTATTTAACAGGAAATCTCCTAGGTTACTTTATATTACACTAATAAAATAATCTCCTTATCTATTCCATTATACTTTTCTCTTTTTCTCTATCTCCTTAAACTGTTGAGATCTTTCCACCTTTCTAAAACTTTTGATTTCACATTATATACTTCACTTTCCACTTAACCAATCACTGTCCTAGGATCCCCTCAGAAATTGACATTGAAACAATAAAAATGTACATCAGGAAGGAGAAAAATTTCATATAAAATACTAAGGTTGGTCAGCTATCTGTGGAAGTTACAGTGGTAACTTGAATTGGTTTCAAACTATAGACCTCTGTGTTTCCCACATAATTATAGGAGACCCAATTAGAGCTGCAGATTCAAGGAACCACAATATTCCTATCTTCTGTTTTCTTAAAGCCAATGCTGCCAATAAGGAATATTCTTTGATGCATATCCTTAAAAAAATCAACATAATCATGGATTGTTCTTTTGCTCTCTATTGTAACTAACTTATTACAACGTTACTCAGAAAACAAAATTACTACTACACAGTAGAGAACAGCCATGAAAATCTGAATAAATTTCCCTTGTTATCCAACCATAGGATGAAAATAATTTAACATGTTATAAGATTTATCTGTTGATATATAAGATATATCCTTCATTTGGAAGAAAAGAGAGATCAATAACATCACAAATGATATGTTTGATTTGCAGATGAATTGGATTTAAGTAAAGCAGAGTTACACAAAGGTTTTAAGCATTCCACAGCATCTATTTTAGCAACTATTATGGAAGTTGAAACAAATAGTTCTCATCCATCCATTTTGCTAAGGGAAGTTTTCACATGTTTGGAAGAGAGCCTCATCAAGGATTTTGAAATCTGTTGGTTCCACTTACCCTGGTTTGATCCATCTGTTGAAATAATTTTACTAGGGTGTGATCATTACTCATGCTACAAGGACTTGGAGCTTCAGGTAAGAGTTGAGTGGCAGGTAAACACCAAAAATGGATAAGCCACTCTTGGAAAGGGCTCAACAAGCCTGCATACCAGAAGTTCTAGTTCTCATTAAATCCCTATATACACCAGGAGATAACTCATTATTGGTCAAAAGCAATGATTTAATTAATCCATAATTTGTTGGTTTTAGAATATTCAATGCCAGATTAGTTTGTTGATGAACATTATTCATTCGAGGGTAAGACTAGCTAACACTGAAACAAACTCCTGATATTGCCAAAATAAAATAGCAACTTTATGTTTTAATGAAGAACTTCAGTGAAGCATAGAAAGTGGGCATTATTGGTAATTTCCAACTACTTATGCAACCTATATATAAAATGCAATATGAAATTATTGTGTCTTCCTACAACTAATGCTACCTAAAGCAGCTTTTCTTTCTCATTTTCCTATTACTATTAAAAATGATGACACCATTTGCCTTGTTAACCACTACCACATTTTAAATTAATATTTATCTCTATTCTCTTCCAATATTTATTCATTTAAAAAACTCTCCTCAATTTATTCTTGAATTTCTCACTTTGCTTTTTAATTAACATATTTGTACCTATATACACTACCATATAAATTCTTATCTATTTGCTTTTTGAATTATTCTGCAATCTTCTTGAGGACAGAAACTATTTTCCCCTCTTTCCTCTTTAAATCCTCATGGCTAACTAAGCATGACATCTTGTATGTGGCAGAATTTAATAAGTGCTTGCTGGGTTTAATTAGATTGAATTAAATTACACTCTGACCTTTATTAATTCACATTTGGGCAAATATAGCAAAACTGTGTAGTGGACAGAGATCTCCATCTGCAACAAGGAAGCTTTAGTAATATCCAGTCTCGAGCATCTAATAGATAAATGCTCTTGGTTGTCACTTAATCTCTTGTTATCTCAGCTTTCTCAGCTTTCAAATGAGAGGGTCATACTGGTTGGTCTACATTTTCTTCTTAAAGTTCTAAATCTACAATCCTATAAAATAGTTTTTAGGATATTGGCACTTGAGTCAGAGGATTTGACTTCAAATATTACCTCTGATTCTTATCCTATGTATCCCTTGGGAGTGAAGACTGACTTTTCCCATGTTTAAAAAAAGGGGGTGGGGGGGGAAAGGGAATTAGATAGCTTTAAAGTCCTTTCCAGCACTTGATCTACGATCCTGCAACCCAGATGCTATAACTTGTAAATGGATTCATTTAGGACTCCAATCTTTGACCTTCCCAATATATCCATGACAATGCCTTCTTCTTCTTCTTCATTTTTTTTTTTGTACTTAATTTCAAAAATTTAGGAAATTCTGGGTGAAGAACTTCCTCTAAGACTGCAGATTGGCAGACTCCCTCCATCCTTATATGCACAATATGGTCTTAGATAGCCTTCAAATTGATCTTCTCAAAGTATCCATTTGATCATGTCATTCTGTAATTCGTAACTATCAGAAGATCCTGATTCTATTAAAGTCTAATCTGTGCAACTTGACAACAAAAGATTCTCAGTATCTGTCTTCACCCTACATAACTTTATTCTCCATTGCTACCTTAAATGAATCTCAATTGTAGGCATTCTCAACCATTTATCATTCCCTGAAAAATAGTCTGCAGTTTTCTAACTCTGTGTCATTCATTGATCATATAATAATCTTTAAGCCTGGAAAGTCTATTTTTTTTTATAAATCCGTCTTTAAAATTTTACCCATTCAATAATGTCATTTCTTCGATGAAGCTTTCCTCTTTACAAATGGAAATAATGCCTTCCTAAGCTCTTTGCAAATAAAAATGTTTTATTTGCAAATACAGTATTAAGGATAATGCCTTGCACATAGTTGGAAGTTAGTAAGGACTCCTTGATTAATTGATTTAAAGTTCATTAGTTCTTAGTTTATATGCCCACTAGTCATTCATGACATTCTACCTGATGATGTCATGTATATATGTACATGAGATAGATAAATCAAATATGACAGAGAAGAGCCCTTTACATTGGTAGAATCTAGGTAATTCATTTCTGCAAATAGAAATACTCAGGTTCTGAGAGGACATAACTTACCAAACATCATTCAACTAGTTAGTGTAAGACCCAAAACTTTTATCTTCATTACACACACACACATATTCATATATGAATACATATCTATCTTTATTTTTCTATCTATCTAATATGTTCCTCATAATACTTCTCACATAGTAGGTATTCAGTAAATATTTTGCAAGGGAAAATTAATGTTTATGTTTTTCCTCTTGGAACCGAACGTTGTTATACTTTGAGCATTCAAGTCCTCTGTTATATATTGTACAGTATAAATGACATCACCAGGTAGAATATCATGATTGACTAATGGGGGTATAAAATAAAGACTAATGAAGATTGGATATACCAATGCAATACCTATTGGTTCAGATAATTAAACCTCTGGAAACCAACTTGACATGCTTTGACAAAGACCACTTAACTACCTTCTTTTTTTGATAGTAAAACAAGAATAATAGTGCCCAACACATGAAAATGTGGAGAGTTAATTAGTGACCCATAGTTTAGTGAATAAGTGTAAAATATTATCTGATTAATAATTTCTCCCAAAATTGCTACAAATTCAATTTTAAAAGGTGGCTTTTCTGGATATAAGGTAAGGGGGGAAAAACCTGTTTAGAAAGCTATCATCTAAGTCCAGCTTTTCATGTGCAGGTACAGAACATAAGTCACCTAATTTGAAATGAAGTATTCATTTGCCCAATGTGGAATTATCACACTACTGAGAATAAAAAATATGATCTTCCCTAATAGATAACACATTTCAATTTTGTCTGCTACTTTTGCCAATATCAATACTGCTCACTAACTATAGCCTCTGTGCTTTATGAGAGATTATGGCATATTTTCACATGTCCTTGGAGTACTTTAATGGCAATAGCCCATGCAAAATCTGGTAGCACCAACTATAAAAGGCAAAATAAAGAGAAATCTTATGAAACAGAATAATATTCAAAGTATTTATCATGTTAAAGAATTTAAACTAACTTTTCATTTTCTCAATTTTAGCTCTATTTTAGTGACTGACTAATGTGTGATCACTCTGGGTTCATGAAGACAATGTCAATGGAATGGAAAATATGACAAGTCCTACCAATTTCTAGAGATTTCAGGGATGAGTCTAAAAATGATTTTTGAAATAGAAAAGACATAAACAATGTTCAGTGAATCTCTTGACCAAGAGTTAGCTTATCAAGTGTTCTTTCTTGTTTGTGTGTGATAGCATTTTGGGAAGACTACCTACTAAGGCATAAATGGAATGAAAATTAATGTCCTGAAGAAATTAATTTTAAAGAAAAATGATTGAATTATTGATTTAATAAAACATTTTGAAAAATAAACATTCAATGTGCCCTCTTTGGGCTGTAATTACTTATTTTACATAATTTCACATTGAGTTCACAAAATTGTGACACATTTAATTCTTTATCCTAAAACTTTCATCACATTAGATATTAAAGATGCTTTTGATGAAAAATCAAATTTTCAAATTATAACCTTGATCATATATCAATGAAGCTTATAATAAGTGAGTTTCCAAGCAATTAAATACATATATATAGAGAGAGATAAAGATATATACACATATATATCTTAATTTTTTTTTATTTTCATGATGTATGACATTATTAAAGACCATTTTACTCTAATCTACTTCTTTTTGAGAATTTGTACAATTCTAGAAAATGTTTCTCAGTGTGTATTTATATAAATTTATCAGTTCCTCTATAAGGATAAAACTTACAATTCCATGGAAACTAAATAATAATAATAATAATAATCAAACAAAACAAAAAAAAGGGATCTTTATAGTCCAATGAAGACATCTACATTTTACAGACTTATTTCACAGTAGAATTTTGTTCATAAAAAAATTATCCTTTTCCAAGTTCCAGTATGACAATCTATGTATTGTCTTTTCATGACAAGGCAGATTTATATTATTGTTGTTAGGGTGTTGGTATTTCTATCAATATCAGGGTTTTTTTGTTTGTTTGTTTGTTTTGTTTTTTAATGGTCTTCTGGCTATTCTTCAAACATCAAGAAGCCTATACTACTTGGTCCCTTTGAATGACTTTGCCTGTTTCTGAAGTCAAATTGGGCTGTATTATAGCAAAAACTTATTGACTTTTTGTGTTGTTTTCCATTTTTTTCTCACATTTTCCTTTAAATTTGGATGTAACTGATATATTTAATTTGTTGGCCTGAATGGTACTTAAAATGTTTGACATTTTCACCGTAACAGCTACTGCAATTTTTTAAATAGTCAGTGAAGTATAATCTTTCTTAGTTGTACCTTTTGCATTTTTCCTTGGAGTAATATCAATTATTTAAATGACCAGAATTTTTAAAAATAATAAAATGAACAATAAAATGCTTATTGTACTAAGTCCAGCAATACAGAAAAATATTGTTATGCAGAATATGATTTATTATAATTTCATCTTGACAAAATCAGGCATTCTTAGTAACCTTAGTTTTAGTGGGAATGTGCCCCCATGTGATCATTGTTGTAACAAAATGAAACCACATGAAAATTATATTTGTTTCAACTAAGTTTCACACCATTGGAAAAAAAAAAACTGGATCAATACAGTCATAGTGAATCTATATTGTTACAGAATAACATAGTAAAAAAACAATCATAACAACCAAGCAACAACTATGCATACATAGCTAAGAAAGAAAAAAAAAGCTAATAAAACACCTACCCTATGCTGTAATGGAAAAAGTAGAAACTGACAATGGAAAAAATAGAGACTGGTATCAGGAGCCCTAAATTCAACATGGTTTCCCATGATTGGGCAAGCAATTTAGCCCTAAATTGTCCATTAGTTCATTGTGCCCCTGTAGGCAAGTCCTTTAATCTCTTTGCCTTTATTTCTCTTATGCATGTTATTATTGTTGGTTTTCAGTCATATCTGTCTCTTTGTGATCCCATGGACCCTACTGTTAGTGGTATTTTCTTGACAAGAAATACTGGAGCAGTTGTCCATTTGCTTCTCCAGTGAATTAAGACAGAATTTTTAACTTGCTCTGGATCACATAGGATCTGAGACTGAATTTAAACTCAGGTCTTCCTGACTCCAGACTAGCCAATGAGCTCTCTACATACCTCTTTTATATAAAAGTGGGGATAAAAATGCAACTAATTTATCCCACAAAGCATAGTTATAAAGTTCAAATAAGGAAAAAAAAAAGAAACAATTAGTAAAACTTTTTTTTTTTTTCGTGAATGTCAGCTTTATTTTAATTCCTTCCTCATCCAATTTGATGAAGTTCAGATAGATATACTCAGTACTACATGTTATATTATTTTTTTTATCAAGTAAAATGTTCTGAGAAGAAGTATAGTAACTAAAAAATGCTTGATGAATTGATCTAACTATTAAGTAGAGGGGATAGAATCACTTGTTTTTTTTTGTTTTTTTGTAATTGAATCATTCAAAAAACACTTATTGTATATGTGTTATACATTTTGGCAGCTAGGTGGCACAGTGGACAGAATGAAGGGGATGGAATTAGGAAGAACTGATTTCAAATTTGAACTCAAACACTTATTAGCTATTTGATGATGGGCAAGTTATTTAACCCTCCTCTGCACAATGAACTTGAGAAGGAAAACGCCGCCAGTATCTTTGCCAACAAAATTTCAAATAGAGTTACAAAGAGTCAGCTGCAAATAAAAATGACTGGACAAAAATAACAACAATAACAATATATCATGAATTATTCTGTTATTGATACACAAATTCAATATAGTAATGAGGAAGACATTAAGGATATAGAGAAGTAAATATATAAGAAATACAGGAATAAGTAATAAAGTATTTAATATAGAAAGAAAAGGTATTAGAGTTGATGGATTCATATAAAACATGTTAAAGGAAGTGTTTGAGCAAATTCTGTAAAGAGGAATAGAATTTTATTAGGGAGAAATGCAAAGATGTGGAATAAAGAAATAAGCATTTTTTTTGTGAGAAAGAGAAGGCTAATTTGACAGGGCCATGGTATAAAATAGGGAGTATAGAATGAAACTAAAAAGAAAGTTGGTACAAGGTTATGACGACCTTTAGAAGTTAAACATAGCAATTCATATTTTAATCTTAAAAAGCAAAAGCATGTGTTATAAGGATCATTTGATCAAATCTGAGTTTAAAGAAAATCAAATTGATAGTAGTATAGTGGATAAAGTAAAATAGGCAAAAGTCTTGATGCAACAAAATCACTTAGGAAATCAAACAACCATTACAATAAACCAGAAGAGGGGGTAGCTAGGTAGTGCAGTGAATAGAGCACCAGCCCTGAAGTCAGGAGGACCTGAGTTTCAAATCTGACTTAGACCAGACACTTAACATTTCCTACCTGTGTGGTCCTGGGCAAATCACTTAACCCCAGTTGCCTCAGTAAAACAAAACAAACAAAAAAACCAAAAGGATAAACCAGAAGAGCAGCAGGAAGAGCCTTAACTCAGCTGATAGTTGGATGAATAGAGTGAAGTTGGAACCAAGAGATTTTGTTAAGGTGATAATGACAAGGGATTTGATATAATGATTATAAAACCAAGATTGATGCCAAATTCATTCATTTGGAAATCTTGAATGGTGCATTTGACAGTAATAGGGAAGTTTGGAAGAGGTATATATTGGTGGAAGGTAGGTGGAGAAGATGATGAATTCTGACTGGGACATAAGGCATTTGAGATTTTTAAGATATTCATTTTGAAATGACAAATAGGCAGTTGGGGAATGTCTGATTAAAACTAAAGGGAGATACTATGGTTTGATTTAGAAGGCAATCAGTCATCAGAATAGAAGTGATAATTAACTTTTTGCTAGCTGATGAGAATAATGAAAAAGTTCATAGAGAGTAAAGAAGACCTGGGACAGAACTTCAGAGAACACTCACAATTGTAGGAAATGATGTGTATAATAAATCTGCAAAAGAGAGTGAGAAAGAACAATTAGGTAGAAGGCCCAGAAGATTAGTGCCCAGATATTCAGGAGGAGAGGGTCATCGGCTGTGTTACACACAGTAAATAGCCTGGGAACGATGAAGACTTTGTAGGGAGCAGTTTCAATTGAATGGTAAAGTGAAAAAGTCAAAAAGAGGTGGACCCAAGATGGCAAAGTCATAAAGTTGCCCAATCTCTGTCCCAAATTTCTCCAAATTCCTTTAAATAATGACTATAAAGAAATTCTAAAGCACCAGAACAACCAAAATGAAGAATTAGAACATTTTCCAGCAGAAGGCAACTTAGAACCTCAGCAGACAAGATCTGTGACATCAGGCTGGCAGTCAGTGTGCAGTCCCAGTCCAGGGTGTGCCAGCACAGACCCAGACTGGGACCCAGCCCAGCCCCAGCAAACCTTTGAATCAGTGGCAGTGCTGGTGGCTTCCAGACCTCACATCCCAGAAACACCAAAGAGGACCTGGAAGGTCAGCAAAAAAGGTGTGTGGAACCAGGATGGAAACCCAGTGAACAATCCCAGAACAGATATAGCCCTAGACTCCAGCATCAGTGAGAACAGACCTATGACTCAGCAGCAATGCTGGAGGCTTTTGGACCTTTTAACCCCTGGACCACCCGAGAGGACTGGAGGTCAGCAGAGAGGATCTGTGGCAACAAGGTGGGAGTCTGGTGTGCAATCCCAAAGCAGTTTCAGTCAGTGGAGCCCCAGTCAGCACACTAGATCTTATCTTTACAATGGGGCTGACATACCTAACAGCTTCAGGGAAGAAAAGAGTGCTTGTGGATTCCGACAGATTCCTAAAAGGATCTCCAAAAACAACTGCATTTGGACTCTGCAGCTTGGGACAATGCAACTTCCATCCTGGAAACAGAGTTTACAAAGAGGTAAAAACTGAATAATAAGCTAGAAAAATGAGCAGACAACAGGAAAGGTTTCTGACCATTGCAAATTATTATGGTGACAAGGACTATCGAAACATATACTCAGAAAATAATAACAAAGTTCCTACGTCCAAAACCTCCAAGAAAAATAAGCCATGGAAGAGCTCAAAAGAGACTTTGAAAATCAAGTAAGAGAGACAGAGGGAAAATTAGGGAAAGAATTGAGAGAAGCACAAAAGGAAATACAAAAAGTTAATGCGGAGAAGAATGCTTTAAAAAGCAAAATTGGTCAATTGGGAAAGGAGGTACAAAAGTTCATTGAGGAAAATAATCCAATAATAAATAGAGTTGAGAGAGGGAGAGGCAAGATGACAGAGAGTAGATAGGTCTTTGAGCTCTTCCTGGCTCCTCTCAAATCAATATCAAGTCAAGCCTCTGAACAGATTTTGGAGTGACAGATCCCACAAATATTTGAAGAGTAACAAATTTTCAGCAGAAAATATTTTGGAAGAACATCAGGAAAGGTCTGTCTCAGTCCAGCATTGGTATGGAGGGGAGTTGCAGATTAGCCCAGGCACAGTACCAACATAGAACTAGCAGAGAGATTGAGGGTGGATAGGTTTTGATGTGCTGGGGGAATCTAGAGGGAGGCTTGTGGTCACAACATAGTCATGTTTGCTGCTCTGTCCTGGTTCAGAAGACTGTGAATCAGCAAACTATCTGAGAATACCTCCAGAACAACTACAAAAGACATACAGTGAGCCTTGAACCCCAGTATAAAAAGGGACTTGGGCATGCCTACCCAGCATAGAAAGGAAGCCAGCAGCACCAGCCCCAGACAGTTTGAACCTACTGTCACAGGTAGGCATAACTTGGGACAATATCCCCTTTGCCCTAAGAGCAGACCTCAACCTTTAAAATGAGCAAAAAAAGGAAAAACAGTTCTGACTATAGATAGCTTTTATGGAGACAGAAAAGAACAGACCTCACACCTAGAGGATAACGCTAAAGGCAAAACATCTCCAGCCTTAAAGAGTGAAATAAATTTGTTCCTTATCTCACAAAGCTCTCTTGGAAGAATTCAAAAAGGATCTTAAAAGAGAGTTAGAAGAAAAACAGGGAAAGGAAGTGAGAGGTCTGGAAAAGGAAACAGAAAATGTCTTTTTTTTTTTTTATTTAATAGCTTTTTATTTACAGGATATATACATGGGTAACTTTACAGCATTAACAATTGCCAAAACTCTTGTTCCAATTTTTCACCTCTTACCCCCCCACCCCCTCCCCTAGATGGCAGGATGACCAGTAGATGTTAAATATATTAAAATATAAATTAGATACACAATAAGTATACATGACCAAAACGTTATTTTGCTATAAAAAAAGAATCAGACTTTGAAATATTGTACAATTAGCTTGTGAAGGAAATCAAAAATGCAGGTGTGCATAAATATAGGGATTGGGAATTCAATGTAATGGTTTTTAGTCATCTCCCAGAGTTCTTTTTCTGGGCATAGCTGGTTCAGTTCATTACTGCTCCATTAGAAATGATTTGGTTGATCTCGTTGCTGAGGATGGCCTGGTCCATCAGAACTGGTCATCATATAGTATTGTTGTTGAAGTATATAATGATCTCCTGGTCCTGCTCATTTCACTCAGCATCAGTTCGTGTAAGTCTCTCCAGGCCTTTCTGAAATCATCCTGTTGGTCATTTCTTACAGAACAGTAATATTCCATAATATTCATATACCACAATTTATTCAGCCATTCTCCAACTGATGGACATCCATTCAGTTTCCAGTTTCTAGCCACTACAAAAAGGGCTGCCACAAACATTCGTGCACATACAGGTCCCTTTCCCTTCTTTATAATCTCTTTGGGATATAATCCCAGTAGTAACACTGCTGGATCAAAGGGTATGCACAGTTTGATAACTTTTTGAGCATAGTTCCAAACTACTCTCCAAAATGGTTGGATTCGTTCACAACTCCACCAACAATGCATCAATGTCCCAGTTTTCCCGCATCCCCTCCAACAATCATCATTATTTTTTCCTGTCATCTTAGCCAATCTGACAGGTGTGTAGTGGTATCTTAGAGTTGTCTTAATTTGCATTTCTCTGATTAATAATGACTTGGAGCATCTTTTCATATGACTAGAAATAGTTTCAATTTCTTCATCTGAGAATTGTCTGTTCATATCCTTTGACCATTTTTCAATTGGAGAATGGCTTGATTTTTTATAAATTAGAGTTAATTCTCTATATATTTTGGAAATGAGGCCTTTATCAGAACCTTTGACTGTAAAAATATTTTCCCAGTTTATTGCTTCCCTTCTAATCTTGTCTGCATTAGTTTTGTTTGTACAAAAACTTTTCAGTTTGGTATAATCGAAATTTTCTATTTTGTGATCAGTAATGATCTCTAGTTCTGCTTTGGTCATAAAGACCTTCCCCTTCCACAGGTCTGAGAGGTAAACTATCCTATGTTCCTCTAATTTATTAATAATTTCATTCTTTATGCCTAGGTCATGAACCCATTTTGACCTTATCTTGGTGTACGGCGTTAAGTATGGATCAATGCCTAGTTTCTGCCATATTAGTTTCCAATTTTCCCAGCAATTTTTATCAAACAGTAAGTTCTTATCCCAAAAGCTGGGATCTTTGGGTTTGTCAAAGACTAGGTTGCTATATTTGTTGACTGTTTTATCCCTTGAACCTAATCTATTCCACTGATCAACTAATCTATTCCTTAGCCAATACCAAATAGTTTTGGTAACTGCTGCTCTATAATATAATTTTAGATCTGGTACAGCTAAGCCACCATCATTTGATTTTTTTTTCATTAATTCCCTTAAAATTCTTGACCTTTTGTTTTTCCATATGAACTTTGTTGTTATTTTTTCTAGGTCATTAAAATAGTTTTTTGGGAGTCTGATTGGTATAGCGCTAAATAAATAGATTAGTTTAGGTAATATTGTCATCTTTATTATATTTGCTCGCCCTATCCAAGAGCATTTAATATTTTTCCAATTGGTTAGATCAGACTTAATTTGTGTGAAAAGTGGTCTGTAATTTTGCTCATAAAGTTTCTGATTTTCCCTTGACAGATAGATTCCTAAATATTTTATATTATCAGTAGTTACTTTAAGTGGAATTTCTCTTTGTAACTCTGACTGTTGGATTTTGTTAGTGATATATAAGAATGCTGATGACTTATGTGGGTTTATTTTATAACCAGCAACTTTACTAAAGTTGTGGATTATTTCTAATAACTTTTTAGCAGAATCTCTGGGGTTCTCTAAGTATACCATCATGTCATCGGCAGAGTGATAATTTGGTTTCCTCATTGCCTATTCTTATTCCTTTAATCTCTTTCTCAGCTCTTATTGCTATAGCTAGCGTTTCTAATACAATATTAAATAGTAACGGTGATAGTGGGCAACCTTAGGAAACAGAAAATGTCTAAAGAAAATCACTCCTTAAAGAATAGTTTTGATGAAATGGAAAAAGAAGCCAACTCCTTGAAAACAGAATTTGTGAAATAGAAAAAAATTCCAATGAACAAAACAACTCATTTAAAAGTTCAATTGGCCAAAAAGGAAATTAAAAAGCTAACTAAAAAAATTAATTCACTAAAAATTAGAATTGAACAAATGGAAGAGAAGACAATAAGACAACAAAAATCAGTCAAACAAAACCAAAATAATAATAATAAAAAAGAAGATAATGTAAAATACCTCACCTGAAAAATAACTGACCTAGAAAATAAATCCAGGAAATGCAATCTAAGAATTATTGGACTGCCTGAAAACCCTGATTAAAAAAAAAAATCTACATATCTTTCAAGAAATCATCAAAGAAAATTGCTGATGTCCTAGAACCACAGGGTAAATTAGCCATTGAAAGAATTCACTGATCACCCCATGAAACATATCCCAAAGTGAAAACTCCAAGGAATATTGTAGCTAAATTCCAGAATTATTAGATCAAGAAGAAAATACTGCAAGCAGTCAGAAAGATACAATCCAAATATTGAGGAGCCATAGTCAGGATAATCTAGGACCTAGCAGCTTCCATTTTAAAGAATCAAAGGGCCTGGAATATGATATTCTGGAAAGCAAAGGAATGTGGACTGCAACCAAGAATCCTACAATATGCTATTTAGAAGAAACACATTTAAAGTAGAGTGTTATGTACTTAGCAAAGCAACAGGGTAAAGCAGAATCTATTATGCTTTAGGCTGAACTAAAAAAATCAGGGGTAGTGATTCTAATCTCAGATCAAGGAAAAGAAAAAATATATCTAGATGTAATTTTAAAAAAATAAGGAAAGAAAGTACATTTTGATAAAGGGTACCATAGATAATAAAGTAATATCAATACTAAACATATATGCACCAAGTGGTATAGCATCCAAGTTCCTAGAAGTTAAGAGAGCTACCAGAAGAAATAGACAGCAAAATTATAGTAGTGGGGGATCTCATCCTTGCTCCATAAGAACTAGATAAATTGCATCATAAAATAAATAAGAAGGAAGTTAAGGAGGTAAATAAAATTTTGTAAAAGTTAGGTACGCTATGCCGTTGGAGAAAACTGAATGAAGAAGAATGAAGATCATGTTTTCTTGGTACATGGAAGCTAAAAAAAAACTGACCATATGTTAAAGTATAAAAACCTCAAAATTAAATGCAGAAATGCAGAAATAAGAAAAACATATTTTTTAAGAACATTATGTAACAAAACTACATGTAATAAAGGGCCAGAGAAAAATAGACCAAAAATTAATTGGAAAATAAATAATCTAAAATAATGAGTGAATGAAACAACAAATCATAGACACAATCAATAATTTCATCCAAGAGAATGACAATAATACTGCAACATAAAATGTATGGGATGCAGCTATAGCAGTCCTTAGGGGAGATTTTATATCCCTAAATGCTTATGTGCATAAAATAGAGAAAGAGAAGATCAATGAATTGAAAATGTCACTAAAAAAGCTAGAAAAATAATTAAAACCCCACAATTAAAAGCCAAATTTGAAATTCTGAAAATAAAAGGAGAGATGAATAAAATTGAAAGTAAAAAAATTACTGAACAATTAAACAAGACTAAAAGTATGAAAAAAACAAGTATAAAAAAGAAAATAGATAATAATTTAGTTAATTTTATTAGAAAACGGAAAAAAAGAAAATCTAATATTTAGTATCACAAATGAAAAGGCTGAACTATCCACCAATGAAGAGGAAATTAGAACAATAATTTGTAGCTATTTTGCCCAACTGTCAGCCAATGAATCTAATAATCTAAGTGAATTGGTTGAAAACTTACAAAAATATAGATTTCCCAGATTAACAGAGGAGGAAACCAATACTTAAGTAGACCTATTTTAGAAAAAGGAATTGAACAAGGTCTAAATCAACTCCCTGAGAAAACATCTCCAGGACCAGCTGGATTTAAATGTGTATTCTACCAAACACTTAAAGGACAATTAATTCCAATATGATGCAAAATATTTGGAAAAAATAGAGAAAGAAAGAGTCCTACGAAATTCCTTTTATGACACCTATATGGTGCTGATACCTAAAAAGGTAGGATCAAAATGGAGAAAGAAAATTACAAACCAATTTCCTTAATGAATATTGATTCCAAAATCTTAAATAAAATATTAGCAAAGAGATTACAGCAAATTATTATCTCTAAGATAATACACCATGATCAGGTAGAATTTATATCAAGAATGCAAGACTGGTTCAATATTAGGAAAACTATTACCATAATTGACCATATTAATAGCCAAGTGAACAAAATGCATATGATGATCTCAATAGATACAGAAAAAGCATTTGACAAAACCCAATATCCATTCCTATTAAAAAGATTAGAGAATACTGAAATAAATGGAGTATTCCTTAAATTAATCAGTAGCATCCATTTAAAACCATTAGCAAGCATCAGACATAATGGAGATAAACTAGAACCATTGCCAATAAGATCAGGGGTGAAACAATGCTGCTCACTGTCACTACTACTATTCAATATCATATTAGCTTTAGTAATAATAGAAGAAAAATAAATCCACATAAATTATTAACATTTACAAAGTCCAGCAGCAGGAGATACAAAGAGAAATTCTACTTAAAATCAGTATAGATAAACTAAAATATTTAGGAGTCTACCTGGCAAGGCAAAGTCACACTACAAAAGTTAGATCTAATCAATTGTAAGAATATCAAGTACTCATGGGTAGGCCAAGCTAATATAATTAAAAAATGACAATTCTACCTAAATTAGTCTACCCATTCATTCCCATTCCAATTCAACTCCTAAGAAATTATTTTAGAAAGCACAAAAAGTCAAGAATTGCAAGGGAATTAATGAAAAAATGCTAATGAAGGTGGCCTGGGTAAAACTATATTACAAAGCAATAGTCATCAAAAACCATTTGGTACTGCCTAAGAAATAGAGTCATCAATCAGTGCAATAGGTTACATTCACAAGACACAATAGTCAATAACTATAGTAATGTACTGTTTGATAAACCCAAAGATCCAGATAAGAACTTAGCATTTGACAAAAAATTGCTGGCACAATTGAAAATTAGTATGACAGAAGCAAGGCACTGACCTATGCCTAACACCCAATATCAAGATAAGGTCTAAATGGGTTCATGATTTAGATATAAAGAGTGATCATATAAGCAAATTAGAAGAACAAATATTAGTTTACCTTTCAGATTTGTGGAGAAGTAAGGAATTAGTGTCTCCCCCAAAATTAGAATAAAGTATGGAATGCAAAATGGATAATTTTGATTATATTAAGTAAATCTTTTTTATGCAAACAAAAATAATGCAGAAAAATTAGAAGGGAAGTATTAAACTCAGAATTTCCTAAAATATACAGAGAATTGACTCAAATATATAAGAATACAACCTATTCTCCAATTGATAAATGGTCAAAGGGTATGAAGAGAAAATTTTCAGATGAAGAAATTAAAATCATTTTTAGTCATATGAAAAAGTGCTCTAAATCATTATTAATCAGAGAAATGAAAATTGAGACAACTTTGAGGTATTACTACATACCTCTCAGCTTGGTACCATGGCAGGAAAAGATAATGATGAATGTTGGAGGAGATGTGGGAAAACTGGGACACAAATACATAATTGGTGGGTTGTGAACTGATTCAAACATTCTGGAGAACAATATGGAATTATGACCAAAGGGCTGTCAAACTCTATATATCCTTTGGTCTAACAGTATCTCTACTGGGTCTGTGTCCATAAGAGATCATAAGAAAGGGAAAAGGATTCACATATGCAAAAATATTAGTAGCAGCCCTTTTTGTAGTGGCTACGATTTAGGGAGAAAAAATAATTTGGAACAAAAGATTTTGTAAGGGTGAATATTGAAAATTAAGCATATTTTTTAAAATAAAAATCTTTTTAAAATAGAATTTAGCAAATGGAAGCTAATGACATAAGAAATTAAGATGCAATAAAGGAAAACCCAAAGAAATATGATAAAATAGAAAAAAATATGAAATACCTCATTGAAAAAAACCTGACCTAAAAAATAGATTCAAGAGAGATAATTTAAAAATTAAAAGTTTGCCTGAAAGTTATGATGCTGAACACCATTTTTCAAGAAATTATCAAGGAAAACTGTCCTGATCTAAAACAGAGGGTATAATAGGAAATTAAAGAATCTACCAATTACCTCCTGAAAGAGATCCTAAAATAAAAACCTCCCAGGAATATTATAGCCAAATTCCAGAATTCTCAAGTCGAGGAAAAAATATTATAAGCATCTTGAAAGAAACATCAGGATAATGCAAAATTTAGCCGCTTTTACATTAAAGGACTGGTGGGATTGGAATATGTTATTCTGGAAAGCAATGGAGCTAAGATTGCAACCAAGAATCACTTACCCAGCAAAACTGAGTATAATCTTTCATAGGAACAAGTGATCATTCAGGATTTTCAAGCATTTGTGATAAAAAGACCAGAGCTGAATACAAAATTTGATTTTCAAATATAGAACCCTGAAGAAGCATAAGGAGATAGCAAACTGAGATCATAAGGGACTTAATAATGTTTACCTATTTACACTCCTACATGGGAGGGTGATACCTGTATTTCATTAGAAAGTTCTCATTCTTATGGCAGTTAGGAGTATATATAGACAGAGGACACAGGTGTAAATTTAATATGAAGGGATAATATATTTTTTTTAAATAATGAAATTTAGGGATGAGAGAGGAAGGAGCTGAGAGAAAAGTGAAGGGAATGGAGCAAATAATCTGCCATAAAAAATTAGTAAGAAAAACTTTTACAGTGGAAGAGGGAGAAGAGGAGGGTGAATAAATGAACCTTATTCTCATCAGAATTGACTTACCCAGGAAGTAATGTTCACACTCAATAAGCATATAAAAATCTATCTTACCCTATAGAAAAATAGGAGCGAAATGGGATATGGGAAGAGGGTCTGGTGATAAAAGAGAAGCTATATTGGGTGAGGGAATGTTCAGTAGCAAAACACTTTTGAGAAGGAACAGGATAAAAAGAGAGGCAGAATAAATGGGAGAAATAAAATTAGAAATAGTAATTGTAAAAAAAAAAAAATTGAAGCAAATTTATCTGCTAAGGCCTCATTCCTCCAAGATAGAAGCAACTGCGTCAAATTTATTTTAAAAAATTAAAAGCCATACTCCAAATAATAAATGATCAAAAGATATGATCTTTGCCCAAAGGGCTACAAATTCATGCATATCCTTTGACCTAACAGAACTTCTGCAATGCATGAATACCAAGAGATTTTTAAGGATGTGGTTATTTGGACATATATCTTCATGAAAGCTTCCTTGACATGATATCAATAGGAGATAAAATGATAAAGATGATATATATTCATATTGTTCCAATATTCCCTATCCTTCCCAAACTAGATATCTGTTTTGAAGGTATTTCATTCCTCACATTTTGAAGATTTTCTATTTTTCATCATTCTTTAATATTTAATATTATGTTCAGGTTATTATAGGAATGAATTTTCTTTGTGAAGATACTATGGAGAATTTTTAAGGGGATATATTTATACCTTAATATTTTTATTCAAATAAATATGTTTTTCCTCCTAGGCAATATTCTATATAATACTGAATATGAAGAGACAAGTAGGATAGTGACTTTTGCCCATACTTTTCCTATATACACCCCATTTAAAATGAGAAGAATGACATGTCAACAATTATTCTGAGGATGGAATCAATGAAAATAATATTACTTATTCATATAAATACTGGAACATCAAATTAATAAGGTTCTAAGAAGAATTCACCATTGAAATATATTCTAGATCATAGAATGTTAGAATTGAAAGTACCTTAAGGATCATCTAATCCAGCACTCTCACTTTATCAATAAGGTAATTGAGAACCAGAGAATAAAAATAATTATAGCAATAATGAATAACAACAATAACAACAAAGAAACAAGAACACATACACACACATAGTATTCCCTGGAAGTTATATGAAAAAATTCAAGGAACAGTATAATAAAATAATCTGTTGTGGCAGTTGTATTGGTTTTGAGGATAGAATTTTATTTTTTGGGTGTTGGTTTTAAGGATGAAGGAGTATTCAAATGATTATCATCATTTAATTGAATAATATTACTTTATCAATAAGTCAATAAATAAATGTACCATAATTGCCATAATAATCCTCTTCCATTCCTGAAGAAAATTTGAAGAATTTAGCCACTTGTTCTGTTTTTTTTAATGACATTTTGTTGGTTATATATGCATAGATGCAACCCACAGGAGGTTTTCCTAACCCCTGTGACCCATATTATCTGTATGTTTTTCATCATTTCCATTGAAAGGCATGAGTGTAATCATATTTGAACTCCACTTCTCTCTCTCATCTCATTTCATATTAAATATCCTTTACTTCTTCTTAATGATGCTCATTTTCCTTTCTGTTTTTTATTGGTTACTTGCTTTCCCATCTCCAATTTTAAAAAAGAAATAAAATATTTGTTAAAATAAGCATAGGAAATCAAAATAAATACACACATTTGTTATCCAAAACTCTATGCTACATTTTGCATTAAAAGATCATTATCCTTTGTTCAAGAGGTAGCATGTTTCCTCAATAATGAACTAGAAGTATTTTGTCATTACATTTATCAAACTTGTGTCTTTTAAAACTTATTTGTTTTTATGATATTATTGCTATTATATAAATTGTTCTCCAGGTTCTATTCCTTTGTATCAGTTCATAATGTTGTTCCAGGTTTCTTCAACTTGGTTATATTACAATTTTATTTTAAACATTTGTATATCAGAATTATGTCAGATTCTCTGTTAATAGATTCTGAATCATTTTTCAGTTCTTTATCACCAAGTAAAAATTCTCTCTTATTTAGCTCCATTTTTGACATTGGGGATCTGAAGGAACACTTGTATTTTTCTCTCATTAGAATATGAACACAATCCCTCATTAGCATCTTAAAAAATAGTTCACTTATGCTTGTCTTTTTTGTTTTTCTTGATACCTGTGTTTCCATTTCAATATTTTATTTAATTCTGGTCTTTTCATCAAGAATTTTTAGAATTTGTTTTTAATTTCATCAAAGGTTTTCTCTATCTTATTATTCTCAGTTATTTTTAGTTGTAATTTTTTACCTTTTGAAAGCACATATTCCAAATCCTTCACTTCTTTATATTGATAGTTGCTAAATCTTTTATAATCCTGAATGTGGCTATTTGGTTCTTGAGTTCTTCTTTTTAACTGCTTATTTTATATTTTCTTTGAGTTATAATCCCTGGATTTTGGTTATGATATCTTTGGGAGTTTTCACTTTATTATCTTATTCATAGAAATTTGTGGATCTTTTCTATTTCTACCTTGTAGTCTTGTAATAAATCTAGGAGACAATGTATTTAAATTGGTTATACAGATACTATTTTTTGTTGCTATTCATGGCTTTCTGATAGTTTAGTAATTCTAACATTATTTCTCTTTACCTATTTTACAAGTCAGTTGTGTTTCTTCTTTTTTTAAATTTTTAATTCTTTACACTTTTAAAATATTTCTCATTGTCTCATGCAATCATCCAACTTTTATTCTATTCAAATAATCCATTACTTTGAAGGGGTTTGTGCCTCTTTTAACAAACTGCCTAATTCTACTTCCAAGTCTTTTCTTCAAAGTTCTTACTTCTTTTCCAATTCTTTCCTGCAGCTTGGTAATTTAACATATGGCATCATTTTAAACTCCTAATTCATTTTTACTAGGAAGTATATCTAATTTTGTGTTCAAGTGCAACTTTTTTTTTTTCTTTTGCTATTGCTTATAGGACTTCTGAGTTATTCTTTTCTTTTATGTTTATATTTGGGATGTCTATAATATCATAATACCATATAATTTAAAACATTTGTTTGTCTAAATATTTCTATTTCTGTATGGAATAGGATCTACATAGTTCTGTAGGGAAGGACCAGGTCTTGAATGCTTTGTCTACTACACTGCTGCTACTTTCTGTATTATGTGACATATTTTCCTAGGATCTCAGAAGTGACTCAGGCTGGAATCTGAAATTTTTAAAGGCCCTCAAGCTGTATGATCTAAGGCAAAATCTAATTGCCTTCCTATTCTGACTTTGTAACCTCCTAGTCTTCATTAGTCTACATAATCCGATTGTAGTCTTGCCCTTGATTGAAGTTCATATAGATTGCTACTGGACTTAACTAATTTTGTCTAACTTATAAGTAATGCAGGTTCAGATGATAAAACTGAAGGCTCCCTCTTGATCTGTGACCTCTTGATCTGTGGTCTCTTCTCTAATCACTTAGCTGCAAGGTTTATGATTGTCAGAATCAGTGACACACAACTCCTGCTCATTTCTGTTTCTGCTTCTTAACCATTACAGTGTCTCAGACCAAGACTGAGGTGGATCCAAAATTATTTATATCACCTTAATTTCTCTCCTTAGTTTAAAATGGATTCACACTCCAGCTCAGTGGTCATAGAGATCTAATTGCTGACTCAATCTATTCCTGCTTCTTATAATGAGAAAAAATTACTTACAAGTTTCTTCTTAGATATTTTTTAAAAATCACTTATCTTGTGCTATTTCTTGATTTTTTTTCAGGAGTTGTGAGTGAGCTATACTAACCACTTAAAGTCAAAAATATTTTTTCTTTATGTTATTATTATATAATATGTTCCCCCTGACTCTGCTCACTTCATTCTTTATCATTTTATGCAACTCTTATCAAGTTTCTCAAAACCCATTCCTTTGCTCACTTTTTAGAGTTAGGTACAATTCCATTCCATAATTTGTTCAACCATATTTACCACAATTCACATTCACTATCTTTGTTTTCAATTTCTTTTTTGCAAAAACAAATCAAACTATAAATATAAATATAAATCTATGCTATAAATATTTTTACATGATTGTATTCTTTCTTGTTCATTCTGTTGTATAATTCTAGAAGTTGAATTCAGATGAGTTGATTTGCATTGAATATGAATAAGGAATAAAAAGGAACTTAATTCAATTAACCACCCAAACAGAATATAGCTAGTTGAAGCCAAGAGAGTTTGTTTGTTTCATCTATTAATTTTACAACTCTAGCATCTAACTTACCATTTGGCACACAATGGATATTTCTTTTACTTCCTCTTTTGAGTGTGTAAGGAAAATCTAGTGTCAAAATTAACTATGCTTTATAGGAATTTAAAATGGAAATAGATTGAAGCCCTGGGGACCCTAAGTCTTGTGAATAGAGGTTGAATTTGTGGGTTCTGAACCTAGATGAAGAACCACTGTAGTATGTAATGTACTTATTATACTGGTGCTCACTGACTTCTCAGGTTTGAACCTCTTTTGCTATTGCTTATAGGACTTTTGAGTTATTCTTTTCTTTTATGTTTATATTTGGGGTGTCTATAATATCATAATACCATATAATTTAAAACTTTTGTTTGTCTAAATATTTCTATTTCTGTATGGAATAGGCTCTACATAGTTCTGTACGGAAGGGCCAGGTCTTGAATGCTTTGTCTACTACACTGCTGCTACTTTCTCTCACTTTAGAGTGAGGATATATTTTTTCCAAGTTTCAGGCTTTTGCCTGCCACTATTTTCAGAGCTATTTCTTTGGATCTGAAAATCTTAAATCTTTCCAAAGTGAGCTCATATGTGGATGTGGATAGTTGCAACCACTGCTCTTTTAGTCTGCACTCTGGTACTGTTACCAGATCCTGTGTTCTGATATGGCTGCAAAAGGTAGTGTTCTTTTCCTTAGAAGTGTGACTAGGATCCCTGCTTTCTTGTGAATGATGACAAGCTTTCTTCTCTGATATGATATTGAAACCCAGAGCTTCCTATGGTCAATGAGACAGGATCTTATTCCCAATATCAACTCAGGATTCTCTGTAATAACTTTTTTTTTTTTTCCTGAGCAGTTGTCCAACCCTGTTACCATTTCTGGAATGAGAATGCCCAAAGTTATTACACTGCTATCAAAGTTTCCTCCTTTTTTTATTTTATTTTATTTTAGACTTGTATGTATCTTTTACTGAAAATTATTCTGTTTGCTAAGTTCTTCAAGTAAACAGAGATATTATTAGCATTTACTATGTTCCTCAGCCATCTCATGTAAAATAAGGCAATCCATTCATATAATATCTAATGTCCTCTCCAGCCCTAAAACTTTTGTATATTGTATTACTATTGAGTCAATTTTTCATATCACCCAATACTTGGAAAAATATTTTTTTTTTACTGTGATACTTCAGGGAATCATAAATTACAAGAACATTTCTAGAATGATAATCTAGTTTCTTGAAACCAAGAAGACATGGGTTCAAATAATATCTCTGATACATACTGATTGTGAGAATTGGAACATGATTTAGTGTCTGTGCTCTAAGCAACTTTCCAATAATGATATTTAAGCTTTTATCATTTGTATTATAGGATCCTTTACTATGCTAGTAAAGCATGGACCCATCCTCTGAATAAATTTTAAAAGAATAAAATAAAATATGTAGGATTACATATGAAAAATAATATTATTGAAATAGTTATGAAAGTATTACAACAAAAGTTCAAGATATAAGATTAAGAATCCCTACTTTAAAATGGAAATGGGTCATAATCAATTTTCCATGCTGCACTGGAAGAGGGAGTTCTCTTAACAGGGAGTTCATAGTTATGACAAATGTATAGCTTTAGTCCTTATGCCACATATTCTCAATTCTTATGTTGTTGGAACAGTGACTTGGTTCTAACTCTTCCTTGAACAATATATTGTTGTTCCACAGTCTCCTTTTATTGTCCTGACTCAGTTTTCCTAATTGTTCTGCCTCAGTTTCCCTAAATTCTCCCATCTCAGTTTCCCTAAATTGTCCTGCCTCAGTTTCTCTAAATTGTCTTGACTCAATCCTTTGAATTATTCTGCCTCAATATACCTGGTTGCAAACCCCCACCACCACCACCACCTTCCTAACCATTAGGACTGAGATAATGAGGGCTGTAGAGATCTGGCATTCCAAAAGATAAGATTCCAGATATCCTCTCTCAGATACCTAATTGGTATCCTCTATCTCAATCTCTCCAGACTTCCTGGTTCTAGTTGGACACCTCCTTTACTCCCAGTTTATCAAAATTTATGGTCCTATCCCCCAACCTGTCAGTACCGAATTGATGGAACCTTCCTCAAAATTCCCGCCATTTACCAATGCCTGACCTCCACCCCCCTGTCTTTGTCTACCCTGATAGCTTATGTTAAGAACCATGCCTAAGTGAAAGGACAGGTCAATTCTCTGAGAGCCTCCGCAGTTATGAATCATAACACTTAAAGGTTTTTGCAGCCTTTGATGCAGATGTTCCTTGTGAATTGGGAATGAAATAAATTAGAGGCAAGATGGAAGAGGAAAGAGGTCAGACAATGAAACTGTCTCTCAATGGAGAGGTCAGAGAACAGCAACTACCTTTCAGTCTCCTTGTATCACATCATCCTCTCAAATGAAGATCCATTCTACAGGTCTGAGTTAGACCTCTAGTAACCACTGGCAGGTGACTCCCATATCATGACAGCTTAAGAGCCACATATATATTTCATTGGAATCTCATATTCCTTGCTGATCCTGAAGTTGAGGATGCTGCTGGATGCTTTGAGACATCAGCCCTGGGACCAAAATGGATCCTTTGGTCCCAGAAAATCTCTCCCTCTCAGAAATCCAAATAAAATATTAAAAACTCTCTAATCTCTATCTTGCCTTAGTTTTTCTGGCATTACAATATAGAATCCCAAAGTGGGACAGTTTTATGTATTTAAATGAGAAGAACTAGCTATAAATAGAGGAGTAGAAGCAGTAATTCAGCCAAGTTTTCCTAATATTCAGTCAAGTTCTTCTCTAAACAATACCTCAAATCAAATTCTGGAACAGCAAAGTCAAAAAATGATCTAGATGAAACATTTTCCCAACCCAAGACCACTTTGGAGGTCTAGTTTTGGAGCTAGGCTGCTTTGGAGCACAGTGACAGCAGCAGAAAAACCACCTATGGGCCTTGGAGGAAACTTTGATAGCAGTGTAATAACTTTGGGCATTCTCATTCCAGAAATGGTAACAGGGTTGGACAACTGCTCAGGAATAAAAAAAAGTTATTACAGAGAACCCTGAGTTGATATTGGGAATAAGATCCTGTCTCATTGACCATAGGAAGCTCTGGGTTTCAATATCATATCAGAGAGGAAAGCTTGTCATCATTCACAAGAAAGTAGGGATCCTAGTCACACTTCTAAGGAAGAGAACACTGCCTTTTGCAGCTATATCAGAACACAGGATCTGGTAACAGTACCAGAGTACAGACTAAAAGAGCAGTGGTTGCAACTATCCACATCCACACATGAGCTCACTTTGGAAAGATTTAAGATTTTCAGATCCAAAGAAATAGCTCTGAAAATAGTGGCAGGCAAAAGCCTGAAACTTGGAAAAAATATATCCTCACTCTTAAGTGAGCATAAATAAGCTGGAGAAAAAGAGTAAGCAACAAAAAAAGAACTAGTCCATAGAAAATTATCAAGAAGTAGGGAATATCAAGATGCAAACTCAGAAGAAATCAACAATGTAAAAATGACTATAAACAAAATCTCAAAGAAAAACAAATGTAAATTGGGCATAAGTTCAACAGTAATCCCTAGAAGAGTTAGAAAAAGAGATGAGTGTTAGAGGAAATACTGGGAAAAAAATTAGACAAGGACAAGAAAATTGCAAAAAAGAATCAAAAGCCTGCTAAAATAGTCTCCTCAAGCTCCCCTACAGATTCATCCTCTCCCCAAATCTGCTTCTGGGGAATTTTTTTTCTGGGGCATGGCCTGGGTTGCAACAGCTGGCACTGGGTTGTGCTCCACTCTCACTCTGATGTAACAGACCTTTTCTGATGACATTCTAAATTGTCTATGCTATAACATTGTTCATTCCATCTTTTTATGGGTTCTTATGCTCTAGAATTCATTTTGAGGCATTATACAAAATTGTTTGGAAGAGAATTTTGGATGGCTCAGAAGAGTCTCAACTGTTTCTTTGCCATCTTGGCTCTTTCTCCCCCAACTAACCCCCAGTTTTATGTAATTCCTAAAACCTTTATTCTTACTATGGCAGCTAGAAGGAATAAAAAATAGAAGAGATGAGAGTGGGACATTTATGTTAAGATAACTTCCCAAAAAAATGAAGGAGTGAAAAAAAGGGACATAATGGGAAAAAGAGAAAGGGAAAAGAAGAATGGAGGAAATTATGCCCCCATAGACATGCCCCCAATAGGCATTTCTACAGACAAATGTGATGATTTGGGGAAGCCTCTGATATATTTATATGCACTTATAATAGATATGTTTATTTGTACTTTGGGGCAGCGCAGAATTTTACAGAAATCAAAGTCTGATGTCAGAGAAACTGGGTTTTTTTTGTTTGTTTGTTTTAGTTCAAATTTGAACTCAGACACTTACTAGGTAGGTGATGCCGGACAAGTCACTTAATCCTGTTTGCTTCAGTTGTTCATTTGTAAAATGACCTGAAGAAGAAAATGACAAACCACACCACTATTTATGCCTAGAAATTCCCAAATTAGGTCACGTCAGAAATAATTTACAAAATTAAACAATAACAACTATAAAACAACTTTATACACTATCATACCTCTGTTGTAAAGGAAAATATCTGAATTTCAAATCAGAGACAGTAAATTCACATCTTGAACCTATTCCCTACTACATATCTAATTTTTAGAAAGTCATATTATTGGAAGAGCCAAGATGGTGGAGATGATGTCTGAGCTCTCTCCAGAAATTTCATTAGATCAAGCCTCTGAATGGACTTTGGAATAATAGAACCCCAAAATGTTCAGAGTGTAATAATTTTCTAGCTTAAGATGTCTTAGAATTACTTCAGGAAAAGTCTGTCTCAATTGGGCAAAAGGGAACACTAGACAATACAGGCATAGCATGTAGAGGCAGTGTGGGGAATCTAGAGAGGCTCTTAGACAAAATACAGCAGCATTGACTACTACTCTGTCCTATTTCAGAAGGCCAGTGGATCAGCAGAATAGCACTGAGAACTTCAACACAACTACAGAAGGCAAATTCTGAATCCTTAACCCCAGAATAACAGGTGAGATTTGGTCAGACCCACGTAGCATAGTAGGGAAGCCTATAGCACCACTAGTCCCAGCTCAGTCAGGGAGAGGACCCTGTCTCCATGAAAAGTAAAGTTGAGACAATCTTCCCTATGCCCTAGGAACAGACTTCAACCTTTAAAAATGAGCAAAAAAAAAAAAGCAAAAAAAGAGCTCTGATTCTAATCAGAGCTACTATGGAGATAGGAAAGATCAGAATAGAAAGCCAGAAGAGGACAGCAATGGCAAAAATGTTTTCAGGTGAAGTCTCAAAAAGGGAATATGAACTAGTTTCCAACCCATAAGGTTCTCCTAAAAGAGTTCAAAAAAGAATCTTAAAAGAGAGAATTTTTAAAATGGGGAAAAGAAATGACAGCTATGCAGGAAAGTTAGAAAAGTATTTTTGTTTTGTTTTTGTTCTTTGCGGGGGAGGAGGGAAGGTGTGAAGACTGTGTATTTTTAAATCAGCAGGAGTCAGGAATTCAGGTTAGGGGAAAATTGTCAGTCTTTATTCTCAGTGAAGAAGGATTAGAGGTGGAAGATAATTGGCGATAGCAATGTGTGCAGCTGAGTCAAGAAGCTAGCTAGATCAGCAGCCACACGACCAGCAGCTAGGAGTATGGAACCCAGGCCCAATCTCTTCCAGCTTCTCTTCCTGTCTCTGTCTCCACCGACCAAAATCGTCATTTCCTATACAACACATCAGGACTTGCACGGAGAGTGGGCAGGGACCATTCTTTATCTAATCATGTATATTAATAGAGTATAGCCCAATTACTATTTAGCCTCATGTACTTGGGACCTCAGTGCATCAACTCAAACCTCAGCCCATTACAGGAAGGCAACAGCTTGATTGAAGAAAACAACTCCTTAAAAAATGTTTGATGAAATGGAAACAAAAAGCTCTGTGTGTGTGTGTCTGTGTGTCTGTGTGACACACAGAGAGAAACAGACAGAGCCAGAAACAGAGATGAACAGAGAGAAGAAAAGAATTTCCTAAAAATAAATTTGGAGAAAGGAAAAAAATATATACTGAACAAAACAACTCCTTTTAAAGAGCAATTGGCCAAATACAAAAGGAAGTAAAACGGCTACCTAAAGAAAATAATTCACTAAAAATCAGAACTGGATAAATGGAATAATATGAATGATACAATAAGACATCAAACAAAATAAAAAAGATGGAAGAAAATACAAACTGTCTCATTGGAAAACAACTGACCTGGAAAATAGATCCAGGAGAGGCTATCTAAAATTATTGGGCTACCTGAAAGCCACAATGAAAAAAAAAAAAAAAAAAAAAAAAAACCTGGGCAACATCTTTCAAGTTACTATCAAGGGAAACTCTCCTTATATCTTAGAATCATAAGGTAAAACAGTCCTTGAAAGAATTCACTGATCATTTCCTGAAAAAAAAAAAAATGAAGACACAAAAGAAAATAATAGCTAAGTTCCAGAATTATCAGAATAAAAAGAAAATACTGCAAACAGTCAGAAAGAAACAATTCAAATATTGAAAAGCCGCAATTAGGATTACCCAAGATCTGGCAGCTTTCACTTTAAAGATTCAAGGGATCTGAAATATGATATTACAGGAGGAAAAGGAACTTGGACTACAAAAAAAAAAAAAAAAAAAAAAAAAAAAGAACTACCCAGCAAAATTATATATTGTATTTCTGAGGAAAAGATGGACACTCGATGAAATAAGGGGTTTTCAATCATTTCTTGTGAATACTAGAGAAAAATTGATCTACAAATATATGATTCAAGAGAATCATAAAAAAAGTAAAAGGAAGAAAGAAAACTTTATTAAAGGTCAAAATGTTTACATCCCTACATGGATAAATGATATAGGTCTCTGGAGAACTGTATTTTTGTCAGGACAATTAGAAGAGGTATAGTTAGAGTGGATAGAGTGAAGGGATTTTACTAGGAGAAGAAAAGGGAGGTAAAATGGGTTAAATTACATCACATGAAGAGGCACAATAGATCTATTATATTTGAAGGAAAGAGGCAGGGGAGAGCATTGTTTGAACTTTGATCTCATCAGATTTTGTTCAAAGAATGAATAACACATGTTTTAGTTTGGTATAGAAATTTATCTCACCGTATTGAGATGTAGAATGGGGAAAAAGGAAAAGGAAGGGGGAGGATAATAGAAGGGAAGGCAGAAATAGAAGGGGAAAGGATAAGAAAGGGTGGACTGAAAAATGGGAGGGGAGTTTAAGGGAATAGTGATCAGAAACAACGCTTGTGATAAAAGAAAGGGTAAAAGGAGAAAGAAAAGTATAATTCAGAATAAATAGAATGGTAGGAAGTACAGAGCTAATAATCTTAACTGTGAATGCAAATGGGATGAGCTTGTCCATAGAAAGGAAGCAGATAGCAGAGTAGAGTAAAAGCCCAAATCCTACAATATGTTGTTTATAAGAAATAGTTCCTTTGGAAAAATTTAAAAGGGGATATAAAGAAATATAGCTTTTCCCTTCAGTGGTACATGGCACATACCCATGTATTAGAACAAAAACCTCACAAAGAACAGAAATGTATCCTTTTCAGATTGTAATGCAACAAAAATTGCATGTAATAAAGGATCAGAACAAAATAGAGCAAAAAAAAAAAAAAAAGAAAGAAACTAAGTAATCTAATCAAAGAATCAGTGGATCAAATAACAAATCATAAAAATAATTAATAATTTCTTCCAAAAAATGGCAATAATGAGACAACTGACCAAAAATTATGATATGCATTCAAAGCAATTCCTAGAGAAAATTTTAAATCTCTAGATTCTTATGTGAATGAAATCCAGAAAGAGAAGATCAATGTATTGAGCATTCAATTAAAAAAGCTAGAAAAAGAACAAATTAAAAATTCTCAATTACATATCAAATTTGAAATTCTTAAAATCAGAGAAGAGATTAATAAAATTGAAAGTAAGAAAATTATTGCATTAATTAAAGAAAAAACTAACAATTGGTTTTATGGGGAAAAAATGAAATAGAAAAAATATTTGGTTAATTCGATTAGAAAAAGGAAAGAAGAAAATCAAATTACAATTATTAAAAAAGAGAAGGGTAAACTTGCTTAGAATAAACAGGAAATTAAAGCAATAATTAGGAACTATTTTGCCCATTTGAATGCCAAAAAATCTGATGCTCAAAGTGAAATGAATGAATGCATACAAAAATATAGATGGCTTAGATTAATAAATGAGGAAATAAATTACTTAAATAGTCCTGTTTCAGAAAAAAGGAAATTGAAAAAGCCATTAATGAACTTTCTAAGAAAAATTACTTAGGGCCAGATGGATTTGCAAGCAAATTGTACCAAACATTTAAAGAACAATTAATTCTAATACTATATAAACTCTTCAGAAAAATAGATATAAGGAGTCTTATCAGATTCCTTCTGTGACTTAGATATGGTACTGATAACTAAACCAGAAAGGGCCATAACAGAGAGAAAAAAATATAGACCAATTTTCCAAATAAATAATGTTTCAAAAATATTAAATACAATATTAGCAAAGACATTACAACAATTAACCACCAAGATAATACATTAAGACCAAGCAGGATTTAGAGTAGGGCTGGTTCATAGAATGCAGGGCTGGTTCTATATCAGGTAAACTATCAGCACAATTGACCATATCAACAACAAACTAACAGAAATCATATGATTTGGTTATTTCAATAGGTGCAGAAAATGCTTTTCACAAAATACAACATGCATTCCTATTTTTAAAACAATCTAGAGAATATAGAAATAAATAGAATTTGTTTTAAAATAATAAGTAAAATCTAACTAAAATTATCAGCAAGCATTATATATGATGGAGATAAGCTAGAAACATTCCCTATAAAATCAGAGGTGAAAAAAAAAGTTGCCCATTAACACCAGTATTATTCAAAATTGTACAGAAATGTTAACTTTAGTAATAAGAGAAGAAAAAGAAATTGAAAGTATTAAAAAGAAATTATCACTCTTTGCATATAATATATTTCGAGATAATATATTTCTATATTTCCTATAGAATCAATTAAAAGCTGCTGAAAGCAATTCAAACTTTAGCAAAGTTGCAGGTTATAAGTCAAATAAACAATCAGCATTTCTATATGTTACTAACAAAGCCCGGCAGCAAAATCTCGAAAGAAAAACTCCATTTAAAATAATTAAAGATTATATAAAATATTTGGAAGTCTAGTGGCAAAACAAAGCCAAGAACCATATGAACAATTACAAAACACTTTTCACAAAATTAAGTTAGATATAAACAACTGGAAAAATATCAAGTGCCCATGAGTAGGTCCAGCTAATATAATAAAAATGACAATTCTACATAAATTAATTTACTTATTCAATACCCTACTGTTCAAAGGCCAAGAAATTATTTTATAGAACTAGGAAACATAACAAAATTCATCTGAAAGAATAAAATGTCAAGAATTTAAAGAGGGTAAATTAAAAACAACAACAACAACAACAACAACAAAAATGTAGTGGAAGGTGGCCTAGCTATAACCAGTCATGAAATTATACTATAAAATAGCATTCATCAAATCCATTTAGTACTGGGTGAGAAAGAGTACTGAATCAGTGGAATAGGTTAGGTTCACAAGACACAATAGTCAATGACTATAATAATCTACTGTTTGATAAACACAAAGACTCCCACTTCTTGGATAAAGATTCACTATTTGACACAAACTGGAAAAAGTAGAAAATAGTATATGAAAAACTAGGCATTGACCAACACCCTACACAAAGATAAGGCAGAAAAAGGTGCATGATTTAAACATAAAAGGTGATATTATAAGCAAATAAGCACAGCAAGAGATACTCTACCTCTCAGATCTGTGGAGAAGAGAGGAATGCATGGCCAAAGAAGAACTAGAAAAGATTACAAAATGCAAAACAGAAAATTTTGATTACATTAAATTGTTTTTTTTTTGTACATACAAAACCAATCCAACCAAGATTAGAAGAGAAGCAGAAATATTGAAAATAATTTTTACAGCCAGTGTTTTTGAAAAAGGTCTCATATCTAAAATAGAGACCTGACTCAGATTTATAAGAATGCAACCTATTCCTCAACTGATAAATGGTCAACAGATATATACAATTTTCAAATGAAAAAAAATTAAAGTTATTTCTAGTCATATAAAAAAATGTTCTAAATCACTATTGATTAGATAAATGCAAATTAAAACAACTCTGAGGTACTACCTCACATCTATTAAGTTGGCTAAGATGACAAAAAAAGATAAGGATAAATGTTGGGGAAGATGTGGGAAAACTGGGCCACTAATACATTGTTGATGGAGGTGTAAAATGATGCAATCATTCTACAGAGTAATTTGGAATATTCCCAAAGGACTATAAAACTATACATATCCTTTGATTCAAAGATGCCACTACTGTGTTTATATCCCAAAAAGATAATATTGCAAAATATCTTTATAGCAGCCTTTTTTGTAGTGGCAAGGAATTGGAGATTGAGTGCATACCCATCAGTTGGGAATATTTTGAATAAGTTGTGGTACATGAATATAATGGAATATTACTGGTTTATAAGAAATGATGAGCAGGCTGATTTCAGGAACTCCTGGAAAGACTTACATGAACTGATGCTGTGAAATGAGCAGAATTGAGAAAACATTGTACACAGTAACAACATGAATATGTGATGATCAATTGTGATGGACTCAGCAGTAAAATGATTCAAGGCAATCCAAATAAAGTTGTGATGGAAAGTGCCATCAACATCCAGAGGAAAAACTACGAAAACTGAATAGGGATCAAATCACAGTATTTTTACCTTTCTTTTTGGTGGTGATTGTTGTTCTTTGTTTGCTTGTTTTATTTTATCTTTTACTTTCTCATTTTTTTTTCTTTTGATCTATTTTTGTGCAGCATGATAAATATGGAAATGTATTTAGAACTGCACATCTTTAAACTATATTTGGATTTCTTGCTGTGGTGAGAAAGATAGAGAAAAATTTAGAATACAAGATTTTGGAAAGGTAAATGTTGAAAATTACCATTGCACATATTTGGAAAAATAAAATACTATTAAAATAAAAAAGAAAACTATATTATTACTATTTTACTTCAGTTTCCTTTGCTACCAAAGCTAGAGATTGTAACAGAACATTTCTGGCTATAAATATATGATGAATGAACCAATATATTAAACTTAGACTTCTGTAATCATTCCAAACAAATTGGCCTTTAAAATTTATTAAAATGAAGACACCATTTTTTCCTATCATTTTATATTTTGAGAAAATAATTTCTGTGAAAACATATAATTGATAAGTTTTCCAAGATATTTTTTCTAAAGCATCCTGCTCATAATTCCTTATAACACTAAAGTCTTTCATCAAAATCATTTATCATGAATTAATCAATTCTCCAATTAATAGACATTTCCTCATTGTCCACTTCTTTGCCATTACAATCCCCTCCCCCCCAACAAAACTGCTATAAACAGCACACATAGAGGTTCTTTTCCTTATTCTTTGATTTCTTTGGGATGTAGACCTAATTGTGCTGGTGAAAGGGCAGAGATGGTCTTAAAATCCTTTGGCCTCATTCTAAACTTTCCCCGAGGGTTTGATCAATTAACAATTCTAATAATAGTGTTTATTTTACTATTTCTCCACATATTCTTCATTATTTACTTTTTTTTATACCATGTTATTCAATATAATAAGTGTGAGGTGGATTATGAATTGGGGAATAACACTTCATTTTAACATTTTGGCTCAGTTCCTTATGCATTTGCATTCTTCTTCTTTAGATTTAATTTTTACCGTCACTTGCCAGTTCATCTTAAGTTCATTTTCTTTCTAAAAGTCTTCCTCGCTTCATTCCAGATCATATAGCTTTTTTTTTCTTTCTTTGAAGTCCTACTCTTTTTATCACTTAAGCACAGCATTAAACATTTAGATATACAGATAGATCTATGAAGAAAGATATCTTAGCTTGAAATTGTGTGTACCTTGTGTGGACAATCATCTCTTCATCTCAGTTTTCTCATTGTTTAAATGAGGTGATTATACTGGACAGTCTACCAAAAAACTTCTTCTGAAAATCATATTGCTCTATATTCATAATCATCTATAAATAAATAGCAATTATTTCTCAAAAGTTATCTAGTTAATTAAACAAAAATTGAGATAGTTAATTCACTGAAATATGTATCCTCAATTTTGGGAAAATGTCTTTATTTTAATATAGTAAAAACCTCATGTCTGTACTTTTATCTTCAGATTATTCCAGAAAGATTATTTTACCAATAGAACTTTTAAACTTTTTCTGTAAAGGGCTGAAACTCTTAAAAGGTGTGCTTGAATCAGACAAACGAGCACTTAAGGCTAATTACCTATTGGACAATGATTCTATTAGCATATGTTTGGAAAAATGGTCCTTCTCACTGTTCTGTGCTGGCTCGATGTTTGGTGTATACAGATAATTGTAGGAAAGATTAGGGGGGAAGGGGGGCTGCAGTGAGACAGGGGAGAAAACCTTACTTGGCCACAGGACAAAGAGGAGAAAAGTGTGGAGATTCTGGACTCTAGAATCAAGGAGGGATCCTTGACAAAACTCCGGACAGTTTTGTCCATTTCCTTCACTTCTCCCCCTAAAGACCAAGGACTTTTGCTTATTCTGACTCTGGCTGATCCTGAGGCCTCCAGGGAGCTAGCTTGGACTTGACATTTTCCTGACTGAGAAGAATCAATCATACTATTAGACAAAGTCAAAATAAAGAATAAGTATTTTCAAGCACCATTGCTTTTCTAGCTAATAACAACTTTATGTTCTGATTTTCCTATATTTCAGTGTTCTGCAGTTTACTGGTGACTTCCTATCGTCAGAACCTTTTTTGTAATACCCAATCTTCCTTTTTTTTCCTAATAGATTTATTTATTTTTAATATACATTACTTTATGAATTATGTTGAGAGAGAAAAGGGAAAAACCATAGGAGAGATTAAAAAAAAAAAAAAAAAACAGAAAAAAAGAAGTGAACTTATCATGTATTGATTTACATTCAATCTCCTTAGTTCTTTTTCTGGACACAGATAGCAATTTCTATCCAAAGTCTACTGGGATTGTTTTGGATCACTGGACTACTGGGAAGAATCAAGTATTTTATAGTTGTTCACCACATATTCTTGCTGTTATTGTGTATAATATATTGCTGGTTCTACTTGTTTCATTTAGCATCAGTTCATGTTAATCTTTCCAGTCTTTCTTAAATCAGCTTGTTCATCATTTTTAATAGAACAATTATCTTCCTATATCACAGCTTGTTCAGTCATTCCTAATTGATGGACATTTACTCATTTTCCAATTGTTTGCTACCACATAAATAGCTGCTAAAAATATTTTTGCATATGTGAGTCTTTTTTCCTCCTTTAAGATTTCCTTGGGATACACACCCAGTAGTGGCACTGGTGGGTCAAAGGGTATGCTTAGTGTTATAATCCTTTGGGCATAATTCCAAATTGTTCTCCAGAATGGTTAGATTACTTCACAATTCTACCAACAATACGCTGGATCCCAGTTTTCTCATATCCCTTCTAACATTTAGCATTATCTTTTCTTGTCATCTTAGTCAATATGAGAGGTGTGAGATGGTACTTCAGAGTTATTTTAATTTGCATTTCTCTAATCAATAGTTATTTAGAGCATTTTTTCATAGAACTATAAATGGCTTTAATTTTATCACCTAAAAATTGTCTTCATATTCTTTCACTATTTATCAACTGGGAATGATTTGTGTTCTTTTTATTGATATTATTATAGCTTTTTTATTTATAAGTTATAAGCATGGCTAATTTACAGCATTGACAATTGCCAGACCTTTTGTTCCAATTTTTCACCTTCTTCCCCTCACCCTCTCCCCCGGATGGCAGGTTGAGCAATACATGTTAGATATGTTAAAATGTAAATTAAATACAATATATGTATACATGTCCAAACAGTTATTTTTCTGTACAAAAAGAATCGGACTTTGAAATAGTGTACAATTAGCCTGTGAAGGGAATCAAAAATGCAAGCGAACAAAAATATAGGGATTGGGAATTCCATGTAGTGGTTCATAGTCATCTCTCAGAGCTCTTTCACTGGGTGTAGCTGGTTCAATTCATTACTGCTCTATTGGAACTGATTTGATTCATCTCATTGTTGAAGATGGCCAGGTCTATCAGAATTGATCATCAAATATATATATGAAGTATATAATGATCTCCTGGTCCTGCTCATTTCATTCAGCATCAGTTCATGTAAATCTCTCCAGGTCTTTCTGAAATCATCCTGTTGGTCATTTCTTACAGAACAATAATATTCAGCCATTCTTCAATTGATGGGCATTTCTGTAAAGTTACCCATACATATAACCTGTAAATAAAAGGCTACTAAAATTAAAAAAAAAATTGATGGGCATTCACTCAGTTTCCAGTTTCTGGCCACTACAAAGAGAACTGCCACAACCATTCTTACACATTCAGGTCCCTTTCCCTTCTTTAAGATTTATTTGGGATATAAACCCAGTAGTAGCACTGCTGGATCAAAGGGTATGCACAGTTTGATAACTGTTTGAGCATACTTCCAAATTGCTCTCCAGAATGGCTGAATGTATTCATAATTCCAATATCAATGTATTATGTCCCTGTTTTCCCACATCCCCTCCAACATTCCGCATTATCTTTCTCTATTCTGTCAGATTCTAGCCAATCTCACAGGTGTTTAGTGGTATCTAAGTGAGATCTAAGCTGAGTTTCTGACATATTTTCCAGTTTTTCCAAAAATTTTTGTCAAATAGTGATTTCTTATTCCAGAAACAGGAGTTAGGGGAGTTATCAAATATTAGATTATCATAGGTCTCGATTATTATGTCCTGTGTATCTAATCTATGATTTTAATGATCAACTACTCTATTTCTTAGCTATTACCAAATGGTTTTGATGACTGCTGCTTTCTGACATAGTTTTAGTTTTAGTACTGCTAATATATTTTTTTCATTGATTATCTTGATATTCTTGATCTTTTGTTCTTCCACATGGATTTTGTTATTATTTTTTCTAGTTCTATAAAATAATTTTTGGTAATTTGATTGGTATGACACTAAAAAAAATCAATTTTAAAAAGCAAAATTGTCATTTTTATTATATTATCTTGAACTATCCATGAGCAATTGATATTTTTCTAGTTGTTTAGATTTGACTTTATTTTGTGTGAGAAGTGTTTTATAATTGTTCATACAGTTCTTGGGTTTGTCTTGGAAGTAGACCCTCAAATATTTTATTTTGTCTAGAGTAATTTTAAAAGGAATTTCTCTTTCTATCTCTTGCTGATAGGCTTTATCAGAAATATATAGAAATGCTGATGATTTGTGTAGGTTTATTTTATATCCTGAAAACTTTGCCAAAGCTATTAATTGTTTTGGATAAATTTTTAGAATTATATCATTATATCATCTTCAAAGAGTGATGACAGTTTTATTTCCTTATTGACTATTCTAATTCCTTAAATTTCTTTTTCTTCTTTTATTGCTGAAGCCAACATTTCTAGTACAATGTTGAATAATATTGGTGATAATGAGCATCCTTGTTTACCCCGATCTTATTGGGAATGCATACAGCTTCTCTCCATTACAAAATAATAATAATAATAAAATACTTGCTGTTGGTTTTAGATATATACTGCTTATTATTTTAAGGAAACTCCCTCTACCCCTCTGCTACCTAGTGTTTTTTTTTTTTTTTTTTTATAGGAATTTGTGCTATATTTTGTCAAAAGATTTTTCTGAGTCTATTGAGATTATTATATAATTTCTGTTGATTTTGTTATTGATATGATAAATTATGGTCATATTTTCCTGCTACTGAACCAGTCCTGCATTCTTGGTATAACTCCCACTTGATCACAGTGAATTATCCTGCTGATGAGCTGTTATAATCTCTTTGCTAATATTTGATTTAAAATTTTGACATCAATATCCATTAGGGAGATTGATCTGTAATTTTCTTTTTCTATTTTGACACTTGCTGGTTTAAGTATCAGTAACATGTTTGTGTCATAGAAGGAATGTGATAGTACTTCTATTTTCTCAAATAGTTTAAATAGTATGGGAAATGATTTTTCTTTACATGTTTGGTAGAATTCCTTTTTGAATCCCTCTGGCCCTGGAGATTTTTTTCTTAAGGGAGTTCATTAATGGCTTGTTCAATTTCTTTTTCTAAAATGGTACTAAGTAATTTATTTCTTCTTCTGTTAATTTGGTCAATTTATATTTTTGTAATTATTCCTCCATTTATGTTAGATTGTCAGATTTGCTGCCATACAGCTGGGCAAAATAAATCCTAATTATTGCTTTAATTTCTGTCATTGGTGGTAAGTTCACTCTCTTCATTTTTGATGCTGGTGATTTGTTTTATTTCTTTCTTTTTTCTAATCAAATTATCCAAAAGTTTATCTATTTTGTTGTTATTTTTTTTCCTAAAGCCAATCTTACTTTTATTTATTAGTTCAATAGTTTTCTTATTTTCAATTTTATTAATCTCTCCTTTGAGTTTCAGAATTTGTTATTTGGTATTTAATTGGGGGTTTTTAATTTGTTCTTTTTCTAGGTTTTTTAGTTGTATGCTCAATTCAATGATCTCCTTTTTCTCTGTTTTATTAATGTATCCATGTAGAGATCTAAAATTTCCCCTAAGAACTGCTTTGGCTATATTCCATAGGTTTTGGTATGTTGTCTCATTATTGTCATCCTCTTGGATGAAATTGTGGATTGTTTCTGTGATCTATCATTTGATCCACTCAGTTTTTAGAATTAGATTATTTAATTCCCATTGGTTTTAGTCTATCTTTCCCTGCCCCTTTACTGAATATAATTTTATTGTATTGTGATCTGAAAAGGAAGCATTTACTATTTCTGCCTTTCTGCATTTCATTTTGAGATTTTTTTTATGCCCTAATACATAATCAACTTTTGTGAAGGTGCCATGTACTGCCAAGAAAGAGATGTATTCCTTTCTATTCCTATTTGATTTTCTCCAGAGGTCTATCATCTCTAGCTTTTTTAGGATTCTATTAACCTCCCTAGATTCTTTCTTGTTTATTTTATAGTTAGATTTATCTGATTCTGAGAGGAGAATGTTGAGGTCCCTCACTAATATAGTCTTTGTGTTTATTTCTTTTTGTAACTGGTTTAAAATCTTCTCTAGAAATTTGGCTGTGCTACCCTTTGTTGCATACATATTTAGTATCATTATTACTTCATTGTATACACATATCCAACCTTTCTTTTACTTTATTTGCTTTATTCTCATGTTTTTCTCCCATGTATATCATTCCTGCATAGTTTTGGGAAAGTGTGGATATGAGAAATAAAAAATGGTATTAATTTTATTTCTGAGAAATTCTTCAGCTTGTGATTGGAATTATCATACCTACATAAAAACGTGTATATGTATATGTGTGTATATATATATATATATATATATATATATATATATATATATAGGTATAGGTATAGATATAGATATGTGCATATCTATATCTATATCTCTATATATGTATTAGTATATTTGTACATATACACCTTCGAAAAATATATAGAAAAAAGGGAAATCAATTTTTTTCTTAGAAAGTGTATTTATATGTGTATGTGTGTGTGATTCAGATTTTCCCAATATCCACATTATTTTATTATTTGTATAAATCATGAAAGAATTACAATTTTTAGTAGCTAAAACATTTAATGGTTATAATAAAACAAAATAAAACTTTTGAACCTCTTTTAATTTCTAAAAAAGAAGTTCAAATGATTGTAAATTAGGCAAATGTTATTTCTTTTTGCAATCTAAGAGGGGATAGAATGATGGATAACTTTTAGGTAGCTATGGATAAAGTATGTTAAGACTTTATAGACTCACGTCTATTTGACATTGTACCTAGCAAGATCTATGAATTCAGTATATAATATAGAACTTATTTTTTCCTCAAAGCCAGAGGCATAATTTTTATTCCATTAGTCTATTCCAATTTTGTGCATCATATATTAATTCTATGTATCTAGAACAGTTTATTATCTGAATATAACTCAAAACCATGATATAACCATGATATGCAGCAGCATTTAATGAAAATATACTTTACAATAAATAAATAGATGAGTGAATGAATGAATGAATGAATAAGTAAGTGAAAAAGTACTATCTACTGGGGTATAATAAAGAAGAAAATAAAGGTACTTGATTTAGGTTCAATCGTGTAAGTTACTAGTGGAGAAAGGGATAAGTCTATCATATAAACCTTAAGACAAAGTTATATCTTAGAAGCAAACAAGTTGAGGCTATTCTGTATTTGACAGAAATGCACAATTTAAAAAAAAAAATTTTTGATGTATCTACATGTACATGTGCAACAAGACACAAAACTTACCATTGTCCTAAAGAAAGAAAAGTAAGAATACAAGAAAAGATCTTTTTTTTTTTCCTCTCACAAATCATATATTAAAAAACCTAACATAAGTTTTGGGGAAAAACAATTAAAAACATCACTGTAGCTTAATTGTGGGTGGCCATTTTCATTCCGAAGACAGAAGAGAAACATTGTGTCTTTGTCTTAGAATGAAGTGACCATGTTGTCTTTGATTATCTCCAGGTACAGCATCGTGTTTAAGTTTAGCTGGAGAAAACCATGTGTGGAAAGCAGGGAAAGGAGAAAGACTGATTAGTCTTAACTCTCAGCATAATGTTGTATTTGGACTGTGCACACATGTTGTGTTTGCTGTGGGATTTTCATGTTACCAGTTTTTATTGGTTTGTTAGGAATACCTGAGACAGTAGTTTTATTCCTGGTCAAGAATAAGAAATATTGTAAATATAAAACTTTGCTCAAAAAATTCAAGGAAATAATATAACTCTTTATTGACAAAATTTTTCTGTAAATTTTTGGATCTAAAGCTGAAACAGCTGAAGTAAAATTATCTGACAGATCAACTACTCTCTTTTTTGAGATGAAGAAATGAAGGCCTAAGAAGGTAAAATTATCTTATCCAAATTTATACAGATTTTAAGCATTAGAGCTGGGATTTAAATCCATTTCTTCTTTATATCAACTCATCATTCAATAATTCTATATACATTTCAATATTTGGCCTCTTTTGTTAGAGTAACAGCAATGTAGTATCCAAGGAAATTTCAAAAAGAAGTTTTTCTTTGAGAGATAACCTATCCATCCACAGGATATTTTTGCACACATTATTTGCTTTTATTCCAGATAAGGGAGAAAAGCTTACATATTATAATCTTTCAAAAAGTGCTGAGGTATTTGCCTCCACTATAAATGCAAATTGAATATTCAAATATGTATGCCAGGTGTTTTAGTCTTTTTCTATAACTTTGTTAATCCTATTCAGTAAGGATTCCATTTTCAAATGCTTGAAAAGATTTGTAGAAATAATGGAAATAAAAAGAAATATAACTTCTTTTTTTGTTTCTATGGCAAACTTTTTCATCTGATGTATTATGATATAAATGATACTTCATCTTGAAATTCTAAAGATTATGCCTGACATAAAATTTATAACACAAGTAAATATTTGTCATATAGTAGTCATTGAATAATGAGTACAAAATCATGGAAAACAATAAATGTTATTTGGAATTTTCACTGTGAGCCATAGCAGCCTCTGACATCTGTTTCATGATTTACAGTAAATTATTCTTCAGATACAACAGAATTAATTTAGCAATTTGTATTTTATAACAAAACCTGCAGGCAAAATCATGTTCATGAGAGTGGTATTCTTTTTCTATTTTCATTAATTTTGACATTTTGATAAATATGAAAAAAATGTGGTGTGCATTTTCCCTAAATTAAAGCAGATTGGGCCTAAAAGTGTGTGTTCTGCTTTTAATTGATATTTTACTCTACCTAAGCTATCCCTGGGCTATCATGGCATTCTCTGAATAAGGCTCAATGAAGGCATATGGATCTACTTATTTGGCTTCACAGCATATTTGTACAAAGTTTGATCTTCCTGCACTGTGATGGCACTTTTTTTTGTCACCAACACATTTATGGCCTACAGCTGACTGCTTTTATTACTTTTAATTAAAGTCTGAAGTAGAAAGTACTATTAATCAGTACACAAAGCCAATCATAAGGAGAGCTTTGTACAAATGAGCTTGTGATGAATAACAGCTCCATCGATTGTACCATCTTTGTCTTTATGGCACAGAGACAGTTGCATGAGTTAATTATATTGTAGAAGGAAGTCAGGAAGTTTACATGACAGCACCTATTTTGACAAGTCAGCCACTTTTTAGAGAAGCTACAGATATCTTTGAAAATGAGTAGCTTTCTGAACATTATGTTGACTTTCACAGTACAGTTGGAGTGTTTATATGGAGTGATTTCTTTAAATGCCTAGTGCTGCCTAAATTGGAAAAAAGCTTGTCTAATCACTGAAAATGAACTGCATGTTTTGATTTTTACATTCCCATAAAAAAGTATTTATAAAGCACTAATTTACTTATATTTAAATTGTTATTTCTGGAATATGAAATAATGATAGTAATAATAATAATATTAACAACAACTCAGCAATAAATTCTTTTTGGTCTCCAAGATCAAAAGAAAATAAGCATTTTCTTCCTCTTTTAAATTTTTTTCTATTTAAATTTAGTTAAAGCTAACATTATAGCCCAAAAGTCTATAAAATCATGTATTCCCTTTGACCCAACAATACCTTACTACCAGTTCTGTATCTTCAAAAAAAAAAAAAAAGATTAAAAAGGGGGAGAAGGACCTTTACATTAAAAATATTCACAAAGTCTCTTTTTTGTAAGCAAAGAAATAGAAATGGAGGGAATGCCCATCAGTCAGGAAATGGTTGAGAAATCATATCACAATTTATTTTGTTTATGAGTATAATGCATATGCATACACATATATGCATGTACAAGGATGTGTGTATAATATGTGTACACTATACATATGTGTATGCACATATAACATTTACATTTGCATAATGTATACCTGTATTATGTTTGAATGTACATTCATATATGATAAACCAATGAATTAGTATATACGTTGTACATAAATGTATATATATCCATGAATATTAATATGCATGCATATATATTTTTCATACTTTACATATGCTTTAATAGTTTAAAATTTCAATAAGATTTGTTGTGGTATTCTATGTACAACTATCTGATGTTTTGTAGAGTAAAAAATGTATATGTGCATATGAGTATGAACAAATATATACATCATATATGTATATTTACCTATCATCTCTAGATATATCATATGATTTTAGCTTATTTGGTAACCTGATAAAATCTCCATTATTGTTAGAGCAATTCAATTGAACCATCATTTCCTATCAAAAACATAAAGAAGTATCCTTGCAGGAAAAGGGATGTTTGCATCTATCATTCCCTCCTGAAAAATCTCTGTTGTTGGAATGTGAAACAAACACAGAGATCTTTTATAGGATATAGATCCTAGGTAATTTTATCAGAAACTAGAAGTTTTGAGCACTCCTCCACAGTTACATAGAGGGAAAATATCTTATCTTCTCTATCTTAGAGAGAAAAGTGAATTAGAACCTGTGAATTGTATTATTTGAAATTCATATTTTTCTAGGATGTTAAATCTGAAGCTAGAAGGAACCTCAGAGGCAATGTAATAGAAACACCTGAGTTCAGGCAAGTTCAGAGTCTCCCAATGTCATAGCAAGTAGTGAGCATCAGAGGTAAAATTGAAAAATTGATTTCATTCAAGATACTCTTTATCCTATATATCTGTGACTCCTTGATATAAAATAGAAAATGTAAGAAATATATTGAAAATAAGGGAAGGAGAGGACTATACTATAGCTCAAAAACTGTGTGATAAAGGCAATAAGCAAGAAGAAAGAAAATTTGACAACTGTTCCCTACTTCCCCACCTGTCCCCCATGAATATGGCTCTTTGTAAACCCAGAGCCAATATTCCTTTTATAGTGGAATGTCTTAAACTATGGGTCATATCATTCTCTCTGATCTTTTGACTCTCTGCCCTTTCCTCTCTCTCTCAATCTTTCTCTCTCTCTCTCTCTCTCTCTCTCTCTCTCTCTCTCTCTCTCTCTCTCTCTCTCTCTCTCTCTCTCTCTCTCTCTCTCTCTCTCTCTCTCCCCATGAGATATAGATAGATAGATATCTTCCTATTGAGTGTGACAGAGTGACACACTTTGTTCGCTAGATTCCACCTAAATATTATAAAATGAAGGCTAATGTTATATAGCAATGAAGTTATAGTGCTAGAATTAGAAGAGACATCAGAGTGCTTCTAGTCAACCCCTCATTTTATAGATGAGGTAAATGAGTTTTAACTAGATGACTTATGCAAGGTCACAAAGATAATGTCAAAGACAGAACATGAACCTAGATCCCTCTGGATTTAAGTTTTCCATTCTATCCACTATGCCCTTCTATCTTCTTATAGGTGGTATTTTGAAAGACTTCAACTTCATCAATCATGTCAATTTTCAGCGTATTTAAGAATTTTATCCTCCGAGAAAATGAATATGTTATTTATGAGAGATAATACATGAAACCAGCATCAATTATTTCTAATTTAGTATAATTTGATTTGTAAAAACTGGTTAATCACTCACCTACCATAAGTCAGAAAGAATGCATCCAAGAGGGATGAAAACATACCAAATTTGAAGTTCTAAGTGAGAAATATAAATCCATCTGAGTTGTAAGAGGGAGCTCCAAACAGTAAATGGATGAGATGAGACACCCGACTCAGGGGCAATTAATGAAGTTAAAAGACAGTTAAAAAAAGAAAAGAAAAGAAAAGAACCTATCAAATACTGAAACTGAACATCTAATGATTTTTTTCTAGGTTTAAATGTAAAAATTTACATTGCATATGTTTCTAATTTGATAAAGAGATAAGCAAACTCACCAAATCTGGAAATTCAGTTTACCACCACGTATTAAATTCTTTTTTTTTTTTTTTTTTTTTTTTTTTTTTTTTTTTTTTTTTTTTGTAGAGATGTTGTAATACTGGAAGAACAAAGATAAATAAAAATAGTTCCTGCTCTCAAGGATAGACCATGTAGTCAAGTAAACAAATGCAAACTCTATATGAAACAATGAAAAAGGATTTCAACAGAGAGAACATGTTGGTAACTGCAAAGTCTTGTATGCTTATTAGGAAACTAAGGGATCTGCAAGCGGAAGGTAATGAGACAATATCTTTCAAGTATGAGGATAGTTGTGATCAAAAACAAATAGGTATGAGATAGCCATAGTTCTACCTATATGAGAAACACTTAGCATGTCTATTTGAAAGGCACAGAGAGTAACTAATGACTAAAGAATCACTATGGAGTCAGACTGTGGAAGGCTTTAAACTATAAGAAGGAATATCTTAGAAGCAATAGGGAATAGCCACAACACCTGACTTTGCAATATATTTCTTGAGAGACATGCTAACATTCAAATATGAAGCAATTAGTGTTAGATTTTTGCAAATCACCAAGCAATGAAGAGATTCATCACCTTCACTATTAGTATTGAAAGGGACAACTAAATCGCATTATGATTGGTCAAAAATTTTAATACCTCATATAATCTGTAACTCATTATTTAAAATCTGCATTCTGGTTCATTGGAGTTTTGATAGGCAGGCTATAAATTACTTAATAACTAACTGAGAAATAAATTTCTTCCAGTGAATTGAGGAAGAAACACAATTTCATTCTACCTGTTACTTCTTAACTTGGCTTAAAAATAGAATCTAATGCTAATTAAGTCTCCTGAGCATATAAATATTTGATAATTACTCCACAATGATGTGTATTCTAATGATTTCATTATGCAAAATGTCTGTACTATTTGCTGCTGTTGTTCTATACCCCTAGGTCACACGTAGATGCCCAATTGTATCTAAAATATGCCAGGCAATCCTGTATTTTATATATATATGTATATATATATACATATATATATATATGTATATATATATACATACATACACACACACATATACGTATACATACATACTTATTTCTAAAAGTCTAGAATGCACTAAGAGACACTGGCTATTTTAAAGTTAAGGCTTTAAAGGGTCTCAATTTGACTGAAGCAAACCCTCATTCAGTGAATTAAGGTTAGATAAGAAAGAATCGAGCCAAAGAATAGACTTTATACTTAGTGAAGCAAATGAATGGATGAATTAGTTAATTATTATTATTATTATTTCTTAAAGGAATCCATCTGGGAGGGGAAGTCCTTCAAGGTTTCTTCCCAAAACATCAATTACTATTTACATGCATTCTGAGAGAATCAGGGTCACAACAAAGACCAGTGGGCACTATTCCTGGACTTTTTGTTGGCCAATCAATGAAAGTGAAAGTGTTTTACATTTAAAGTATGGTCCTTAAGAAAGAAATTGCTTAAAAAAAATTGTTGATTTATTGATGGCTACTTGCTTTATAAGTAGCTGAATAGTACATAAACCAAAAAGTCTGGGAAAAAAATGACATTTACGTAAAATTTTTAAGGTGGGCCTCATACTTCAGATATACTTATGAATTTTATATTTATAACAACCTTGTGAAGTTATTTTCTATCCCATTTTGCAACTGAGAAAAATGAGACTTGTAGATCTTCATATAACTTGCTCAGTATGATAGAGTTAATAATGTTTGAGTTGAGATTTGAACATAAGAACCTCCTAACCACAGTTTAACTCCCTTTTTCTCTGAAATTCCCTTTTACTATTGAGGGAACCATTCTCTTACCATTCATCCATAAATGACACCACAACTTAGGTGTCATTTTCATTGATGGGATTTCTCACCAAATGTTGTAGTACAGGAGTGTTGGATCCCAAAAATATATTGGGGCTATGAGCTAGTGTCATGAGGGGTTTCAAAAGAATTTGTAGGCTTATATGATCTCCAAATCAAGAGGCAAAGATTTTATTATAGCGCTAACAGCTGCCTAAATACATAAGGGGTTTAAACAATTAAGGAGGGAAAGAGCAGAGCTAAATTCTCTAGCAGAACTCACAATTAACCAATTGTTGTCATTTAGGAGGAAGATGCCATTAAGGCATAGCAAGTTCCTACCCTCAAAGCTAAAGGATAAATTCCTTTAAAAAAAAAAAAAAAAGAAAGAAAGAAAAGAAAGAAAAAAAAGTTTAGTTTGGTTTTATACTATAAGTAAGTTCTCTTATAAGAATAACTGGAGATTGACATCATAACTTGGCTTTCTAATTGGATACAGTAATTTGTGAAGTATTGATGGTTTTGTCAAAGCAAAGAATTAAGAATTCAATGAAAGCTGTAATAAAAGCCCACTTAAAGTTAACAAAAGACCCAATTAAGATCAAAAGGTCAAAATAATTATTGTTTCCCTTTTGTTTGCCTCAGGGAGTAGTTTGGGCAGTAAAATTCAGACTTTCTCTGATAGTATCACTTCCTGATACCTAGGGCCTGCCCAGTCATCAAAAATCTACACTCTTCTTTCTCAATTCCCTACTCTCTCTTATTCTCCACATTTAATCTGTTGTCAAATCCTATTAATTTTACCTTCATAGCATTCCTTATATTTTCTTGTTTCTTATCTCTGACATCACCACCCTGAAAATGTTGTGCCACAGTTCTTTTATTGTCTTGACTCAGTTTCCTTAATTGTCTTCATTTTTTCCTTCAATATCTCCAAAGCCTGGAATTCTCTTCCTTCTCTCAGCCTCCTGTTTTCCTATAAAGTCCTAGATAAAATTCCATCTTTTTTCTATTTGAAAACTGTTCTATTTATCTCTTAATGCTAGTGTTTCCCCTATGGTTATTATTCACAATATATTATTTAAATATATTGTCTGTAAATATTTGTTTACATGTTGTCTGGCCCTTTTTAAGTTGCATTCCAAAGAGCAGGCGCTCTTTTTTTTGCCTTTCTTTGTTTTTTGAGTTTACAATATACTAGTTTGCTATACTTCTGTGCCAAGTAGGTGCTTAATTCTTGTTGTCTGATTGGGTTATTCCCAATACCCAAAACACTGTTTTCTCCCTGCTGCTTTTCTCAAAGGCTTAGTTCAAATACTTGCTTAAAGATACAATGCTTGTGTTCTGATCATCCTCACTCTTAAGCAATCTCTTAGTCTGGTTATTTGATATTTTACCCACTTATTAAGGTTCGGATTAAATATATCCATTTTTTTTCATTATTTTCTCTTTTAAAGTAAATGATTTTGTTGTGAAATCAGGAAACGATAAACATAAATTCAATATAAGAAAACAAGAAAAATGTTTTATAACATGTGTATACATAAAATATAGATGCATATATAGATATATATTTTCAGTTTTTAAAATTAGTCACAAAGCTGGTTGATTTGTAAATCTTTCTATATTCTTTTGCATTAAAAATGTGCTATTTGTGCTTTTTAAAATTTGTTTTCCTATCACTACTTGTCAACCTTTGAATACTCCTTTGCCAGTCTCTCCTTTGTATTATAATATTGCTTATACAATTCTGCCATAACATAAGCTCTTTTAGAAAGTAATTATTTCTTATTCATTGCTGTATCTATTATGGCAATTAGCATAGTGCCTTGTATCTGGCCATTACTTAATGAATATGAATTAATAAATGGATGGGTAAGTAGATATGCTTTTCACAATAGAGTTCTAATTGCTTCCAGGTCTCTATAGCAGAGCTTCTTAAACTTTTTCCACTCTCAACTCCCTTTCATCCAAGAAATGTTTATGTGACTTGAAGTATATAAGTATATAAAATAGGTACACAAATAAAATATTTATTGGAAATAAATCATAATTTTCTGACTTCCCCCCTTTCAGTTATGAGACTTCATATGAGATTGCCAACCACAATTTTAAAATATAGCATTCTATTGTTTATTTTTTTTATTTTTTTTTCTTGAGGCAATTGGGGTTAAGTGACTTGCTCAGGATCACAGAGCTAGGAAATGTTAAGTGTCTGAGGCCAAATTTGAACTCTGGTCCTCCTGAATTCAGGGCTGGTGCTCTATTCATTGTGCCACCTCACTGCCCCTGTAGCATTCTATTCTAAAGAATATATATTCTATATTGATGATCAAGTGTGAAAAATTTGACTACTCTGATAAAGACAGTGATCTAAGACATTTCAAGACCCCATGATGAAAACTGCTATCCTATTAGAACACTGGCAAACTCTAAGTTCAAATTGAAGTATAATTTTTTTAAACCTTCTAATTTTTTCATGTATTTTATTTCGCAATATGACTAATACAAAATATTCTTTGTGTTAGTTTTTTTTTAAAGAGTATATCCTATAGTATATTTCTTCTTTTTTCATTTTTGTTTAAATATTCTTTCAAGAACTATTATTTGGTAGGTGATTAATTTGACAATATAATTAAGGAATTATTGTGTAAATATATTGTTTCTTATCTTCAACAAAAATTATTTGTATTTTTGCCTACCTCTAAGAAGTGATTCTCATATTGAACATTTTAAGCATTCTGGTAATCAGTCAGGGAGATATTATCAGGAAGAGCTTGCTTTATGGGGGTCACCAAATACATTATGTATAATGTAAATAAGCTGTATCTATAATCTGTTTTGAACCTCAACTGTCAGATCATTTAAGCATTCTAAGATAAACTTTCCTCATCTGAAAAATTGGTTAATTAAAACTAATATTGGTTGCATTATGGGGTTGTAAAGAAAGCACTTTGTAAATAAAAAAGCTATGATCATTAGTTATTATTATCAGGTTTTTTTAGGTTATTAGTCATTACCACAAGAGATGATAATAATAATAATAGTAATATATTATATCCACCAAAGCTTAAAGTTAAATTTGCATGATTTTTGAAAATCAGAAGCTGTTTAAGTCTTTGTATTATTTTCTCCAGTATAGTCTTGGGTGAAGGTGGGGTAAGTCACATAAGGCAAAATATATATTTGACAAGACACACAAAGCAGACTATTCTTATTCCATCCCTGAAGTTCTTTGTATTCATGAATTTCTCTTATATAAAGTTGTAATAGATACCCAATGCAATTTTCTTTCGATTATCTTATTGAATTACATTGCTAAAACTGAATAATTTAAGGTTTGTGCTTGAATTTCAGTTTTTCTTGGGAGTTTTACTTATTTGGGGCTAGGCAGGGTGGGGTGGTGAAGAATGTTATGTAGGCCTTGGATGCAATTTAGAGCCTGATCAAAATTGAGTACAAAATTGTACCCAGAAGCTGACTTTTTCACCTGCAGAATGTTGACCTGATGGTAATCCAACCCTGTGATAAAAGTGAGAATTTTAATTTTTCTTTCTAATTCTGCCTGATTGAAAAATAAGGCAATGGTAGGTAGTTAGCCTGTAATTGTTTGTAATGATGGTGAAGTCCAAGAACAATGACCCTCTGAAATGAAACTGCTTTGGTTATCCCTAGGTCGGTTAACCTTTGGGAAGTTCAAAGCCTCAATTATCTGTCAGGAAGAGAGAGCAGAACCTCAGATCACCAGCATGTCTGAATGTTTAAGTAATAGGCTTAAAAAGAAAACTTAACTGTTAAGATTATCAAAGAAGCCTATTTACTCAGGTGCAGCATTAATATTGTTTCAGTAAACAATGAAAATAAGAAATCTTTACCATGGCACAATATTAGAATTAAGTTAATTACCTAACTTTTGATCAAAGAATTTTAGGAGTGAAATTTGCTGGGAAATAAAATATGCCTGGTTTAATGGTTCAGTCTACTCAAAGCCTGACAGCTATTTACTTAAGAAAATAGATTCCCTACCCCCTATTTCCCTTCTCCTATCATGTATCTATTTTCACACATTTTCTGCTTTGAGATTAACTCAGACTTTGACTGATCTGAATATTTGTGAATATAATTCACATGATCATTGGAAGATGAATAGGCTTTTATGTTTATTAACTACACATATATGTTTGTGTACATATGTATGCACATCCCAAATCATCCAAAATATTTCTAGAATCTGAATATATTCTACATTAACTTATTTACATTTCAAATCTACACATATTTGTTATTGTTATTGTATTTTTTAATGTGCCCAAAAGAATGCTATGAATGATATGTGTTCCTGATGAAGTATGAAATGATTCAAATTATCAAAAGCATTAACTTTGACATCAAAGTATTTAAGGTCAAATTTTCTCTGTTGTTAATAATCTATGCTAGAGTTTCTTTACCTGGGTACTGTGAACTTTTGGGGGGGAATTTGAAAATTTTATTTAAATATATTGTCCATTATAATTTTGTATTTTTTTTCTCTTTCCCTCCCTCTTTTCCTCCCTCCACCTTCCTCCATCTCCCTCCTTTTTGTCTTTTATCTTTCCTTCCTTCCTTCTATTTTTTCTTCCTTCATTTCTTTCTTACTTTTTTTCTTTAGCAGGCATCTAGAAACATTATTAAATTGTCAAAATGGTCCATGATACGAACAAAAAATAAAAGTTAAGACTACATTACCTGCATGATGTTGCAGTAGTCAGCATCCACGAGCTTTAGTTTCAACAAGTATGTAATCAGGGAATTGTACAAAATAGTCTCTAAGGTCCTCTCCAGCAATAATCTTACATAGCCTCTCAGAAAACTCTCCCACCATTTTATTTGAATGCTTAAGAATTTTATGGCAAGAGAAACATTTGTGAAAGCATCCTTTTTTTGGATCATCTCACAAAAATCAGGTATTATTTTTGCAAGTATAATTTCAAAGAGTGTGAGAAGTCTCATCAAGGGATCTGAATGACAAAGATTTTTCAAGTATGTGTGGGTAATGTGTGCTATGCCCCTTGTTATCAATTTTTTTTCAAGTGTTCTCTACAGCCACTTTGATTTAGAGAATACTTTCTCCTTTCCCTCTTCTCCTTTCTATCTGCTTTTGTCAGGGCTTTGCTTGATTGACTCTGTAGCCTCCATGAGGTGCACCTGGCAGAAATTGGAGGAAATAGCAAACTTCCTTGGGGATCTCTGACAAGAAAATACTATAAATAACAGCTGTAGAGGAGTGCACAGGAATGGGAATGTCTCTTAAACTGAATTTACATTAGCATTTCAATGTCACAATATTTTCACTTTACTATTGAAACCATATCAACCTGGTTAAATATTGGAGGTAATGCATGGTTGGCCATACTTTGTTGTAGTATAGAATGAATTATGGAAACAATGTGCCTATCTTGATCTTGGTTCATAAATTCCACACTCACTGTGGCAAGGGTAGACCTAGACAAAGAATGACAGCTTGGGGAAAAAAATGCACATAAGAATCCAGGTTGATTAAAGGTTAGAAGATAAAAGCAACTTCAAATTTTAAGAGTTATTTGCATTTTGGAACAAGACAAATAATCAAGGTGGTTAAAATAAAAAAGAGCTTTAGTCTAGGTTGCAACAGGCATTAGGGGGAAAACTCACTTGTAAGAGGAAATGGGTGAAGGGAGGTGATGAAATGGAAAAGGAACTGGAGTTGGAATCAGAAAAACTGGGTTTGAATTCCAATTTTGTCTTCATTAATTTTAAGTAGAAGCTTAATGTAGGAAGTAAAGAAGGTAATAGCATTTTCATTTGTCTACTGCCCCAGTGAGACTATATAGAAAATAATGAATCAGTTCTGAATACTTTATTTGAATCTCCTCCAAGGTTGTTTTCTTTTTTGCAAAATAATGATAATAATAATGAGATTCACTATCAATCTCACTCATGAAGAAAGTACTAAGAAAAATGAAAGCATAGTGAAAAATATGGAATTATTATTATTTGAGGAAGTAAAAAACTGGTTAAAATAACTGGAAAACACCAGGTAATCAATAAGTATTTATTAAACAATTACTGTGCCTGCCAATAAAAGCAGAGAAAAAAATGAAAAATCCCTTAGCACGTAGGTAGCTCAGGGGATCTGGAGTCGAGAAGAAGAAAGTTCAACTCTAGCCTCAGATAGTTAATAGAAGTGTGATCCTGTATAAGTCACTTAATCTCTATCTGTCTCAGTTTTCTCAGTTGTAAAATGGGACTAATTATAGCTCCCACAAAACAATGATTGTTATAAGGATAAATGAGATATTTGTAAACTGTACTTGGTATGTAACAGCCACTAAATAAACACTTATTTTCTTCCTTGCTTGCTATCAATGAATTTACAATCTATCAGGAAAGAAAATGAATAAATATATTGATACATACAGAATAAATATTAAGAACAACAGCAACAGCAACAACAACCAACAACATAACTTAGGTAGGGAAGCATTTCCATTTGAATGAACCAAGAAAGGCTTCATATTAGTAGTGCTTGAGGTGTATCTTCAAGTTGCTGAGGGATTATATAAGGTGGAAATAAAAGGTAGGGATACATTCTAGAAATGGGAACTAGTCATTAGAAAGGTACACAAAGGGGACATGTTTAAGAAACATAGGACATAGGTGATGGGTTGAGAAAAGATAAAAAAAATGTCAGGAATATCCTGGACAAAGAAAAGTGAGGGCTTTGGATTTTATCTATAATATGACCAAAAGCCTCTATAAAATATATGGAAATATAGATTTATTTAATAAGTTCAAAGTCATAAATGGATTACACTACTTTGACAGAAACAACAAAAATTTACCTACAAAAACAAAGTTATAATAATGAATAGCTATAGTTGAAAACATATATCATTTTAGCTTTGACACCTTAACTAAATGAGGATACATATGCAAGCAAGCAAACAATAAAAAAAGAACCTGAATTATGTATGACCTTAAATTATGTATGTAAGTGCCACAAACCAGTATGACTGAATAAGAATCCTGGAAGCATGAAAATGTGACCTACCATCATGATCACCATGACCAGCACCATAAGGATTACTTATAAATTATCAAGAAAGTTGAGAAAAGATGGGTTTCCTGCAATGAAAGCATGTATGAAGATCTGACTGACTTTCATGAGGAAGAATTGCCAGGAGTTAGAGAAGTTTATGATTTCAGCTTTAATCTTAGACAATTTAGCTTCTCTGACCCCTCTTAATCAGATGATGATTTTAAATTTAAAATGGTCTAGGGGATGTTAGGCCACCCAAATTCTCATTGATTTCCTCAAAGTTTTCCCCAGATCAGCTGGCAGCAGTATCGATAATACTGAGAGTTAAAGTTATCACAACATGGATTCATGACTATAAAAGGATTCCAGGAAAGAGACTTTACCATGCCTAAGGGAAACTCCTTGAGTATTTTATAAATGGGAGAAAAGGACTCCCAAGGTCTGTGAGTTACCATTTTGGCACAGGTATTAACTGAACATGAGATCACTTTCCTCCAAGACTTTAAATGTGCTTAGAGGAGAGTATCTCAGACTATTGAAGATGGGTGTGAAGATGGGTAAAGAGCTATGTCATAGCTCTTCTTATATCTCCCTTGGTAAATAGCCTTTCTAAGGGACCCACATGTGCAAAAATGTTTGTGGCAGCCCTTTTTGTAGTGACCAGAAACTGGAAACTGAATGGATGCCCGAGAATGGCTAAATAAATTATGGCATATGAATGTTATTGAATATTATTGTTCTATAAGAAATGATCAAGAGGATGATTTCAGAGAGGATTGGAGAGACTTACATGAACTGATGCTAAATGAAACAAGCAGAACCAGGAGATCATTGTACATGGCAACAACAAGATTATACAATGATCAATTCTGATGGATGTGGCTTTTCTCAATAATGAGATGATTCAGATTGATTCCAATGACCTTGTGATAAGAAAGCCATCAACACCCAGAGAGAAGACAGCAGGAACTGAGTGTGGGTCACAACATAGCATTCTCACTCTTTTTGTTGTTTGCTTTCATTTTGTTTTTTTTCTCATTTTTTTTTCCTTTTTGCTTTTATTTTTCTTGTGCAGCAAGATAATTATATAAATATATAGGCATATATTGTGCTTAATATATATATTTTACCATGTTTAATATATATTGGATTACTTGCTATCTAGGGGAAGGGATGGAGAGGAGAGGGGAAATTGGAATAAAGGGGCTATTGTTAAACAATAATTAACAAGGGTTAATGTTAAAAAATTATCCATGCATATCTTTTGAAAATTAAAAGCTTTTAATAAAAATATTTTTGTTAAAAAGTAAATGACCTTTCTAAAATTTATATAAGATCATATGACTGAATGTTTCTCAATGTGAAATTTTGAGACAATGCAAACCAGTGGGGATTTGAGAATATGTCTAGAAAGTCAACCAGAAACTATCATTTCTATCTTTAAAACATTAAAAGCAGATTCAGGATAGTTCTCAGAAACTACATCATCAGTAAAAGTGGGAGTTGGGGTGAAGGCATATCATAATTTATATGTACTTTAGCAGTACTGCTGTTTTTTTTTTTTTTTTTTTTTTTTTAAAGAGGAAGCTATAAATATCTACGAGGGTCTAAATGAGCATTTTGGGAAAAGGGATAAAAAAGGAAGTAAGAATCACCATAATTTATTAAAGGTCATTTAGATTCCATGTATATTCTGCTCCATCAAAAAAAAAAATCAAAGATTTTAACCTGCTTATTTGAAAAATCTTCAGAAAAGTTAGTATTGCACAATGGGAGGAAGGAAAAAAAAATGTTAAAGACATTTATAATTCCAGAAGGGGACAATATTAGTCTTTTACAAAGAATATGAGAATCATATGAGATCTTAATATGATCTAGGTTAACCCTATATACAAAATGAGTATCAACCATAAAGTATCCAATAAGTGCCTATTCTACTTTAGCTTAAAGACCTCCAAAAAGAAAAAACCTTTTAACCTGTGAAAAAATTCATTCTAGGCAAAACCATTAAAGTGGACTACAGGAAGCAACTTAGTTAAATTCTCCCAACAATTTCCATGAAACAACTTTAATGCATCAAATAAAATTTTGAAGTTTCAGAGCCACAAGAGGTCACCATGAGAAATTTTTCCAGGCAGACAACTTTTTTTGGGGGGAGGGGAAGGAAGCGAGTATGATAAAAGAACAGACTAAAGGAGGCAGTAATTGCAAGCAAAATAGAATTGAAGAGAGATAAGAAAAAATAGAGAAAGGAAGAAAAGAAGATGGGAAATAGCTAACAATCATAATTGTGAATGTGAATGGAAGGAGCTAACTCATAAAATGGAAACATATGGCAGAAGGGATTAAAAAGCAAAATCCAAAAATGTGTTGTTTATAAGAGACAAATTTTGAAACAGAAAGACACACATAGAATTAAAATAAAGAGCTGGAATAGAATCTAATATGTTTCAGCTGAATTTGAATATACATATAGTATAGTAATCATGATCTCAGTCAAAAAAAAATAAAAATTGACCTAATTAAAAGATAATCCAGGAAACTACATTATGTTAAATGGTACAATGAAGTAATGTCAAAAATTCTACAAGTTTCTCTGATAAAAGTCTCATTTTTCAAAAATATACTGAGTCTAAAACTGAATCAACTTTATAAAAATAAAAGCTATCTCCCAATTGATAAATGGCCCAATGATACAGATTTTTATTTTTTCAGAAGAAGAAAACAAAGCTATCTATAGTCATATTTAAAAATGATCTAATTCATTGTTAATTAAAATAACTGTTACGCACCTCACATCTATCAAAAATGCCAAATTCTGGAAGAGTTGAGGAAAAAAATTGATATGTTAATGAACATAGTGTAGTAATGTAGTTATTCTGCAGAACAAACTGTGTTTTTGTTTGTTTGTTTGTTTTTTGTTTTTTGTTTTTTTGTTCTTTTGTTCTTTGACAAGACAAAATACCACTACTAAGTCTATATTAGAAAAAGTCCAAATAAAAAGGAAAAGAGGCCTATATTATACAAAAAATATTAATGGCTACTATTTTTATGGTGTCAAAGAATTGGAAATTTAAGAGTTGCTCATCAATTGTAGAAAGATTGAACAAGTTGATTGTGGTGAAGTACTATTGTGGTATAAGAAATAACGAGGGGGTGGTTTCAGAAAAGCATGGCAAGACTTAAATGAACTGATACATAGTAAAATGAGATGAATTGAGAGATCATGTGCAATCAGTGATAGCAATGTTGTGATGATCAACTGTGACAGACAAAACAACTTCAAAGGATTCATGATGAAAATGTGTTTTCCACCTCCAAAAAAGAGAACTGAAGAATTAATGATTTTCTCACTTTGTATTTGCTTTTTTGAAATATGGTTAATATGGAAACATATTTTGCATGATTTCACATGTATAATTAATATCCTATTGTTTTTCTTCCTTATGAGTGGCAAAAGGTCTGTATAAACAAGAAAATTTAGACCTCACTTTTTAATGTCAAAAATAAATAACAAAATGATTTTTAAAGAGTTACATTATGATCTAATATAGGAATTTGAGGGGTTTTGATCCTAGAAAGAGAATACTTGTGAATAATCACAAGAGCAAAATTATTTTGTGTAGTTTAAACAGAATGGAAGTAAATCATGGGAGTTGAGGAGAGTGAGAAATAGAAAATTTGGGTGTTTACAAGGTATTATCATGCACATGGTTATCCCCTAATATAATTAGGACAGGAGTTAGGGTTAAAAGGTTAAAGGAAGACTGAACCAGGAATAAGGAAATGATAACCACACTATACTTTTTGTTTAGATTACTTCCGAAGTATAATGAAGTTGTATTTTAGTAATTATGTGAATGAGCAAGTTAGGGCCCATAGAAATAAAATAAGGATGGTGAAAACATTCAAATTTATGCCACATGAAGACTAAAGGATGGAACTGAAGGATAGGACTATTAAAGGGACTTGATAGTTGTCTTCAAGTTTTTAAAGGGCTGCCACATAGAAGAGGTATTAAACTTGTTCTGCTTGGATTTTATGGTTTGTTGTTGTTGTCGTTTGTTCTTTTTTCTTGAAGGCAACCACGACATCAGGGGATTTATGCCATTACATATGAGTGAATTGAATTGAAGTGAGGGTAGAACCAGGAGCAAGGGATTGGAGTTGCAAAGAGGCAAATTTGAGCTTGAATAGCATGGCTGCAAAGTGGAATAAGATGCATCTGGAGATTTCCTCCTCGCTGGAAATTTTCATGCAGCATCTGGATTATTAGCTATTGAATATGTTTTAGAATAAGTATCTATTTGGCTCTTGGGAGAGATATAATAACAGCTAAAATACCCTCTTCTATAGAGACTTTAGATAATGGTTACTGTTCCTTTAAGAGACTATAAAATGTTGGATAGCGCTTTTATGGTAATATCATGCAGACTCATCAATGGTATCCTGGTGCCAGTTGATACCATCATAGATATGCCTATTGTCACAATTTCAATATTAGAATTTACATCTCAGAAATAAGTAAAGGTTACAAATCAGATTTTGATTTTGTTTATTGTATACAAAAAGTAATGGATAAAATGTTAATAATTCAGATTAAAATTAATAATGTATCATGAGTACTTTGAGGGGAAATAGCCATTAAACTATTATTGACACAGCATTGGAAGTCTAAAAGGAGACTGAATGTTCAACTGTTATTTACTTGTTATCTTACTCTGTAACCTTGATGACTAAAGAGACATCTAGCAAGTAAGTAAAGAAGTAGAAATTTTGGTTTAATAAACTACAAAGTAAATTGACATTAAACTTGTGTTTTCCAGAACATGAGGACAATTAAAGAGTATATAGAGGTGAAAAAACAAGGGAAAAGTCTATTGTTTATATATATATATATATATATATATATATATATATATATATATATAGACTCTTGGGATACATGAGTAAAAATACATCAAATTACATGGACATTTTAGTCATTTTTAAAATCACAATTCCAAATTGCTTTCCAGCATGGTTGAACCAATTCATAGCTGTACCAATAGTATTTTAATGTTTTCCACTGAAATGGAGTAAAAGATAGGGACTTGTCCAAGCTCTCCACCAAGCCCTTCTAAATACCTTTGAAAATAATGATTCTAAACAAATTTTAGAGAACAGAACCTATAAAAAGAAAGTGAAAAAAATTCCAGGATATGACAATTTGGAAGGTCAGTAGGAAAGGTCTGATATACCAGGATGAGAGTGGAAAACAGTTTGTCACAGCCCCCACCAGCATAGCCCCATCCCCAGAAAATCAGAAGCAGACCTCTGGGTGACTGAATTAATGGGAGCAGGGGTGGATTCCAGACCTCTCAGATCCCATTCACACACACACACACACACACACACACACCCCAAAACAAAAAAACTTAGCAAGTCGGTAGGAAATAAGAAATATTTGTCACAACTGGGTGAGAGTAGAGCCCAAGTCAAGTCAGCAAAGGCCAGGCCAAGGGCAAGCCTTGAATCATCATCATAAGCAGCAGCAATGATTTCTGAAGCTCTCACATCACAGCCAGTAAGGAGGTTGATCTGGTCACTAGGAGGTTACAGGAGTCTCTTGTTAGCAAAACTCTGTTGCTTTGCCCATACTTGGATCCCAGTTGCAATCCTGGATGGCAACACCAGGGAGAAGAAAAACATTAGCACATTAGATCTTGTAACCATAAGAGAGGGGGAACTCTCCTCATTATTCCAGAGGTGGAAAAAAAAAGTATTTTTGGTCACTCACAGATCAGAGTACAGGCTAGGAGAGTAGAAAGCACAACTTTCTTTTAATCATACCATTTTGGAGGAATTGAAAACTTGTAAGTCCCTAGAAGTATCTCTGCCAAAAATCCCTGAAGCTTCAGACACCCTGGAAGCAGAGTCTTGCTTTAACAAAGAATTAGAAATCAAATAAGAGACTGGGGGAAAAGAGCAAACCACAGAAAAAAGATTCTGACCATAGAAAGTTAGTATAATGACAAGGGAAGATCAAAACACAACCGCAGAACAAAATAACAAAATCAAAGGTTCCACATCCAAATGTTCCAAGGAAAATTTGAAATGTCTAAGGCTACGAAAGAGCACAAATAGGATTTTGAAAGTCAAATAAAAAAAAAAAAGTAGTGGAAAAAATGGAAAGAGAAATGAGAATGAGGCAAGAAAATCATGAAAAACAAACCAACAGCTTGCTAAAGGACTCAAAAACAAAATTGAAGAAAATAACACCTTTAAAAAATTAATGGTGGAGGTGAAGCCAAGAAGGCAGAATAAAGGCAGGAACTTATGCAATTTCTCCCCAGACTGTTCCAAATTCCTTTAAATAATGACTCTAAACAAATTTTAGAATCATCAAAATGCCCCAAAGATGGAATAGGACATTTTCCAACAGAGGGCAACTTAGAAGCTCAGCAAAAAAAGGTCTGTGACACTAAGGCAGGCGTGCTGGGGCAGCCCCAGCCCCAGCCCCTGCCCAAGCCAATCTCTAAATCAGAGGCAGTACTGGTGATTTCAGACCTCTCAGCCAGAGACATCAAAAAGGATGTGGAAGCTCAGCAGAAAAGGTCTGTGGAACTAGAGTGGTACATCAGCCCATAATCCCAGTACAGGTTCAGTCCCGGCCCCAGCTCCAGCCCAGGTCCCAGCATCAGTGAGGCAGGACTTCTGAATCAGCAGCAGCGCTGAAGATTCTGGGACTCCCAGCCTAGGGACACTAGGGAAGACTTGGAAGGTCCATGGAGAGGTCTTGGCAGTGGGGTGGAAGTCTGGTGTACAATTCTAGTGAAGCCTCAGTCAGCAGTTTCAGCCTGGCCAACACACTAGATTTTACAGTTACAGTGGGCCAGGACACATCTAATAGCTCCAGGACAAAAAAGAGAGCTTGTGATCAGATTCCTAGAAGGATTTCTGAAAACGGCTGCACAAAACCCCTGAAGCTTGGAACAGTGCACCCTCCACCATGGAAACAGAGCTCTACTTTAACAAAGAGTTAAGAGAAATAAGCTAAGAAAATGAGCTGAAAACAAATAAAAAAAATGTTTCTGACCATTGAAAATTATTATGGTGACAAGGTGGATCAAAACACACACTCAGAAGATGATAAAGTCAAAACTCTTACATCCAAAGCCTCCAAGTAAAAATTAGAATTGAGATCAAGCCATGGAAGAGCAAAAAGGGGACTTTAAAAATCAAGTAAGAGAGATAGAGGGGAAAATTAGGGAAAGAACTAAGAGAGGTGCAAAAGGAAATAAAAAGAGCTAAGGAGAAAAAGGGTCTTAAAAAGCAAAGTTGGTCAATTGGGAAAAGAGGTACAAAATTTCAATGAGGAAAATAATTCCTTAAAAAATAGAATTGAGCAAATGGAAGCTAATTATTTTATGAGAAATCAAAATACAGTAAAGCAAAACCCCTCCAAAAATTGAAAAATGTGAACTATCTCATTGGAAAAACAATTGACCTGGAAAATAGATTCAGAAGAGATAATTTTAAAATTATTAGTCTGCCTGAAAGTCATTATCAAAAAGAAAAAAAAATCTGGGCATCATTTTTCAAGAAATTATCAAGCAAAACATTCTTGATGTAGTTCCATAGGGTAAAATAGAAATTGAAAGAATCTACCAATCATCAACTGAAAGAGATCTCAAAATAAAAGCTCCTAGAAATATTAAAGACAAATTCCAAAACTCCCAGGTCGATGAGAAAATATTACAAACATCCAGAAAGAAACAATTCAAGTATAGTGAAATCACAATCAGGATAACACAAGATTTCGAAGCTTCTATATTCAAGGACTGGAGGGCTTGGAATATGATATTCTGGAGAGCAATGGAGCTAGAATTGCAACCAAGAATCACCTACCCAGCAAAACTGAGTATAATCCTTCAGAGGAATAAGTGGTCATTCAATTAAAGAGAAGATTTTCAAGCATTTGTGATGAAAAGACCAGAATTGAATGGAAAATTTGATTTTCAATTACAGGACTCTGGAGAAGCATAAGGAAGTAATCAGGAAAGTGTTATAAGAAGGGACTTAATGAAGTTTATCTGTTTACATTCCTTCTTGAGAGAATGATACTTGTAACTCCATAGAATGTTCTCATTATTATGGCAGTTGGAGGAGTATATATAGACCGAGGGTACAGGTGTGAGTTAAATATGAAGGAATAATGTCCTTTTTTTTTTTTTTTAAATGATGAAATTAAGGAGTGAGAGAGGAATATACTGAGGGAAAGGGAAAGGTAGAAGTGGAATGGTACAAATTATCTGCCATTAAAAAAGATACAAGAGAAAATTTTTTACAATGGAGGGGAAAAGGGGGAGGAGAGGGTGAGTGAGTTAACCTTACTTTCATGAGAATTGGCTCACATAGGAAATAATATACATACTCAATAGGGGTATAGAAATCTATTTTACTCTTCAGGAAAATAGGAAGAGAATGGGATATGGAAAGGGGGAAGGGTGATAAAAGAGAGGGCATATTAGGGGAAGGATTGGTTGGTAGTAAACTACTTTTGAGGAGCAATAGGGTGAAAGGAGAAGCAGAATAAGGGGAAATACAATTATCAATAGTAATTGTAAAAAGATTTTCAAAGCAAGTTTCTCTGATGGAATATTATTGTTTCATGGAAAATGATGAGCAAAATGTTCTCAGGGAAAAAAACAAACAAACTTGAAAGTCCTCTATGAACAAAGTGAAATATACTGTACACAAGGTTATAGCAATATTCTGGAATAACCAGTTGTAAATGACCATTATTCTCAGCAGTACAATTACTCTATACCACAATTACTCTGAAGGACTTATGATCAAAAGTTCTGTCCCTATCTAGAGAAGGAACTGATTGTGTCTGAATACAGAATGAAGCATTCTTTTTCTATGTCTCTCTTTATTTTTATCTTAATTTTTCTTGAGGGTTTTTATATTAGAGTGGGTGATCTATATTTTCTTTCACAACCTGACTTTTATGCAAATGTTTTCCATAACTTTACATGTGATTTCTTAATTGTGGGTGCACTTAAGGGAGAAAAACTAGAATCAAAAATCTTAAAAATAAATGTAAATTTTTTTGAATGTAACTGGAGTAAATATTAAATATTAAAATTAAATATTAAAAAAAGAGAATGTCCTTAAGGCTGGGACTGCTGTATAATTTTCATGTTACTTTCTTCAGCACTTTAACACAATGATTGATAAATAGTAAGAACCTAACAACTGCTTTCTACTCATTCATTTATTCATTCTTTTTTTTTTTTATTCATATAGACACTTCCCACAACAATAATCATGACATTTTTGTCTAAGAAACCTAGAACTTGAGAGATCTCGATAGCTAAATACTTTAACCCATACTTGGAAAAAATGTTCTCTTTGGAGTAAACTATAATTTCTGAATACAGAAACTTTGTTTAGAAAATAGTTATAAAAAGCAATTAAACACTTTTAAAATTGCTTTACCCAAAAATAACCAATTTGTGGAAATTTTTCACATGAACAGATAGAAACACAGTACTAATAACCAAAGTAAAATCTTAAAACAAAAGCCTTCAGGAAAAAAACAAATTCTTGTGCAAAGTAATTATTTTATTCTTTTTATTTGTATACCCATTGCTGATCAGAGTTTTTAGAATATAATTTACACAATGAACATTTGAAAATTGATCAATTAAATAATCTTTGTTTATTGAAAAAGATAAAGACAGAGGAAAGTGAAGTGTAGAAGAAAGAAATATATTAATTGTCAGAGAGGATTCCACAACTTTATATCATTCCCAGTTTCAAAAATCTAAAAGAGAAATGAGGTATTGGAATTGTGAAGGTGAAAAGGGCAAGAAATTGTGCAGATGCTAAATTTGTAGGGAAAAAAAAGCTAGGATTCTTTTATTTAATATATCAGAACAATAAAAAATTTTCCCATGCTGTATCCAAGCTGTTTACCAATTGTATCTATTGGTGAAAATTTGAATTATGCTTCATCCTTTGAACTTCTTCCACTTGTCTTATGAGCTTATTTGTCTAGGCCAGGCCCTGTAAATCTATGAGATATGGAACAATCTCCTAGTTATTTGCTCTGTAAATTAAAACTGCTCAAAGCAGCTTTCAGCTACCTAGGTTTACCCCCTAAACTGCCTGCATACAATAAGCATGTACATTCTAAAAAATACATGTGTAAATTGTAGGTTCAGGTCACTTCCTCCCTTTTCATTCCTTTTCTCATTGTTTAAACAAAAGTACAACCTCACACACCTGGACATTTACAGAGATAAGTATCAAATTCATGAAGGATATATCTTTAGTATGGTTGAATGAGAAGTAAGGCATGCAAAATTCACCTTTTCTTTTATGTTACAAACAGATCTGAAGGGAACTGTGATAAGTGGAACTTTGGCAAAACAAATACCACTTTTAATAAGTTTCTCTATTTTTCTTTCTTCCCCCACCCCCTTTTTCTTCCCCTGTCAAAAGGAAGGAAAACACTCAAGGCTCTATACAATACTGGCTTATTTCCCAACTCTGTTATCAGATTAGTATTCAACTAATTTTTGGGTTTTGGCCATTGTAATTAATCATCCTTTAAGTATAGAGTTACTTAGCACTCTGTCTTTATATATTATTTAGATTATTATGAAGGGTTGAAGCAAAATATTTAATTAAATCAATCACATGGGGTCTATTCCTCCATCAGTGGGCAGAGGATATACATTATTACAAGGACGTGAAGGGTACAAATAATAGACTTTCTTTAGCAAAATATGGTCATGTTTGCTTGAAAGATTATCACTGATGTTTTATTACTAACAACAACAGAAAAACAGATTACATATAAAGCATCACGATATAGCATAAAGGAACACAATGCTAAAATTAAAGTTGTTTTTTTTTTTTCTTTTTACTAATTGGCTATGTGGCTCTGGGTCACCTATTAACTTCTCTAAACCTCCATTTCCTCATCTATAAAAATGAAAGGGTTAGACTAGATAGGCTTTGAATTGTATGAATCTGGAAAAATATAAAGACTATTATTATATTATCATTATTTTATTAATATTATATTAAATATTATAATAAATAGAGCAATTGGAATTGAAAAGAAAGACAGGATCAAGTTCTGTTCTGACACAAAGAAACTTTGTGACCCTGGTAGGGTTATTTTCTCTCAATATCCCAGGTAGACTCTAAGAATGAAGAATTTCCTCACTAAGAACTTCATAAACTGATGATATGATGGGTCTAGTGTAAAACATAAAATATGAGAAGTGGACCTCAAGTCCAGGGTCTGGATGTGTGACATAACCATATGCTTGCCTCTGGTTGGAGCTCCAGTAGTTTGCTAGTCACAGTCCAGTGATGGAAGCATCTTACATAGAACTTCAAGTTGCTCCTTTTTCTGAATTCCTTTCTCTGGACTTCATGATCAATTCCTGCTTTCTGTTCCTGTTCTTTGTACTGTATAGAGCCAAAATTATTAAATGACATAGCTACAGGTTATCAGTTCCTAAGTTCTGATTTCTTCTTTTGTTAGACACTATGTTGATTTCTTCTTTATTCAATGCAAATTAGGCTAGTTTTCCATTAAAAAGTTTTGAAACCCCAAAAGACTCATGATGGGAAAAAAAAATCATTATTTACATCCAGAGAGAGAAATAATGAATTTTCTCACTTTCTTTTTCTTGCTTTTTTTTTTTTTTTTAAATATGACTCCTAAAGAAATGTTTTGGAAAATTTCAAATGTATAATTGATATATTGCTTTCCTTCTCAGTGGATGGAGGAGTGGGAGGAAAAGAAATAAAACTTTGAACACAAAATTTTAAAAGCATGTTAAAATAAATAAATGTTTCAGACCAAATAAATGGATGCATAAATAAGAAAGGAAATACATAAATAAATGAATGAATGAATGACAGAGTTTTGAGACAGTGCTAAAGAGTTGTTGAAACAGGGCAGAAGAGACTCAAATTGTTGACATTACTTGCTCATTATCTAAGTACAAAATAGTGATGTTTCTTCCATTAAAAAATACTCAAATTGAGCTATGATTTAATAGATGTGGGATTTTTTGTTTATTTATTTGTTTTTAGATGAAAATGCCTTCCTATCTTACTCAAATAAGCACCACTTTTTGTCACAATAGTCAAAAGTTGAGAAGAAAACAAATCTTTAAATAAATGCAAGAAAAAAGTTTTAAAGATAGACTTTTAAAAAAAATATAATTTCTAAAGTTTTTAGTTTCAGAAATAGCTCAAATGTCCAGATTGTCTCATAATAGTTTTATCTGGTCATGCATAGAATACTTACATGGGACATCAAGATGGGGTTAGTCTGATTCACCATTTATTGATAGCACAGTCCTTGAAACAGTAGGGCTAGTATTTGGAGGTGATGTCTATATAGAAACAGTTTCATAAATAAGGTGTGGTAAATTGGCCAGATTGAATCTTTCCACTATGTCCAATTCTGTTGCTATGACATGGACAGGGCTGAGATAAAGATATATAAAAATGAGAAATAATGGGAAAATTTGTTCATTATTGACTTTCATTGTTTACAAATACAGTCACTGTCCCTACCAGTGTCCCTACAACAGAAGGCATAACCAATTAATTTTTTCACATTTTTCCTCTCTATTAAAACACACACACACACACACACACACACACACACACACACACAAATAAAACAGGCAAGAAGCAGGTTTCATGCTTTCTAGAATATTTGCTAGAAAACTAAAAAAAATAGAGTAGTGTAATTTATTATGTAAAAAAGCAGAGATAGTAATTGTGGTTTCAGACAAATAATCAAAAATGAAAAACAGAACCTTCATTGTGTCAGCAATATTATTTCCTTTTTTAAAGATCATTTAAAATGCCTACACAGTATAAAGTACTTTAATGTATACCTGCCAAAATAGACATAGGAACTATATAAACATGAACATAATACTTTTTATACAAATACACATTTAAATAATTGAACTAATGTTTATTGTTCATGGGTAGGTAAATCCAATATAATATTTTTAGTTATTTATTTTTTAATACACATTGCTTTATAAATTATGTTGGGGGAGAAAAATCAGAGTAAAAAGGAAAAATCATGGAAGAGATTAAAAAAAAAAAAAACAGAAAAAAAAGTTAACATAGCCTGTGTTGATTTATAATCAGTCTCCTTAATTCTTTTTCTGGATGCAGATGGCATATTTTTGTCCAAAGTCGGAATGCTTTGGATCACTGAACCACTGACAAGAACCAAGCTTTTCATAGTTGATCGTCACATATTCTTTCTTTCCTTCTCTATATTTTTTTTCCAATTGTTTAAATCTGATTTTATTTGTGTGACAAGCATTTTGTAATTATGTTCATATAGTTCTTGGATTTGTCTTCATAGGTACATCCCCATGATTTTATTTTGATCACAATAATTTTAAATGGATTCTCCTTCTATCTCTTATTGATGGGCTTTGTTAGTAATATATAGAAATGCTGATGATCTGGGTCAGTTTATTTTATAAACTTTGCTTACATAGCAATGATAAACACACACACACACACACACACACACACACACACATATTTCTTGCAACTTTGCTAAAGTTCTAAATTGTTTCCAGTAGATTTTTGGATAATTTTCTAGGATTCTCTAAGCATATCATCATATCACCTGCAAAAGTGATAGTTTCATTTCCTTATTTCATATTCTAATTCCTTTTATTTCTTTTTTCTTTTCTTACTGCTAAAACCAACATTTCTAATACAAGGTTGAATAACAGTGAATAATGGAGAGTATTGTTTCACCTCTGATCTTATTAGGAATGTGTCCATCTTCTCTCTACTACAAATAATGCTTGCTGTAAGTTTTGAATATATACTGCTTATTATTTTAAGGAAAGATCTGTTTATCCTTATGCTCTCTAGTCTTTTTTTTTCAAGTTAGCAAGTATTTATCAAGTGTCCATTCTATTTGAGGCACTGTGCTAAGCATAAAATGGAAGACACAAGAAAGACAAAAATAGAGTCTGCCCTCAAGGAGTTTATAATTTAACAAAGTGACAATACAAAAACATTCATATATAAGTTTTATATATATATATATGTAATATACATATACATGTAAATACACCTAAATATATCATAACATACGTATATAGATAGATAGATAGATACTTGCACATAAATAAAAAGGTATAGATAAATTAATAAATATAATAGACCATAAATTAACATAATATAATTATATAAATATAATATATGCTACAATGACAGAGGGAAGACAGCAGAATTAAAGGGGACTGGAAAAGGGCTCACACTCAGGGATCCAGCCAAAATAACCCTCTCTATGTTTCTTATATCACACTCTATCTCCTATCTCCATACTTTTTTTACTGGCCACCTATGTCCTTACCTCCACCTCAAAGAGATTCCTCTTTTTCTTTAAGAGGTGGCTCAAATGAAATGTGTTTAGCCTTTTATGATCTCCCCAACTGCCTAATGCTTTCTCTTCCAAAATATTTTGTGCTTTATCACCTTGTACATATTCTTCATTCATATTTTATTTGTTATAAATATTTATATATGTATTTATTTTTCCCTTTTCAGAATATAAGTTTTTCAGCACAGGGATTGTTTATTTTATTCCTAGTATTTGTTCTTCTAGTGCCTACCATAGTAGAAATTTAATTTATTTTGATTGATTAGTTGATATATGTAAGTAAACATATGTGTGCATGAATACATGTATATATATATATATATATATATATATATATATATATACACACACACACACACATAGAGCCAGATTGTCTACATGTAATGACAGCTTGGCATATGCCTAGACACCTAAAATGGCATCACCCACATAGAATGTTCTTGGACACCCACTTCCAGGAAACTAGAAAACTCAGTATTCTGCATTGACCTACCATGTGTTTGGGGATATCCTTTTACTGATGGCTGGGCAGCTGTCTGTACTGTTAATATTGCCTGACTCAGCAAAGTAAGGTGTTTTTGAAATAATCACAGTTGAGACTAAATAACTCTACATGGTAAGGGAGAAAGATCTGAAAATCACTTCTTTTCCCTCTCATGTTGAGTCATGAGCTCTGAGAAATAAGCTTGTATGTTTAGCTTTTTTAAAAAAATGTTTTCATTTTGTGACAGCAGAGGTCAAGCATGTGTGTTTTTTATTTGCTTTTTTTTGTTTTATTTTATTTTATTTTTTAAATAATTATAACATTTTATTGACAAAACCCATGCCTGGGTAATTTTTTACAACATTATCCCTTGCACTCACTTCTGTTCCAACTTTTCCCCTCCCTCCCTCCATCCCCTCTCTCAGATGGCAAGCAGTCCTATATATGTTAAATATGTCACAGTATATATCCTAGGTACAATATATATATGTGCAGAACTGAACAGTTCTCTTCTGGCACAGGAAGAATTGGATTCAGAAGGTAAAAATAACCCAGGAAGAAAAACAAAAAGGTAAACAGTTTATATTGATTTCCCAGTGTTCTTTCATTGGGTGGAGCTGCTTCTGTCCATCACTGATCAGTTGAAACTGAGTTAGATTTTCTCTTTGTCAAAGAAATCCAATTCCATCAGAATACATCCTCATACAGTATCTTTGTTGAGGTATATAATGATCTCTTGGTTCTGCTCATTTCACTTAGCATCAGTTCATGTAAGTCTCTCCAAGCCTCTCTGTATTCATCCTGCTGGTCATTTCTTACAGAACAATAATATTCCATAATTTACTCAGCCATTCTCCAATTGATGGGCAGCCATTCATTTTCCCGTTTCTAGCCAGTACAAACAAGGCCGCCACAAACATTCTTGCACAGTATCTCTTTTTTTTTATATCTTTTTTTTTAGTATCTCTTTGGGATATAAGCCCAGTAGTAGCACTGCTGCATCAAAGGGTATGCACCGTTTGACAACTTTTTGGGCATAATTCCAGATTACTCTCCAGAATGGTTGGATTCATTCACAACTCCACTAACAATGCATCAATGTCCCAGTTTTCCCACATCCCCTCCAACATTCAGCATTATTTTTTTCCTGTCATCTTAGACTATCTGACAGGTGTGTAGTTGAGTCTCAGAGTTGTCTTAATTTGCATTTCTCTGATCAATAGTGATTTGGAACACTCTTTCATATGCGGGGAAATAGTTTCAATTTCATCATCTGAAAATTGTTCATATCCTTTGACCATTTATCAATTGGAAAATGGCTTGATTTCTTATAAATTAGAGTAAATTCTCTATATATTTTGGAAATGAGGTCTTTATCAGAACCTTTAACTGTGAAAATATTTTCCCAATTAGTTGCTTCCCTTCTAATCTTGTTTGCATTAGTTTTGTTTGTACTTTTTAATTTGATATCATCAAAATTTTCTATTTTTTGGTCAATAATGATCCCTAGTTCATCTTTGGTCACAAATTACTTCCTCCTCCACAAGTCTGAGAGGTAAACTATCCTATGTTCCTCTAATTTATTTATAATCTTGTTCTTTATGCCTAAACCATGAACCCATTTTGATCTTATCTTAGTGTATGGTGTTAAATGTGGGTCCATGCCTAATTTCTGTCATATTAATTTCCAGTTATCCCAGCAGTTTTTGTCAAATAATTAATTCTTATCCCAAAAGTTAGGATCTTTGGCTTTGTCAAACACTAGATTGCTAAAGCTGACTATTTTGTCTTGTGAACCTAACCTATTCCACTGATCAACTAATCTATTTCTTAGCCAATACCAAAAGATTTTGGTGACTGCTGTTTTATAATATAGTTTTAGATCAGGTACAGGTAGGCCACCTTCATTTGATTTTTTTTTTTCATTAATTTCCTTGAGACTCTCGATCTTTTGTTCTTCCATATGAATTTTGTTGTAATTTTTTTCTAGGTCATTAAAATAGTTTCTTGGGAGTCTGATTGGTATAGCACTAAATAAATAGATTAGTTTAAGGAGTATATTCATCTTTATTATGTATGCTCAGCCTATACAAGACCACTTAATATTTTTCCAATTACTTAAATCTAACTTTTCGTGTGGAAAGTGTTTTGGAATTTTGCTCATATAATTCCTGATTTTCCTTTGGTGGATAGATTCCCAAATATTTTATGCTGTTGACAGTTATTTCGAATGGAATTTCTCTTGCTGTTGGATTTTGTTGGTGATGTATAAAAATGCTGAGGATTTATGGGGATTTATTTTATATCCTGCAACTTTGATAAAGTTATGAATTATTCCTAATAAAATTTTAGTAGAATCTCTGGGGTTCTCTAAGTATACCATCATATCATGTCATCTGCAAAGAGTGATAATTTGGTTTCCTCATTACCTACTCTAATTCCTTTAATCTTTTTCTCAACTCTTATTGCTGAGGTTAGTGTTTCTAATATAATATTGAATAATAATGGTGATAGTGGGCAACCTTGTTTCACTCCTGATCTTACTGGGAAAGCTTCCAGTTTTTCCCCATTGTATATGATGCTTACTGACAGTTTTAAATATATGCCCCTGACTATTTTAAGGAAAAGTCCATTTACTCCTATCCTCTCAAGTGTTTTTCTTAGGGATGGATGTTGGATTTTATCAAATGCTATTTCTGCATCTATTGAGATGATCATATGTTTTTTGTTAATTTGGTTATTGATATAGTCAATTATGCTAATAGTTTTCCTAATATTGAACCAGCCCTGCATTCCTGGTATAAATCCTACTTGGTCATACTGTATTATCCTGGGGATGATTTTGTATAATCTTTTTGCTAATATCTTGTTTAAGATTTTAGCATCAATATTCATTAGGGAAATTGGTTTATAATTTTCTTTCTCTGTTTTCAAACTACCTGGTTTAGGTATCAGTACCATGTCTGTGTCATAAAAGGAATTTGGTAGGAGTCCTTCAATCCCTATTTTTTCCCAAATAGTTTATATAACAATGGAGTTAATTGTTTTTTAAATGTTTGGTAGAATTCACATGTAAATCCATCTGGTCCTGGGGATTTTTTCTTAGTGAGTTGGTTAATAGCTTGTTCTATTTCTTTTTCTAAAATGGGACTGTTTAGTCTATTTACTTCTTCCTCTGTTAATCTGGGCAAGCTATATTTTTGAAGGTATTCTTCCATTTCATTTAAGTTGTCGAATTTATTGGCATAAAGTTGGGCAAAATAATTCCTAATTATTGTTCTAATTTCCTCTTCATTAATGGAGAGTTCTCCTTTTTCATTTTTAAGACTAACATTATGATTTTCCTCTTTCCTTTTTTTAATCAGATTTACTAAGGGTTTATCTATTTTGTTGTTTTTTTCATAGAACCAACTCTTAGTTTTATTAATTCAATTTTTTTTTTTTACTTTCAATTTTATTGATCTATCATTTTATTTTTAGAATTTCAAATATAGTGTTTGACTGGGGGTTTTTAATTTGTTCCTTTTGTAGCATTTTTAATTGCAAGCACAATTCATTGACCTTCTCTTTCTCTATTTTATGCAAGTAGGCCTCTAGAAATATGAAATTTTCCCTTATTACAACTTTGGCTACATCCCACACATTTTGGCATGATGTCTTATTATTTTCATTTTCTTGGGTGAAGTTATTAATTATGTCTATGATTTGCTTTTTAGTTTCCAATTATTTTTTGGTCTATTTTCCTCTGGCTTTCTGATTGAATATAATTTTCATTGCATCGTGATCTGAAAAGGATGCATTTACTATTTCTGGCTTACTGCATTTGAGTTTGAGATTTTTATGTCCTAATATATGGTCAATTTTTGTATAGGTCCCATGAACTGCTGAAAAGAAAGTGTACTCCTTTCTGTCTCCATTTCGTTTTCTCCAGAGATATATCATATCTAACTTTTCTGGTATTCTATTTACCTCTTTGACTTCTTTCTTATTTATTTTGTGGTTTGATTTATCTAATTCTGAGAGTGCAAGGTTGAGATCTCCCACTATTATAGTTTTGCTGTTCATTTCTTCTTGCAGCTCTTTTAATTTCTCTTTTAAGAATTTAGATGCTACACCACTTGGTGCATATATGTTTAATATTGATATTGCTTTGTTATCTATGCTACCCTTTAGCAAGATATAGTGCCCTTCCTTATCTCTTTTCATTAGATCAATTTTTGCTTTTGCTTGATCTGAGATCAGGATGGCTACCTCTGCTTTTTTTTTTTACTTCATCTGAAGCATAGTAGATTCTGCTCCATCCTTTTACCTTTACTCTGTACGTATCTCCCTGCTTCAAGTGTGTTTCCTATCAACAATATATTCTAGGATTCTGACTTTTAATCAAGTCTGCTATCCATTTCCGCTTTATGAAGGAGTTTAACCCATTCACATTTATGGTTAAAATTATCATTTCTGTATTACTTGCCATCTTGTTAACCCCTGTTTATGCTTTTCTCCCTTCCTTCCCCCTTAACACCCTTTCTAGTATTAAACTTGTGAACACCACATGCTTCTCACAGCCCTCCCTTTTTAGTATCCCTCCCCCTACCTTAGAGTTCTTCTCCCTATCTTGCTCCTTTTCCTCACAATTTCTGTATTCCCTTCCGCTTAGCTTATTCCTTCCCTTTTCACTTTTCCCCTCCCACTTTTCAATGAGGTAGAAAAAGTTTCACCATAAATCAAATATGTCTAAATTTTTTCGTTTTATGCCAATTCTGATGACAGTAAGATACACACTATGTTCATCCCCCTCCATTCTTTCTCTCAGATATATTAGAGTTATTTTTGCCTCTTCATGAGATGTAGTACCCCCACTTTACCCTTTTCCAGGTACAATTTCCTTTCCACCTCTATTTTCTAGAACACATGTATTTATATATCTTTATAGCAAAAATATAGTTCCCAAGATTTCTTTTTACCTTTTTAGGTTTCTCTTGAGTTCTATAGTTGTATATTTGAACTCAAGTCTTCCTGACTATCAGGTACCTTATATCACCTAAGTGAGGGACTGACTTTTGCTTTCAGATTTGCATCTTCTGGCCTTAGCTCAGTATATTTCTATTCAAGATTTCCACTTTGCAAGTTTTAACCACATTTCTTCTTTTTAATCAGTTATACGAAGTGCATTTGGCTGTCATAATTAGAACATTTTCTAAAAGCAGAATTGTCCCAGTTCTTACTGAAGTAAGTATTTTATTTACAAGAACTTGTAAAGACAAGTCTTGGGAAAGGTCAGGTGAACAGTAATACTTGAATATTTGTGTAGATTATAATTATGCTGTGATACTAGAAGCCTATTTCACCATCATTTTACAGATGAGGGAACAGAAGCACAGAAAGCTTAGCTATCGTTTGCAGACATACATAATCTATTTGATAAAAGTTGAGGGTTAATTCCTTTTTTTTTTTTTTTTTTTTGCTTAGACACAACCATGCTGCTTCTAATGCTTTAGTAGGCTGCATGAAATACAATAATATTCATACACTCATATACATACTACATATATATGTACATGCCCACAGTTGTCATATATTATATATATATATATATATATACACACATATATGTGTGCGCACTAAAATATTCTTTCTTCTTCTTTTTTTTTTTTGTTGTTGTTTGAATCTTAGGCCCCTGGCCTATTTTAATAAATAATCTTGTTTCTTTCTTTGGGAAAAAAATACTCTAACTTAAATGGTATGGAAGGGAAAGAGATAAATATTTTGTAGGTACTAAACTTTTTTTAAAAAAATTATTTCTTTTTAATACACATTGCTTTCTGAATCATATTGAGAGGGAAAAAGCAAAGCAAAAGGGAAAAACCATGGGAGAGAAAAAGAAACAACACATAGCATATGTTGATTTACATCAGTTTTCATAATTCTTTTTCTGGATGCAGATGGCATTTTCTGTCCAAAGTTTGTTGGGATTACTTTGAATCATTGAAACACTGAGCAGAATCAAGTCTTTCATAGTTGATCATCATATGTTCTTCCTGTTATTGTGTAGAATTTATTCCTGGTTCTGCTTGTTTTGCTCAGCATAAGTTCGTGTAAATCTTTTCAGGCTTGTCAAAAATCAGCTTGTTCATCAATTTTTTTTTTTTTTATATTTCATTACTTTCATGTACCAAAACTTGTTCAGCCATTCCCCAATTGATGGCTATCTACCCCTTTTCCAATTCTAAAGCTACCACAAAAACAACTGGTACAGACATTTTTGTACACGTGAATCCTTTTCCCTTCTTTATAAGTTTCCTTTATATACAGACCCAACAATGGTACTGCTGGATCAAAGAGTATGCACAGTTTTATAGCCTTTTGGACATAGTTCCAATTTGCTCTCCAGAATGGTTGGATCATTTCACAACTCCACCAACAATGTATTAGTGTCCCAGTTTTCCTACATCCCTTCCAATATTTATCATTATCTTTTTCTGTGTTCTTAGCCAATCTGAGAGGTATGAGATGATACCTCAGAGTTGTTTTTATTTTCATTTCTTTAATGAATAGTGTTTTACAGCAATTTTTTTCATATGACTATAGATGGTTTTAATTTCATCATCTGAAAATTGTCTGTTCATATCCTTTTACCATAAAGTATTCTTCCTCTCTAGTTTATAGAAAATTTGTATATATTCCAGAATGTAATAATCCTTTTTAAATGAGGATTTCCAAAGTCAACATAAAGTTGCTTCCTTAATGGATTTCCTTTTTTAATTTTTTTTCTTGTCTTTCCCCTGTTCCCCAATTTAAACCACATTTTACCACAATAATTTTAATGGTAGAAGCTTATAGTTATGAGATCTAGGACTATACTTCTGAAAAATGCATGACAATAGCCTTGAGAGCTAATACAAACTCCCAGTATTCAGAGACATGTCTAGCAGCTTAAGGAGATTCAAAAAAATTTCAAATTTATAGTTTAAGCATTGCAGGTGGAGTATATTTGCATTAATTGGTAGATTATTTAACTTGTTAATTTTTGTCAAGCATTTGCCAGTTTGTGTCAGTTGTAAGTATTGTGTGGCAAAACTATTACTTTATTCTTTATTGCTTCTAAATTCCAATGGAAAAAGATGAACTACAATATAAGAGTAGTTACCTACTTCTGTACTTACCATCTAGATAGTTACTGCATAATTTTCTTTCCCTAGTGTAATTGTACAATTATTTAAATGAAAAATGATTTCCTAGCACCTGTGTGAGATGATTTTCTTTGACGTGCTAGAAGCTGTCTTTGAATACAAGTTTTTAGTGTTGTTCAGTTCTATGATTAACAGTGTAAACAACCCTAGGGAAAGTTCTAACTGGAACAATATTGAATTTAAGGTGGGGACCAATTTTGTGTGATATAATTATATGGTAGATCTTTATTTTTTTCTTATAACATTCTGTTCTTTTGTTGTATGACTTGAAAGTCAAGGAACATGAGGTCTAGAGAATAAAAATATATGAAGACAAAAACAATCAAAAGAAAAAGGTTACATAATAAAATGAGGGTTGTACAGCTGTGACCTCTGTTGATTTTCTTAATATTTCAAAATAAAGTAAGAAGGACCCAATCCTGTGAATAGTCCCTTCATGGAAAGCATGGACATATCTGCAGAGAGTCATAGAGGTGAGGAGAGCATGGATGACATGAGAGTTACAACATTTAAGAGCGATCTAAATCAATGAAATCATAGATCATTTGAACATTTCAGTAAGGTTGTATTTATTAATAAGAAAGACAAGGTTATATAGTTTTAACACTATTATTATGGATTTGTTGTACATTATGCCAATTAATAACTATTATGAGCTTACAAGTTTGTTAATTTAAAATAAAATATAAGCAAGATTTAATCTGCTTCCAAAAGGAGAATGAATTTAAAATTAAGTTCAATAATGTCTATTAACTTGCTACTATTGGCAAATCTATATAATTAGTCAGTGTGATGGAAATATTTCTTACCTAAATTCATTTCTAAATCAGTACTTTGTATAAACAGTGGGTATTCAATAAATACTTATTTAAATTGGATTTTATATATCTATACACACATATATATATATATATATATATTTCTTCATTTTTCTGAGCATTTCATAAAAATACTTATTTTAATTGCTTCAGGAATTTAATGATTCAGATTTCTAATTACAGCAAAATACTATAACTTAAGTATACTATCTTCTTGATCTTTTGAAGCAAAACAAAAGATAACAGAAATCACAAAATCACCTAGTACCCAAACTTCTCAGTTTCTTAGAAATTAGCTAGATTTCCCTAAAACAAAATACCTAGATTCCATTGCCAGATATACAGTCATACCTTTTTTTTTTCCTCAGCATAACTGTATTTCACATGACTTTGGCTCCATAAACAGTCTCACAAATCAGAATCATTCACAAAACAATAAAGCATCATAGCAGGTCTTTATTGCAGAAATATCATCATTAGGCAACATGAAATATTTTTAAAAGGGGAAGAAATTGGCTTACATTCCCAATTCTTCATAGACAGAGAAATATACTTCATGAAGTTGATGGATTTGGAGAAGAATAAAGAAAATTCATGCTATTCAAAATTAGAGTAACTTTCATATCAATTAGTTTTAGCTTTGTTTACATATTAATAAACTCCATTTTGAAAATACATCAGCCCCTTTGTTCTCTGAAGCAAGGAAAAATGGAACTGGGAGAAATGTTTTGATCTTTTAAAGCATTGCTTAATTCCCCTTTACTGTCCTGAAAATCAATAATTTCAGAGCTGATCTGTCACCATCAGTTTCTGGAGTACAGCTATAGTGGTAGCTGAGGCATTTTTATATTGACCATGCATAACTCCAACCAAATTAGAGAAATTGAAATAGTAGGAGTCTATTATCCTACCAGTGGTTAAGTAAGCTGCTATATTTCAGCCTCTTAAGCTATTTATTTTAATATTGGCAAATCCAATGCATCTATATCAACTTCTCTTATAGATCAGCCTCAACAATTAAGTCAGTCAAGTAATAAGTAAATTTTGTTTTGAAAAATCACTTACTCTAGTAATTTGACTGTTGAATTGAATGATCACTTATTTCTTTTTTATTTTGTTTTGTTTTGTTTTTACAAGTGGCCATTTCTAAATAATCTGACTATGAAACTATATCTAGACATTCTTATGCTAGGAAGATGCCAAATGAAAAGTTTTTTAGGGTGAAAAAGTCCATTAATGGTTTAGTCTAGAGTCCCTTCTAAACTTCAAGAAAACTTGGCAATATTTATCCTCTTAGAATTAAGAATATTCTGCCAGAATATAAAGATGGTCCTCAGAAAGAATCTGCTGGTATCAAATGCCAACCACAGAAGATTAACCATTTACAGGTTTGTTCATACAAGAATTATTGACATAGTTTCCATATATTTAGTTTGTCTTTCACAGGGAAACTAGCAAAATGACACATGAATTAAGTGATCAAGAGACAATTATTTTATCAAATAGAATTTCAATCTAATTAAACATTTCTGTTTTATATTAGAAATTTTAAACGCAAATTGGCATTGATATTTAGGAGTCAGGATTCAAAATTTTCAGCCTGAACAAAGTTGTTTCTTTCCTCACAGTGAACCTAAATTCATGTATCTGCTACATATGACACAAGTAGTAAAAAGAATGCATCCTCACTAGTAAAAATTAAAAACTATCTTGAAAAAAAGGAATGGTATCTTTTCAGGAGAAACTGATTCGATACTTTAATTATTCACAAATCTATTAACCCAAGTCAAATTATTCACACATTAGAACAATAAAATGAGATTAATTTGATGGAGTGTATGTGTATGTAGGGAGTTGGGATGAAAAAGCAAATTATCAAAGTTTGAAATGACAGATTCTAGTTAACCAATCAAGTACTATCCTAATTATAAAAGTGAAATGTAGGGAGAAATTAATTATATCAGGTCAACTTTCAGAGGGGAAGAGTGCTTCATTCTAATATGTCAGGTACTGAGGTAAAATATGAAAGACCAAATAAAAATATTATATGAAAGATGGAAACATTGATAAAGGCAGTTTCTCCTTATCTAATTATTCATGGCTTCAGAGAAGATATACAAATGGAAATGTACTAATAAAATATAGTTCCTTAATTCTCAACCATTCTTTTATTTTCTTTAATTTAATTTAATTTTTTTTTATTTAATAGCCTTTTATTTACAGGATATATTCATGGGTAACTTTACAGCATTAACAATTGCCAAACCTCTTGTTCCAGTTTTTTACCTCTTACCCCCCCACCCCCTCCCCTAGATGGCTGGATGATCAGTAGATATTAAATATATTAAAATATAAATTAGATACACAATAAGTATACATGACCAAAACGTTATTTTGCTGTACAAAAAGAATCAGACTTTGAAATATTGTACAATTAGCTTGTGAAGGAAATCAAAAATGCAGGTGTGCATAAATATAGGGATTGGGAATTCAATGTAATGGTTTTTAGTCAACTCCCAGAGTTCTTTTTCTGGGCATAGCTGGTTCAGTTCCTTACTGCTCCATTGGAAATGATTTGGTTGATCTCGTTGCTGAGGATGGCCTGGTCCATCAGAACTGGTCATCATATAGTATTGTTGTTGAAGTATATAATGATCTCCTGGTCCTGCTCATTTCACTCAGCATCAGTTCGTGTAAGTCTCTCCAGGCCTTTCTGAAATCATCCTGTTGGTCATTTCTTACAGAACAATAATATTCCATAATATTCATATACCACAATTTATTCAGCCATTCTCCAACTGATGGACATCCATTCAGTTTCCAGTTTCTAGCCACTACAAAAAGGGCTGCCACAAACATTCGTACACATACAGGTCCCTTTCCCTTCTTTATAATCTCTTTGGGATATAATCCCAGTAGTAACACTGCTGGATCAAAGGGTATGCACAGTTTGATAACTTTTTGAGCATACATGATTTCTTTTAGATACCATATTCATCATGCTTTCAAAAATCCCTACTTTCAATATGGATTCTCTTTCACCAATATGGATTATAATATTTCAGTGCCTTGGCATATGGAAGACTTTCAATGGAAAATTAAACAAACAAATAAATAGAAAACATTTTGGTTATTATAACTGTTCATATAATGAGCTATTCCAAATTTAGTTAATTATTACTGTTAGAAAATTTTGAAAAATCCATGATGAAAAAATGTGATTTATCTCCAGAGAGAGATGAAGAGATAATGTCTGAATGCAAATGGAAGTACATTTTTTTTTCAACTGAGGTTTTTTTCCTTTCTTTCTTTTTTGCAACACTGCTAATTTCATAATCTGGAAATGTTTCTCATGGATTTGTTGTACATCATGCCAATTAATAACTATTATGAGCTTACAAGTATACAAATATAATAGATATTATATTATTTGACTTTTCAAAGGGAGGGACTGAAGGAGGAAGAATATTTGAAATTCAACTTTTTTTTCCTTTTATTCAGAGTTTTTCTTTTATTCAGAGTTGTTTATTTTTATAAATATTTTTTCTATTCTATAAATTGTTATTCTTTTTTTTAATACTTCACTTTTAATACTTCATTCAGATAAGTCTTCTGAGGTTTTTCTGAACTAGCCATTTCTAATTAAAAAAAAAATTAAATAGTGTTTCTCCTATTTATATGTCAAGGAAAATTTTAGAATTCAATTATACAATTTTCTATCTCCTTCTTTCCCTTTCCCTCTTCCAAAGATGGCAGGCAGTTTGATATGGTTTAAACATGTACTATCATTATAAAACATATTTCCATATTAGTGGCAGTTGTAAAAGAAAACATAAGTCAAAAGAAAAAATGCAAAAAATAATAAAATTGGAAGTGAAAATGTTTCAATCTACATTCAGAATCACAGTTTATCTGGTTATGAATAATATTTTTCTTCCCGAGTCCTTGTTAGTTGTTTGGTTCATTATATGGTTTAGAAGAGCTGATCATCACAAATCAATGTTTTCCTGGTTCTGCTTATTTAATTTTGCATCAGTTTATATGAGCTGTCCAGGATTTTCTAGAAAGTTCTTCCTGGTCATCATTTTTTATTTCACAATAGTATTCCATGATATTCATCTATAACTTGCTTAGTTATTCCCTAAGTGAAGGGCATAACTTCAGTTTCCAAATCTTTGCCATCATAAAATGGAATGCTATGAATGATTTTGTGCATTTAAGTCCTTTTCCCTTTTTAATCATCTCTTTAGGATACAGACACAGTAATGGTATTGCTGGGTCAAAGAGTATGCACAGTTTGGTTGCTCTGTGGCCATAGTTCCAAATTTCTTTGCAGAATTGTTAGGTCAATCCATATCTCTACCAACAATGCATTAATTAGTGTCCCAATTTTCTCAAATTCTCTCCAGTCATTTTACTTTCTCCATCTCTCTCTCTCTCTCTCTCTCTCTCTCTCTCTCTCTCTCTCTTTCTCTCTCTCTCTCTCTCTCTCTCTCTCTCTTTCTTTCTCTCTCTTGCCATATTAACCATTTAACCATTATAATAGGCATGAGTACCTCATGAGATGATATCTCAGAATTCTTTTAATTTGCATTTCTCTACTCAAAGTTGCATTTCTTCATATGCCTATAAATAACTAATTTCTTCATCTGAAAACTTCCTGTTCACATTGTTGGACCACTTATCAATTAAGGAATGACTTATATCCTTATAATTTTAAGTCAGTTCTTTATATATTTGAGAAAGAAGGCCTTTATCTGAGACACAGTAGAGTCTGTCTTCCGGCTTTCTGTTTTCTTTCTAATTTTACTTGCAAGATTTTGTTTGTCTAAAAACTTTTTGTACATAATCAAATTTATTTATCTTGCATTTTTCAATACTCCCTATCTCTTATTTGGTCTTGAATTCTTCTCCTTCCATAAATCTGAAAGGTAGACTATTCCTTGCTCTTCTATTTTGATTATGGTGTCATCCATTATGTCTAAATAATTTTTATTTTATCTTGGTTCAAGGTGTGAGGTGTTGGTCTATATCTAGTTTGTGTCTATTCTTCTTCCCTCCCCTTCTCAACTGTTTTCCCAGTAGTTTTTGTCAAATAATGAGTTCTTATTTCAGAAGGTGGGGTTTTTGAATTTATCAAACTTTAGTTTAGTATGGTTTTTGACCACTGTATCTTCTGCTCCAAACATTCCATTGATCCACCACTGTCTTTCTTGGCCAGTACCACGTAGTTTTGATATTTACTTCTTCATAATTTCACATGAGATCTAATATTGCTAGGTCACTTTCCTTTGTATGTTTTCAGTTGTTTAGAGTTGTCTTTATTTGTGTGAATTATTTTATAATTTATTTCCTGCGTTTGTCTTTGGCAGGTACACTCCTAGGTATTTCATATTATTTGAAGTTATTTTAAATGGAAGTTCTCTTTCTAACTCTTGCTGCTGAACTTTGTTGGTCATATAAAAAAATGCTGATCATTTATATGGTTTATTTTATATCCCCCAAATTTGCTAAATGTTCATTATTTCAGGTAATTTTTTGGTTGATGCTCTAGGGTTCTCTAGGTAAAATATCAAATCATCTTCAAAGAGTAATAATTTTGTTTCCTCATTGCCTATTCTAATTGTGTAAATTTCTTTTCTTTGTCTTGTTAATATAGCTAACATTTCTAGTACCATACTACATACCATGCTGGTGATAATTTGGATCCCGAGCTTTACCCTTAATCCTCTTGGGAAAGCTTCTAACTTATAATTAAGCCTACCTATGGTATTGCATATTCTTGCTGATGGTTTTAAATAAATAATTTTTGTCATTTTAAAGAGCATTCATTTTATTCCTAAGCTCTCTAGTGTTTTTAATATGGGTATGGATATTTTTTCTCCCTCTATTGACATAATTTATGGAGTTTTTTGTTGTTCATATAGTCAATTATGTTGATAGTTTCCTAATATTGAACCAATTACGCATTTCTGGTATAAATTCCATCTGAACATAGTGTATAATCTTTGTGATATATAGCTATGATAGACTTGCTAACATTCTGTTTAAAATTTTTGCATCAATATTCATTGGAGAAATTGTTAAATAATTTTCTTTCTCTTACCTCAATCTGATTTAGATGTCAGCACCATTTTTATGTCATAGAGTTTGAAAGAATTCTTTCTTCACTTATTTTTACGAATAATTTACATAGTATTGGAATTAGTTGCTCAGGGAGTTTATTAAAGACTTCTTAAATTTCTTTTAGTAAGCTATGATTATTCAGGTACTCTATTTTTTAATGCATTATGATCTGGAAATAAGACTATTAACATGTCTGCCTTTTTTCCATTCAATTTTTAGGTTTTTCATGTCCAATTATATGTCTATTTTTCCGTCATATGCTGATTAGAAAAAAAAAAGTTTTATTCCTTCCTTTTCCCATTCCGTTTTCTCCAAAGTTCTGTCATATTTAGCTTTACTAATATAACATTTACCTCTTTATTTTCTTTATTTTTTATTTTGTGGTTAGGTTTATTGAATTCTGAGAAAGGACTGAACCTCAGCATGGGGAGCATCACTATGGCCATCTGGGCAGAAGCTCCAACTGTGTCCTCTCCTCTCCTGCTCCTGCCCTGGGTGAAGAGAGGTGCCTCCCTATGGCCACTATGCCCCACAGTGGGCTATGCTGAGGCTCTGGGTGCCTTCATAAGTTGTCACGGGTGCCTTTGGCCACTGAGGCCCAAGTGGCCTGAACGCTTGCATGTTTCATGGTGTGAAGAGGTGCTGCAAGATCAATGGGCTCCCTACTAGAGTAGAAAAAGGAACGTATCAGACAAGATCCCAAAATGAAGACAAACAAGAGACCTTGGGGGTTATCAGATGAAAAAGAAGAGCCATGCTCAGAGCTTTCAAAACAAAATACAAGCAGTATCTTCATTTAGAGAAGATATATTTTCTTATATTGGAGATATTACTCTGAGATATTATTACAGCTGAGTAACAGGAAGAAAGAAACAACAAAAACAACAAAACTATACTAGTAGGGAACCTCAATTGTCACCCCTCAGAACTTTTTTATCCTCTTCAATTTGATTATAAAATGATGCTGTGTTGATTCTTGGGATATTTTTAAGCTCCTTCTCTTGCTAATTTATCAGCTTCTTCATTGACTGCAAAACCAGAATGACCAGGAACATGCACCCATTTTACTTTATGCCTTGAATAAAGTATATGAAACTTAAAGTCTTCTTTGTTAAGGACACATTTTCTTGTGCTTGTTTTTTCCAATCATTTTTCTTCCAGATTTTTATTTTTTATTTTGCTGAGGCAATTAGGGTTAAGTGACTTGCCCAGGATCACACAGCCAGGAAGTGTTAAGTGTCTGAGACTAGATTTGAACTCAGGTCCTCTTGACTTGTGCTTTATCCACTTGGGCCTGGGCTTTATCCACTGTGCCATATAGCTGCCTCATTCTTCCAGATTTTTAACCCAACTTATACTATTTTTATTATTATACTAGAGAACCAGCTTGCTGATGTTTTAATTCTTAGCTTCATCGATTGCTTTAAAGGGAGTATATATTTCTGTTATTTGGTTTGTGTGTTACCCAGGACCCACATTTAGGGGATGGCCTGGCCCCCAGAAAACCCCAGTGCCAACTCATGCTTTCCTTCTCCCATTAGTGGAGCAGCAGCCATTTGGGAAATCCCATCTCCTGTACATATATTTTGCCATGAGAAAGAGCCACGAGAAAAGGCCACGAGAAAGTGCCATGGAAAAGGGCCACAGAAAAGGGCCATGAGAAAGGGCCACAAGGAGTGCCAATGAAAGTCTACCTAGTTGCCCTAAGAAAATACATATACACATAAACAAATATACTTACACATATACATATATTTTGCCACAAGAAAGAGCCATGGGGAGTGCCATGAGAAAGGGCCATGAGAAAGAACCACAAGAAAGGTCCATGAGAAGAGTCATGAGAAGGGTCACAAGGAGTGCCACGAGGAATGCCAATTAAAGTCCACCTAGCTGCCCTAAGAAAATATACATACATATACATAAACAAATATACTTACACATATACATATATTTTTGCCATGAGAAAGAGCCATAAGAAAGAGCCACAAGGAGTGCCACAAGAAAGGGCCATGAGAAAGAGCCACAAGAAAGGGCCATAGGGAGAGCCAATTAAAGTACACCTAGCTGCCCTAAGAAATACATACACATAAACAAATATACTTACACATATACATATATTTTGCCATGAGGAGTGCCCCAAGGAATGCCATGAGAAAGAGCCATGAGAAAGGGCCACAAGGAGCGCCATGAGAAGGGCCATGAGGAGTGCCAATTAAAGTCCACCTAGCTGCCCTAAGAAAATATACATACATACATACACATAAACAAATATACTTATACATATACATATATTTTGCCATGAGAAAGAGCCACAAGAAAGAGTCACGAGGAGGGCCACAAGGAGAGCAAGGAAGAAAAAGAAGACTAGACTTTTCCAACTCTGCTGACCCTGCGTAGTTTTCAATCTTTGAACTACTCCACTACTTTTGATCAATTGAACTACTTGTAGCCAAGCAGCCAAGATATGTTACTCATTTGACTTCTCCTTTTAAAAATTTTAGTATCTCTTATATATGCCCAATTATTATTTTTAAATTGTGTGCTTTCTCAATTAGCTTTTGTACTTTTCTCTACATTTTGCCAATTGTACTTTTTCAGAAGTTTTCTTCAGTGGATTTTCCATTTGGAACATTCTACTTTTTAAGCAGTTTTCCAAGATATTATTTTTTTCATAAACACACAATGTATATTGTATAACTCTCATTTATTTTTCCAATTTTCTTTTATCTTGTATAATTTTTAAACTTATTTTTGAACTTATAACTTCTTTTTTTTTTTTTTTTTTGACTTGAGACCAATTCCCATTTTTCCTTGGAATTTTGCCCATAGATGTTTTAATATTGTTGATCTCTTCTGAGTTTGTGCCTTATTTCTTCCCTGTTACCATCACAACTTCTGTGGTCATATTATTTTCTTACTTCTCTCTGTCTCTCTATGTCTCTGTCTCTGTCTTTCTGTTTCTGTTTCTCTGTCTCTTTGTCTCTCTGTCTCTGTCTCATCTTTCTCCCTCTTCCTCTTTTATTCTTTCTTCCTCTCCTTCTTCCTCTCCTTTTTTCTTTCTTTCAACTTTGGTCTCTATTGTCTGGGTGGAAGTACTGCTTAGGCTTCTGGTGCCAGTGGCTACAGACCCTGGCTACTTACCTGTTGCTTCATTAATGTTTCCCAAAGACCTGTGGGAATTTTTTTTTTGTCTCATGCTGCAACGAGGATGAGGTGGGAGTAGCTGGAACTGCTGGAGACTATATGGGTTTACATGGTACTGCTCTGGGGTCCTAATTGTGTTGCCTGGCATATGTTGGCTTCAGGTGGGATACTCCTGTTTCATCGGAGATACCATGAAGCACATAGTCTTCTGAACTCTGGAGTTTTATGCTGAACAATGAGATCTCATAGTTGGAAGATGCCTCTTTGGCTGGAACTGGAGTCTGCCAGTTCCCCTGCTTTTGCAAAGGCATGTGGGGGGTCCTGCTGTAGGCATTTGTTCACTCCTGATTTCCTGAGGGGGCTTGCTGGCTCACTGGGAAGCTTCCTTTCTTAGAGTGTCCCAGCACTCACACACACAGACTCCCCCTTACCAATCCTCCAAGTTTCATGTATTAAAAGATTGTTTCTCCTTGTGCCTTTATTTGTTCTGCCATCCTAGAATCTGTCTTGAGATGCTATTTATGGTTGCCCAGAGGTGAATTTAGGAAGGTTACAGCAATTCACTGCTTATTCTGCCACCTTGGCTTCCAGAAATAGGATCTCATTTTTTAAAAAATGATAAATTTGTTGTTTGGAAAATTTTCAATTAAGCCCAACTTTCCATTTGGAATTTTCTTCAGAGAGATACTGGAATGGTTTGCCATTGCCTTCTCCAACTTATTTTATAGATGAGGAACTGAGGTAAACAGGGTTAAGTGACTTGCCAAGAGTCAAACAGCTTTAAGTCATAAAGATGAGTCTTTCTGATTTCAAGCCCAGTGCTCTATCTAGTACACCACCAAGATATGCTTTAAAATCAATTTTATATATATATATATATATATATATATATATATATATATATACACACATATATATATATATATATATATATATAAACATTTATATTTAAATGTAATGTCATAAATATCCTATAACTAAGCTCTGTGGCTTTCTAAGTCAGTTTGGCTTTTTCTGATGTAGTCTATTTTTACTCAAAATTTTCTCTCCAGGCATCTATAGTGGAGCCTGTGAAAGTTCAAGCTAAGCCTATTGTTTTTTCCCTTTTAATTAGCATTTCCTGAATTTCCTAGGAAATTATCATTTCCTAAAAGATTTCTAGATTTCTAATATGTATCCATAAATCCAATTATAAATTTCAGAGAAGTCACCAATAGAAATCAGTAAAAGAAGTTTCCTCAATCAAGATTCCCTTAACCATCAAAGCAAAGTTCCAATTCTTATCTGTAAGACAAGAATTTTTAAATTATGAAATTTATACATGCATATATGCATATGTATGTGTATATATATATATATATATATTTAAACTTATTTTAATGCTATTTATATATATATATATATATATATATATATATATATATATATATGACAATTGATTCATTTTAGAATGATATTTATGTATAAATGTTAATGTAGCCAAAGGAACAAAAACAAAATTCTTCACTTCATTGTCAAAATCTCAAATGACCTTAAGTACATCATATTAATTTCTATCGAGTTCCCTGCCTGCATTTGTTTCCAAGGTAACTAACAGCACTTAATCAATGTACATTAGACTGAAAGATAAAAAATTCACCATCATAACATTTCAAATAGTTAAAAATCTTATTTAGAAAAATAATAATTAAAAAAAGCTTGGGTTTATGCTATATCTCTCAACACAAGAAAGAAATTTTAGAGTTTATCCTTCAATTATTTATTCAACTTTTCATATATTTTCCCCAAAATATGACACATTGCTACTTCCCTCTCCTCTCACCTTGTTTAATTTCTACAACTAAATTATTTCCTAGAGGGCTCTAAACTTTGAAGTTATTCCTGAATTTCCATGCTCTTTATGCATTCATTAATTAACTCATTTAACAAGTATGTATTAAAAATCAATAGCACTGCATTAGGTTAATTTTTTTTAAACCAATTCTTCAGAGTATCTTAGAATCAACATTATCAATAACCAGAATTCAGATTAAGCAATAATATTAAGAACTTGCAGTGTTTAAGATTTATTTTTAAGGGCTGAGAATTACAAACACATAAGCCTGTTGTTTTCTATCTAAGACTTGATTTCATCATTTTACTCCTAAGTCCCTAATTAGTAAAGATCAAGAGGTTGGGATTTAGAGTAAAATGACCCACCCAAGCTTTTTAATTCTATACAAAGGTGACATTTTACAAAATAAGTAATAGTAATAATTCTGGGAAAAACACCAAGTGCAAACTGAATGGATTTTTTTAAGTGATAACAGAAGAGGAAAAGATCTCTTCTTGTTAGAGAAGGCCTCAGAGAATCAGGTGTTAACGTTGGATCAATATTGAGATAGTATTGACATCTATGGTGCCTGATAGACGAAAGACTGAAGCTAGTAGTATATCTATGTGCAGGATTTATGAATTGTAAAAGTGACAAAGCCAAATTAATATCCATATGAAGTATATCACAAATGTGATGAACATCTATTACCAGAGGTCTAAGGTTTGCTAAGAAGAATGTCAGGTGAGTTTGGAAAAACAGACAAAAAACAAAAAATTAAAATAAATAAAATAAAGCAGGTATTAAATTTCCAGGTTCGTTATCATCATGATATATTAAAATTCAACATTACCTATTAGGCATAGTTTAAACTTTTTAGCCCTAAATTCAAGCCTTTGCATTATATGGCCATAATGTTTTTTTCAAACTTACCTCCTAGTTGTCTCCAGAATAAATCTCCTTACTCACACAGACTAATCTGCCCACCTTGCCCTGTACAAATGTATGAATATTTTTAAATCTGTGCCTTTTCAGAACATCCTGTTCTTTCATTTGCCTAAATCTTATTCCCCATTCAACGATCCAGTTCAGTCCTTCCTCTTCCATAAAGACTTTACTAAAAGGATCATTCCATCGGAATCTCTTTCCTTTTATTTTTTTTTTTTTTGAAGCTTTATATTGCACTTCATTTATAACACTTATTTGCCTTTCAATTGTATTCTGCTTTGGGATTTGATTTTGATTTCTTGTATGTATGTATGTATATATATATATATATATATATATATATATATATATATCTGTAGCAAAAATAATCATCTTCTCAAGAGCAGCAAAAATGTGCCCTCTTTTTTTATTTCAAAACTCACATAGTCTGGGTACAAAATAACTCAGTTACATCAGATTGTTCAGGAAGTAACGACTGAGAATATAAGAGCTTTTCCCCCTCTAAAATCAATCTCCTTCAAACTCTGCAACAACTCATTAGAGCTATGCATTTGATAAAGAAATACTGAAGTAATATGTTGGGTATCATTGCTGAAGCTATCAAATTTCATTGACATTCAATGGGCATCCTAAGTAAAATTAGCAGTTATCATTGAGTTGTAGACAATAAATTGGTATTCATTTGTGTATTTGTGTTTAAGGTATACACTCCTTTGTGTTTAAGATATACAAATTCTAAATTCCAGGAACTTAGAAGAAAACCCCCATTTTCCTGTCTTAAGGTCATCTCTGTATGTTACTACAGAATAGTATTATGTGCAAACTGTTTTCAAACTATGGAGCTTGATAGACTGAGTTTAAGTTTGTGGTAGTTCAATTTCTTCTTAATTCTGCATGACCTCCAGATTGAGTCATTTCTATGAATTCTTAAAAAAATAAATGCTAAAGATACTATGGAAGCAGAGTACCAAAGAATTATAAAATAGATAACTTTGTATAGCTGAAACTTATCAAGGAATTATAGATTACCATATTTAGTTTTTAAAAGTGTTAAGCAGCATGACACAATGTAATTTTCTGGGTTTGCAGGTAAAAAAGTCAAGCTTTGTTTGGAACCTTTTTAGCAGCATAAATCTCACCCAAAATTTTGTGGGGTCTCAGTTTTACTATCTTTAAAAATGGATAAACATTTCTTCCAGATTTGCTGTAAATAAGAAATGGACTGGTACATGGCAGAATGGATAGGAAATGGAATCAGGAAACTTAAGATTCAATTCTTCAGTTTCCTCATCTATAAAATGAGAGTCCTTTGCAGTTCTAAAACTATGATCTTTTTGTATACTGTGCACTTCATAAATCTTAAATTACTACAATTTTTACTATGATATTTATTATTCCATTAGAATATCTACTATAACATTTGATGTTGATTTAATAATAATGGCATGTATTTATATAGCACAATGAATTCATCAACTTCCATCAATTTATTAATCACCTCAATGAAATTATTTCACATATTTCTAGATATGTAGATATTTATATCTTCTACTTCTCCATCTATTCTTTTTGTAAACATCTTCATCTATATCTATTTACCTTTAGATATATGTACATACATATCAACCTGTAATGCATGTATTCACACAAATACATACCTATGTATTATGCATGTATATGTATACTCACACATATATGTGATCTCAGTCATTTCCCTGAGCTTCAGTCACGAATCACTAACCAACTATTTGACATTTCAAATTAAATGTTGTAGAAACAAACCAAATAACTTTCTAAATGGAATTCATTATATTTGCCCTTAAAACCTTCCCTCTGTTGAAGGCTCTACTATCAATCATATATTAATATTTTTTTTCAAATTCTTACTCTTCACTTAAACAAAAAGTTGCAAATATTACTATTTTTATTTCAGCTTCTCTTTAATCAGACCCTTTTTCTCCATTTACAGTTACCACATTAATTCAGGCCTCTATTATTTCTTACTTTTCATCTCTGTCTCAAGTTTCTTCCATTCCATTGTATCTTACATATTATTTCCAAAGTAATTAACCTTAAATATAAATCTGACATACCATGAACCTTGCCTTTCTATTCAATTTGACCAGAAACCTATGACCTCCAGGATAAATTTAAATCTTCTCCTACATAAACTAGCCCCAATCTATCTTTGCTATTTCATTTGATGCTACTTATCTCTTCTCCCCATTCTATGTGGTTCAGTCAAACTGATCTCTCTCTGTTCTTTATATAACATGTTCCATATCTGTGCTTTTGCTCTAATTATTCTAGATGTTTGAAATGGAGTCCCTCCTTTTTTCTTATTCATAGATTCCTTAAAGGAAAAGATCAAGTAGCATTTTCTTCATGATACCTTTGCTGTCCTCCTCAATTGGTAGTTCAGTGTTTCACATATTGTCTCCTTATATTTAACTACTTTATATCATTTGCATTTGTTAATTTTATGATTAGACTTTATGTACTTGCTATATTTTTCATTAGAATGTAAATTATATTTAATATTTATGTATATATATTTATAATTTATGTATATATATGCATATATATGTATATGTCTACACACACATATATAGATAGAGATATATCTATTTCTATGGCTCTATCCAGTATGTTAGATTTTTGAAAGTTTTCAAAAAGTTATGACCACATGCCATATATATCCTGAGAGATTACAAGGATTTTAGCTAGTTATACTTGTAGAAGTCCTCAAAAGAGAATTGTGATGAGGGACTGTAACAGATATAACTAAGGAGCATATGGGGGGAAAGGCAGTCCCATATGATTTTTTTGTAAATATTACACAAACAAGGATTCCCCATAAATAGAAGAAAACTACCATGACTATGTAGAGGCATCCTAGGCTAGAGATAAATCAATCATCAATAAACAACCACTTAAAATCACTTTTTATATACCTGTCATGCACTAGACCCTGAAAATATGAATGCCAGCAATAAAGCAATAGAATATACCAAGGAAATTATATTCTATTATAATTAAATGAGTTCTTGACTTGAAATTGAGAGGACCTCAATTTCAATAATAACTGATACTACAGATGTGTGACTATAACCAAGTCTTTTTTTATTAAAGCTTTTTATTTTTCAAAACATATGGATAGACAATTCTTTAACATTAGCCCTTGCAAAACCTTGTGTTCCAATTTTCCCTCCCTTCCCTCATGCCCTCCCCTAGATGGCAAATAGTTCAAAATATGTTAAACATGGTAGAAATATACTCATAACCAAGTCTTAGCTTCAATAAGTCTCAACCTCCTCTTTGGTAAAATGGGGTTGATGATATTTTGTTGTATCTACCTTATAGTATGATAATAAGATTTAAAAGAGATAATGCATAAAGTACTTTGCCAACATGAAAGTCCTACTGATAATACCTATTATGGAGATCCCAAAGTAAGCCTTTGGATATCAAATGAGATAGTATAGATAAATAACTTTATAATATTTAAATAATACATGTGTGTACATATATACACACACACATATATATATAGGGAATATAATAAAAATTTAAAAAGTTTATATATATATATATATATATATATATATATATATATATATATATCCATGTCCACAGGTATGCATATGTACACACATGCACACAAACATGTACTATACTTCCATTTCTGTCATGATAAATTTAAAGGAGAATTAAGTCATTTTAAATCAGAAGACTTGAATAAAATGCCCCATCTTCCTCCGCCAACCATGTGCTTATGACGAGTCCATTTGTCTTGAATGAAAAGCCTCTTTTTATCTATTTTTTCTCATGTAAAATGGGAAAATAATATTTAGAATGATTATAATTTTTGACTCACCAGGTAGTTGAAAAGAAAAACTCTTCAAGATGTTAAAGCAATTTTTAAAATTGTTATTATTAACTTCAACATAAAAATACTTTCTTTTTCCAAATTATAACACTTTAAAAACAGCAATAAATAATAACAATGATAACAAAAAACTATTCCATGAAGTGTTATGTCAAAATCAAAAATAAAATTAAAGTGCCCTTTATTTTTCACATGGCCACTTCTTCAGTGATAATAACAGAATGGTAGAAAAGGAGATAAGGATCACTGAGAATAATCTACTTTTTAGAAGATTTACAAACTTTAATGTTACTGTTCTACATTTTACTCTCTCTCTATATATATATGTATATACATATATATACATATACATATATTGCTATACATGTGGAATCAGAGAAAGCAACACAATTAAAATCTTTTCAGGTCTTAAAGTGCTGCAAAAGCATTAGTTTTTACTATCATTGTTGTCATTGTCATCATCATCATCATCATTCTGTAACCAAGTTGTTAATACATCAGTAGTCAAACATCATCCTTTGTTGGTGTTATTGATGAGTCATTTCAGTCATGTCCAACTCTCCATAATCCCATTTAGGGTTTTCATGGCAAAGATATTGGAGTCATTTACCATGTTCTTCTCCAACTCATCTTATAAATAAGGAACTGAGGCAAGTAGTTAAGTAGCTTATCTAGCTAGTAAGAGTCCAGATGATAAAACTAGATTTGAACTCAGGTCTTGATGACTTCAGGGGTGGCATTTTATCCACTTCATCACCTAACTTCCCTGATTGATTTTCTATTTAAAAACAAACAAACTAACTAAAACATGCTATGTAGAAGATGTAATGAATTTGTAGTTAAGTGTAAGGATGGTTTACATTCTCCTTTGAGATGAATCATCAATTAATTTGGGCATCTTGTCTTGAAATGTTCATGAATGATATAGACAACATGAAATTTTATAAATGGAGAAATAAGGAATTAAAAACCAAAGGGTTTAAATGATTTGTACAGTATCACACACGTACTAAGTGAAATTCCTGGGACTTAAATTCAAATCCTCAAATTCTAAATGTAGTACTCTTTCTACATTACTAAACTTCCATTTATAGTTTACTGCTTTTGTTCAAGTTTTTAATTGTTATTTCAGAAAATTAAGAAATTCAAAAAACATTTTATGTACTAAAATTTTCTTTATACCTTAATATATCTGCCTGGAAGGATGATTCTTATCTGTCTATTAAAATAACTCAAAGGAAATTCTTAGTTTTCATGTGTTATGCACTCAGAAAAAGAAATCCTCTTCAATACTAGTGTAATAGGTTTATAGATGTTGAAGTGTAAAAGGTCTCTGAGATAATCAAGTTGAGCCCACTTATTTCAAAGAAAAGGAAATTATAGCTAGTGAAGATAAGGGACTTATCACATAAATAGTAAATGTTGAAGCTCACAATAGAAACCAGTTCCAGTTCATCTTTTGAGACCAAATTAAATACTCATTCCATGATGTCATCCAATTTCTTACCTGTCTCCTTTTTTTTATAATTCTAAATTATAGTAAATATATCGATAAAGCAGTCACTTATCCCACCCAATCTAGTATTACCTTCCTCTTTAATTTTTATATTCACATTTACCCAATTACAAGCTTCATCAATCTCAGCAGAGGAAAAAGAAAGATCTTTCACTGAAATAAAAGACATCTAAATTTTTCTTTCTTCAAAACTCCCTGAGCTATGCTTATCAACGAATATAGATCAGTCTTTCTCAACTCTAAATGCCCATTAAAAAAAAATCCAATCTTTGCAAACTATGTTATAGTGTCTATAGACTATTTATCAGCTGATAACATTTTTTTGACCAGCTGAAAGCAAAGCACTGACTTTCAAGAATTTATGCTACTAAACCATGAGAGAAGAATAAGAAAAAGAGTAAATTGTCCTTAGGAAAGGTGTTGAATCAGCTATTTTCATTTAATTAGCCATAAAAAAGGAAAGAAATGAATACACATGGAAATCCAAACCTTTTTGGTTTGTGCCAAGCTTAGACACTTGCAAGACCATAAAATAATTGAGAGATAGTAAAAAGTTTATGTCCCTAAGGGTACTAAGCACCTCATTTTATCTCTTGTATTGTGTTATCTAATACCAACAGCAAACATAATGTTTTAAAAGGATACTTTAAAAGTTGGAAAAGGGTCATGTTTTAAACGGCTTAGATACCTGGAGGAAATGTAGGGAAACAGCAACTTTCTGAGAATTCTTAAAAATAAAAATTGAAAAAGTCTTAAAATAAATTACAAATCACTGAATGTGAAGTATTAATAAAGATAGGGCATAATAGACACTACCAAGCAAGGAAGAAAAGGTAGAACAAGTTTATGACTGAATTTTATATATATACAGAAATTAACACTGTGTGGTAACATTTGGATTAAGTCTGAACAAATAATTTTCTTATGTAGATGTGTATTGTAAGCATTATGAACATTTTTATGCTTACTACATAATCTATATATTGTCATTTTCATATTAATTCTGTTTGTTCCTGGAGAGATTAAATAGCTATATACTTTGTTTCAATCCAATAGTAGGTGGGTCCCAATGGTAAACCTATGAAAGAGTTGGACTAGAGTTGTCTAAAGTGGGCAGTTTGGGATAGGCTGTAATCTAAATAATTTTATAAAGCATCCAAGTCAGTGGGATGACAGATCCATATGAATGACAATATGAAGCACGCATTTAGGGTTAGGGTTAGGGTTAGGGTTAGGGTTCAAGGCCTTCATTTAACACATGGTGATTATGATATTAGATAATTCATTTAACCATTTAATTTCTAAGTGTTCAATTTAATTTTCTATGATTATAAATTGTAAAGAAAATGTCAACCTTCAATGAGGGGGAGTGGTTTCCTCACAGAAAAGTTCCATTAAATCACAACCTCATTCCCTATCCCCATCTATATGGAATCAATATAAAGAATATCAATGCAAATATGGATTGTGAAAACATTATTATTGTAATCAGCCACAAAGCTATTCAATCAGTACATAATATCAAGTTTGTATTGTCATATACAGTAATTAGTATTCCATATACAAAGAAAGGCAAACACATTACTTACCATTAAGGATATTACATTTTATATATATACATATACATACATATATATATATATATATATAAAACAATCTGAAAGTGAAAGTTAAAAGTATATCTAGAGATTAGGAAAGGAAGTGGGATTTGAACTGATTCTTCAAGGAAGACAGGGGACCTAAGAAAGAGGGGAGGGAACATAGCATCCCAAATCAAAAGGGAAGCAAAAGAGGAAATTTTACATGCAAACAAAATAGCAAGTAGATCAGTATACATAGAACATAATATACATGGAATAGAGTATAAAAAGGCAGAAAAGGTTGGGAGAGACCAAGTAATGACCAAGCTTCAAATAACAAAGAAAACAGTTGACCCGAGAAATACTGAAGTGCCATTTGAGTGTTTGGGTCTTTTAGGGTGAAATACTTTTATCTATGCTTTAAAAAAATCATAATGGCTGCAATGTGGTAGATCCATTGATACAGAGAGAAATTAGATTTTGGGCGGTTGAACCAATAGGATGGTAATTACAACAGTTCACATGAGAAATAAGGAGAACCTGAACTAGAGTAGCAGCTGGGTGAATGGGCTAGATATAAAAGATTAAGAATGGTGGAAATGATAGGAATCCTTATTTAGTTAAATTATATACCAGACAGCATACTGCAGCAATGCTACTTGCCCATTTTTTGATTTTTTGTTGACCTGCATTTTTAAAATTATAACATTAATATGAAAGAATGCTTCCATTAATATGTTTTTAAATTCAAATATATCAGCATTCAATATGTCTGGGACATCTCTATTTCAGTGATTACAATTTTTTTTTCTAAATATTGTCATCTTTGCTAAATTTATGATTAAGAGATGAATTGCAAGAGATATTTTAAGATCTTGTTTCATTATTAGTGATCTGAAGCAATATTTCATATTGTAATTCCTTTGATATATTATTCATATCTGTTAACCACTAGACTATTGTTTGCATATTGCATGTTTGCATTAGTTTCTTGGAATATGGAAAATTAAAAAGCAACTCCTTTTTCAAAGAAACTCTTCCCAAGAAAAAAGCATTTTGAAAACATATTTAGTAATGCCTTCATCTTTGCTTGCAGAAAAAATGGAGAAAAAACATATCTTCACACCTAAAACCAAACCAAAAAAACAAACAAAAGAAAACAAACAAAAGCTTGGAAATATTTTTTAAACTTCCAAATGAAATTTCTGTAGATGTTGAATCCATTTGTTAAAAGTTGTAAAAATGCAAAAAATATATAGTTTTGTTTCTAAGAAAAACTGAATGACATTGATGAAGATGGAAATAAACTAGTTAAATCTCGACAACAATAACAAAACATTTTGTTTAGTGATGATGACTGATCAATGAGCATCATCCTTAACTAAGTGATAGGTGAATTCTTTCAATGGCTATTTTTACCTTCTGATTCTAGGACATCAAGGCAGTTTTCCTTGATAATTTCCTGAAAGATAATATCTAGGCTCTTTTTTCATCATGGTTTTTAGGAAGTTTAATAATCCTTAGATTGTCTCTCCTAGATTTATTTTCCAAGTCAGTTGTTTTTCTAATGAGGGATTTTATATTTTTTTTTCTTTCTTTCTTTTTCTTTTGTGCTTGACTGATTCTTGATGTCTTATTGAACCATTCATTTCCATTTGTTCAGTTTTAATTTTTAGTGAATTATTTTCTTTAGTTACCTTTTTTTAAATCCCTTTTGTATTTATCTAATTGAATTTTTTAATGAGTTTTGTTTTATGGATTTTTTTTTCACTTCACAAATTCTGTTTTTCAAGGAATTCTTTTATTTTTTCCTACTTCCCAAATTCTGTTTTTCAAAGAGTTGTTTCTTTTTACATTTTGTCAAATCTATTTTGTAAGGAGTTATATGCTTTTTTTCTATTTCACTAAATCTGTTTTGTAAAGAGTGTTCTTCAGATAATTTCTGTGTTTCCTTTTCCAAACCCTCTTGCAAAGTTCCCATTTCCTTTCCCCATTTTTCATCTAACTCTCTTTTTTCATCTAACTCATCCTTTTTTTCAATTCCTCCAGAAGAGCCTTGTGAGATGGGGCCAATTCAAATCACCCTTTGGGGCTTCATCAGGAGACAATCTGCTTTTATTGTCCTCAGGATTTGAAATCTGTTCTCTTTATCCATAAAAACAAACAAACAAACAAACAAACAAACAAACAACAACAACAACCAAAAAAAACCTGTGTATGGTCAGAATTATTTTTGCCTTTTTACTCAGTTTTTTTTTTTTTAAAGGTTGAGGTCTGCTTCTGCTTTTAGGGCAAAGGGAGATTGTCCAAACTTCCTCTACAGGTGACAATGGCTGTGCTGGGTCTGTGCTGACAAACTTCCAGGCCAGGCCTTGTGATATTCTGGAGTTTAGGGGCTCACTGTTTGCCTTTTTATTTTTCTTTTTTTGCATTGAATATCTTACAGCTAATCTGCTGATTTACTGGCTTGCTACCAGGACAGAGTAGCCAATACTGCTGTATATTCCTCCTGGGAGATTCTCTGGCATCATGGAGCCCACACCACCCTGGTTCCCTTGCTTGCCTGCACTCTGGTTTCTGTGTGACTGCCTAAGCTCTATGTCCAATTGAAACAGACCTTTTCTGGAGATCTTCAAAATTATCTTCAGTTAGAAATTTGTTATACTCCAAATAATTGTAGGTTCTGTCACACCAAAACCAGTTCAGAGACTGAAATTGCTGTTAATTTAAGGGACATGAGGAGAACTCAGAAAAAGATATGTCTCCTCTATCCCATCTGGGCTCCACTTGCCCATTAAATAAGCAAAATTGTATCTCTTCTATTTATAACTACATATTAATAAAATACCTTTTATACCTAAGACAACCAGAATTAGAACACTACACAGGTCTTTAATTTATATATATGAATAGATATCATTTGTGTATCCAAATTATGATTAAACTATTTAGAATCTATTATTCTAAATAATCCTATGGGGCAGAACAGGTAAACATTTTATCAGTTTTATAGATGAAACTGATACTTGATTGATTGGTCTAAGATCAGAGTCAGTAAGTTTCTGAGGTAAGATTTGATATTAGTTATTTTGAATCTCTGTTTTTTTCCTAAGTATTTAAAGGTAGTAAGTTTATGCTGTGAACAGAGTACTGGGCTTTAAATCAGGCAATCCTGAATTCAAATATAGCCTCAGAGATTTAGTAACTTTGTCACACACTGGGTTTGTAATTAAATCTATGTTTCATTGTTTCCTTATTTGTAAAATGGAGATAATAATTGCACTTGCCATTCCTTATTGTTGTGAGAATCAAATGAAATAATAGTTGTGAAATATCTATTTCATTGCCTAACCCATGACAAAGACTTTGTAAATGTTAGTTGTTACTATTACTACTACTACTACTACTACTACTACTACTACTACTACTACTTCTGCTACTACTACTACTACTCCTCTCTATCCCTTATGCTATGTTGCTTCCATTTCATAACATATATTGTTTAAATGAAATTCTATGGCCAAAAAAATCCTCCATCTGGTAATAAAGTCCCAGGATATAAATCACTTTGAATTTAGCTTGTTTGATGCTTGTGTAGCACATATACCATTCTGTTGCCAAATGTGTGCTCAAGGAACCAATACAAAAGTGGAATAATAAGGCACAAAGCCAAGTCTCTCTCTCTCTCTCTCTCTCTCTCTCTCTCTCTCTCTCTCTATATATATATATATATATATATATATATATATATATATATATATGTTCTTTAACCCCTTCAGACTTTGCTCATTATCAACCATCTCATGGATTTTTCTGTTTATGTGCTTTCCAAGTCCCATGCCAAGATAATTCTCCATGCAAGCTTATCAGAGAATTGGGAAATTCTCACAAGGAGTGATCTTGGATTTAGATGCAATTATGGGTGCTATATAATATTAACATATATTTACTATTAGTAGTAATAATAATAATGTATTCCTAATTTGTCTTTCTACTTTAATTTTCTCTCATTTCAATTTAATTCTCCTCACAGCTGGCAAAGTGATTTTCCTGAAGCAGTTATAACCAGCAACAAATTTCATCCCAATAAATTTCACTAGGTCCCTATTGATTCTAGGATAAAATATTATTTCATGTTTTTATTATTGTTTTAAAATTTCTGTTACATAGATAAGTAATAAGTTATTAGTACATATTTATAATAAGAGGAAATTTATCATTGCAAGTAGTAATTTATACATTGTAGCTATAGGGATCAAATTTAGGATTTGATTCATATGAGAGAAAACTTCATTATATTGCAAGCCAGCACTTTCTCTATAACATAGATAGAGTGTTGCCTTGATCTCTGATATTAAGTGGCTTCTTCAGTGCCAGATAGATAATATATGTTAGAAGTAAGGCTTACTCTCCAGTCACTACAATGAACTAACTCTAATATGTAATTTATGCAAATTAGGGGTGAATGTATTTGCATGTGTTTTTGTATTTGTGTGTATGTGTAGGAATGTGCATAGGAAGGCACACACACACACACACACACACTATATATATATATATATATATATAAATGATGTGGTTTGTGATAAAAATCTTTAAAGAACACATTAAAATTATCAACGTTTGTAGGTAATTATAATAATAGTTAACATTTCTACAATATTTTAAAGTTTATAAAGCATGTGACATAAACTATTTCATTTAATTTTTGCAACCCTAACTGAATTTCTGTAATTAGAAGATTTTTAAGGTGCTGGATTATCACCTATAAAGTTGATGTTAAAATGAATGAACATATTTTACAAGCCTGCAATCATGGAGTAATACCTAAGAAAATTATATATTAAATTAAAGGATCTTCTAAGGGCTCTACTGAGTAGTTTCAAATGAAATACAAAGAAGAAATTAACAAATATTGAATTATATGTATTATAATGTTGATTTCCAACTAGACATGGGTCTTTAATAAAAAAAAAAAACATAACAACAATGTAATATGAAGCAATGTATGCAAGATCACAAGTTTAGAGGCAATCAAAACACAGATAAAGTAACTTGCTGTAATCTTTGATGTGCAAATGATTAAATTTAGAACAGATTTTCATTTATAATATTTCAGTTGATACATGAAAAAAAGTGAAAATAGAGTACTAGGTTTAGAGTTAGAAAGAGATGCATTCACATTCAGTTCCAGATATCTATTAGCAACATAATACTAGGTAAGTCATTCAATCTTTGTTTGCTTCAATTTCCTCAATAATAAAATGGTGATTACAATAGCATCTACTCCCAGGGATTTTGTGAGGATGTTGTTTGTCCTTTGTTCTCAAAGGTGACCATGACATCAGGTAGGTGAGGTCATATCATGCAAATTAATTAAATTTAAATGAAGGAGGGCTATGCACAGTCCCCAGACTCACTTTCTCTGCCAGAGTCATCTGGATTGACTGGCAAAATATAGATCAGAAAGACTGGAGATGGCCTTCCGTTGTGAAGATAAAATAAAAAATAATTGGAAACTGTTTCACACTGTGATTGATAAATAGTAGGTGCTATATAAAAATGCTAATCATTCTTTTTTCTTATTATTATTGGTGATATTCATATAATAAAACATGAAATGTTCACTGGCTGGGTTCATGTTTCAGCCCCATCTTTAATTGGCTGTGTGACCTTAGAGAAATTTAACTGTTCAATGAGTCTGGTTGATTATTTGAAAAATGCTAATGTTTACTTATAGTTTCTTTGTAATACTAAGATTATATAACAGTCACATAAGTGATGATGGGGGGCAGTAGGACAGAGAAGTATTGATCAGGAGAGCTTATGATCAATATAAGTTCTCTATAATTTCCTTTATGAAATTACATGTTTTCCACTCTCTTGTAGATAGACTGGGAGTCTTAACCTTAGGAAAGTTTAAGAGAGCTACTCTAAATTATTCCTAGTTTTGTTGTTGTTTGTTTGTTTTTGTTTTTTTAACATTGATTCCATAATGATTGACAGATGAATTCTAGGGACATATTCTTCTTGGAAGATCTATTATTTCCCACATTCTCGATTATCTGTAAAATAGCTTTGCCTGTTTAGTTTCCTGTTTTTTCTCAACCTTAGACTTCTACAACAGAGATACTGTGAGGATGTGGGAATGAAATCAGTCCATTGGAAGCACAAAATGATAACAATATATGAAAATTTTCCTCCTTTCCTAGAACAACTTAAGGCAGATGGACCATTAGTTTCTGGCTGCTTTTTTATTGTTTCTTTTTTTTCAGTAAATATCAGAAATTAATATTTCTGAGAATGAACTTTCTATATATGTTAAAGAGTCCAAAGTGATAAAGATACATATGGTTCAAAGTTGTAGACACCAGGCTCTTAGTGTGAGAAAAGTTCCTCTACAACCTATTCAGAGGAGGAGGAAGAGTGCCAACAGAGCATCGGTCTGCACCTGCATGACTAAAACCATATGGTAAGGAGGTAAAGTGAGAAATTCAGAATTGCTGAGTTGCTTGGAAAGCACAAGCTTATAGACTAATTCCAACATTATACAAAATTCTTTTTGAGGAAATTCTCTCAACTAGATCAGTACCTTCTTTGCAAATCACAGACATCAGTTTTTATAGGATTAATAAGAAATCAAGTGGCTCCCTGAAGGACAGATAGGCAGTATATCTTAGAGGCAAGAACTGATTCCTGATCATACTGATTCTGTGTCCTGCTCTCTGTTACTCCTCACTGTGTCTTTTAGTAGTAAAGCATTTGACATTCTCAATAGATATCTCATGCAAATAATAACCAAATCATTCTCTGCTTAGCTTTTGAGATTGGTTGGGATCAAGCAGGTCTGGGATGACATGGTCATATACAAGCTTATATTCATGCAGTGATATATTTTTAAATTAAAGTTTTTTTTATTTAAAAAAAGATATAAATGGATACTTTTCAACTTTCAGTCCTACAAAACCCTATGTTTTAATTTCTTCCCTTCCCTTCCTCAATCTTCTCCCCAAGTCAGCAAATGATCCAATATATGTTGGACATGTGCAATTCTATACATATTTTCACAAATATGCTGCTCCAGAAAAATCATATCAAAAAGGAAAAAAAAAATTAGAAAGAGAACAAAATGCAAGCAAACAACAACTAAAAGAGTTAAAATACTATGCTGTGGTCCACATTCAATCCCTACAGTCCTCTCTCTGGGTGCAGATGACTCTCTCCATCATAAGATTGGAAGTGGCCTGAATCATCTCATTGTTGATGAGAGCCACATTCATCAGAATTAATCATTGTATAATCTTGCTGTTGCCATGTACAATGATTTCCTAATTCTGCTCACTTCACTTAGCATCAATTTATGTAAGTCTCTCCAGGCCTTTCTGAAATCATCCTGCTGATTGTTTCTTATAGAAGAATAATATTCCATAACATTTATGTATCATAACTTGTTCAGCCATTCTCCAACTGATGGGCATCCCTTCAATTTCCAGTTTCTTGCCACTAAAAAAAGGGCTGCCACAAACATTTTTGGCACATGTGGGTCCCTTTCCCTCCTTTAAGATCTCTTTAGGATAGAAGTTCAGTAGAAACAGTGCTGGATCAAAGGGTATGCCTTGTTTGGTAGCCTTTTGGACATAGTTCCAAATTGCTCTCCAGAATGGTTGAATCAGTTCATAATTTCACCAACAATGTATTAGTGTCCTAGTTTTCCCACATTCCTTCCAACATTCATCATTATCTTTTCCTGTCATTTTAGTCAATCTGAGAGGTGTGTAGTGGCACTTCAGGCTTATCTTAATTTGCATTTCTCTAATCAATAATGATTTAGAGCTCCTTTTCATAGGACTAGAAATGGTTTTAATTTCTTCATCTGAAAATTGCCTGTTCATATCCTTTGATCATTTATCAATTGGGAGATTGACTTGAATTCTTATAAATTTGAGTCAATTCTCTATATATTTTAGAAATGAGGCCTTTATCAGAACCCTTGAATATTAATTTTTCCCAGTTTATTGCTTCCCTTTAATTTCATCTGCATTGGTTTTGTTTGTCCAATAAATCAAATTTATTTGTCAAGTAATCAAAAGTATCCATTTTGCATTTACTAAATCACTTATAATAAAAGTCTGAAGTTGTAAAATACTTCAGAATTTGCTAAGCCCTTTTAGACACATTATCTCATTTGATCTTCACAACAATACTATGATATAAATATTGAATTTTCTTTATTTTATAGATGAGGAAACTGAGACTTAGAGGGGTTGACTTCCCTGGGGTCACATAGCTAGTAAGCACCTCAAGTACCAGTATATTGTAAGTGTTCCTGACTATGTCTAATAGTGTTATTACTAATTTCAAGGAATATTTGCAGAATATTTACACACAAAATAAATGCAGGTAGTTAAGATTAATGGCAGTTGGGATCGGAGAAAATCATGTAGAATATGATATTTATATTAGTTCTAAAAGAAGCAAAAGATAATAAAAAGTAGTAATGGAGAATGAGAGCTCTTCAGTATCAGGAAGAGTCAGTGTTTGGTATAGTAATGCAGGGTCAAGTCTCACTAGTGAGGAAGAATAAAAAAGGCCAGTTTGGCTGGAGAGGAAGATTTGTGTATGAGAAATGAGTGATGTATAATGGAACTGATAAGACCGTTTGGGACCAGGCTATATTGATCTTCTGGAGAAGTGATAGCTAGTCTCTGAAATACAGTATACTTAACTCAGTTGCCTCTGGATTAGCTTTATGATGGGATCCAAATGAATATAAATCAATTTTCCCACTTTTTATTTTGTTCTACTTAGGGCACAGGATATCAAATAAATAGGAATTATTTACATAGCAAAAATGTCCTAAAATAACTCTATTTTTTTATTGGTTCCTTTGTTCTCAAAAAACATCATTTTTCCTATAGTGAATTCATTTGTGGTACAGTGACTCAATGGATAGAGTGCTTTGCATGGAGTCAGGAAGACTTCTTTTTCTGATTTTTCTATTTTCTCAAAGACTCATTTTTCTGAGTTCAAAGCAGGCCTCAGATACTTACCAACTGTATGATCCTGGGCAAGTCACTTAACCCTGTTTTTCTCAATTGCCTCATTTGTAATATGACCTAGAGAAGGAAGTAGTGCATCATTCCAGTATCTTTGCCATAAAAATATCAAGTAGGATCATGAAGAGTTGAACATCACTGAAACCACTCAGCAACAACAAACATACACACAAACATGTGTATTTGTTTGTGTGTATGTGTGTATGTTGTCATATATGTTAGTTGTTAAATAGTTATATATAAAACTAACATTTTATAATGTAATTATATAATCATTTATCATTGATGAGCACAAGAATGATAAAGTATGAAATTTCTTAAATAAGTCTGTTGTCTCAATAAGTCAGCCAAATATGATTGCTATATCTCTGAATGGATGTATTATAATTCTTACCATATATAATAACCAATAATATATATGTTTCATGGGAAATACTTAAGTATGGATCATATGGCTTTTAAAATCAGAGTATTAGAAAATTCATGGTAGGGAACATTGAAATTGTTTATATTCTGCTTTAGAAAAATTCACTCCCTTATCTCCTTTAACCAAAAACAAAACAAAATAATTCATTAAAAGTGCCAAGTAATATCCAACAATTCTTAATTAGAAATCTGGGTTGTAGAATTCCCCCTACCTAAATTCCAATTCAATTTTTAACATCAAGTACATTCAGTGAAAAACAGCCATTCTATTCAAACAATATGGTTACAATTGAAAAATAAACAGAAGCAATGTTGTACATCCTTTAAATATAGTGCTATGTATTCTTTTCAATTAACTACTTTTTCTTATCTTTTACTCACTTTGTTTTTGTACTAGTACAAAGACAATGCAAAAGTGAAATCAATAGAACATTTGGAACCCAAAAATAAATTATAGTTGAATTTATTTGTAATTAAGAGACAAGGTTAATACTTGTTATTAATAAAATTGTAGATTTAGTGTATGAAGAGACTTGGATATCAACAAGATGAAGCTTCTTATTTTGCCAATGAGTAAAGTGAGGTCCAAAGAATATGTGACTTGTCTATAACAATTTAAAAAAACACATTTCTAGTACCATTTCCAATGCACCAAACTCATTAATGCCCTGCTGATATAGCTGAAAACCATAGCAAATGGCTTGAACTGAATAGATGCCAAAGTATAGGGGCCAGTATACAAATGTGTTTTTTTTTTTTTTATTTTTATTAAAGCTTTTTATTTACAAAACATATGCATGGGTAATTTTTCCAACATTGACCCTTGCATAACTTTTTGTTCCAAATTTTCCTCTCCTTTCCCCCACTCCCAGCCCTAGTTGGAGGTTAGTACATGTTAACTATGGTAAAATATAAGTTAAATCCAATATACGTATACATATTTATACACTTATCTTGCTGCACAAGAAAAATCAGATCAAGAAAGAAGGAAAAGAAAAACTGAGAAAGAAAACAAAATGCAAGCAAATAACAGCAAAGAGAGTGAGAATGCTATGTTGTGTTCCACACTCTGTTTCCATGGTTCTTTCTGGTGTATGTGGCATTCTTCATCACTGCACAAGTAGAACTGGTTTGAATCATCTCATTGTTGAAGAGATCCACATCTATCAGAAGTTGATTGTCATATAGCTTTCTTGTTGCCATGTATAATGATCTGGTTCTGCTCATTTCACTTAACATCAATTCATGTAAGCCTCTCCAGGCCTTTCTGAAATCCTCCTGCTGGTCATTTCTTACAGAACAATAATATTCCATAACATTCATATACCATGATTTATTCAGCCATTCTCCAGTTAATGGACATCCACTCAGTTTCCAGTTTCTAGCCACTACAAACAGGGTTGCCACAAACATTCTGGCCTATACAGGTCCCTTTCCCATCTTTGGTATCTCTTTGGCATATAAGCCCAGTAGTAACACTGCTGGATCAAAGGGTATGCATAGTTGGATAATTTTTTAAGCATAGTTCCAAATTGCTCTCCAGAATGGTTGGATGTGTTCACAGGTCCACCAACAATGTATCAGTATACCAGTTTTCCCACATCCCCTACAACATTGGTCATTATCATTTACTATCATCTTAGCCATCTGAGAGGTGTGTAATGGTATCTCAGAGTTATCTTAAATTTTCATTTCTTTGATCAATAAATAATTTGGAGCACCTTTTCATGTGACTATGCATAGTTTCAATTTCTCCATATGAAAATCCCACAAATTTTGGTATGTTGTCATTTATTGTCATTCTCTTGGATGAAATTATTGATTGTGTCTGTGATTTGCTGCTTCACCCATTCATTCTGTAGGTTGAAATTATATAGTTCCCAATTACTTTTTGGACTATTTTTCCCTGGCCTTTTTTTGAATGTAATTTTTATTGCATCATGATCTGAAAAAAATGCATTTACTATTTCTGCCTTTCTGCATTTGATTCTGATGTCCTTATGTCCGAATATATGATCAATTTTTGTATAGATTCCATGAACTGCTGAGAAGAAAGTATACTCTTTTCTGTCTCCATTCATTAAAAGTACAAGCTGATAGGTCCTGAGTAATCCTTATTGTGGCTCCTTGGCATTTGTCCGAATATATGATCAATTTTTGTATAGATTCCATGAACTGCTGAGAAGAAAGTATACTCCTTTCTGTCTCCATTCATTAAAAGTGCAAGCTGATAGGTCCTGAGTAATCCTTATTGTGGCTCCTTGGCATTTGAATTCATTCTGGTTGCTTGTAATATTTTTTCCTAGTTCTGAAATTTTGTCAATATTCCTTGCAGTTTTAATTTTGGGGTCTCTTTCAGATGTTCAGTGAATTCTTTTAATGGTCATTTTATCTTCCAATTCTATGATATCCAGGCAGTTCTCTTTGATGACTTCCTGAAAAATAATACCTAGGTTCTTTTTTTCATCATGTATTTCAGGGAGTCTAATAATACTTAGATTCTCTTTCCTAGAACTATTTTCCAGGTCAGTTGTTTTCCCAATTAGGTATTTTGCGTTTTTTCTATTTTTTCTTTTTTTTTTTTTTTTTTTTTTTTGGTTTTGCTTGACTGATTCTTGTTGTTTCATTAAGCCATTCATTTCCATTTGTTCAATTCTGAATTTTATGAATTATTTTCTTCATTTACTTTTTTTCCATCTTTTTGTATTTATCCAATTGAATTTTTAAATAAGTTGTTTTTTCTATAGAATTTTTTTTCCATTTCACAAATTCTGTTTTTAAGGAGTTATTTTATTTTTCTGTTTCACAAATTCTGTTTTTAACAGAGTTATATTCTTTTTCTGTAAAGTTCTCTCTAAAATGTAATTGTTGTCTTTTGAGGTTTTCTTGGGGTCTCTGGGAGCAGCCTTCATTTCAGTTTAGTAATCACCACAAGTACAGCCAGGTGTTAAAGTCCAAATCCTTTATTGCCTTCTTCAAAATCTTATCTCCTTTACTTCAGATTCAGCTAGTTTTCTGGAGGCCTTCTGGAGTCTTGGTTTCAGTGTGGAAGTGAAGGAGGAAAGCCTGCCACCAAGGCAGTGTGAGATGGGATGAATCTGTTTGAGTCCAAGGACTTGGGCTTGTGCTCCAGTCTTCAGTCTCCAGTCTTCTGTTTGCTTGTCTCTGAATCTCTGAATCTCCCTGGCTGAGGCTTCTTGCTTATATGCCCCACACTGAGTATACACCAATCATGATATCACTAGGAAACCATTATTTGTTGTAGGATTAAATCAATGCTAAATTAGATTTAACCATTGTCTCCTCAATTTCACTTAGTACCTTGTTTCAAGTTCTGGCCCATAACATCTCCTTTAGGATTAAATCAATCATACTGAACCATGCTAAATTATATAGCTATTGTCTCTATCAATTCCACTGACTTAGTACCTTGTAAGAATCCTTTGTTTCAAATTCAGAGTTCTGGCCCATAACATTTTTCTGTTTCACAAATTCTGTTTTTCTGGGAGTTGCTTTCTTTCTCCATTTTATGAAATCTATCTATATCTATCTATATGCTTTTTACAAAGCATCTTGCAAAGTTTTCATTTCCTTTCCCCATTTTTCTTGTAGCTTTTTTTTTTTAGTCTATTTAAGTTCTTCTAGGAGAGCCTTGTTTGATGGGGTCCAGATAATATCATCTTTTGGGGCTTTATCTCCAGATCTGTTCTCTTTCACCATAAAAGCTGTCTATCATCAGAGTTCTCTTTAATTTTTTACTCATTTTTTTTAAGTTTAGGTCTACTTTTAGGGCAGGGGAGATTTTCCAAGCTTCCTCTATAAGCAGCCACAGCTGCGCTAGGTCAGTGCTGACTCACTCCCAGTGTTGGGTGGGCATGGCCAGGTCCTATGAGATTCTGGCATTTTGGGTTCACTCTTTACCTTTTGTGTTCGTGTTGGATGTTTTATAACTTCTCTGCTGATCTACTACCTGCTGATCTACGATCTGCTACCAGGGCAGAGTGGCCAACATTGCAGAAGATACCTGTAGATTCCTCCCAGTAGATTCTCCGTCCTGCATCAGGACTCTTTGCTGTGTGGGTTGGGGTTTGTGCTCAGCTGCTTGTGCTGACTGCCTCCCTCCCGTTTCCAATTGAAACAGACCTTTTCTGGAAATCTTTGAAATTATCTTCTGCTAGTAATTTGTTGAACTCCCAATATTTGTGGATTCTGCCAATTCAGAGCTAATTTAGAGGCAGGATTTGCTAATTAGTCTGAGGGTTGTAGGAGAAGGTCAGAAAGAAACATGTATCCTCACTGCTATCTTGAATCAGTCCCCCACAAATGTGTTTTTAAAAGAAAAAAATATATAAATTCACCTTTCATAATATTTCAACTATGGAAGCAGTGGAATTTTGAAGTTAATAATATGGAATTAGTATTTGTTATTGTTTAATTGTTCCAGTTTATGGCAATGTCTGACATGCTGTGATATAAATAGGCTAATCTTTTACAATTAGTCTATTAATTTTAAGATTTTTTTTAAAGATTATTTAAGATGTATTCAAAGAAGTCCTGAGGTTCCAAGAAGTCCAGCAACTTTCTAAACTCAAATCACTCCATTGCTCTGGAAACATTACTAACTATAAGAAATTCTAGAGTCTGTGGCAGACATCTGAAAAACTATAGATGGTTGCATGACTGTTTTAAGTAAATCAGTTGTATAATAGCTAATAAAGGGACCTAAGACTCCCTTTCATAAATATTTCCTGTTTTTAAACTTAATTTAATGCATATAAGATACATAATGTGCAAATTAGTGTTGGTGCTATTCAGAATAGCAGATCCAGAATATTTGTATTGCCACTTATCTCAAGTACTTTTAAATGTGTGATTTATAGTTTATTTACAAGAGTAATCAAAGCAAGTTGTAGCACCTTGTCAATGCCAGAAGTAGTTAAGAAATAGGAAATATTGATGACTCTTCATTGTTAAAGAATTAGCAAGCCATATTTATTCTGAAAGAACATTTTAGAAACAACAAATGGAAGTAATTGACATTCAGCCATGATGTCAGTGGAAATAAGCAAATATGAATTTGGATACAGGTAAAACCAGAAGCATTAATTTGAAGCCAAAGTAATGTGGCCATTTAATTGATCACTCATTGTATCTTGTATTCAATGTCTCTATCCACTCCACTCTGCTTATACTCCTAGTGAATCCCAATTGTATTCAATCTCAGTGTTCTTTTTATCTTTTTATCCAATCACCAAACTATTTTCCCTCTTCTTTTTTATTGCATTTGTATGTTGAAATGATTAGTAACAAATCTTTTTCTATCCCATGAGTCATAAACTCAGATCTGAATCTACCTTAATTTATCACTAAACGTAGAAAAAAAACAATATTCATAATGGGACAAATTAATTTTTGATTCTAAACATACCTTAGATCTTGGATCTGTCAACTCATATATTAATGATGCCTTCTAGTTTTATGTCATCAATAGATATGATGACAATACTATTTCTTCATCAACTTTAGACCTGAAAGAGACCTTACAGATGCCCAGTTTAGCCTCTGTTTTTTGTACATGAGGATATGATGCCTAAAAAGGTTGAATGTCTTACCTGAAATGTTGAGTGTGTGTATATATACAATTAATGAGTGCTTGAAGACTAATAGGAAAGGACAGATAAATCTTTCTTTAGCATCTGCAGAATTTGCTGTCATCTGAAAGGCAAAAATTCTGAAAATGTTTTCTAATTTATGACCTTAAGCCATTGGAGTTTTTAATGATTCAATTCCAAAACTTAATTGATAAATGTATATTCCAACTATAAGAGTTGCAATTGGGCTTTTTTGGTATAAGTTTATCAGACATGTATACATAGATAGGGAAGGTCTAATTTTGTATCTAATTTGAAAACATGAAAACAGGATTATATACATGTAGCATGTGCTTGCTATGACTTTAATGTAAATACAATCAATTATTACCCTCTCTGGTTTGCTCTTTTGATAATTAACCACATATAAATCATAATGGCATAACCTTTTAAAATAATTAAGAGGATGTCTTTTTATATTTATCTTTTTACCTTGCTGATAAATGGTTGACTTTTTCAGTTATAGCATTTGGATAATTTAGCCCTCTTACAGCATTGGAATTCATCCATATATGTGTGTATAATGATAGCAATAGAATAGAAGGTCTCACAAAGGGTTGACACCATGCATGAAATATCACTGAACTTTGTTTCTCCTCTAAAATGCTATAGTAAGCAAATGTTGTTGTATGAAGATAATGCATATTTCTGAAAATAGGAGAAAGCTGTAAAAAAAAAAAAAAAAAAAGGAGTTTCATTTGTCGTTCTTTAAATGATGATGAGGTAGAAACGACCTTGGGAAAGAAGTAAGAGAACTATGCTTTGAGTTCTGGCTATAATTCTAATATAGCTAAATATTATTCCTTGGTTTTAGTGACCTTTTCTGAATGATTAATTAGTATGATAAATAATGAATACTATCTACTGTGTAAAAAGTCATTAAAATGTGTTTTCTTTAAATAGTTACTGTTTCAGGTGAACTGGTACATTTGTTTTCTCTATGTACAAGTTTTCCATATATTCTCTGAAATTTCTTACCTTCCTGGAACCACTATCTAGTATCAGTGACTGTTGTACCCACAGAAGCAGTTTTCAGTGTTTATTTTTATGGTAGATTTTCTCCTAGATGATCACTGAGGGCACTGGGATTGAAGCAGGAGTTATTTTCAAGTCTTCTTGACCTTAGGAAGTCTGGTCTATATCCATTAGAATATAAGATATGATGATGATCAATGTGGTGATGATGATGGTCTCTTGTCTGGCATGTACTGCTTCCTAATTAACTTGGAGAGCATCTTTTTGCTTTATCTAGACTGACTTTCCTGCCCTGTGATTGGTAGTTGGTAGTGGGTGGGTATAGCTGGTCCCTTGGATTTAAGTACTGAATTGGAAGCAGGAAGTTACTACAATTTCCAGGACATTAGCTATCTACCTGTTGTTAGGCAATTGGTCAACAGTTATGCGAAAGCTAGACCCCCTTCTATACAATGACATCTCCTTAGTGTTGCTTATGAAAGGTAGGAAAGAAGCAGGTCTGACACTGTGAGAATCATTGTTATTCCAAGATACTTGGGTTCAGGGTCTATGACTTTGCCCTCAGGATCAGAGGGGAAGTACTTACCAAAATGGTGATAGTGGTCTGACTTGCTTGGTCCATGCTGCTTCCTGTGACTCAGAGTACATTGTTGGGTGGGTAATCTCAAAGTTCCTGCCATTCCTACAATTCCAGTGCCTATCTGAATTAGTATTTAAAACCCAAATCATTCACTTGGATCCCTACTAAAATTATAATTTGCTTTAAATACAGACATACAGCAGATAAATTAAGGTTGCTTATCTTGGGACCATTATTAATACTTATTGTATAAGTTTGCTATGTCAGGTTATGTGCCTTAAAGTAGAAAGTCCATGAGGACAGGGATTTTATCTTAATTAAACTTAATATCTTACTCAGCATCCAATATTTTGCCCCACATGTATTAAATGTACAACAAATATTTCTTTAATTTGATAAATTTGGTATTAATAACAAGTAAAATAAAATAAATTAGATACAAGAAAGTGTTTGATGACAAAGTATAGAAAACCTACATTCAGAAACATATTGTTTAGGCACAGTGGAATACACTTCTATTCCCTGGTGTTTTATTTCCAGAGTTGTGAGTAGTATTAAACGAATCAATATTCTTGATATAGTTAAAACCAATATGGCAAAACTCAATGAATAGAAGTCTACCATCAGATTGTCTAAGAAGGAGATAATTAGCCAAGGTCAGAAAAATAAAGTTACAGCTTCTGTACTTATCAGTTTGGGAATTGGAGCCATTAGTGAATAAGAGAAGGAGACCCAATTTCAAACACACTCACACACATGCATGTATATACACACACTCAAATAGTAAAGTTTAATATTTAAGAGATTTCAGGAAACCTTTAATATCACGTTCTTCTCAATGGAATTTAAAATTTTGATTCTATTTTAAAATGACCAAATTACAAGAAATAAAATTCAGGTATACCAAACAACCTTACTATGCAGAGGAAGTGGCAACCATTTTTTAGGATGTTAGCTTTGAAAATTTGTGTAGTTGGAATCATTCTTTTTGATTATGCTCACATGCTTTTTATCTCTAAAATAAATGAGTTACAATAAAAATTCTACTGTATCAATAATTGTAAAAAGGTTTCATTTTTATGGCCCTTTCAGCTCTAATTGTATGACCTTGGTAACATACTTAATTTATCAATCTCATTTTGCTCATCTATAAAATGGACATAAAAAGTACTTAAATGCTATGTCGTGGGCTCAAATAAAATAAAACACATTGGAATTGAAAAGAACTGTACAAATGTATGCTATTGTTATCATCATCATCATTTAGTTACTACTGTGACTATCATCATCTTCAAAATCATCATCATCAAAATCGTCATGTTGATACCTATGAAACCTCAAACTCTACTCTGTAGAAAATCTGTAGAAAGTGCATAAGCAATTCCAAAGATAAGAAGATTGTTATATCCATCAATAGAATGAATTATCATATTGATGAGATTTGTGGAAATACTGAAATTTTGTTATTTTTCTTATCATTATAAAGTGAGACCAAGCACAAAACAACTTTTTAAGTGCAAAATGATGTTTTAAAATTATAATAATCAGCTTTCCTTAAGAGAAGTAAATATAGGGCTATATTTAAAAGTCATTCTTCCTGAAAAATTATTAGGATCAATGAAAGAAATACTCCTTTACAGACTGTACTCTGAATTTTACACATGTATACTTTCATATGAAGAGTGACTATAAAATAATGAGATTCATTATCCTACTTGCCTCGAGGATATTGGTTTCACTCCTCTCTAGTCACACAAAGTATATCTACCATTAGCTATTAGATTTCATGAAGTTCTCTAGGCCATTCTGATATTATTGATTTGGAGGACCAGTGAAATTAAACTGCCAGATATCACTGTATTCTTGATATGTTATTGATTTCCTTCAGAATGTTTTAGAGAAATGTAACAGAACTTCAAGATCAATGGGAAAGTCAGTTTTATTAGGTCCTTGGTTTCATTAAGCAGTCTGAAATCAAAGTATTTCCTTTTCCTGTCTCTTGAATACTTGATTAAATAAAGGAAAGTTTCTTCTGATGGAAATTAAATGATCATCAAATTTGTCTCTGATTCATATATATTGCATATCACTATGTATGTGTATATGATGTACATGTATTTAAATTGTGTAATAGATATATGTGAAGATGCATGAATATGTATATACATATATTAATATATATATATGTTTAGGTATACAGATTAACTGTGTATATTGTATGAACATTTACATGTAAATATGTATGTGTTCAATATTTAAGTATATGTGTAAATGTGTGTGCATATGCCTTTATAGTCATACACGTATAAAACATGTCTGTGCATAAATACTTCAACAAACTGGAAAGGTTGCCACAGATATACTTTTAAAAATGAATAAATACAATTAAAAAAGAATATCAGTAAATTGGAAATGTTCTTATTATCGTTCCCCCCCATAATTCATATAATGATACTCCTCCTCAATCTCTCAGCATACTTTTTCCTATTCTCCACAGAATTCTTAGGCAGCATTAAAATAATACCCATTCAAAACTTTTGGTTAAGTCACTTAGCATTTCTTTGCCTTAACTTCCTCCTGGGTACGATGTAGAATTTGACCTGATAAACTCTAATGCTTCTTCTAGCTTTAAATCTATGATCGAACGATCCTTTAGAAAGTTTACCCAGGTTAGTTCTATTCATTTCTGAAATCCATGGAGCTTTCGTGATCAGGATTTTCCCTTATTCCTGATACTTTCCATTGGACCACAATGCATCCAGTCATTTAGAATATGCTAACATAATCTTTTCTTCACTTTCTAACGTTTTTTTCCAAGCATATATTTTCTGAACTCCCTTTGTATTGCAAGTCCATAGACTGTAGGAATTATATAGTGCTATATATTAAGTCCTCAATCAATGTTTATTAGCTATATATTTTTTATCATTAGAATACATTCAGGAAATAGAATGTAATCTGCTTGGAAGCAGGGACTGCTTCTCTCTCTCTCTCTCTCTCTCTCTCTCTCTCTCTCTCTGTCTCTCTCTCTTTGTCATTTTCTTCTTTTTAAAAACTGTATCCTTAAGTCTCACTGGTGTTTGCCACAGGGACAACAATTTTAAAATGATTTTTGATCACTAATTAGCAAGCTTTTCTATATGGAATTCTCAATACAATGTGTTTTTTTTTTTAAATGAAGAATTTGGGATACTTGAATTTAATAAAAGATCAGGTATCTACTCGCATTTCCCCTTTTATTTCTATTAAAATATGTTGCTGTGCTATACCAATCAGAATCCCAAAAAACTATTTTAATGACCTAGAAAAAATAACAACAAAATTCATATGGAAAAACAAAAGGTCAAGAATTTCAAGGGAATTAATGAAAAAAAAATCAAATGATGGTGGCTTAGCTGTACCAGATCTAAAATTATATTATAGAGCAGCAGTTACCAAAACTATTTGGTATTGGCTAAGGAATAGATTAGTTGATCAGTGGAATAGATTAGGTTCAAGGGATAAAACAGTCAACAAATATAGCAACCTAGTCTTTGACAGACCCAAAGATTCCAGCTTTTGGGATAAGAACTTACTGTTTGATAAAAATTGCTGGGAAAATTGGAAACTAATATGGCAGAAATCAGGCATTGATCCATACTTGACACCGTACACCAAGATAAGGTCAAAATGGGTTCATGACCTAGGCATAAAGAATGAAATTATTAATAAATTAGAGGAACATAGGATAGTTTACCTCTCAGACCTGTGGAAGGGGGAAGGTCTTTATGACCAAAGCAGAACTAGAGATCATTACTGATCACAAAATAGAAAATTTCGATTATACCAAACTGAAAAGTTTTTGTACAAACAAAACTAATGCAGACAAGATTAGAAGGGAAGCAATAAACTGGGAAAATATTTTTACAGTCAAAGGTTCTGATAAAGGCCTCATTTCCAAAATATATAGAGAATTAACTCTAATTTATAAAAAATCAAGCCATTCTCCAATTGAAAAATGGTCAAAGGATATGAACAGACAATTCTCAGATGAAGAAATTGAAACTATTTCTAGTCATATGAAAAGATGCTCCAAGTCATTATTAATCAGAGAAATGCAAATTAAGACAACTCTAAGATACCACTACACACCTGTCAGATTGGCTAAGATGACAGGAAAAAATAATGATGATTGTTGGAGGGGATGTGGGAAAACTGGGACATTGATTCATTGTTGGTGGAGTTGTGAACGAATCCAACCATTTTGGAGAGTAGTTTGGAACTATGCTCAAAAAGTTATCAAACTGTGCATACCCTTTGATCCAGCAGTGTTACTACTGGGATTATATCCCAAAGAGATTATAAAGAAGGGAAAGGGACCTGTATGTGCACGAATGTTTGTGGCAGCCCTTTTTGTAGTGGCTAGAAACTGGAAACTGAATGGATGTCCATCAGTTGGAGAATGGCTGAATAAATTGTGGTATATGAATATTATGGAATATTACTGTTCTGTAAGAAATGACCAACAGGATGATTTCAGAAAGGCCTGGAGAGACTTACACGAACTGATGCTGAGTGAAATGAGCAGGACCAGGAGATCATTATATACTTCAACAACAATACTATATGATGACCAGTTCTGATGGACCAGGCCATCCTCAGCAACGAGATCAACCAAATCATTTCTAATGGAGCAGTAATGAACTGAACTAGCTATGCCCAGAAAAAGAACTCTGGGAGATGACTAAAAACCATTACATTGAATTCCCAATCCCTATATTTATGCCCACCTGCATTTTTGATTTCCTTCACAAGCTAATTGTACAATATTTCAGAGTCTGATTCTTTTTGTACAGCAAAATAACGTTTTGGTCATGTATACTTATTGTGTATCTAATTTATATTTTAATATATTTAACATCTACTGGTCATCCTGCCATCTAGGGGAGGGGGGGGGTAAGAGGTGAAAAATTGGAACAAGAGGTTTGGCAATTGTTAATGCTGTAAAGTTACCCATGTATATATCCTGTAAATAAAAGGCTATTAAATAAATAAAAAAAATAAAATAAAATATGTTGCTGTTCATTTCATGCAAATAATATCATAATTTGTGCTAAAATATGGATTGAAGTTGAAAATTGTACTAGCACTTTATAGATGTTAATAATTCAGGCAATTTATAATAATGCAGATGATTTAGCTGTTCTTATTTATTTGTGGTCTGAAAGCCCCTCAAACTGACTGTGTCCTTGAAAAGGGAAAAGGAATATAAGTACAGTAATGCCCAGGCAGAATTCTTAAGTTTTATAAGGAGTTCAATTTTAGGAATAGTATTATCATAATTAATTAATTACAAAATGATTTTTAAAAATGATTTTAAGTGCAAATTAGAAAAGCTGTTAATAAAATGGCATATTTATGTTTAACAGATTAGACAGCATAAGAATGAAAAGGTATTTCCTTAATATAAACAAAAAAAAAATCATTTGTACTACTAAGAGAAAGCATTATTTCAAATAAAGAAGGAATTAAGCTTTCCCAGTAAGTTCAGGACTGAAGCAAGGACATCAGTGCCTTAACTATTTAAAATAATACCTTATCAATAATAAAAAAAAGAAGAAAATGAAATTTATGCAATAACTATAATAAAAAATAATCCCTATCTAAAGAAAATATAATGGTTCATTTAGAGATCCCTAGGAAATCAGTGAGAAAAAGAAAAATAATTAAATCTTCAGTAAAGTAACAATATAAAAATAATCATGAGACTTCCATATTATTTGCAAATCACAGGAGAAAATAAAAATAAAACTCTAATTAAAATATCATTACACATTAAATATCTGGGAGTTCTACCACTAGCACAAATATAAACTTAAACAGTTGTGCTATTAAATTGTTTCTGTCATGTTTGACTCTTTGTCAACCCTTGGGGAACTTCTTACTAGTGCTAGTAAGTACCTGAAGAAACTCTATTAAGTGCCCTTTAGCTGTCACCCAAACTTAAAGAAATATAGCAACAAATCAATTTTCCTAGGAAAAAATCCTGTGTAACAAGAGAGCAATTGAATGTTTATGACTAGGATCCGCAAAAATAGTAAAAAATATATATATATATATATATATATATATATATATATATATGTATAATACTATCAAAATTAGCCTAGATATTTAATGTTCAAATTAAGATGTGTTGTTTAAATAATTCAGCAGAAAGACAAATTCATTTGGAGGAATAAAAAAAATCAAGAAAAGCAAGATATTTAAACAAAATAAAGATAAAAAAGTAGAACTTGACATTTTTCAGATAAAAACTAATTTACAAAGTGTTAATCATTTAAAAACATATTGTAGTAAATAAATTATCAAAATAACTGATTAGATATAGATTTAGATAAATAAGACATGGAAATAAGAAACAAAAAGTTTTATGTTTAATAAATTCAGGTACATAAACTATTGGACAAGAAAATTTCACCAAAATTGCTGGGGTGAGGGGAGACTGGAAAGCAATCTAGTAAAATTTAGGTATTGATTGGCAATTTATTCCATTTACCATAATAACTTCTAAATCAATAACTTATATTAACATAATTATAACTAGCATTAACATATTGATTTAATGTTTGTAAAGTACTTTACATTTACACATTAGATAATCTTTTAAAAGTTGTACTATATATATAAAAGAGAAAAAAATAAAACTTTTATCAGTCATAATTATGGGTAGGGAAGAAATAACTAAATGAGAGAAGAGAGAGGAAATCACTTATTTCTCTAATGTAAGATCTGGGTGAAATGAAAAGGCAAGGAAAACACTAACACTTTTTACACCCTTTCTCACACTCTCCAATGAATTAATCTCTTTCTGTCTCTGTCTCTCTATGTGTATGTATGTTTGTGTTTTTGTCTTTCTTTCTTTCCTTCCCACATACACTCTTTTCTCTCTTCTTTTTCTGTAATATTATAAAGTCTTCTGCATACAATCATCATACATATCTAGGTTTCATAACATTCCTAAGCTAAAGTCCTCCTACATCACCAACTGCCTACTTGGACAATTCTATATAAATATCTACATTCAATGTTCCATAACTCAATTCAAATTCAACATGTACAAAGCTGAACTTTCTCTGATAAACCAGACAAACTTTTCTCCAAATTTTATTAATCTATTGATGGCACTCATATTTCTCCATGGTCATAAATTCTGTATAATTTTATTTTTCAGTCTCCCTTATGTCCCACATCCAATCAGTTGCCATGTCTTTCCAACCAACTTCCACAGAAACTCTTGTGCTCATTCTTTTCTTTCTACAAAGGTAGTCACAAGTTTATTTCAGGTCCTCATAACCTTCTATCTAGATTATTGTGATGGCTCTTAACAAGTTTATCTGCTTCCATTTCATATTCTATATAACTGGTAAAATAAACTTCACAAGCTTAAAATAATAGACTTAGAGAAAATAAATGGTGAGAAAACAACGGCAAGATGTTAGAGGAAAGGTAGGGTCTCCCCCAAATTTCTCCAAATACTTAAAAATAATAAGTCTAAACAAGTTTTATAGTGTCAAAACCCCCAGTGAGATTCAGTGGAACAATATTTCAGCTGAAGACAACTAAGGTCAGCAGAAAAGGTCTGTTGCACCAGAGTGAAAGTAGAGCATAGCTGTAGCACAATCAGTATTATCATAGCCTGGACCCTGGCAAACCAGAAGTGGGATTTGGGAGCCATTGAATACACAGTTACAATAGCAAATTCCAGAACCCATATGTAAGGGGCCCAAACAGAAAAGATTACAGATAAGTCTTTCTAAGCACTGTGGCAAGGCTGTTGGTTGGCTCATACTCAAATCCAGGTTGCAGTTCTCACTCATAGTACAGTACACAGTACAGTACATAGAAGGATTTTGGGAAACAGCTGTACAAAACCCCAGAAACTTGAAACAGTGCACCCCTATTAGACATAGATCCAAAAAGAGATTATTAAAAAGAACCTATATGTACAAAAATATTTATAGCGATATTCTCAGGACAAAGAATTGGAAATTGAGAGGATGTCCATTACCTGGGGAATGGTTGGATAAACTGTAGTATGTGATTAAGATAACATTATTGTTCTATGGGAAATGATGAGCAGGATGCTCTCAGAAAAATGTGGAAAATTCTCCAAGAACTCAAAAGATGTGAAATTTATGTGCACAAAGTAACGGCAATGTTGTGAGCTGATCAACTGTTAATAACTTTACGGTTCTTAGCAATACAATGATTCAAGATTACTCTGAAGGATTTATAATTAAAAAATGCTATCAGTATCAGAGAAAGAACTGATTGACTCTGGATACAGATTGACACATACTTTAAAAGACAACTTTATTTTTTCTGAGGGAGAATAAATGATAGAACATACTTTTCCTGGAAGAAATATGTTAGACTATGAATACAGACTACCGATATACTGTGAAAGTCAGGTTATGCATTTTTTTGGCTTGATTTTATTTATTTGTTTGTTTTTTGCCTGTTACAGCAAAGAGATATGTGTGTGGGGGGTGTCTGTGTGTGACTTATATTGGTAATAGACTATTTTGAAACTAAAAAGTACCATTCTATATACTATTTTAGGATTTAGGGGCTTTTCAGAAGCATAGAATGAAAGAGACAAAATGCATGGTTATGCACACAGTAAAAAGAATTAGCACTGATTATAGTTATATCGTGTTATAGAAAATATGATTTTTTTGGTATATAAAATGTTACTAAGTTCATTTATAATCCAAAGTATTATTTTTCAATTGTTTTCAGTCATGGTCAATTCTTCTTGATCCCATTTAGCAATTTTTTAGTAGAGATATGGAGTCTTTTAATACTTTCTTTTCCTGCTAATTTTACAGATTAGGAAACAAAGGCAAACAAAGTTAAGTTACTTGCCAAGGGTCACAGAGCTTGTAAGCAACTGAGGCCAAAGTCTGCTTGAGCCCAGGTCTGTCCATCTATCCCCCAGCTGCTCAAAATTGCTACAGCAACCAAACCATATCAATAGATATGGACACATTGTCTTGTCATAATTACTCAGTTTTTTTTTTTTTCCTGCAAGTGTCAAGTCACACTTTACAACTTTATTGCCATTGCTCTTGGTTATCCTACAGATTGATTTTCTTCCTTACCATGACCGCAATTCCGTTCTAATTTTGAGAATATCATACTTATTCTGTGGTTGAAGTGGGGGAAGGGAAGGTGGTAGAAGCACACACACAAAACAACTAACAGTTAAATAAATGGCTGTCTTTTGATGGGAAAAAATGAAATCCACATGGTTAATGCTTAAAATTTTTCCTTCAAAAGACTGTATCATTCAGCAAATAAATAACAGATGCATCTCTTTTAGAAATCTTTATTTGGTATCACAAGTCCTTAAAGTGCTTGGAATTTCCAATAAAATTTCATACCCTTTAACCTTAGCAAAGGTTATTTTTTTCAGTTATCTCAGGTAATAGCTATAATTAGAATCAATGGCATAAAAAATGAAAAGTTTTCTTGCAACTTATTTGGGACTCTGAACAGTGTTCTATTTGTGATATGGTTCCAAAATCATTCAATTACATAATTAGCATTCTGAAGTTCAGTAGTATTATACTGTACTAGAAAGAATCCTGTGATTCTCATTAAGACCTAGGTTCAAATACTGCCTCAAACCAATACTAGTAATGTGACACACTAGATAAATCCCTTAATCTTTATATGCCTCAGGAGACTCTGTGCTCAAGATGCTTCTCTGAAAAGAATATTAGCTCTGAAGTGATGGAACCTGGTCTTGACGTTTGTTCATGGACTATGTGATTTGGGACAATTCAATTGAGCACTTTGAGCCTCATTTCCACACTTATAAAAGGAGAATTGGACTAGATCACTTCTCAGGTCTAAACTATGGTTCTAAAACTATAATTCTATAACATGTCACAAATCATGATCATTATTGGTAGAGGTAAGTTCCATACAGAGGAGTAGACTTTCCACAATTTACTGAGATACTATTTTAATAAATTCTAATACATATTTCTAATAAATAGAAAAAATATTTCTAGAAATAAATACATCCCAGACTACAGCTTGTTGTTCCATAAAGATTATTCTGCAGTAGAAATCAGGGCAGGGAGGTGGTAGAAGCATATACACAAAACACCTAACAGTTAAAAAAAGGCCTGTCTTTTGATGAGAAAAATATTCTTTCAACATAGACTCAAACACACAATTATGGAACTCTGACTTTTGGACCACAGGCACTTCAACAAACATCCCCTGTACAGTATTTTTGATAAGTGATTTCCTTGTGCCAGCTTGAAGCCTGAAAAATGAAGAATAGGGAAAATATTGTCCCTATCCTCCAACATCAGCAGTAGCAGGGATAGACCTTGCTTGGTCTTCCAGTAAAGTTAGTGACATTAGTGTTTAAACTTGTGTATTTTGAACAACCTTGCAGAAGCCTTAGCCCCCCACATCAAGGTAATATCAGGGAATCTCAGAAACACCAGTGGGAAATAAGGTCAATAATACTGAGCCACATGCAACTTGTTAACTCAACTTTTGGATAACAGAAGATAACTTTCCCAATCTGGTAACAAAGGACAGTTACCTCCTGGGAGGATCATAGGAAAATGGGAGCTCTAGAGGCAGCTTTCCCTGGTGCCAGTTTGTATGTATGCATAACGAATTATGAATTACAATCAGAAACACTAGGAACACATGGACAACAGGAACACTAGAACACGAAAAACACATGGAGCATGTTAGGGACTGCTTGTATAAAGGTTATGGTGATACAACCATAGAATACAAAAAATTCATTGATGCCATGGTATGATGAAGTCCCAGGACCTTAGAAGAATTCTCCTATTGAAAAATGACATTTAAATCCTGATTATTGCTGTTTCTCTGTGCTTCATGATAAAATACTAGCATTTGCAATAGTCTTTTATTCTCAAAATGCTGGAAATGACTCCTTTATTTTTCTTTGCTCAACACTTTCATTGTCAACTGAAACAAAGGCAGCCAGTAGAACCTATTGTCTTTTGTTTCTTTCCTTTCATTATGATCAAACTCCCCCCCACCTCTAGGGAAGACTTGATAAAGTGACCTCCTTACTTACAGCTCTATAACAATGAAAAGTGTTGCAACATCCTTTAGCACAGTAGTAGCTGTCTAAAAGAAATCAGTCATGTCCCTTGCTGATACCTGAAAAATGAAGTAATTTTCACACTGCAGAGTAGTAAAAAATTTCCAATATAATATATAGATATATATGCATATGCATGTCTATACAAACACATATTCACATATGTAAAATTCTATGTGTAAACAACTAAATATATATAACACAAATATATGTGTATTTATATATACCTATATTAATAATTTAGGAATTCTGAAAATACATGTGTGTTCATGTGCATACATTCATTTTCATATGCATTCACATATTTCCATATATGCATAACATGCACACATATTCACACATATATGTTCATTAGATTAAACAAATTCTGGCATATAATATGTATTATTTAATTGTTAGATATTATTATTATTCTATATAAAATATCAAATTGATATATGCAAATTGAACTTGAAATTAGTAGAAACTTAATATATGAGTTGTTTTCTCTTTTTTTTACCATGAGTAAGCCAACATACTTCTGTAAACCTCAATGTAAGAGCAAAATGGGGATAAAAATTACTTATCTCAAAGGATTTTAGATTAAGGTTTATAATTCTCAAAAGATTCCTAAAATTCTCAAAGAGATCTTTAGGTAATATTCAAAAGTCTTAAAACACTTTTTCATTTTCACAATTTTCAAAGTATAAATGCTAGGAGCTTTAAAAGTGTGTTTATAGAAATTTGTTTTAGAATTACCTAATTTTATAAATTGTGATAATTATTTTGATATCATTTTATCAGTTTCAGTTTCTCTTAAGACTCAAATAGCAAAAGCAAACATTTTACTCACTGACCACCAACTGATGAAAGTTTTACAACATTCAAAAAGTGACTAGAATAATAATATATAACAGAACATAGGAGTTATATTGAAATTTCATAAACAGTATCACTATTTAAAAGTTTTTAAATAATTAACCTTTCATTTGTGTATGTGTGTATTTGTATGCATAAGTTTGTAGCCTATATACTTTTGAGGCTATTAAAACTTTGGGGACAAATAATATAAAAATATGTTATTGCTCAGTACAATGGTTGATGTTAGGCATATTTTTACCTCATATATATATATATATGTGTGTGTGTGTGTGTATATATACAAAGTTAGTCTTTGATAAATGTGCAAATGACTTCAGCCCAATATCTATACCTTGTGTTAATAAAATTAAAATTAATTAGCTTCACAATGATTTGGTATAAGAAATCCTTTTAAAAAGTCACCTTAAATTTACTGTTCCTCTTCTACAAAATTAGGGACTTTTACATCTTCTCTAAAGTACCTTCCAGTTTAAGGTCTGTGGTCCAATAAATGCTTCCTCTCATCTGGACAGGATTCATGAAGCCCTAAAACTTCCAACCATAACTAATGAACTATATGTTACATATTTAAAAGATAATTATCGTAAACATGCCTGTATCAATATACAGTCACAAAGCAGTCCCCTTGAAATCTTAAAAGGTATAAGATGAGAATGGTCTGTCTCTACTTTTGAGAAAACTAAAGTACAATGAATTTAATGAATTTTCTCAAACACATAAGAAAAAATGTGTTGACCTCTAATCACATTTAGCTTGGTTTCTCCAAAAACTCAAGCAAAATTATTTCATTTTCATTAACATCTTCTATCAAGTTAAAATATCTGGATGCTCCTCCAATCTCTGTTTTCTTATCTTGATTTCTGCAGGATTCCTGTGGGGGAGCTGGACTGGTTTATTTAAATTACCTTTCAGGCTGCTTAAACAAAGATCATTTGTTAAGGATTCTTAACCTGAGATCCGAGCATGAAATATTGTACCTAACATATAATACACATTTACATGCATACATGCATGTATATATGACTTCAATTTTACATATAAATGCATAAATGCCATATTCCATGTGCATATATTTCTATAAAACTGCATGCAATATAATGTTTACCTTTCAATTCTCTGTAACTTTTAGTTATAGAATTATTTAAAACATTGATAAATCAACTTCAAGAAGTCCTAACTACCTAATGGGTATCAACTATATAACATACAACATATACATATATGCACATGTACATACAACATGTGTTGTGCACACCTATCTGTACACATATGGTATAAAACATGCATGCATGCATACACACATATATGTATATTCTTATAAGGAGATATCTATATGATTATAAAGACTAGTCTAGTTAAATTTAGACTCTAAAAAAATTGCCTACTGGTTGCTTTTCTTTTCTGATTTTCTCCTTCTCCTTCTCCAGCTCCTCCTCCTCCTCCTCCTCCTTTTTCTCCTCCATCTTCTTTGCAATGTTCAAGCTACCTTTCTGGAGGTCCTTTGGAATGGCCTTGGTCTCAGCAAGATAGTCACCACCTCATGAATAGAGGCTAGAGTTTTTATTCTGGCCCAGTCTTTATCTTAGTGGAGGAGTTCAGGAGGCAGGAGAGCCACCAGGAGGATGGGAAGAAATGGAATGTCTCATTTCTAGTCCTCAGCCCTTAAATACCCTATTACAATTACATCATTACAGCATACTGATTATGTGTAAACTAGAGAACCATTACATCACCATGCTAAGTACTAAGTACTAATCTCATCAATTCACTGAGTTAACACCTTGTTGTAAGTATCCTTGTTTCAAGTATACTTCTCCAAAGTTCAGGCCCTTTACACTACTTCTTCTTCTTCTTCTTGTTCTTCTTGTTGTTGTTTTTCTTCTTCTCTGTTTCTTTCTCTCTTTCTCTCTAAAGTTTCAGAATTATGAAGAATTTGGAGAAAATTGATGCTAATGGACAAAATTTAATTTCCTTGAAGTATTATTTTTATTTTTTCATTGTATTCCTGGCATTTAACATTGTGCCTGGTGCATTTAAAAAGATTGATAATTGATTCATAATTCTGTGAATTTAAATAATGTGTGCTTTTCTTAAATCAGATTTACTTTGTTGCTTCAGTTGTGATATGATTGAAGCCTTTTCCTTTCCATAATATACAAGCTCTAGTTGGTGGTATCATACTATAAAGGTTTCAGGCATTTATGTGCCTATTTGTCAAGAATTAGCCCAATTATTTAGAAAGGACCTTGTAACTATCAAATAACTGGTACCAATAATTATTACCAGTAAAAATTCATCAAATAAAACAAAATGAAAAGATCCTCAATCCTCCAGAGCACCTTTCTATATCTGCAGTGAAAGTTCAAGAATCATAAGAAGGAAAATCACACAATCTTTACACCTTTTGTAAATATTAACTCATCACTTGTCATTAAAGACAAACTATTAAAGGAACAGGATCACCTAAATTTTGTCTTTGAATATAATACATTTATATTACTTAAATTAGAACATCCTGTTAAATCATTCAGAAAATTTCTTTATTCTTCCTCTGCAGCTAATTTTGCATGTGTATAAACAAAAATGGATTCAGTCTGGAATGAGGATGGGGTAATTAATATGTTGAATTGGCTAGGATAATAATACAAAAATGTATCAATTAAAATGTTTTAACGTATATAATACATATGTAAATTTTAATCATCTATTATGTAATATATATTAAATGATTTCAATTAGTTTGTAATTTAGATGTATATGATACATATGTACAGACAAATAGGCAAATAGGCAGACAGACAGACAGATTGGCAGATGGATATATAGACAGAGGAATGGGTAAAGAATGGATGGGTAGGTTGGTAGATTGGAGGCATTTGTGATATCTATAAAACATTGACTCTTTTCATTCTTATTTCTAAGTGTAATTTTTACCCACAGACATAAAACAGATGATTATTGGGAGCATGCTTATCACAATGAATGAAAAATTTTAAATGCCATTATTTTTATTGTTTCTTAACTATAAAGGAAATTGATCTCAATACAGAAAATATAACATTGCGGTCTCTTCTCCAACAAGATGTATCACATGCGTATGACAAATCATTTAAGAATTCTTAAAAGAAGATACAAATATATTAAGAATTAAGTATATTAAAGTGAAACATAATATAAAGTACATATGTGTCCTTCAAAGATATTTGTCATTTTAAAATCAAAGTGAAAATTAACTCTATAAAAATGCTGAGATTGTCCAGATAAACTATAATACCATTATATTGAAGATATCAGTCCCAGAAATATTGCAGAGTTTTCTACTTGAAAAACCTAATCATTCAAGTGAATTCGGTGTAACTAGACACACAGGAGAAACAAAGTAGAGAAATACTATTTAAGCACCAAGAGTTATGTTGAAGAATCAATAGAGATGATCTATGTGCTATATACTAATACTGTTTGATGGCAGAGAGGTATTATCATATAGTGAATTAAAAAAAAATAACTAGTCTATCTCTGCCACACACTGGCAGAATTCCATGGGAACTCATACAAACTCTCATTACCCCAAACAAATTACTAAGATTGGAATTTGCAAAGAATGAGCCAATTGATATTAAAAGACAAAAATTCTTCACCAGGATTTCCCTACACTAATAGAATTCCAAGTCTAGTTCAAAAGAAATTATTCTTGACACATTACATGATTGTAAACCAAGATATATCAGTTTCCAAAAAATTGAAGTTATAAGTCTTCCAAAAGGTAATAGAGAGATGATTTCTAAAAATGAAGATGATGCACTATATTACTAATAAAAAATACAGGAGAAATCATGTAAAAGATACCAAAGAAATGTATATAAGGGCAATATTTGATAGAAGTCAGGTACCAAGAAAAAGAAACAGATTTTATGCTCTTTGTCTTTGTCTTATCTATTAGTAAAGTGAAAAGCTCCAAAACATTTTTGAGGTATATTTTTGGAGGTATATACTTTATCTATCCATGCAAAATGTACAGTAAAAAGGTACTTGTGGAGAACTTACATGTAAATATGGATGACATATTTATCACCAGTGGAGGGAGAAGTTATATCATAAATCCAGAAATGTATTGAATTAAAAATGTGTATGTTTCCTATTACAATTGGTTTTCTCAATAGTCTTTTTAAGAGACAATATCGTCAATTGATTATACTACAATAGGAAACCATTTTAGGTGGCACTGACTTATTCTAAATCAGTTTCAGTTGAATTCATGATCCAAGTCTGTGCAGATGTCTCAAATTCAGGTTGGCAATAATCATGCATTATTCTGTAACTATGGAAATTATAGTTTTAGTTTCTAGAATGTACATTCTTGGGAGATTAAGATAGTTCTTACAAGCAGCTGCTTTGGATTATTAATATAATTCTTTAAGGTTTAGAAACCCATCTTGTGAAACTAACAATGAAAAGCCACATGATTCACATAATCTTGATCTTATAACTAGTTACTGTAACTAATATATTCTTTTGCTTTTGGGGGCATTTAAGAGATGCCACAAATCAATGATACCAGGACACTCTTGTTAATTTTCCATGATAGAGCAGGGCATCTGCCAACACTTTATTCTAAAGAACAATTTGAAACTGTGCTCAAAGAACAATCAAACGTATATATCCTTTAATCCATCAGTCTCATTACTGGGTATATATCCCACAAGAGTTCATAAAAAAGGGACAAGGACTCACATGTGCAAAAATGTTTATAGCAGCTATTTTTTTGTACTGGCAAGAAACTGGAAACTGAGTGGATACCCATCAGTTGAAGAATGACTGAATAAATTGTGATATATGAATAATATGGAATATTATTGTTCTATAAGAAACCATCAGCAGGATGATTTCATAAGGGCCTGGAGAGACTTACATGATTGATGCTGAGTGAAGTAAGTAGCACCAAAAAAGCATTGTACAGAGCAACAAGAAGATTATGTGATGATCCACTCTAATGGACTTAGCTTTTTTTTTTTTTTTTTTTTTTTTTTTTTTTTTTTAGCAATGATAGGGATATTGGCCAATTCCAATAGACTTGGATGGAGAGAGCCATCTGTATCCAGAGAAAGGGTTGTAGGAACTGAATGTGGGTCACAACATTATATTTTCACTTATTTTGGTTGCTTTTTTCCCTCATTTTTTCTTTTCCTTTTTGATTTGCTTTTTCTTGTGCAACATGATAAATGTAAAAATGTCTATGGAAGAACTTCACAAGTCTAACATATGTTGGATTGCTTGATGACTAGAGGAGGGGTTGGAGAGAACGGAGGGAAAAAATTGGAACAGGTTTTTGCAGGGTGAATGTTAAAGGCTATTTCTGCATATATTTTGAAAATAAAATATATTATTTTTTTAAAAGAAAGAAATTGATGCTCCAGTAATTGTCCATTGTGACACATCTACTAAGAAAGAGACAGGATTCAATCCATGTTCCTCTTAACTAAACTGAGCATTCTTTTTTCCCCCACTAAACTATTATATAAAAATAATTTTTAAAACTTGCATGCAAGATTTACATGTGTCTGGTTTCTCACAGTACTTTTCTCTAAATTTCATTTCTTCATCAAATTTTATAGAAAATAAAATTAATTCATGTGGACAACGTTCAGTATGACCTCGCCTTCACCATTACCATTTCCACCAAAAACATCATCATCTTGATCATCATAATTGTTATTATTTCTGCTTTTTCCATAGCAATTAAAATGGGACATTTTTTTGAGAAATATTGCTAATATCTACAAATACTCAAAAGATTCTATAATCTCATCAATTAGAGATTCTTTTCCATTTTTTAAATTGCAACAATGCATGTCTGCTTCTGCTATGAGACTTATGTACATTTTTTTTCTTAAAATTTCCTTTAAGAAGGTCCACTGAACATCTCAAAGTCGTCTACTCTTTCTGCTCATATGGAACACTATGGTTAAACATAATATAACAGTTCTTACAGTTCTTTTTTTTTATTCTATGACTATCCCATCATTCTCCCTATCATATTGTGATAAAGCCACATGGGGATGGGCACCCTTTTTTTCTGCCAAGGAACATTTGGATATTTTTTAACATCACTCATCAGCTATATAAAATTTTCAACTTGGGAGGCTGTGGTACCTAGCTTTCAGCACATCATCAACTGCAGTTGCCTTAGCAAAAGATTTCCCCAGTCTTACATAGCCCATGGGCTAGACGTTCCCTGCCCCTGCTCTAGGAGAATTCCTTTAGGAGAATCCCCTCTCCTACATATGATGTACTTTAGAAATTTTATTTTCCTGAAATGTGACAAAACTGTTCATAAGACTCTTTTGACTTGGGGTCAAGACTTGTCTCCTTTGCTTTAAAACTTTTTTGCATCCTCTGAACACATTTTCTTCTCTCTTTCTTCTATCACCTAGGAACATAAAAAGTCCCATAGGAATGGAGTTTTTTTCCCAGAATTGGAGGATCTCTTCTAACTTCATAAATAATTATGTCCTTTTCAAGTGTCTATATACATTTTCATATGCAGATTGCAGAGGGAAGTCCCAACTACCAAAGCTTGATGAAATACTTTTGTTGAATATCATTTTTATAATACATATGAGCAAAATATATTGCACTTAAATGATAATTTAGGTCTGTTACTACCAAGTGCACATATTCTTTCCTTTTGCTATTCTTGATGCCTGTACAGGCTGATTATACCCATTATTTCCCTCCATATGTCCTTGTGTATGATAACTCTCTTTAGTTCTTTGGAAGCAGTAATATTCCATTTCTCACTGCCATATAGGAATACAGATAAAATGTTATTAATGAAAAATAAGCTGACAGGAAAATAGGCTGCCAGGTAGACTAAGGATAGAATCAAAAGAATGGAAGTAAGCAAGCATATTTTCCAAGCTCTCCCAAGAGAATCCCTCTAAAAAAATTAAAGGAAATTTTAAAAAATCATTTTTCTATCCCAAGGCAGATTAATCAATTAATTAATCAATTAATCAGAGAGGTCTACAAACACTGATATAGAGACTGGTTAGGAACAGTTAACAGCAGAAGCAGATCCAATTGTGACCTGTGATGGAGTTGGGACAAAAAGCATTCGAGAATACACAAACAGTAAGCCCAGGTCAAAATAAAGGTTAAGAATATCATACCAGCATTGGAGTGGAGGATCAATGGCATTTGGAAACTCTATTACCTGTGCCCAAGTTTTAGATCAGTTCAGGGAAATAAGGGTGGTCAGTTGTAATCATGTTATCTCATTATTGCCATTCTCTTGGATGAAATTTTTGCTTGTATCAATGATTTGTTGTTTTACCCACTCATTGTTTAGGATTAGATTATTTAGTTTCCAATTTAAAACTATGCTCAAAAAGCTGTAATAGTATATGTTCCCTTTTACCAAGCAATACCATTATTGAGTTTGTATCCCAAAAAGTCAAAGAAAAAATAAAATGACTGATTTGTATAAAGTTTTTTATAGCAGTGCTTTTCATGGTGCAAAATAATGGAAATCAAGGGGATAGCTGTCAATTAGAAAATGATTGAAAACTCAATTTTGTTAACATTTCAATGTCTCTTTAACTCTTTTGCGGAGTGCTTTAATTATCTTTAAAATTTGAAAATAAAATCATGTTATATACATTAGGAGGAGGAAAAGTTACTTATGTAATTAAAATGAAAATGATATAAAACATCATTTATATAGTATGGAGTTTTTATACATTTGTATTAGAATCTCTGTTCCAGGAGAAACAGTGCCATCCATCAGAAAAAATCCGGTACTTGAAGAGTGCATGACCCTGGATTAAATGTTGCCTCATGTCTTTTATCTGTGTATCACCAAAGGGTATTTGTTTTGTCCTTTTGTTTCTCAGGCAACTACTTAGGAATTATCTGTTAAACCAACAGAGAGTGACATTTCTATATCCTCATATAGCCTTTAGAAATTCCTAGTGTTAGACATGGTGTCTCTTGACCACAGTAAAAGCAAATTACGTCTTTTATGTCCTTCACAAACTCCTCTTTATAGGGAAAAAGATTAAAAAATCAAGTACACATGCTTAATTAAGTGACAGCTATGTACCAAACAGCATGCTAAGTTGTGGGAATACAAAGGAAAAAGAAAAAAAAAAGATATCTGCTCTTGAAGAGCTTACAGTATAATAATGATGACACATAAATAGCTGTGCACAGGCAACATAAGTGAGCAAGTTACTTTACCCCTCTGAGCCTTACTTATAAATTTGGAGTAGCCATAACTACGGTGCCTAATTTATGAGCTTGCAATAAGTCTTAAATTAGATAATTAATGTAAAGTATTTTGCAAATATTAATATGATGGTATAAAAGAAAGCTGCTATTTCTGTTGTTACTGTTGTTGCTATTGTCATTGTAGCCAAATGTCTTACTGTCATAAGAATTTTTACTTCTTCAGTGCACTTGTCTATTTCAATTTTCATTATGCCTATCTGGCTATGTCCTATCTCCCCTGAAAATTTTAAGCTCTGTGAGGTCAAAGTCTATATCTTATCTGTTACCATATGCCACTGAGGGACTGCTCAATAGTTGTTTGTTGGACTGGACTTAATAATAAAACCAAACAGAGTAAGAAAGTGCTTTGTAAGCTGTGGTCCTTTATGCCATCTTTTTCTATTCTGGTAAGTGTTTGCTCTCTGACTTAATTTAGGCCTTCTTTTTATGTTCTTTTCTTTTAAATAATCCCCAAAATATGTCAGAATTTTCAAAATAGCAATGTTTAAAAATATTTAAAAATAAACTCTGACAATAAATCAAAATTAGGAATCTAGTATTGGTTTTAATTAGATGTGAGACTGTTATTCCCACTCCTCACATATCACTTGCTATTGAGGAGTCACAAAAATTGAGGAAACCCAAACAAAATTAATGGGCAAAAAGAGATGTATTCATTAAAGAGGTGTTAGATGATGAAGATGAAGCACATTTATCACTGTTAAGTGAAGATCTATCATGGGGCTATTGACATCATTCTTGATGTGTCACTATTTTAATATATGAGTAAATGCATATTTCTTTGTTTCTTCTTTTTAAAGAGTTGTAGTTATAACATAACAATGGCTGATCTGATATGCTTCCTCAGTAATTTAGTTGCAGCTCCATTTCTATGACTCATAGCCAAGTAATTAATTTTTTTTTTTTTTTTTTTTTTTTTACCTAGGAGACAGCACTAGTGATGTTAATAAAACACAGGAACAATAATACATTTATATAAGAAAAAGGACAGGAAAGACCTGTTTTAGGGTATTATTAAAAGAGGATGTTTTGGCAGGCTTGTAGAGAGATAGAAGCTTGATATGAGTGTGTGAAAGATCTCATTACTGGTTAATAGTAGTGTACAGCAGACACACATGGGGAGTAGAATTTGACTCAAATGAAATATACTGGTTTTTAAAAATACTGCAAAAATGAGGTTGAAAGAAGCTCATTTGTTTGTATGGTATGCTCCACATATTGCATTCATTCTAATTGCCTTTTAAACAAATCAAAATCCATTCTATAGATAGGCTGCATCTATTTTTTTTTCTTCCCAAGACACACATTATTCTGATTAAATATTTGAAATTAAGATCAAGTGATTTCAGTGTATGTTCATTTTGATTATGCTGACAGGTTTTGTAGGGGGAACAAAGTTCAGCAACCTCTTGTAAGTATTTCAAGAATCAAAAGTGGTACACATGGGTGTTTGAGGTGGTTTAATATGCATATTCTGGAAAGATGCCACAACTTTAGATTTAGAAACTGTTTTAGGAAACCTACAGGTATCAAAGCTGTGTCTCATAATTTCTAAAATTCCCATTTTCCTTCATTCAAAACATTAGCAGTTTTGAGGTGAGGTGAATGGGAGTGCTGGACTTGAAGACTGAAAACTTGACTGTCAATCTCATCTCATCTCATTTAATTTATTTCAAAGTCAGTTTTCTAATGTTTAAAGGGAGATAATTCCAACTACTTCACATGGTTATTCGGAGAATCATATATGTAGAGAATTTTGCAAACTTTAAAGTATGCTATAAATGCTAGCTATTATTATAATTAACAAATAGAAACATGGCATAGGGTGCAATAAAGTTAATTCTCTATTACTTATTGAAAATAACTATGACAAGTCATGGAAAAGTAGCATGAGATAATGCCTCAAAGATAGTAAAATAGGACTTAAAGTATCACCTCTGAAATATTACTGTTTTTTTTAACCGTAAAGTAAGTCACAATCTCTCAGTGCTCTAAGACATTCTCTAAAAGTTCATAACATTGTCATAAAACTTCAAAAACAGGTTCTGATTTGTATCGGTACATGTTGCTTCCTCGTTTGAAATAAATCAAATAAATTATAGATCTAATCCTAGTCACTATCTTGATCAATATGATCTTTCCCATATGACCCTCAAAGGAAAATGTCCCATTAAGCATGCAAAACTATGTCACATCTTTTAAAAAATGGTTTACACCAAAAGCCTTTGTATGAAGAATTCAGGTTATTTTATTTATCTAAAAAAAATTTTCATTGGAGATTTTGCCTGCCTTTGTGGGGTAAAAAACAGCTGGATGACAAGTGAACAAATCAGTCAGTCATCTATATGTTTAGTCTACATAGCACTAAATATTCACAGATTGAGAAGATCCTGCCGAGCTTATGAAAACTCTTGTTTTCCCTTCCAATGTGCACATTTGGAATGGAAAAAGATTTCTTGCCTCTTGGGATTTCTTGGTTCCATCCTATACTCTAACACAGACACTATTTTTTAGTGTCATAAAAACTATTTAGTGATAAGCTTCATTCAGATCTGTAATATGTTTTTGTGATACTTTATTTCCTTTGAGTGGTTGATTTCTGAAAATCAACAATTCATTTTAATGCAATGAAATTCAACAAATATTTATTAAACATTTACTATGTACACAGGGCATTGGATATAACGAGACAGAAAAAAATAGCTTCTTTCAAGAGCTTCCATGTCAAATGAGAGAAAATGATGGAATAAGAGATTTTTATTTTGTTTCATTTTTATCAGAAATGGTGTGACGCCATCCTTATCATATGACTTCTTTATGCCTCAGTGTACTGAGTTATAGAAGTTAAAGATTGAATTAGATGGTCTCTACATCTCTCTTTACTCTTAATTTTTTGTTTTATGTACATATATATTTTTACAGTGATATGTGTTTTCATGCATTAGTCACATCATATATAATTTTCATAATTGGAAGTACTATGATATATTAAAGTGATGAAATAGATCAAAATATTGTTATGTAGGAGATTCATTTATGTAAAACTAAGGCTTGGAAGGTAGAGTTTTTTTTTCCTTTTTTAAAAAATGAAACCACTTTACATTTTAATAAATCCTTTACAACTATCAAAGAATATAATATATTTCTAGGAGTTATGTCATATGCTAGTTTACATACATACCAACCATTAAAAAGTACTGGTGAATATAATAAATGGGGTGCTTTTTGAAATATCTGCTTAATAACATTGCTAATTGTTTATGTAATAAAATTCAATTTGTTTTCAAGTATCTACTGATTTTGCAATTTTTTTGCACTAAAAGTATAAAATTAGAAATATCTTTGAACATTTTCCACAACAGATTTTTTTTCTACTATACATACCTTGATGAAATATCTATAATCCCTATCAGAAATCAGTCAAAATGATTTCTTGGTTATAATAAGAAATGTTAGGGAAATAACATGATAGAAAATATGGGGGGATCCCATTATAAGGGATGTGGTTTCCAAGGGATGATGAAATCTTTATTTAGTGTGAATGGTCTAACACCAATTTTGACTGCATCCAGCCTATTAATCTGCACAAGGTATATGCTTCATTGATAGAAAAACAGCCACATAATCTGCAGGTAGATAGAAACCTCATTTTTCTGAGATACCCACAATTTTTTCCCAACTGGCTTGTACTTTTCCTAGTTAATAGCCCATACACAAAGTTCACCAATTCTCCAAGCTGCAATTCATAGTCATTCTCTGTCAATTAGACCCAGATGGCAAAATTAAAGGCCCTTCACATCATTGCACAACAGTAATTTTAGTTCATCAAAGATCCGTACCCCATGCAGTTTTTTCACAATTAATATTTAAGTTCCTGTTGGGCAAATGCTTCATGAACAATGACATGTACTCTGGGGCTAGAGGATCCATCTTCTTGTCAGAGCTGATGGAGAAAAGAAAAGTAGTGTGAGGACATGATAATTACATAGTGCCTGAAAAGGTGGAAGGTGAGACAGTACAGATGGGAGGGAAGATGAAAGAAGCTTTCACTCTTAAAGAATTTCAGGAACAACAGTGAACTGTAACTGAGCCTCAACTGCAGTGGGAGGAGTCCAGAGCTCAGGAAAAGCTGAAGAAAAGAGAGAGTAACTGAATTTTAGGCATTAAACATATTCCAGAAAATGTAATGCTTAAAGGATTGAATTCCACCTAACAAAAACCCAGAAATTCATGGTAAATCTATGTGTACGTGCATGTGTGCGTGTGTGTGTGTGTGTTTTAATCCCTCTTCCAAAAAACAATGTCTTCTGATTGAATGATTTCTTGACAATCATTCTGAATTAATCATTCTGTGTGGAGTTGAATAGAAGAAAATTCTTCATTTTCTGGGTCAGCTAGTCTTTCATAAAGAAAAACTATATGGTTTGGTCTCTTGGCCTTCATAACATGACAAATCAGACTTGGTATTCCATGTTGTCCAGAGTGTCATTTGTACACTTTTCTTTAGTCAGCTTCCTTTGTTGTCATATTTCCTTTATTGAAGGAAAGAACTTTTATGTTGTGGTTAGAAATGATCATAAAATCAATAACTATTACTCCCGTAAAAGGATGTCAGATTTTGAATTTCCTTTGCCTAAATTTTGCCTTTAATGCCTAATTCTAAGTGATCTCCAGGGTATCTATATATTACTCAGTTTTCTTTTAAATTAGGAGGAAGCAAGTCTATCACATAAGAAAAAATCTGGAATTGAATCTTTTGGACCACATTTTTGCAGAATATTATTTTTTCTTCTTTCCATGGAAGCAGATAAAATAATTTTAAATTGAAAACATAATAAAAATAAAGTGAATATAGTTTAAAGTTATTTGCATTTTTTTGTCTTTCCTTTCCAGAACAATTAGTATAAGCAAGGAAAATCTTCCAATAACAATAGAAAATGCTGCTGTATCATGTATGAGATAGTTATTTGAGTAACTAGACTAAACATACAACTTTGGGAGAGGGGGAGGATGAGTTTTCCCCTTGTATTCTGAAAAGAAAACATTTTACCAATGTAATAAGGTCTGAGAGGAAAAGAGCCTCAAGAAATTCCTATGGCACAAAATTTCTATGGTTGAACTCCATGATTTGGATGGGAACATTTCTTTCACATTAAATTTCTTTTACATTAGCCTGCAACTAATTCATTTAGAAAAATTATAGTGAATTTCTTTTTTAATGTAAGATACAGTTCAAAATATCTAGTTTACTAGGTCAGCTTCTTCTCTGGAACTTAAAAGCTAAGTTTCTTTTGAAAACAGAGATGTTATGTGACCTATCCAAAGTCACTCAGTTATCATTTGACTTACATATCACGTATACCAAAGTTTTACATGCTTCAAGAATATCTCTCACTTTGGCATCAATATAAATTATAATGAAAATTTTTCATGAAATTTTCCAGTCAAAGCTCAATTAATCATACATAGCTAATGAATTTTTTAAGATAAGTTTGAAAAGTTGAGATTATCTGGATTTTTTGGTCAGAATTTCCCAAGGAATTAAGATGTAAAATACTGGGACAAGTAATTCAATTTTCTGCTTAATTTAGTACAAAAAAAGAAGCAATACTAATCAAAATGGGAAAAGAACAGTAGAGTGGTAAAATTTGATCAAAAGAATAAAAATATTCCTTGAAAAAATTAATATCAATTAGCTACATATATTGTGCAACAGAAATTTATACTTAGCAGTCTATAGTTTATGATTTACTTCATAATAAACTTTTGGGCTAGATTAGTATTATGCTAATGTATTTAAAGACAAAGCAACAATAAAAACCCTAAATGAAAGATCTCATGATCCAGCAATTTGCTTTTAGTCATACTCTATAAGTAGTAGGGTTTGGGCTAAATTCAGGACATATGACCCAAAGTCCAACAATTTTATTACATGTATTTATATAATTCCTCTCCAATTTCTTTAAAATACCTGTTTTATTACTAAATGAGAAAGAGCCACTTCTTGAATATTTTAATAAAGAATGTACATCAATACAAATGACCAAAAATCATTTAAATGTTCCCCTGCCATAATTAAAATTGTCCCCCCCAAAAAAAGTTGCTCTAAGACTGAAACTACATGCAAGTTTTTTGCTGATATTTTATCTAAGTTTCTGAGACTTCTAGAACATGTCTCTTACTCTATACATAATAGAAACTGGTAAATAAATGTGCTAAAAGTCTCACCTTAAGTTTGAAATCACTTGTATTATTAGTTCTTCAGAAATTCAAGACTATAGCTTTTATCAACCATGTCAAACTAGTGAGAAAATAGTGTGGAACTCTCTCTCTCTCTCTCTCTCTCTCTCTCTCTCTCTCTCTCTCCTTTCCTCTTGTTCTCATTCTCCCTCTTTCTCTCCCTCTCTTTCGGTTGTGTCTGTATTTTCTATAGCTACATTCTGACTTTAAATAGTTTGCCTATATATAACATGTATTTTGCATTAAACAAAAATTTTAAAAAACTAAATATCCAATGAAATCCCTTAAATAACCAAGTTTATTTTATCTATGCCATAATAATTTAATATTTCTGAACCTTGGAGGAAACAGGTATTATATTCAGAAGAACTTTATATGAAAATATACTTAACAAGATCCATCATTCTTTTATGAGACTCTTCCTTCCCTGATTTCTTGATAGAACTTGCTTTGATTATTTTGCATAATGCCAACAGAAGCATGCAACCTAAATAAAGGATGTAAATAAAAGCTATGAAGAATTTTTCTGAAATCAGAATTATTTGAAAAGGATGTGGAGGTTTTATTTGGAGTAACATTCCATGTGAAAATCAAGACACTTATTGGATAGGCAATACAAAGAAAAACCTCAAAGCTATATTTCCTAAAGGGGGTGGTGCATAATCCTGGGAGAAGAGTATTGGCCCTAGAATAAGAGAACTACATTCAACTTCTGCTGCTTCTATTCATTAAGTTGTCCTGAAACAAGTTACTTTAAAAAAATTCTGGGCCCCACTTTCTCATCTCTTAAATGGGGGTGGGAGGTATGTGAGAGTGGCTATGGTCCTTACTAGATCTAAATTTGTAAGCTTTGACTTTGATTTGATTTTTGTTTGGTTGGGAGTGAAGGAGTAGGGAGAAGGATTGGTGAATATATGCAAAGTGTTTTCCTCTTAATGGCTAAAAAACAAATCCAAGTTTTCCCCTTGTAGACTTATGGGAATAAGAAAGATTGCACCATTCCAAAGGCTCAGTTTTTCAGCTCATATGAAGTGTTGACTACATTTAGCTTTCTGATTCAAAGTTTTAGTGTTTTGGTATCTCCACAATAGAGTAATCAACTGAGTAATTAGGTATGTGACATACTCCCAAGAAAGCTCTTTGATATTACTCAAAGCTCTTTGTTTTGCCATGAATAACACTTTGGAAATCTTGACAAGTTTGTATGATTGCATAGTTTTCTATTTCAGTTAGATCAATGGTATATCCATTGTATAGAATTTCAAGACGGACTGGCAAAGGCTCACCAGTTTAATAGACTGATCATGCTATTAAAAGTTCAAAGTTCAAGTGTAATAGATCAATCACCACAAATTATAAAGAACGGGAAAGAAACTCTCCCAGACGTGAAGGGAAGCTGAAGTTTGTTGGGAGGGAAAAACAGTGAAAAATTCTGATCATTTTAATCTCCTTATGCTCAGAGAAGCAGACATTAAGACATGAAGCATCCAGTCATAGAATACAACTGCAAAAGAGGTCTTTATTTTAAAAGAAAAATAGAGAGCCACAAGTAATGCCCTTTGGTTACTCACATTTATTTAGAGAAGGAAAGCAACAACACAACTTAAAATAAAGCAAGAGCCTTGATCTAGACCTGGATCTGAAAGGTCAGCAGTAAAAGCATTCCCTCTGTGGAGGTTATGGAAAGGATCGATGACAGATGAGTTCCTTTATCTCTCCCAAAGACTAGGAGGTAGCATGCAGAAACTTCACATATTGGCTTTCTTTCAAAGAATGTAACCATGAAATGCAACAAAACTGTGTTCCAAGAATGTTAAAATTGCCTGAAACAACCAAATCTTGGATATTCTGACAGAACAATCCTCCCCAAGCTCATTCCCACTGTGCCAAGATATTGAAGATCAGCATGTGTGTAAAGGGTTTTCATACCATATGTGCTTTCGTGCCTAGATACAAAGAAAATAATGACTTCAAATTAAATAAAACTCAAGAAAGGGGAAACAGTTATAAAAACTACCGATATTATAATAATTATGTGTGCTATACATAAGATTTAATATTTTTTCTTTATCTACAATTCACTTTTATGAGAATCCATATTATAATTAATTTGTATTGACAATAGATTTTTCTCAGCTAGATTTAATCAACTATGAGTGAAAATATCCTCTCAAAGATCTCTGGTCCAAAGTTCAGCTCTAAGGATCATCATCCTCAATTCTATGTGCAATATCCCCTATGAGATATACTCTTCAAATTTAATCTTTCCCTAAATTTACCCTAATTCCTCTTGCTTCTGGTATTTGCAAAAGGAGTTACTTCCTTTTAATATTCTATCTCCCCAAAAAATGTTATTTCTTAATCATCAAAAGAATATCTTAAAGACCTCCCTGAATTTGCTTCATGTTCATCACTTATAAAAAAACCTGTAAAATTATTACAGACTTTGATCTTTCATATCTTGTAATCTAAAACAATTCTAATTCAATATGAAATTTGCTTTTAGGGAAAAATTAGTATTAATGAATTAAAAAAATACCTACAGTGATAAACAGTTTATCTTTCAATTTATGAACCAGAATATGTGTTTCTGCATATAGAAAATTACCATGGTGATTTTTATTTTAAAAATCTATACCTAAGAAATTATAATATCTAGCACTTAAATTAAACCTACTATGTCACTTTATGTATTTTACAATTTTTTTTCATTTTTATCCTCATAAAAGTCCTGCAAAATAAGTGTTATTATTTTCCTCATTTTAGCGTTGAGGAAACTGAAGGAAATAAAGGTTATTTACACCATGTTATTACAGGTCTTCCTGACTCTAAGCCAAGAACTCTTTTCACTGTACATCACCTGATGCCTTAAGTCAGTAAAGTGCCTTTTGAGTCATCTAAGGATAAGAGATGGGGAATCCCCTGCAATTGTAGGGACCATAGATATGAATAGGTGTGCGTTTTTAGCAATCCCTTAATGCCTTGTAAGGCTAATTGCTAGAACCTCTAGTACCAGAGGTTCACAACCATGCTGATGACTCTTCCTTCCTACTTACAGAATCCTTTTCTTGCTAAGTTTCTCTCTCAGTTCTTTTGCAATCCAATGGAGATAAATATGCTCATTTACAGAATACTAAATACTTTCTCACTAAATGGCTCTCCTCCATCTCAATCTGAACTAGGTAAGATCCTTTTTCCCTTCTGACTAGTTTCCTCTTTCTCCATCTTATACTAGAGATATGTTCAAACAAAAATCATAGTTAATGGTCACATACTTTTGTAGCATTATCAAATAAGCAGGGATTGAGGCATCAAAAGTTATGATATGACCTGTTCATGGAGAGTTAGGACGGTTCTCTTCTCTTTTTCTACCCTGATCCTAACCAGTTGGAGGGGAAAAGTACTTTCTCAGAAAAGTAAGAGAGTAGGAGAAAAATTATGTATAGACTAGACTTGGCTCTTATCAATTAATTCTTTGTTCTGTTGGCCATTGCCAGTTTTTTTTGGAGTTACATATTTGTGTATATGTGTGTATGTGTTCATTATGATGTGATAAGCACATGACTTCTGCCTGATTTCATTTCTACTATCCCACGTGCTTTGGTCTCCTTCTGCTTCCTCACCACTCACCAGAAAGTATTAATGGGCTGGGAGTCTCATCTTTCTAACTCCAGCCCTCTTCATGGAATGGCACATATCAATGTGTATCAGGAGCCAGGGACAGACTGAATACAGAGTCACTTTTTTTACAAAGAATCCACACTATAGATAAATGATACTTTTTGAACACCCCACAAAGAAGAGAAAAATATTTACAGAAACAGGGCTTGCCAACCAGTCTTCCCCCCTTACTTCTTTGTTCTTTATGCTTGACCTTACTTCCCCCTTACTCTCTATATGCAATTCTCAGAGAATGTATCACAGATCTTAGAGAAGATATTTTGTATTTCTTATAATATCTTGTCTAGTAAACTTTTTTTTTCTAAACACAAACTGAATCTGATTAAATTATAATCACTCATAATCATCAAGGAAGGAATCCTGCTGAAAGTTCAGTTATGATATAGCATCAGAATGACCTCATCTTTTCAGGGCGGTTTATGGAGCTTTAAGTCTAGGTAGTAGCCATACCATGGAGACTTGACTGGACAGAGTGGATAGAATAGAACATTTCTTATATCATAATAGTTCTGTCTTAAATTCCTTCTCAGATGTTTCCTCCCAATGTAGACATGACCATAGATTTAATGATAGTGAAACACTCAATCAGAGCCTATCATGATTTGAGGAGGGCCAAGAAACAAGCATTTGAAGACTGAGATAATTCAGTCCTAGAACACTCAGCCATAGAATTTTGATTATATGATAGTGACATTGTTCAGGCATAAAGCCAGCTCACAGAAAGGGGCGTTAATCTGGGTTGGTGAAGAATGGTATGACAGTGGATCTTTGAAATATTAAAGTGCATATTCTAGTAGGTAGGATATTTAGTTCATCAAAACCTCTCAGTCCCTGACCAAGTGCAAGTAATAGTTCGTTCTTTTTTTTGCAAGATATCAACAGATGTATATATTTCTATTGGAATGGATACAAACATTGACATAAATGGACAAAATTAAATTAAATTTCAGGAAAGTTCAGCAAAAAAAAAAAAAAACCCTCATTTTAAATAATGAGTCATGGATTCTATATCTATAGTAGGGTAGGACAGATTTTTTTCCAAGCCCTTTCTCAATATAAGGGCTCTTTCCATAGTCTATCTGGTAAACAGATAATTATCTTGTAGAGGTTATGTGAGATTTCTGGAGCAATTAGCTTTAATGACATAGATTATGAAATCGCCTTTTCATCATAAATTGAAACTGATCTTAGTTATTAAGAAACAAGCCTGATTGACTAACAGGGAGTTTGTGAGGTTTCTTCACTGAGGAAGTAAAAGGATAGAACATGTCCACTGGGTTGAAACAAAGGACAATACTTCATATTTCGTAGGCCCTGTCATTGGTCCTTTGTCTAAGCTAACTTAATTGTCTTGACTTTCCAAATTAGAGTGAGAGCTTCTTAATAGTAGGAACTGTCTTCTTTTCTTTTTTTTTTTATCTATATTCTCAGAGCTTAGGACAGAATTTTATAAATGCTCAATGAAATATTTTTCATTTATTCATTAATTTGTTAGCTCACTGATAGAGAGTTCTCAGACTATTCACTCATTATGGAAGAACTGTATTGACTCCTTTTGACTTTATTTGTTTAAAATGCATAATTAATTCTCAATTTTATATTTTTTCATGCAGCAGTAAAAAAAAAAAGAAAAAAGTCAACTTTCTCTGCCAAAACTAGATGCTTCATTTGTACTTTTTTGTAAAACATGTTGTTTATGTTTATAATAATAATTATTATTACCTGAAATAATGAACAGATAAAATCAGAACTATTTAGTCTGATATATATATTAGGTCTATCAACGTGAATGCCATCTTTTACATCTGTATCTCAATTCTAAATCACCTTGTCATTTGCCCTCTGAAACATTCATTGTATCATAAAAATATAACCCTAATAGATTTTCTTTTTATAATAATTTTTATGTATTTTTTTATTTTAAAGTTTTTTTATTCTCAAAACATATACATAATTTTCAACATTCATCCTTGCAAAACCTTGTATTCTAAATTTTTTTCACCCTTCCTTCCCCCATCTCTCCCCTAGACAGCAAGTAAACCAATATATATAACATATATGTTAAACATGTGCAATTTTTCTATACATATTTCCACAATTATCATGTGGCACAAAAAATCAGATCAAAAATGAAAAAATTAAAAAAGAAATAAAATGCAAACAAACAACAGCAAAAAACATAAAAATAACATGTTGTGATCCACACTCAGCCCCACAGTCTCTCTCTGGCTACAGATGGCTCTCTTCATCACAAGATTATTGGAAGTGACCTGAATCATTTCACCACTGAAAACAGGTCCATCAAAATTGATTATCATATAATCTTGCTGTTGCTATGTACAACAATCTCTTGATTCTACTCACTTTATTCAGCATCATTTCATGTAAGTCTCTCCAGGCCTTTCTGTAATCATTCAGCTATTCATTTCATATAAAACATAAATATTCCAAAACATTTATATACAATAACTTCTACATCCATTCTTTAACTGATGTTATTTTCCAGTTCCTTGTCACTCCAAAAATGGCTACTACAAACATTTTAGCACATGTGTGTCCTTTTTCACTTTTTAATTATCTTTTTGGGATATAGACCCAGTAGAGACACTGTTGGATCAAAGAGTATGCAAAGTTTGGTAGCCCTTTGGGTATGGAATGATCTTGCTCTCCAGAATGGTTTGATCAGTTCACAATTCCACCAAAACTGATGTATTTTGTATTTAGTTTTATTTGTATGTTTCCACCCCAAAAAAAGCAGCATCATTGGAAGTAGGGACTCTTTAGTTTTTTTTTTTTTCCTATTTGCAAATTGACTCACACATTAAACACTCATTAAATTCCTGAATCAAGTTGACAGATTAGTAAATAAATGAATATATTAAATCTTAGTGAGTCAAGGTATCATAAGTTTCAGAAAAAATTTTTGAAAGAGAAACTTTTTAAGATTATTAACTTCTGAAAATTAGAAAGCACTGTATTTTACTTTCAACATTTTAATTATTATTTCCACAAATTTATATTATTGTTGTTGTTGTTTAACTCTCACTTTGGTTATGTTTTTAGCCAGGCCTAGAATAGCCTATTAATATTCTAACTAACAATTTAAAGTATTCCCATCCCTCAACAAACAAGCTTTTCCAGAATTTTAGTCTTCTATTATTATAAACTACTAAATTTTTTTTTTTTATAGAATGCATTTGGTGCTGTCTTTCATAATTACTATATATCTAGCTTCATGGAGTGTCACTTATCTCACCAACGAATTTCTAAGTTAATGGGCATAATGTTTTATGCCTTTATATTTTTTGTGGCAGGCTGCACCAAGACTAAAACACTGGCCTTGGAAAGGGAAATGCTCGAGCTCAAAACCTGTGTTAGACCCGGGTAGCAGTGTGACTCTGGTCAAGTCTTTTCTTGTTTCTCAGATTCAGTGTTAGTTTTTCATTTATAATATAAAACAATTGTACTCAATGGCCCCTAATGTTCCTTCCATCTCCAAATCTCTGATCCTATGATAGAAAAAACAATTGTGCTGGGCACATTTATATGTGTGCAATAAATATATTAAATGAATGAAAAAATAAATAGAAATTTGTTAAATATTGAAGTATGTAAGAAAATAGTTATTTTGGGGACAGATCACAAGAGGTAAAAAAAGATTTATAATAAAAATGAAATGATTAACTAAAGACATAACCAAATTCACTATCATGTGTTAAGCTGAGGGAAAGTTTGGAAATCAGTAAACTGAGGAAATCAAGGGTCATAAAGAAAAAGGTATTGAAAAAGAGAATAAATGTCTAGATGTGTAGGGAATAAGAAGCTATAAAGCCTTATAAAGAAGATACCACATTAAAAGCAATGAGCAAAGAGATGGATCTGGCTAATGGAGTAGGTAGTGAATAAGAGGTTACAATCCCAGAGGCAAGAGATAACAAGAATCTGGCCTGAACTGATGATCATAGTGAAAGGATTGCTTTCAGCTGGAACTGTGAAGTTTCAAGAGATAAGAATTAGTGTGGAGTAAAAGAAAAGTGATAAATTGAAAATGAATGATCCTTTTTTTATCTTGGGAAGCTGGTAAGAAGGTAGCCTTTCCTACTATAATAGGGAGCATATAGGAAGATGCTGATCTATTCATGCTGGATTTAATTTGATTTAGTGATTGAGAAATCCATTTGGAATGTGTTTTATGTATAGTCTGAATTGATGAAGAAAGTATATAGTCAAACATCTCTAATTTAGAACTTGGGATAATTCAAAATGGGTCTGGATTGAAGTTTATTTTTGCAGATCTATGAAGAAAAGCCTTGCCACACAAATTAATAATGCAAACAGATTACAGAAAGAATGCTTAAGCTACTTAAGAAAAGAAGCTGTTTCCAAATACTGTCAAGAAGTACTCACAAAGTTACCATTTAACTTGCATATTTTACTCTCTAGTATTTCCTCCAAATACACTTTTTTGAGAAAAAATAAAGAAATAAGTATTCCTGTGAGTTTTTCCCAGAACACTCATTTTCCTTCTTTGAAGTTGCATCTATGCCTGTCAGTAGAAGCTCCTCAGGGGCTAAAAATGCTATGTTTTCACTATATTTCTCTTCTCCCATTAGGGAAAACATTTCACATGAAATGAAATTTGCTTTGTCCTCATGAGGGTGAAAGAGAGAGGTCAAGTGGTTCAAGAAACAAACATTCCCTTTGCTGCTGAAGTGGGGAAGGTGAATCAGCATTTCTTCTAGACACACTGATGCCTTATTTTCTCTATTTTTTCCCTATCTTCAGCTTGTTTCATCTTCTGAACTCAGCAATAACATAATATAGGAAGAACAAGACACTATATCAGTCTGATGCTTTTTCCCCTCATTGGACCAAATTGCCTAAGTTCCTACATGAGAGTTCAAATTAATTTGTGAGCAGTAACAATAGTTAATCTAAATTAAGACCTACTACACTCTCTGTAAGTAGGAATGTGTTTGTAGTATATACATCTATGCTAGGTGGCACAGTGGATAGAGCACTGGACCTGGAGTCAGAAAAGATGTGATTTTAAATATAGCTCTATGGTACCCTGAGCAATTCACTTAACCCTGTTTGCCTCTTCTTGTATGTAAAATGAACTGGAGAAAAAATGGCAAATAACTCCAATATTTTTGCCATAAATACCCCAAAAGGAGTCATGAAGAGTTTGACATGACTAAAACTACTGAACGCCAACACTATTCCTTTGATCCAGAATTCGTTTCTACCACGGAATATGGGCTTGTGATCAGTAAACATTCACCATATTGAATCCAAATGCATTTAACCCATGTCCTTCTATGTAGTAATCTTTTATTTTCTCCTCTTTTCTCTCCCTCTTCCTCTCCCTCTTGCTTTCCAATTCTTACTTTGAAAACAGTAATTTGGTCAATATTAACATTTTGGGAAAAGATTTATCAATTAATTAAACTAGGATTCCAACAATCATCACTATGATCTCTCTCAGCAAAATAGTCCTCCCTCACCATTAGTCCTTTTTATTGTTTTCCTTTATTAAATGTAAGCTTCTTGAAGGTAGTGATTGTCTTTTTTTATTAGTTTTTTTTTTTTTATCCGATGCCAGTGCCTCACACACAATTTATTTTTCATTTATTTTCCCCTTTATTCAGTCCTTAAGTCTGAAAGTAGAAATGGCAGGAAATTCTTTTTCTTTTTAATATATCTGTTTCTCTGTGTGCATTCTCACAAACTTTTTGTTTATAATATTCTTTCTATAACACACTGGCACAATATAATTATGCTAATTTTATAAAAAGTAATAACTACACATGTGGACTTCTATTGTAATTCTTTACTTGAAACATAAAGAATGAAAGAAAGGAAGAAATAATAGGCAAAAATAAACCACTTATTATGCATTTTCTTCTTGTGATGCTTTATGATAAATGCTGGAACCAGGGGAATTGCTAAATAAGATATAAAATGTTTAAGAGTATAGTTCTAATTAACTTTACCAATAATTTCCATGCAACCATGAGTGAATCATGATACTTCAGTCAGTAGGAATAAGAATTTCAAAGTTTAAAAAGGTTGCCAAAGAATGACATTGAACAAATATCTAGATGCTAATCTAATTTCCTCTTCAGCCACTTGTAGAAGAAAAACCATGAGGGTGTGGAAGGGCTAAAATAAGCAAGTAAATATGATACAAATCATCTGTGCATTTAAATTAGGACCTTTTATTTAGTAAGTGTTCTTTACTAAATGCCTATTTGTCAGCCTGAGTCACTAATATTTCACAATTATTTATTAAACATGTACCAATAAAATCATAGGTCAAAAGGAAAAATAAAACACTACAAGGTGAGTAATATATGCTATTGCATATACGCGAGAATAATACAATTCTTTTTATTTTCAAATAATAAAATGCTTATTCAAAAGAAATTAAATTGAAAAAAATCTTCACTCTGGTTGAACTGAATTATGAAGTTTTTTATGGGCTTAGTCAAGAAGATTTCCATATATTTTGCATGTAAATATAACAGTTGAAGTCATGCAAAGAAATGACACTAAAATTCTGCTGTTTAGAAAGAAGAAAGAAAGTACAGTGTTATCCAACTAAAAAGTTTTTAGGATGTGGAATAGGGAATCTGTATTACTCAGACTTCAAATCAAGCACCCAATATTAGATCCAATATTAGATCACTTATTGGAGATCCAGGTCCTAGAATTCCTCTGAAGTCCTTGAAGACAATAGTACTGATACATCCAAGGTCTCATTTAGTTCAAATAGTGAATTTCCTTAAATACTCACATTCAAATATGCAATGTACATTTCTATTGACCTAGAACAAATTACCATATATTATGTAATTTTAACTTCAAGTTCTGTGATTTTAATATGTGACTATTTCATGGGATTCATTATTTGTTTTAATTGAAACCTAGTTGTACTCAGAAAAAAGAATTATAGCAACAAACCCTCAGAGGTGGTTTAAAGGTCCCTGAAAGGAATAAAACAAAGGTATAAAAACATGTTGTAAATGCAATATCTCATGAGGAAATAACTGGAAAATAAATTGAGAACTCTAGAAGAAAGGCTTGGAACAAGCATTAATAGCTTAGAACAAAAATTTCCCCAAGTAACATATAAACTGAAAATTAATAGGCCTAAGTTAAATAAATATTATAAGAAGATTTTAATCAAAATTTAAAATAGAAGAAAATATAGGATATCTCTTTTTAAAAACAATGGACCTGGAAAACTATTAGTGGTGGTAGTAGGGGTGATGGTGATAGTATTTGAAGGGGTAATAAAGGTAATAAAACTGAGAATAATTGGACTATCAAAAAGTTATGGCCAAACAAAAGAACCTGTATACCACATTTCAGGAAATCATGAACAAAAACTTCCTAGACCTATTAAAGGTAGAGTCCAGATTTAAAATAAAATCCTGCAATCATTTTCTGAAAGTAATTTGAGAATGAAAAAAATCTCATAATCTGAAAGCCAAAATCCAGAGCTGTTACCCCAAGTAACAGGGACCCAAAGAAAAAGAATTCAAATAATTTGGAACCAGATCTAGTAGTTTATATTAAGTTTAATAATTGCTACTACAAAAAAGTTTAGAAAAGAATATTCCAAAAGGCAAATGATATAAGTTTACAACCAAAATTGATCTTTCATCAAGAAGAAAAGAAGGGAAATTTCAAGCACCACTAATGAAAAAGTTGAATGCAAATACTAATATAAAATATAAACATCAAAAGAAATACTAAAAAAGAAGGGATAATAAAGGGACAAATTATTTATGTTCTGATAGAGGGAGATGTTGCAAGTATCTATGCAATATTCCATTCAGTTAAAACAGAAGAAAATATGGGACTGACTTTGTTATATTTTAATAATCTTTATAAAGGAAAGGAAAGATAGAAAAAAATAAAAGAAATGTATTAAGGAAGAAGGAAGGAGGCTAGGAGAACCTTTGTTCACATAACTGAGTTGCCAAAAGAAGGAAATACTCTAGGTTATTCTTAAAACTCACTTGTATCAAAGCCAGCCAAAGGAGAGTAGAATACAAAAACAATGAGTTTGGTATAACAGTATATTTAACTCAACTAGGAAAACAACAAGAAGAGAAAAGATGAAGTTATATGAATGAATACATGATTAAAGAGGAATTAGTCACAATTAAAACATACAACAACGGAGAGAATGAATCTTAGATATTTTAAAAGGAAAGCAAGTAATGGTAAGAATTTGGGATTAGGGTCTAAGTGAAAGGAAGGAGGGACAGTTAAGGGAACAGAAGTAGATTATATCAGCCATATACTCTTATGTACATCCCTTCTCATTGTCCTCTTCATTGTAATGAAGTACATATTCAGGGCAGGGGAAGGGAAGAAGAAAGTATAAGATAAAATAATTAAGGAAAATAAACAATTAAGGACAATGACTATAAAACTGAATGGGATAAACTGACCCATAAAATAGAAGATAGCAAAATTGATTAGAATATATCATTCAGTAACATATTGTTTACCCAAAAAAATGAACCATAAAAGATTTACAGTTAAAAATAAAGAACTGGAAGAAATTGTTCATTCTTTAGATGAATTGAAACAAATGGGTAGGAATCAAAATTTTAGACAAGATATAAACCAAAATTCAGGTAATTAAATTCTAAGTTCTAAGATATATAAAGGCATGGTTCATGTTTATAAGAATAAGATATACCTCCCAAAGAATAAAAGGTGAGATAATGAATAAGTTTTCTTAGGAAGAAATCCAAGTTGTCAACAAGCATATACAATGTTGCAAATCATTAATAATGAGATAAATAAAAAGAACAGCAGCTCTGGGGTTTTATTTCACATCCAATGTATTGAAAAACTCAATAATATGAAAATATTTCAGAAACTCCAGGAAAAATGACACATTAATATTCTGGTAAAGATAGGTATTGGTACATTCTACTAAGCAAATGGAACTATGCCTTTGCATAAATTTTGCTAAACTTTGCATAACATTTGATCCACATATAGCATTACTAGGACTATCCCCAGAGGACATCAAAGAAAGAAGAAAAGGAATCATATATACAACAATATTTATACCAGTTCTTTTTGCCCTAGGTAAAAACAAAAGCAAAAACAAAAACAAAAAACAATGTTATAAGCTAGAGACATGTCTATTGTTTGGGAAATAGCTTAGCAAATTATGATATGCATATCATAAAGGTAAGGAAATACTAGTGTGCTATTAACAAAATGATGAAAGGGATCATTTCAGTGATATGAAAGACTCATAAATTAATTCAGAGTAAAGTGAAAGAGCAAGTAGAACAATATACTAGTCCATGAGCTCCTTGAGAATAGAGATTATTTTAGTTACTTTCCTCTGGGGAGTTTTTTTCTGTCTTTTTTTCTCAACTTCCTTTGTATTCTCAGAAGTTAACATAGTGCCTGGCAAACCCTAGGAACATAACAAATGCATATTGACTAGTTGAAATATTATTTTAAGAAATGATGAAAGGCTTCATCAAAAAAATGAAAGAAATGGCTTCAGAGAAACCTGATAAGGTTGGTATGAAATGATAATTAGTGATGTAAGTAGAAATAGAAGAACAATTTAAAAACTAACAACAACATTATAAAAAATAATTTTCAGGAACTTAAGAACTCTTAAAAATAGAGTGATCAACTAAGTTTCTAGAATACTAAATGAATCATGCTACATACTTCCTGACAAAAAGATGGTGGTCTCAAAATGAAAAATGAGATATGTAGTTTTAAACGTAGCCAACGCAAGAAGTTGTTTGTTTATTTTGTAATTGTTATAAGATTTTTATTTTTTCCCCTGGGTGGGAAACAGAAAGAGATACAAAAGAAATACTTTTAAAAATTATTTTTAAATTAATTTTTAATGCTTTTAGAAAAAATGAGGCACTGGAAGAATCTTTATAGGATTGGCTATACAGTTAGTAAGTTGGGGAAACAATTTTTTTAAAAATAAGAATTAAAAACTTGAACTAGAAATAGTATTGGGACAAATAGCAGAACATTTAAAAAGGAGTAATTGTATCAGTAAAAATGCCACTATCAGTCAAATGGTTGGGTACTAAAGAGAGTTATCTTTTATTTTATTTTTACATACCAGAAAAAATATAGGGTGGGACATAAGGGAGTGTTGTTTTTTTATTATTGTGGTGGTGGTGTTGTAGGTAGGTTTTTGGCCATTCTACTTGTTGAGAACCTAATAAGGCTTTATTTTATATCATATTTTACTTGACCAGAAATGGAAAATCAAGTTAATGAGGGAAAATGAAAAGACCTGCACCAATTTTGGATACCTGAAGTTTGATGGCAATATAATACACTATAAAGGTACAAGGTCTGGAGTTAAGACAAGATTTGTTCAAATCCTACCTTTTTTACTTTTAATATGACCTTGGAAAAGTGACAACTACTATGGGCCTCAGTTTTCTCAATTTTTAAATGAGGGGATTGAACTAGAATCTATTCAGGTCTTTTTCAACTCAAAATGTGGGTCTTAAAGGTCAAATAGGTAACAACAATTAGCTATCTTAGACAAAATAATCTACGTTATTGAAATATTTATTTCTTGTATTCAAAGCATAAACCAATAACATAGCCTTACATAGACACATATGAATTTATATAAAAATTAGAAGAAATAATAACAGGTTGAAATAAGCAATGCACTTCTATTCACTATTCACTATATATTTAAAGAAAAAAGAGAAGAATCAATAGTCAAAGGAATAGCAATCAATATGAACAAATAGACACAATCTGTTTTTAAAACCATTAATGGTACAGATAAAGAAAACATCTTTGCATCACATTCTACTTTATTAGAAAAAGTAAATATTCTTTTAACCTTGTCTGAGGTAGACTCAAATAAAAGGAAGTTCTATTTCACACTATAGGACATAAAATAACGTCCCATGTTCCTTTGAGAAATACAAGATAGCAGAAAAAATAAATTATTGGATGATAAAGACATTATATATTACATGAAAAATTTCATTCTGACTTTTCTGCTAATGACAATTATGCCCTTCAATAACAATTTCTATGATACCATTGCAGAGATAAACTACTATAATTGGAAGATTAAATTTAATATGAAATTTCTGGTATACATGCACTATGATTTTATATGACATATTGCAAAAAAGAAATGAATAGAATGTTGCTCACAGGGATCACAGGTCCTGAGTCCTAATCTCAGATTTGTTACTTACCTTGGTCAATATACTTCATCTCTCTGGAATTTAGCTTCATCATATGTAAAATGAAGGAGTTAGCCTAGATGAAGTCTAATGTTCCAGCTTTCAATGTGCAATTTGATGAGTCTATGTTCAATTACATGATCTTCTAAAAAACAAGGCTTTAAAAGTGATTCAACTTAATACTTAGTTATTATCTATTTATATCTATTTTCCTATCTGTATATTTATTTGTGTAAACATGAGGCTTATATCTTGTGATATGTACCTATCTAAGTTAATAAAAGAAGAATGTTCCAGAATTCAGGGTAAAAATCCTTATATGTTTAAAGATTTTGTGGACTCAGCTGAAAGATAATAGTAAATGATTTAGTATTGTATGGTAGAAGCTAGCTCTTGCTGTGATGGAATTTCAATAGTAATAAAAATTATTTATTTATTTATTAAATAAGTTATTAATTAGCAACCCCTGGCAACTTCAAATGAAAGCATATACAGATCATTTTAGGAAGTGTTCTTAAAGGCATTAATTAAACTGTAGGGGAGAAATTTTCAAAAAATGCAAATGGATAAAAAAAAAATTCCACTGTACTTATTTGGCCACCTGCCTTCTTGTTTTACCGCTCATTTTCACAGGCCTGACATATAACAGTGCATATTTTAACATAAAATAGCACGTCTGTAACTCTGACATGCTGTATATTTATTCTTGTGTGAAGTTAAAAAAATCTTCTTTTTTTTGTTGAGATGATTATATCTATTTTTTTCTGAACCCAGTGTTTCTTTTTAAGTGTAAGGTTTATTTTCACACTTCTGATTGCCAGAGGAACAGGAAAGAGAGGGCCGCACATCAGACATTCAAATCCAGACATTATGCAATCATGATGACAAGGATTAATAAAGATTAATTTAGCTCCCACTTAAAAAGCCCTAGCATTTCAGCAGTACGATTGCTGGGCTTACAAGGAGGAGGAGAAGAATAATTATCATTTGCTTTTGAAATATGCTTTTTTGTTGTGTAGCACAGAGCTCTCCATGTTTGGCAGCTGTTTTTTGCCAATCTGTTCTCTAGATGCTCATCTCCAATTTGCTACATCTTGGAAGTGGAATGTATACATCCTAGATTTACATCTATACATGGAAATTGCCCCATTTTTGCCCACTTTTTGTTTTCTAGTTAGCTAATGTTTTTCTACCCCAAACCAAGAATGAATGCTCTCTATTTCCAAAAAAAAATCAAACAAAGCCAAAACAAAAACCTTTCATTTGATCCTATTACCTCATCCTATTTCCATTTGCTTTCCTATGTAACCTTTAGGGGAAAAAAGTAATTTATTATTGTTATATCTATACAGCTGTCTTTGTTCACATTCCCTAGTTCCTCCCTTTTCTTCTTTATTCTATGTATATTATCAAGGCTTTGGACTCATCTCATTTCTTCTCTCACTAAATTACATTTTCTCCATGCTTTAGCAGTCTCATTCTCTTGCATGGCTTCAATGATGACTGCCATTTTCGAGTAATCATTCATTTATCTCTAACTCTAACCTTTTAAAGCCATTTGTGTATCTTGACAACATGGCTAGCTCTATCAGGAAGTCCTGCTGATTATCTAAACTTAAAAATCTGCATCAGAATCTGCCATTTTCCTTCCAAAATCTGCCTTTCTTCTTATTTTCCAAGGCAGCTACAGTCAAAAATTTTGAGTTGTCTTTGCCTCTTTCTTCTCTATCACCTCTTCTCTGCTATTCTACATGTATTAATTTATTAAATCCCATTAATTTTACCTACCATGACCTTTTCATCTATGACTTCTCAGTTTCTTTCACTCCAACTACTAACATTACACAAATCCTTATTACCTCTCACTTACACTAAATACTAAAATACTAAAGAGATTTCTTTAGTTGCTCTCCTTTTCTACCCACCCCACTTCTGATTCATTCTCCATTTTTCTGTCAATCTAATCTTAATATCAAATTTGGAGCACATTCCATGGTGAGACTCTCCTCACAAAACGTTTAATTTCTCCTCATTTCATAATTCCTTATCTTCCTTTTAGACTTTCAAAAATCTGATTTTCAAACATTCTTTAATATTTTTACTGGCTTTATTCCTTGTAATATACTCTTGAGTCTAATAAAATTATATAAAAATATCATACTGCTCCATGTATTTGATTTATTATCTCAACAGACTTCAATTAGTTGCCTTCCAAAACTGCTGCCTATTGACATTCTTCTCTTTGATTAAGAGATTTGCTGACTTCTTCCAGGTAAAAATAGTTATTATTATGTTATAAATCTTATATCATTCTATTTGACCATTATTATAAATGTATTCATGCTCTAATTTTTATTGATATTTTTGGTTTTTATATTTTTCCCATTTTCATCAACCTACCACCACCTATTCGCACAATACTATATTACTTCAAGACCTATATCACTCTCCTCCTTAACTTTCTCCCATTATATTTTTAATTCTAGTACCTTATATCATACTTTGAACAGAATAGCTATGTTTCCTGAATTGAATTATCAAAATATGCATGACACCACTTCCCTCACAATTATGATGCTAGTTGATATTTAGATTTCACCAATCTCCAATTCTTTCATTCTTTTCCATGGATGCATAGAGCAGTCCTCAAACTTTAGAGTTCCAAAAGTTTGAAATTTTATCTATAGGAGTGTAGGAATCTAGTAATTCAGGTCAGTTATTAAAGACAGTCCAACATCCTTGAGGTTTTGAGAATCAGAGTGATCATCCAAAGTAATTTCTTTTTTGGTACCAGACCATCAGAAGGCAATGGTAATGCTATCTTTGAATTTAATTTAATGAAATAATGCTGTTTAGGAATGGAGATATTAAAAATTTTTTTAAAGGAATGGAGATGTTTTGAATCTAACCTGTTCTGCCACCTAAACACACACACACACACACACACACACACACACATACACGCACATGCACACAGAGAAAAGCTAGTCTCTGCCTGTGTGGGGTTTGAAGCAATGGCAACAAAATAAATACAATCAAGCCCTTACACACATATACACACAACCCAAGGTTTTGGCAAATATTTGTATATTTCTTAGTGATATATTTTTCACAAAAATATTCTTTTAGAAAAGCTAGTCTCTGCCTGTGTGGGGTTTGAAGCAATGGCAACAAAATAAATACAATCAAGCCCTTTTAATCATATCTACAAACTATGAGGAAGAGATGTAAGAGGTTTAGAATTTATTGAATGTATATGTTATAATGTCAACGATATACCCTTATCTCTGATTTTCCTAAAGAAATAATCTGATAATATCACCTTTCCTATTCAATAGATGACTTCATATTACCTCCAGAGTCATATATAGCTTTTTTACACTTATTTCCTTCTTATCTGATATTTCCCTCCATATACTCTATGATCAAGTGACATTTGACTATTTGTTGCTTTTCATATGTTGCTTTCATTGGTTAGTCATTTTTCAGTTGTATTTCACTTTTTGGGACTCCATTTAGAGGTTTTTTTTTGTTTTTGTTTTTGTTTTTTTAGCAAAGATACTGAAGTGATTTGTCTTTTCCTTCTCCAACTCATTTTATAAATGAGAAAGCTGAGGTAAAAATGGTTGTTACTTTCCCAGGATCACTTATTTAGTGAATACCATGGGCCAGATTTATACTTAGGAAGTTGAGTCTTCTGAGCTTCAGGCCAGCATCTTATCCACTGACCCACCTAATTGACGCTATTTCTCATCTATAACATTTGATTTCACAATTCAATTCTTTTAAGTCTTTACCCATGTCCAGAATTCCCTCTCTTCACATTCTCACTTTCATCTTTTTAAGTCCTTCAAGAATTAGCTAAAATCAGGCTGATTTTAGAAAAGCTTGCAAAGACTTATATGAACTGATATTGAGTAAAATGTACAGAACTGAGAAAACAATAACAGCAAGAGTATGTGATGATCAATTGTAATGTCCATGGCCCTTCTAAACAATAAGATGATTCAAGCCAGTTCCAATGATCTTATGATGATGATCTGATATTTCTTATGAAGCAAGATAATTGTGAAAATATGTATAGAAGAATTGCATATATTTAACATATATTGAATTGTTTGTCATCTAGGGGAGGTGATGGGGAGAAGGGAGGGAAAACGTTTGGAACACCCACTTTTTCATGTCTTCTGATTTCTCTTATGGCATAACTTGTTTTTGCCATGTATAGTGATCACCTGATTTTGCTCAGTTCACTTAGTATCAGTTCATGTAAGTCTCTGAAATCATTTCTTATATAAATTCTGATCATTTCTTATACAACAAGAATATTGCTTAGCAGGCATATACCATAATTTATTTGTCCATTTTCCAACTGATGGGCATCCATTCAGTTTCCAGTTGCTTGCCACTGCTAAAAGGGTTGTCACAAACATTTTTGCACATGTGGGTCCCTTTCCCTCCTTTCTGCTTTTTTTGGGATACCGACCCAGTAGAGACACTGCTAGATCAAAGAGTATGCATAGTTTGATGACCCTTTGGGCAGAGTTCCAGATTACTGTCAAGAATGTTTGGATTGGCTCACATCACCAACAATATATTAGTGTCACTGTTTTCTCACATCCCCTCCAACATTCATCACTATCTTTTGCTGTCATCTTTGTCTGCTTTTAAAGAGTTCATAATCTAATGAAGAAGACAACATATAAATAACTCTTTATGAACAAATATAAATATAATATATTATAGTTAGTAAATAATGGAAAAGATGAAGAATAAGGAGCCCATTTAGTGTCCACTATATTTTGAATAATCAACCCATAAATCTGATCCATAAGTATCTCTGATTCCAGAGAGATAGAATATGTATATGATGAGACTATATAAACCTGAACAAGAGAGGGGGTGAATGATTTAGATTAATTCTGGAAAATTATGCTGCACACTTCTTGGACTCAAACCTTGCCCAAGAAAAAAATGCCTGTTATTATAAAAGAATAATTTTATTTTTTTCTGATGATGTTTCAATGATGAAATCCCTTAATAAATGAAGAATTTAAGTTGAAGATATGCAAAGGTGGACATACATAGGTTGCAACATATTGTCAAAAATTTTTAAAAAAGGAGGCTAAATCATGTAAAAGATAACAGTAGAGATATATGATCAGAAAAGGAAAATGGACTGGTAATGTGGAAAGAATAACTGATAGCCTTTCTGGAACAATATTAAAGGAAGTGGAAGAAGGTACCAAATATGTTGAATAGAGTCCCATGAAGAATTTCTAGGATGGTATAGTTGAAATTTATCCAGGACAGAAGGGCAACAGTGACAATCATTGAATGCATTAGTGATTTCTCAGAGCCTTCAAACTACAAAAGGACCAAATAAAGAACAAAAATGATTGTCCTTGCTATATTAAATAATTTTCTTCAACAATATTTTCAGATAAACATTTTTGTTTGTTTTTGTTTACTTGTTTTGTTTTTTTATAGCCACAGATTGTTAAATGAAGTTGGCTATAAAGCCAAGTAAAACATATTTAAACTTTCTTGGACTTCATGTCACTTAGTCATGCTTTCAGAGGAAAGATTTTGTTAACTTGTTTAATCCTTAATGTTAACCGATTTGTTGTTTTCCAATCTTTTTCAGTCTACGTCCAATTTTTTGTGACTCCATTTGGGGTTTTCTTGGTGAAGATACTGAAGTACTTTGCCATTTTCTTTTCCAGCCCACTTTTACAGATGGCAACTGAGGAAAAAAGAAATAAATTACTTTCCCAGGATAATACAGATAGTAAGTGTCTGGGGCTGAATTTCAACTCATGGAGATAAGTCCTTTGGATTCCAGATCTGGTGCTTTATCTACTAAATGAAATTCTTGACCTATTAACTTATACTCCAAGCCTAAAAGTCATCATAATTATACAGGTTATAAGAAGTTGTTTTTTTTTTTTTGAATGGAGCATTTACATTGTCATTTTATAAACAGCTTGAAAAGATTCAGATTAATAGATATCTATCTATGAAATCAAATCACCATTAAGAATGGTGTAATTTATTTATTAGCCACTTTTAAAGATTGTCTCAGGATTGATAGCTAGCCTGTATTCTGAGAATTACTTTCTAATGTTCCAAGATTTGTGTGAAATTGCATGTATTCCCTGCCTTCCTAACGATTGTCTTGCTTATTATGATGTACCATTCAGCACAATAGTCATCAGCAAAAAAAAAAAAAAAACAAAAAAAAAAACCAAAAACAAAAACAATGTAGTTATCAATATCAGGAATTTCTTCTTCATATAACATCGTTATATGAAAAAAGCAAAATATCTTCTAATTTGAATGTTGTTATGAAAACTATATTAACTTTTCTCAGAGACATTTCAAGTTAATTTTTTTAAAAATGTGTTTAAGATTGTAGTTTCTGGAATAGTTCTTATTAATATTCCTATATTTGTAATTTATAAAGTAACTAGTTACAAGAATAATAATGAGGATTTGTTTTTCAAAGTATGTTTAAAGAACAATGCACTTTTCTCCCCAAACTGATCCTTTTTCCAGGTGAGAAAATCAAGTCTTAGAGAATGAAATAACTTGACATGATCACCTATTAGCCACTATGTATTTGTTCCAGGATTACAGACTCATGTTGTTCTGGTGACAAATTCAAAGACTTTCCATTATACTCTATTGTTTTCCTTAAACTCAAGTAGTCCCAATAGATTTGTTGACCACTCCTATGCACAGATGCTCACTTCTCCATTAGCTTTATATGATGGTGTCATGATCCTTCTCCTGCTTGGGTGACTGCTCCTTATCTGTTTCCTTTATCATCTATTTCTTTCCCCATTCTTGCTGTTGGTAAGGCCATCTGGTCCTTTCTTTCTTTACTTTATCCCTTAATCTTCTCCTATTGTCTCAATTATTGTCTCTACTCAGATGATTCCAAAATGTTTTTCTTCAGTCAAAATATCTCTCCTTAACCCCAAACTGCTCCACAAATTGGAATGTCTGTCTAAGTATGTACATTAATAGACCAGAACTATGTGTTGAACATCCCATTTTCAAGAAAACATCATCATCAACATTTAGATAATTCTTTGAAGTTTGCAAGGTACTTTGTATTCATTGGGCATATGACTCTCAAAAGACATATATGAATTAGATAGTATGATTGTGATTTTCTCCATTTTATAGATGAGAGCTGAGATGCAGAGAGGCTAAATAGCTTGTTCATAGTAATGAAAGTGTCAGATAGTATTTTGTTCCAAGTTTTCCTTATGCAACTTCACGCATAATTTCAGAAAACTTGGTGATTATGCTAGTTATTTGTGGAACATGTTTGGTGAACATTGCTTTATAAAAATATGCACAAAGGGGTAAGAAAATGAGATGGTGATGATAATGAACATATTCATTAATTTTTCCTTGTTAGTATTTCTATTGCAAAACATAATTCTTTATTCCCTTAAATATAAAACTTTCTCTTAATTATAACTGTTATTATGTTATAATGTACCATGAGTTTGAGTTTATGTTAAAAAATACAAGGTGTATGAAATTCTTAAATATTTATTCTTGCTAATAGGATCTAATATTATAATGAACTAAGGAGAATTTATTTAAATAAACAAATGATTGCCTTTGATTATAGAGCTATCAATATGATCCAAATGAATTCATTAACTAATTATTTAGCCCAGTTAAAAACATAAATCAAAATGATCTTTATACTGATATTTATTTGCAAAAACAGAAGCAAAGCAAAAGCACAAAGACAGACAGACAGATACACTGAGAGAAGAGATAGATGAAAACAAATCTTTGGAGAAGTTGAGAAACAAAGACTTAAAGAGAGAGACCAAATGAAGATGGAAACATAACCAGAGAAACAGGTTAGAGAAATGGAGAAATAGAATGCATTGCAATAATAGAATTATCATCTAACCTTAGGCTTATTTCTTTCTTAAAGATTATGATAAATCTTACTCTGATCATTTGAGATTATGCTCATTATAACATATAGAGTGATATTAGCCTCAATTTAAGGACTTTTCTTTCCCATGCTTACTTAACACATTATTTAATTTTGAATACTGAGATGTTTGAAGGAAACAAAAACAAACAATCAAAAAACATGGGAGCAATGGAAAACATTGAATAGCTAAGGAATCTAAATCAGATTGACTTTAAGCCTGATAATCCTAAACCTAATGTGTTTAGAAGAGTTTGAGAGAAAGATGATTTTGCTTTTTCCCTATGAAGAATATGCTTCTAGATCAATACCCTATATAAATACTGATATTATGATTTTAAAATTCTATAAATAGATTTGATGATTTCTTGGAAGATGCTATCGAAGCTCTTTTTCTGATCATGACTTTCCTTCCTTCCTTTCTTCCTTCCTTCCTTCCTTCCTTCCTTCCTCATTCCTTTCTTCCTTCTTTCTCCCTCCTGTTTCTCTCTCTTTCTCTCTGTCTCTCTTTGTCTGTCTCTGTCTCTCTGTGTCTGTCTCTACCTCTCTCTCTCTCTCTCAATCTCTCTCTCTCTCTCTCTCTCTCTCCTATTTCCTGCTTTTCAAAATCAACTCTGCTCCTGGGGTACTGTCTCAATTTTCTTGTGTAGTTTTGAGCTTTAGAGTGCTTTGAATTTTGACTTTGAGCACAGAGTCCCTTCATATTTGGTGACTGCTCACACTGTGGGGGGGAGGGAGTAGTCTGACTAAGTCCCATATTCCTGATTCCTGGGTTGCCTTTTGCAATATGTCTGCTGGGCTACTGCTTATTGTGCTAAGACTGGGGATTCTCATTTGCTAATCTGTGCTTTGGCTAAGGCCCTCCTTCTGGTTTGCCTGGACATGGTTCACCCAAGTGAGACTGACCTTTCCCAAAGTCCTTCCAAGCCATCTTGTGCTGGAAAATTACTTCATTTTGTCTCTTTTTAGGTTCTGTCATTCTAGAATGTGTTTGGAAGCTTGATTTCATGTTGTTTCTGAGGGAAACTGGAGAGAGCTCAAACAACTTCCTGGCATCTCTCTGCCAGCCTGGCTCCCTCTATAAATAGATTTGAATTGGGCAGAAATAAACTCATGGATCTCTGTAAATATCTTATATCATATATATATATATATATATATATATATATATATATATATATAAATAATTTGGAATTTAAACTATAATTTAGCATTTGTCTTAATAGTAAATGTGTCAGCTTTCATCTATCTTTGCTAATTCATAATTATATTTTTATTTTATTAATGAAAGCTATTTTTCACTTCTAGGAGCCAAGATGGACAAGTAAAAGGTAAACTCACTATAAATTTTTCATATTTACTTCCTAATAAGCATAAAATAGTGTCTGAAGCAAGTTTTTTAAAAAGTAGAAACAGAAAAAAGATAGGTGAAAAATATTTTTGCACAAGAAACTTGGAAGATTGGCAATAAAGGTCTGTCTTACTCATGATAAAAGAGGAGTGAATTCCAGGGCAGAAAAAATCCTAGCAAATCAGCAGCAAGCCCCACATGAGTAAATTAGCTGGAGATCCTGAGCTCCAGGGCAGTAGAGAAAGCAAACACCTATACCACCCCCCCACCCCCCCACCCCCGCCCAACACACACACATACACACACACATACATACCCTAGCATAACCAGAGGAAGAGGCATTAAGAGACCTTAGTTCTGTGAATTACCACATGCTTCTTCATAGTCCCAGGCAAATAGGTAGCCTCCAATGGCTAGATTCCCATGCACTTCAGTGTAACTTGGTGAAATGCAAAAACACCTACTAATCTTTGCACTAGAACTCCAGCTAAGTATAACGTAAGCTGCCAGATCTCTATGACCTCCCAATGCCAGCTGCCCTCACCTAACCCTCTCAATGCAGATAAGAAGGTCCCTGTGTGTCTCTGGACAAGATAGGGGTAATACCACATAAACAACCATTGCCTGTAACCCCTGGCACAGGAAGCCTGGGAGAGGGTCCCTTTCATGAGGGGAGCAAAGCTCAAATTGAAAAGAAGGGGAAGTCCAAAAATTATAAACCAAAAAAGAATATGATTATAGAAAATTATTATGGTGACAAAAAAGATCAAGACTCAAACTCAGAATAAGACAATGTATCAAAATATGAATGAGCATCTGGGGGAGGTGGTGGGGGGAAAGAGGGGGAAAATTGGAACAAGAGGTTTGGCAATTGTCAATGCTGTAAAGTTACCCATACATATAACCTGTAAATAAAAGGCTATTAAATAAATATATATATATATATATGAATGAGCAAAATCCTGCAGAAAAACAGACATTGATCTCAAGCTCAGAAAATAAATTATGAAAGAACTCAAAAAGAAGCTTTAAAGTCATATAAGAGAGCAAAAAAAAAGGGAAAAGAAATGAGAGTGATGCAAGAAAATTATGAAAAAAAAAAGAAGTCAGCAGCTTGGAAAAAGAAAGCAATTGCTTACAAACTACAATTGGCCAAAGAGAAAAGAAAGTACAAAAGCTAACTGAGTGAAACAACTCCTTATAAGTTAGAATCAGACAAGATGACTTGTTGTGACATCAAGAATAAATCAATCAGATGCAAAAGAATAAAAAAGAAGGAAATCTGAAATACCTCATGAAAAAAATAGCTGACCTAGAGAGTAGATCCAGGAAATACAATGCCAGAATTAATGAACTACCTGGAAATGAAAAAGAGGATTTGGAAATCATCTTTCAAGAAGTTATGAAGGAAAACTGCCCTGCCCTGATATCCTGAAACTACAAAGCAAAATAGGCATTAAAAGAATTCACTGATCACCTCAAGACAATCTCCACTGTGTCCTTGGAAAAGATCTCAAAATTTAAAAATGAGCAAAAAAGCAAAAGGGTTCTGACCATGAGAGCTACTATGCAGACAGGGAAGATCAGAACACAAATTCAGAAGAGAACAGCAAAGGCAAAAATGCCTTCAGATGAAGTCTCAAAGGAAGATATGAACTAGTCTTGAGCTCAAAAGTCTCTGTTGTAAGAGACTTTGTAAGGAACTTAAAAGAGAGACAAAAAATGAGGGAAAGAAATGATAGTTATGCAGGAGAATTATGAAAGTTTTTTGGGGAAAACCCAATAGCTTGGAAAAGAAAGTACAGAAATTGACTGAAGAAAACAACTCCTCAAAAATAAATTTGACAAAATCAGCAAAAGTCCAGCATTCTTAATACAATTCCATACTAATTAAGTGGTAAACTTCAAGAGGATTCATAAGTAGGATGTAATAGTTTCATATGAAATTCTGGTTAACTCTCTTCATTTATTTTCTTAGTCTATCAAAGTTCATTAAAATTATCCTTGCTAACAAAAGTATATACAAGAAGTTAATTATTTCCAATACGAGTGATGTAGTAAAAATAAATAATATATTATTTATATTATAAATACAGTTTGCCAAGATAGCAGCCTTCTCTTAAAAAGATATTAGTTCATCAGAAAAAAACTTGGAACTAGGTCCCCAAAACTATTTATTATGTATACCATTTGGCCCATATATTATATTAGTTCTCTATCTACAAGAGATCAAAGAAAGAAGAGATATGTACAAAAATATTTAGAGGAGCTATTTTTATGAAAAAAGAATTAGAATTTGACAGGTTGTCATCAATTGAGAAATTTCCAAGCAATTTATGTTATTTGAATATGATAATGTTATCATATACTAAGTAATGATGGGAATAGTTTCAGAGAAATTTAGAAGGACTTGTATTAATTGAGGCAAAATGAGTCTAATAGAAACAAGAGAACAATGTAAACAATAACAACAATCCTATAAAGATAACAACTTTGAAAGAACTGGGAATTTTGATCAACACTATAACTAACTATATGATGAAGAATGTTCCTCCCATACTGAGAGGAAGTAATGAGCTCAGATTAAATATTGGAACATCTATATCTATATTGAAATCAATCTCTCTCTCTCTCTCTCTCTCTCTCTCTCTCTCTCTCTCTCTCCCTCTTTCTCTCTCTCTTTCTCTTTCTCACTTATTATTTTAACCTGGCAAATGTAAGAATTTGTTTTACATTTCTACAAATATTTGTAGTATGAAGTTTTGTTTTTCTTGTTTTCTCATTGACTGAGGTGGAAAGATGAAAGAGAAAGTAGAAGGAAGGCAAATAATGATTTAAAGATAAAATTAAATATTAAGAATGAAGGTCATCACCATGTATTTATTTAGGGTCAAGGGATTTATAGCTGCAAGGGCTCTTAATGATCATTTAGCCTAATTATCTCTTTTCATAGATGAACAATCTGAAGCCAAGAGAAATCTGACTTAATTGTGGTCACAAAGTAAATAAAATCTAGGTTGAAACATAGTATTCTCTGACTTCCTAAACAGTACTCTTTCCTGTATGTCAAGTTATTTTTAATTGTCTGAGTAGTTGATGGGCTTTTGATTTTCACTCAAAATAAATTCAACTATATTTTCATTCTGAATTAATGCATTATTGTACTCAATCAGTATTTATTGAGAACCTACTATGTTGTCAGTATTTTTAGAATGCATTAGGAGTTGATTTCATGAAAAATTGTCACTTCTACTCATATTTATATTTTTAGTTATTGTGAAACATTTCAATATTATGAATATTTAAGATAAATCTACTTGCTGCTTCTAACTGAAAAATGTCAAAGCACTTTACCAATTAATTTTTTCTGATGTAAAATATATTTTATTTTTATGTATGAAGACAATGCAGTTTTATTTTTCACTTTATCCCAAAACTTCATTTGCATATTAATTTAATGTGCCTCATTTCAAAATTATAGTTAATGTCTTCCTTAAATAGTTACATTATTGTATTTTTGTATTACATTTTCTATTTATTTATTTGTTGATCCAATAATGTTTTATTTATTATCTTACATGAATTAGGGTTCTGTTTGAGAAAAAATATTTCCTGAAAAGCTACTTTCATAATATGTCTATACATGTATAAACTCTATACATGCATGATATGTATGCAAATTATAGCTTAAAGACTTCCACATGCATATAGATGTATATTGATTTATAAGATATATGAGTGTATAGATATGTCATTTCTGTATATTAATATTTAACATGGAGCATATGGGTTGTTCAAGGAGGACTAGCACCTCTGATGTGAGGGTTTACCTTTTTCAGGTCTGTTCTTTGGTGTACATCTGGCTCTCACTTTTCATCTGTGGCTCCAAGAAGCTGTAACATGTGAAATATCCACAATCCTGTAAAGCCATCTCAAAAGAAGGTTGATAGTAATTGAAGACTAGATTGATAGTATCTGATAGATCTCAAATTTTTAGTAATATAAGAATGTCTACTGTAAGCATGTGAAAATTTCTCCCCATGAAATGGAGAAATAAAAATAATGTGTTTTGATGGGTCATCACATAGCTGAAGCAGATGCTGTGGAGTTCCTAAAGCACTTAGAACTTGGTTAGATATCAAAGACCACAAGGCAATTTCATTGTATTCAGTGAAGTCATATTGAGCTTCAGTGAAGGTCAATTGAAGCCACTGAATTTCAGTAATTGAGGAAGAAAGAATGAAGCTGACAAATTTATGTACTTTGCCTCACTTAAATCCAATTTATTCATCAATCAATACATCAAGCCATGATGTTACAGGTTTTCTCCAAAAACAGAGTGCAAAAAAACATCAATATATAACATCCATATAATTGTTATAATAATTATCTTACTTTAAGCTTAGGAGTAGTGTAATGGGTATTTGAGTATCTTCAACAATTATGATAACAGGTAGTATTTACATAGTTCTTTAAAAATATTATCTCATTTTATTCTAACAGCAACCTTGGGAACTAGATATTATATTCATTCCAAGAGGCAAATAGCAATTGGGATTCACTCAAGGTCACATAATAGTAAGTCTCTGAAGCAGGTTTTAAAGTTAAATATTCTTCCTTTCTTGTTTTCTTCTGGTTCTTTCTTACTTAACTCAGTATATATCATTCCCTCCCTCTTACTTAACTCAGTATATATCATTCCCTCCCTCAATTTTTCCTCTCTTGTCTAAATCTTTTATGAACTGGATTAATATTTATAAAACATCCTTAGGCATGATTACATTTCCTCAACCTATCTGAAAACTCTTCCTGTAGTGTACCTCACCCAGCTGATCCAGTGATATCACAGACATCCAAATTGATCATATTCTTTTCACATTTAGAATACCTCCAATTTGATTTAATAAAGATCTATTATTCTTCCTCTTTTCTTTTAAAGTTCAAGAGTAATAGCCCTTTTAAGTGAATTGATTGAACCAATCAATTCCATATCCAACTTTATATGCATATCTACATGTGTTATATATATAGGCTTTGTATATATGATATGTGGGACATACTTACAGGGGTCCTCAAACTACAGCCCGCAGGCCAGATTCAGCAGCTGAGGACATTTATCCCCCTCACCCAGGGCTATGAAGTTTCTTTATTTAAAGGCCCACAAAACAAAGTTTTTGTTTTTACTAGAGTTTGGCCCTCCAACAGTCTGAGGGACAGTGAACTGGCGCCCTATTTAAAAAGTTTGAGGACCCCTGCAGTGTAGAATATACATATACACACATACAAATTCATGGTTTCTTAAGATGCAAACTCAAACTCTTGAGTCTTTCATCATCCTCATGATGAAATCCTTTTATTTATATTTATAAATCCCTTTACCTACTCTGTAACTTAGTATTAGAGAGTTATCTGAAGGCATTGAAAGTATCAAAAGTAGGATTTGAAGAAATTATTTTTGATTTTAAGGTTAACAGTGCCCTATACTATAATGCCTTTTATCTCACACATACATATATGAGTGCATTTATATTCCTATATATATATATAATTTGCATGATTATATAATCTGCAAATTATAGCTATAGATATGTGTAGACATAAATGCTTATATGTATATAGATATAATCATAATATATGTATATATAAACTTATGTGCATGTATATATAACATATATTGTGTATATATATATATATATATATATATATATATTATATGGTCTAAGTAAATATACACATGTTCATGAATTACTGTAGTAGTAAAGATTTACATATACATATTTGTTCACAACACTTCTTAGGAATAATATCTTTGACCACTTAATAAGGAAAATATTTTGAACATATTAGGAATATAATTGGTCTTTGTAATATCATCCAGGCAGCCTTGGCAGGGGACCACAATGATGCTGATATTGTCGATCTAGCAACAGACAATGGGAATTTTTTTAAAACTAAATTTGTTAGCATTCTGTGACAATGCATAATTAACTAGTTATGATAAAAACCTATTTAATATAGGGATTTATTTTTTTTCTTCTCCTCAATAACTGTTACCTAGCTTAATTTATATTTTTCCTTGACAAATATAAAGAGATGAGCAACTATATAGGAAAAAAATTCTCCAAGTTGCCAATGGTTAAAAAAAAAATGTAGTTTAAGATAACTGAGTCATCTCATGCAAGTAAAATGACTAAAAGAAGAAAAGTCAGAAATAGTCATTGTTGATCATTGGCATTTGTATTGTTTTCATTGCAAAGATTCTTAAAACTACTGTGACCTATTGCATTACTTCAAATACATCTTCCACTGTGTTTTGAACATCTTAGATTGAATTTTCCATCATCATCTGAAAATCAATATGTTCAAAACTGAAGCTATCTTTCTTTCTTTGTTATATTTTTTTCATGTATATATTCCTTTATGAAACATATTGGGAGAGAAAAATTAGAACAAAAGGGAAAAAACATGGGAAAGGAAAAATCAGGAAAAAGAAGTGAACATAGCATGTGTTGATTTACATTCAATTTCCATACTTCTTTTTCTGGGTGCAGATGACATTTTCTATTCAAACTTATTGGGATTGACTTGGGTCCCTGAACTAAATAAGAAGGACCTAATCTTTCATAGTTGATTGTCACAAATTCTTGCTGTTACTGTGTACAATGTATTCCTGGTTCTGCTGTTTTACTCAGTATCAGTTTTATAAATCTCTTCAGGTCTTTTAAAAATCAGCTTGTTCATCATTTTTATAGAACAATAATATACTATTACTTCATAAACCACAACTTATTCTGCTATTCTTCAGTTGATGGGCATCTATTCATTTCCCAGTTCTTTACTACCACAAAAATGCTGCAACAAACATTTTTATACATGTTGTTTCCTTTCCCTCCTTTATAATCTCTTAGGGATGCAGGCCCAATTGAAACATTGCTGCATCGTAGGGTATACAAAATTTGATAGCCCTTTGGGCAGAGTTCCATATTGCTTTCCAGAATGCTTGGATCATTTCACAACTCCACGAACAATGCATGTGTCCCAGTTTTCCTACATCCCCTCCAACATTTATCATTATCTTTTCCTGTCATGTTAGCAAATCTGAGAGGTATGAGGTGGTATCTCAAAGTTGTTTTAATATCACATTTCTCTAATCAATATTTATTTACAGCATTTTATATGGTGATAGATGGCTTTAATTTTATGACCTGAAAATTGTCTGTTCATATATTTTGACCATTTAGCAATTGATGAACATTCATTGTTTTTCTATAGAAATTTTTCTTTTCTGAATTTCCTACTGCTCTTGAGAGTACTATCAACCTCCTAGTTTCCCAAACAGCTTAATATTTTCAACTCCTCACTCTTTTACTTCATGTGTTCAATTAAAAAGTCCTTTTGATTCTACCTTCATAACATTTCTATTGAATGACCACTTTTCTCCTCTGACTCTAACAACTCATCACCTAAAACCTGGACTGTTAGAACAGCCTTCTGGCTGGTTTCCTTGTTCTAAATTTTCCCCCCATTCAAGTCCATTTTTCACTCAGCTATCAAATTCACCTTCCAAAATCACAGATCTGATGAAGTCATACCCTCTCTCTCTTTTTAGTAAATTTCAGTGATACTTAATCCCCTCCTAGATAAAATATAAAATTCTCTGTTTGGAATTTAAAGCTTTCTAAATCCTGATCCCTTCTGCTTCTCCTCTATTCATATCCCAGTGTTCAGTGTTTTTCCTGATACTAGGCTTTTAATAAATATCAAAGATGGAAAAGATAAGTTATAAATATATTTAATAATCAAAGAAAGGAATTACAGGATGAGTTAATTAAATCATAAGACTACATTTTCAATCTGATTCACCAGGTATTCACAGATTTTTGTGAGATTTCAAGTAGTAAATTTCTAATTCTCTGGAGTCAATAAATTATTCTTACAAACTAATCCAAAGTGTTGTATATTTATGTTTCTAACAAAAAGATTCAATATCCACTGAAACTTCATTTGGAAGATTTCTATATGTGTTAGAAAGTTTTGTGTCCAAGTTGTTTGTTTGTTTTCAAGTATGTAACATGAGATGTTTGTTTGTTTGTTTGTTTGTTTTGTTTTAATTGGTGAATCCATTTTTTAACCATCCCTAGAAGCAAGAAAAAGATATTGTAGAAAAGAGAATGGTTAACACTACCAAATGCTTTAAGAAAGGTCAAGAACTAAGAAAACTGAGAAAATATAAGCAAACTTTTCAATTCTAAGCTCACTGGAATCTTTGAAGAAAATGCATTCATTTCGATAAAGAATGAGTTTTAGTTGAATGAAAGGATAACTAAAAATTTCTAGAACTTGGGATATTGGAAAAATAGTTTTGCCTTCAATAGAAACTGGATAATTATAGAAAAGGTATGGGTCTGAGGAAGCAAAAATATATGCCACTTTGACAGTATTGTCAATTCTCTTAAGACTCTTCTCTGAAAACTTCTGAGAAAAAATAAAGAACCAATATTTTTAAAATGTATATTTCAATACTTTTTCTCATCTCAAAATAGTTTAAATCAATTTAAATTCTCATCACCTGTTTTATGACTAAAATTGTGCTAAAATTAGTTGTGGTACAAGATATAATGAAGATGAAGAATTCAAATAAATCTGGGGAAAGCATATGAAATAATGAAAGGAAAAAATAAGTAGAACCACTATATACAATGATTACAAAAATTCAAGTGAAAAGAATGCCAAAAGACAACAAAAATTAAATTAGTTACTAATCCTGGCTCTAGAGAAGAGATGAAGAAATTCTCCATTCTTTTATCAGGGAATATTGAATATAGTGACTGGCAGTATCCATAGTGGTGGATTTTCTTAGTTTTTGTTTTATTTCTTACAATGGAAGACTCAGTGGGAAGATTTGATGATGGGCTCAGGAAGAGAGACAGAGAAAGAGAAAGACAGAAACAGAGAAAGAGAAAAAGACAGAGAGATATAGGCAGAAACTGAATAATAAGAACAGAGACTAATTATTGTCTTTATATACTTTTTCCCAACAAGACACAAGACTATTCTATTTAGCTAGTGGGATTTTTGGAATCCCACTTGAGTCCTATAGTCCTAAGCACTATGTTTTCTTTTGTCTTTAAAAATAATTCCTGTCATTTAGTAGAGTGCTATTACAGAGTAGATGCTAATTTATAAAGTTTCTAATTAAATACAAGTATTTTAATTCCTAAATAATTGTAAACCAAATTCTACACACACACATTGCATACATATATAGTTTATATACACATACATTTAGTGTACTTTACTAGTGTGAGATAAAAAGATTTCATAGATTTTTCAAGTTATTGAATGGCAACACAACAGTATTTTCTGATGAGAACTGAAGAATGAGAGTTCCCTGATCATATGTTCCTAGTTGCAATCTCTAAGATGTATTTCAAGTGGATAATTTCTTTACATAATATTGTACCATGAAAACTAATTTGGGGTAATAATAACTTTGGTGAGGTGCTGTGATTTTATTTTTGATTAATCATATGTTTAAATTTTAAATTTTAAGTAATATCCTGCTGCTCTCATCTCTGTGAATATTTTTGAAATACATAACCTTCTCACGTACTTTCCTTGAAATTTACCCAGAAGCAAAATGAAGCCACTGAGTGAGTAGAGATTTAATTACCAAGCGTCTTAAGAAGAAAAAGAACCTGGGAAATTTCTTTTAGAAAAGGAATTTCTTCTCCTAGATATTAGAGAGTTTAAAAAAAATTTCATATACATTCCACTTAAAAATTATTGGAATATAAAGTCATAGTTGCATAAATAGTAAAAAATGAGATAACTTTTTTTTTCAAAACAAAGTACAAGTTCTTTATGAATGGGTACAACACTTTGTGGGAGTTTGTGGATAATTAAAAGAGAAATAATGAAAAGTAAAACCATAAGAGAATCTACTAATTCTAGATCTAAAATTATACAGAGGCCCCAAATATTTTTATACTGACTTCCATTACCCCTTCTATCAATTTGATGTGGTACTGTTTAATTTTGTTTTTATTTTAAGCACACCAGTGGAAAAAGAAAATTGATATCTTGGACCCAGTGAACATAGTAATATAGTGTCTAATAATGCTAAGAACACAAACTACTGGGGTAGTAGTCTCTATAATTTAATAACTTCCAGAAAACTGGAAAGTTGTTTGCATAAAATAGATTCAGATGAAAAAACTAACACAAAAAACTCCAAATGAATACACAATCTAATTTCAAAAAGAAATACCCTTTTTAAAAAATTAAGAATGAAGGAGACACCTTTCAGATCAATGATTAGGGACAGAATTCATTATCAAAAAAAAAAAGATGGGAAAGATAAAAAGGGATAATTTTGATTAAATAAAATAAGGATTTAATGCATGTGAAATTCAAGACATTGTCAAGATCCCCAATAAAGTCTTGTATCAATTATCTCTGATAAAATTCTGATATTCAAGTCAATATGGAATACTTTCTAAATATTATTGAAATATAGCAGTCCATCTTTTGACTTAAAGTCTTTTAACACTCTTTCACTTGTCGCTGAGATGGTTTACTACTGTGTAACCACTATATGTGCTACAGTTTCTTGGACCCACAAATGAGAATTTCAGTGCCATGTGGACACCAAAGGCATCTTTAAGGAGTCTCAATAAGCCCTTAAGCCCAACGTTTTAGTCTTCTTTGAACACCCCTTGGATTCCTGATAGACTTCAGGATTTTGCAAGTCAGAAGAAAGTGAGAGAGATAATATGTTCTTGTTTAAAAAAAAAAAAAAAGTAAAATAAAGATTGATGGTATTGGTTGCATTCTGCAGCCAAAAGCAATAAAACAAATACATTAATTGGACACATGACCATTTCATTTTCTTGTATGCAGTATGAATAAATGTTGCATTAAAATTAACCTACTTAATAATAGTACACATTGCTAGGAGATGAAAACAAAAGAAAAATTCTATTAAATTTCAAAATCCCCCCACTGAAGTTAACACATACTTTGATCATAAATGGAGATGTGGCATGGTAGACAGACAACTAGACTTTTAGAAAGTTATGGGATTCAAGTAGTATCTCTAAGACATAGTAGACCTTGGGTAAATAACTTAAAGTGTCACTTAAACAATTCTACAAGAGTTTAAATTGCAGAGAAAAAGCTGCTCAGTGGTTGGAGAGTTTCTTCATTTGGAATTCTTTATTCCAATGAACTGATCTGGTACCATTAATAGTTTTATACCCAGTGGTGAGAATAGGACATGATGGTCAAAACTAAGCTGGAAAATATGATTCTTGATCAAGAAATGAAAGAAACAAATGATATATAGATTTTTTTCAATTTCATATTTATATAAAACAAATGAAGCAATATCATGAGCAAACTCTAAATAAATATCCAAGAAACAGAATTTTCACTTTCATGAGAAAAAATAAAGTGATTTAAATGTACATTTGTCCATATTGTGGCTTGTAGCTAAGGAGGTATTTTGTCAAGTTGTTATTCCATATTTAGGTATAAGTATAGAAAGAGAAATAGCTGTGATTATAGATGTATGTCTATTGGGATTATATTAGTACAAAATTAAAGAATTTCATTGCCTCTGCAGAATGAATGGCAAGAAACTCAGAGACCAATTGCAAAAATGTACTGGGCTGAATTGTATAATCAGCTGAAAATCACAATGTCATTGCATTTTGGCATATAAGTACAAAACCCTCCCTTATAATACACCCAAATATACACATACATATCTACACAAAAATAATAATAGATATAAGATCTATAGGTTTGCATGTACATAAATGTCTGTGTATGTACAGATGACTTTAAAAACCTTCTATGTCCATGGGATGTGTAAATAAATCATTTTAAAACACCTGAATATATCTCATACTATATATTTATACCTATCACCACATAAGGTGAACTAGAAGGCCTCTGAAGTGTTTTCCACATTTGAAATTTTGAAAATTACTTCTCTTGAAGCACCTGGCCCACCTATTCAGGGAAATTCTCCGAAAAGAGCAAGTAATGGATGTCTTTCATACATTTCTTTGCCCCTACTCTATCTATCCTGGCAAATTAAACCTTATGCGGGCTTGGGATATAGGAAGAACAATATAGTTGCTCACACCACCCAGTTATAGTGTGAGTTAACAGCTACAATCCTTTTAATAAGGTGAATAATTCCAGACCTATAGGGATTGCCATTTCATAAACTTATATACCATAAAGACACTCTGGTCTTGCTATCTACCTCTATACTGATATACCCTTAACATTTCCCATCTTTTCCATATGCTCTAAAACTAAATATGCTTTTATTTTATTTTTAATTTATGGAATATAACAAATATTTATATAATATAGTACAATAAAAAGATTATTTTACATGAAACTGCAAATCTAGTATACACAACTTACTATTCCTTTTAAATATGCAACAACTATTCTATTAAGTTTCATTTTTTAATTTTTTCCCTCTCCCCTACTATAGAGATGGTTACTAATAGATACAAATAGATTTATACATATATATGTATATATATATATATATATATACATATATACATACATACATGTATATATGGAGATAGAAATATAGATATGCAAAATATTCTATATATACTTTTATTTATCATTTTTTCTCTGGATGAAGATAATATATTCTTTCATATACCCTTTATAATTAATTTGGGTCTTTATAATAGACAAAATAACGTACTCAAATTATTTAAAAAAAAATACTGTTGCCACTGTATACAATGTGCTCTTGGTTCTGCTCATTTCACTCATCATTATTTCATGCATATATTTTCTTGTTTTTTATAAAACATTGAGCTCATCATTTCTTGTAGCACATTAGTATGCCATCATAACCATACACCATAACCTGTTCATTCATTGTCCAAATGATGAACATTGCTGCAGTTTCCAAATCTTTGTCACTACAAGGAGAATCTCTATAAAAATTTTAGAACATATAGAACTAGTGGTAAGACTACAGAATCATGAACAGTTGATTAATCTTTTTAGAAATTAAATAGCAATGAAAGGGGAATATAGGCCTTCTTTTAAAATATTGAAGTACGGAGTATAGAAAAGTATGGAGAAGATTTTTTTTTTTAATATAGGATAAACTCAAGCATATTTATAAGGAAAGAGGACTAGGATAGTAGAAAGGGAAAGATTGAAGAAGAAAGGGAGAGAATAGAGGTTCAATGATGAGAAAAAAAGGTTCTTATCAAAAGCAGATGTTTAAGTACAAATCTTACAGGGGATGAAAACATTCGTCTTCTGAGAATGTAACAGAGGAGGAAATATTTATATGGACTTTGTACTATGATATTTAGCTCACAAATGATAGCCTCAAAAATGGTATTGTAAATGAAATTTAAAAACTCATTCTCCTACACATACACAAACACAGATGCAGTTAGACAGATAGATAGATAGATATAAATAGAGAGATAGATACTTACTCCCCTAAGTAAAAATCCATCCTCATGTCTTCTGATCATCAAATCTCTAAATTGCTGCTTTTACTTTACGGACTCGATGAGATGTTTTTTTTAAAGAATATTGAAGGTGGGTAGGGAGTATCCACGGTAAAATAAACAAACAAAGCAAGCAAATAAAGAAAGGTTTGGTATAGAAACCTACTTTATAGGCTCTACAGAATTTCTGGAAAAAGAAGTATCACTATCTACGTGATCACAATATTCTACTCATTTCGTAAAAATCTTTTTTTTTTCCCCATGATAGTTAGATTTTTGCTTTTGGGAACATTCCTCTACTTTACTATCATTTTTTTAGAGCTACACTAGAAATTATGAGTAATACATAGCAAGTTATAAAAAAATTAATATGAGAAATAGAGTGAATCTGATACTTTGAAAGTATTAGTTTATCTACCATGACTAAACATTAAACATCTTCAATGTGAATAGGTCAGTTTTCCTTTGCATATTTTTCTCAAGTTTTTTGTAATCAGCAATGCAAAATAAACATAGAAAGTATTATATTTCAAAGAAGAATATAATAGTTAAATGAGTGAGTTTTATTTAATGTACAATTTAATGTATAAAATGTACATAGAATTTATGTACATGCATATATATGTATACATATACATGTTGAAAAATGGAAAATTCATACTTTTCATTCATATCTCATTTTCTCTGGATCAACATATTTTTTTCTCCATCTTTTTTCCCCAAATTTGTGCTCATTAGCATAAGTATAAACTTTCTTCCCACTTTGTTTTTACAGTGAATCCTTAGCTATTAAGTTACTTTAAAACTTAAATAACTCAAAATATGAAACAACAATCAAAATTTATCTCAGAATAGTTGAGACAGATGTTTACAATTCTTCTAAATAAATTTGGCATGTTTAAACACATACATTCAAATTCTCTGCCTTCACATGGGTGTTATTTAATTGAGAGTTACAGTAGTGACTTGAGCCAAGTAATAAAATAAGCACTATTGTTTACTACCAGCAAAGAACAAAACTTGATGGAGAATTTGGGAGATTGCCCTGCAAATTGCAACCTTGGAAAGCAGAAACTTCTTTTTAAGCTATAATCATTCTAACACTGTTTAATTTTTATTTAAAAAATAGATGCAATCCTATTTATTCAAAATCAAGGCTATAAAATAAAAGTATTTAGGATTTTACCTAAGTCATTATTTCATTTAGAATAATCAAAGCCCAGGCAAAATAAAATCCAATTTCTATGAAAATGACTATGTACACACAAAGGATGACTTCAGTTCTGTAGTTTTGTTGGTATTTCCTCATATTTTATAAATTTACAGAAATATAAAAGAAATGCCTCGTACTATATTTAACTTTCAAAATAATTAAGAAAACATTAAAAATTGCTGAATAAGGTACATTATTTATGATGTAGTCACATGAGCAAGGAAAGGTGGTTTTATAGGTTTATTAATTTCTTGGTATCCTTTGGTATCCTTTTAGATAAATAAGCCGTATCTACTTTACTTAAGCAAAGCTAAAAGTCAGGAGCAACAATAAAATGTAGGATTTATATTATTTTATATCAAATTTATAAAGCTACACTTTATTTTTGAGATTTTCTTCTTTCTTAAGTTTTGCAGTTAGATTATTAGTAATTTCTTGGGGGGGAGAAAAATTACAGCAGTAAATAATTAGGATTTTAATTGGATAATGGTGCATGCAATTGAGTAATTGTGGTTGCAAATGACCACTTTACACTTATTTCTAAGGTACAATTACCCAATTCTAGGCATAATTACTTGTACATGCATTTTGTATTTTCTCCTTCTTAAAAGAGAGATTCAATGGCTATTCTTTTCTAAATGTGGTTTAAAAGAAAATAGAAAAAAAGAAAGTACAATTTATTGATCAATTCAAAAGGGTATTTTTTCCTAAGCTTTTCTAACATGGCATTCTTATTTTCAAAACATATTCATAGGTATGTTATCTCCTGTTTATCTTACTATTGTGAATTATGTTTTTCTCAAAAGGACAGTGTCAAAGAATGTAATGCTAATTGTGATTAGTTATTTCAAACTAAGGATGGAGGCCCTGTTCTGACAATGTGTGTATCTATACACATATATACAAAACTGTTTTAAACTATTGAAATGCATTTTTGAAGATCAGAACAAATAATCAAACTTTTAAAAGAAAGCAATTATTTTAGTAAATTAATAGATTACTTGACCATTATTCGACTGAATCAATTTTTTATTTCTTTGAATTATATGTAGACAATCCACTTGTTTCATTTGTTTACTGCTAAAGTTCACATGGCAAAGAAAAATGAACTCTTTCTTTGAAACACTATGTCTAAGCTTAAAAATTTTCATACACAGGACAACTAGGTGGTGCAGTGGATAGAGAACCAGCCCTGAAGTTAGGAGGACCTGAGTTCAAATCTAACCTCAGCCACTTAACACTTCCTAGCCATGGGACCCTAGAGGCGCAAGTTACTTAACCCCAGTTGCCTCAGGGAGAAAAATGTTTTCATACTTTAAGGAAAGGTTTATATGGATATATCCTTGATTGGTAATGTTTATGAGCAAAACAAGGAAGTAAATGAAAGTGAACAAAGACTTTATAAATGTTTCTTTATTTATCTACATTAGGGAAGAGGAATGATCACTTTTATATCTTACAGCTACTATCCTTATGCAGGACACTCAACAGATAACATTGTTTAATGTGTTTGGTAGAGCTTGGGATGGGTATTAGAAATGGACTCAGAGGGTCTATATTCACATTTCTTCATTACTGCTTGCTCTCTCTATTCTGAACAAAGCAGCTCAGCACTCTTCTGTATCTAGTTTTTAAATCCCTTTCTGTCAGGTGTGTATAAGAACAGAAAAACCGATTGTTAAGTTTTCAGTATGTGAACATTTGTAAACAGAAACTGCCTTGATGTATCATTTTATTGATTATCTAGATAAACAAATTATTGATATTGCATAAGATAAAATATAAGATAATCTTAATAATGCACTTCAAATTCAAAAATGTGTTCTAGGTATATATATTTTTTTTTCCCAGAGAGCTAGATGTTAAACATTACCAGCATCCATTGTTTTACAACTATAAATCTCATTATGGTATTTGAATGATTGTAACAAATTACTAAATAATTTTCTCATCATCTATCTCTATTTCCTCTAATATTTCCTTTATGTTATTAACAGATTATTTGTTTTTATATAATTAAAAGTTATACTTTTCACAAACTTCCCATAACTCTCCATTGCATATCAAATAAAGTTTAAATTTTTTCAGGTTGTACTCAATCTCTGTCTGAGTATGATGACCTTCTTTCTTTCCAATCATATTTCCCATCACTTCTTCTCATACTTTGTCCTCTTGCCAAAGTATATGGCTTACTCCTAACCCCTTATATATGACCTATATTTTCCCCACATTCTTGCCTTTGTTTATAATTCAGATCATACCTTAACCTGGTGATGATCTAATGAAGAGGTTTCTTAGAATAATCTGTGAATACACAAATGGGTATGAGCCTAATAAATGCATAAAGGTAGCATGTAGGTTTATTGGATAGAAATCTGGGCATATAGTCAGAAAGACTTAAATTCATATTTTGCCTCAGATACTAGCTGTGAGATATTGGCCAAGTCATTTAATCTCAGTTTGCCTTAATCCAGTGGAGGAGGCAATGGCAAACCGTCTCAATATCTTTGCCAAAAAACAAAAACAAACAGAAAAAAAAAAAACATGGATAGTGTTGGTATGCTGAGTTCAATAGGGTCAAGAAGAGTTTCATATATATATATATATATATATATATATATATATATATATAATGACTATATTTTAATATAATTGGCTTATTTGTAATCCTATGTATTTTATTTTATGCATTTACACATATTATTCTGTAAAGGTACATAGATTAGATTGCTTAGATTGTCAAAGAGACATAAAGAAAAGTCTTAAAATTACATATCTTTACTCTGGTCTAATTGAAATTCCTTCTTATTCAATGAGGTGATTCCTCAAACTTGTGATAGAGAAAGCCAACTGTATCCAGAGAGAGAACTATGGGAACTGAATGAGGATCACAATATAATATTTTTACTTTTATTGTTGTTTGCTTACTTGTTTTTTCCCATTTTTCCATTTTTGATTTGATTTTTCTTGTGCAGCATGATAAATGTGGAAATATGTTTAGAAAAATTGTACATATTTAATATTGCATTACTTTCCACCTATGGAAGGGGAAAGGTGGGGAGAGAGAGAAAAAAATTTGGAGCGTAAGGCTTTGAAAGGGTGAATGTTTAAAACTGCCTTTATACATAGTTTGAAAAATAAAAAAAACTATTATTAAAAAAAGAAATTCCTTGTTATTGTAGATAAGGAAATTGAAACCTAAAAGACTGACTGATTTAACCAAGTTTTAATTGATTAGCGGAAATAGGTATCTTTATTTTTAGCATAGTGTTTTGGGGTTTTTGTTTTATTAAAAGTGATAAACCTTTTACAAAGATCTATTTTTTAGTCAGCTTGGAGTCCTGATAACTGATTTCATATCTCAGTTCTGACACAAGTGTTTTTGTTTTGCTTACTTTATTTTAACTAAATATGTCTGATACACACACACACACACACACACACACACACACACCGGGTTTTCCCTAAAACTGTTGATAATGTATTGACTCCATGAATCACTTGAAGAAAAAGGGAAGTTATATATTTTTAATTAAAAGATAGCAATGTACTATTAGATGGAGTTCTAGCAAGTCAGATTAAGAAAACTGACTGCTGAGAATATAATCAACTACAAATGGTAAATTTTGACTAGTATTATTGGTTTTATCACAGAATTTATCCTAAAGCAAAAGATGAACCCACAGGGAATTTCATTAACCCTTTCATTCAAGCTAAGGACTGTTAAATGTTGAAATGAAAGGAATTAAATATACCCCCTAATGGTTTCAAAGACAATGCTCTACTCTAAAGGTCAAAGTAATACCATGAAGTAAATTGAACACCATGGTGAACAGAATTTAATAAATCATTTCAATGGCATTTGGAATTGACTACTCCTTTTCTAAAAATGTTAATAATATCATTCTTTGTCTATAATCATTTCTAATGACAAAAGCAGAAGTTTTCATCCATTGGCAGTTTATGAAGCCTAACAACCTCCTTTAAAAATGTTTTATATTCCCAGAATAAAACACAAAGTATTAATGCATATGAGGAAAATAATTATACTGGAATTCAGTTATTAAAATATTAAATTATAAATAAATAAATATTTTGGTAAAATATTCTCTTCTAAATGATTTTCTGACAAAAGAATTTTGTGACAACTTTAGAGAGTCACAAAAATGTCATTTATTATTACTTAGAGCAATATAAATGTGCCAAAAATGTTATACTGCATAACATTTTATAGATTTTTTTCTCAAAATTTAATTATTCAAGTTTTAAACTATTTCAGGAGTCAGACTTACATTTTCATTGGTAAGTGGTCAGCATTACACAAAATTACTGCAGTAAATCAGTGGTGAATCAAATCATTGTAAATTTCCCTTTTTCTATGTCTACATAGTACCACAGTTATTTTCTTGTTTTTTATAATCTTCTTGTTGTGGTGTATAATGATCTCCTGGTTCTGCTCATTTCACTCAGCATCAGTCCGTGTAAGTCTCTCTAGGCATCTCTAAAATCATTCTCCTGATGATTTCTTATAGAACAATAATATTCCATAACATTCATATACCACAATTTACCTAACCATTCTCCAATTAATGGGCATCCATTCAGTTTCCACTATAAACAGGGCTGCCAGAAACATTTTGGCATATATGGGTCCCTTTCCCTCCTTTTAGATCTCTTTAGGAAACAAACCCAGTAGAAACACTACTGGGTCAAAGGGTATGCACAGTTTGATAACTTTTTGAACATAGATCCAAATTGCTCTCCAGAATGGCTGGATCCATTCACAGTTCCACCAACAATGTATCAATGTCCCAGTTTTCCCACATCCACTCCAACATTTAGCATTTTTTTTTCTGTCATCTTAGCCAATCTGAGAGGTGTGTAGTAGTATCTCACAGTTGTCTTAATTTGCATTTCTCTGATCAATAATGATTTGGAGCATCTTTTCATATGACTAGAAATAGTTTAAAAACTTCTTCATCTGAAAAGTGTCTTCATATCCTTTGACCATTTATCCATTGGAGAATGGCTTGATTTCTTATAAATTTGAGTCAATTCTCTATATATTTTAGAAATGAGGGCTTTATCAGAACCTTTCTATGTAAAAATGTTTTCCCAGTTTATTGATTCTATTCTAATCTCATCTACATTAGTTTTGTTTATAATTGTTTTAACTTAATATAATCTCCAGGGAGAACTCTAGGATGTTGATTAATAGCTTGTTCTATTTCTTTTTCTAAAATGGGACTGTTTAAGTATTTTATTTCTTTTTCTGTTAATCTGAGCAATCTATATTTTTGTAGATATTCCTCCATTTCACTTAGGTTATCAAATTTATTGGCAAAAAGTTCATTAGTGGAAAATTCATCTCTTTACTTATTTTTCTGAATGCAGATAGAATTTTCTGTCCAAAGTCTATTGGAATTGCTTTGCATCACTGAACTGCTGAGAAGAACCAAAGCGTTCATAGTTGATCGTTGTGAATTCTTGCTGTGATTGTGTCCAGTGTATTCCTGGTTCTGCTTGTTCCCCTCAGAATCAGTTCATGTAAATCTTTCCAGGCCTTTCTATAATCAGCTTTTTCATCATTTTTATAGAACAATAATATTCCATTATATTCATAGACTTTAAATATATGTATTGCTATATTCAACTTGTTCAATCATTCCTCAATTGACGGGTATCTATTCATGTTTCAATTCTTTGCTACCATAAAAAAGAGCTGCTCCAAATATCTTTGCACTTGTGAGTCTTTTTCCCCCTTTTATGATTTCCTTGAGATACTGACCTAGTAATGGCACTGCTGGGTCAGTCCTGTACAATTCTAACGGTTGTTCCAGCATATTTGAAATGTTTTTCTTGTTTCTTGCAAATTTTTTTCTTTGATTTTTGAAATTTCACAATAATTTTTCTATGTTTTCTAAAAAGCATCTCTTTGAGGTTGTGATGAGTGGATTTTTACTATTTCTATTTTTTCTATCACTCCAGGACAATTGTCTTGGAATCTTTCTTGCATTATTGTGTCAAGATTCTTTTTTTGGTCACAGATTTCATCTTGTTCGATTCTGTTCTTCAAATCTGTTGTTTTTCTTATAAGTTGTTTCACATTCCATTCTATGTTTCCCTTTCTGTTTTTTCTGAAGCAATAAAAGAAAGTTAAAGAAAAAGAAGAAAGTTGAGTGACTTGCCAATGTCACACAACTAGAAAACATTAAGTGTGTGAGGTCATATTTGAAATCAGATACTCCTGCTTTCAGGGCCAGTGCTCTAACTATTGTACCATCTAATAATTGCCCCTAGTTTTTTAAATTCTTTATATTTTGTTATTTCTTTTTTTTTAATTAAATCTTTTTTTTTATTTTCAAAATATATACATGGATAATTTTCAACATTCACCTTTACATAATCTTGTGTTCTAATTTTTTTCTCTTCCTCTCACTCCCCTCACTCATATTTAACATAATTCAATTTATGTTAAATATGTATAATTCTTCTATATGTGTTTCCACAAATATTCTGCACAAGGAAAATTAGAAGAAAAAGGCAAAAAAATGAGAAAACAAAACAAAATTCAAACTAATAACAACAAAAAGAGTGAAAATATTATGTTGTGATCCACATTCAGTTCCCACACTATTCTCTCTGGGTGCAGAGGGCTCTCTTCATCACTAGGCCATTGGACTTGGCCCGAATCATCTCATTGTTGAAGAGAGTCATGTCCATCAGAATTGATCATTATATAATCTTACCGTTGCCTTGTCTAATTATTTCCTGCTCATTTCACTTAGCATGAGTTCATATAAGTCTCTCAAGATTTCTATGAAATCATTCTACTGATCATTTCTTATAAACAATAATATTCCATAATATTCATATACCATAAGTTAATCAGCCATTCTTCAATTGATGGGCATCCACTCATGTTCCAGTTCCTTTCCACTACAAAAAGAGCTTCCCCTTGCCCAAATCTAATTTTCATTTTTTTTTTCTTTCAGACAGTATCTCCTTTTCTAATTAGTTAAGTTTTGTTCATAATCTTCTTATTTTTCTTGGATGCTTGGATACTATTTATTTATTTTAGTTTTTCCTCAATCTTTCTCACTTGATTTTTAAAATCTTTTTTTTTTTTTTTTTTTTGAGTTCTATAAATTCTCTCTGGGTAATTAACCATTTAACATTACTCTTTGTAATAGAAATGACTTTTTTTTACTTCATTGTTCTCTGATGATGATGAACTCCATTCGGTCTTTTCTATTTCCATATTAAGTTTCTGTGGTTGGATTCTTTCTTCTTTGCTGGTTTATTTGTTTTTTAATAAGAATTATTAGTGTAAGCACATTTAATCATGGAATTGAGGGATAGTTCCTCCAGATTCACTTCAGCCCTCTCTCTGACTTGGAACCCCAAACCAAGAGCTCCCCAATTCTGCAAATTCCTACAGTCAGCAGCAACTCTACCCCATTGCTTCTGCACTCAACTTCTAGCTCAGGGTCCTGTCTCTACAGCACAGTTGGGCCGGGTATTCTTAAACAGCAGTGGTTCCCTCAGTCTTCCAGGACTCAACTCCTGAATTCCCCTGGCTTTTGGGGAGATAAAGGTTCCTATGGTTTAAATTGAGGCTCCCACCAAACCTTGCTAGCCCCAGGAGTCCCCATTTGCTCTTTCTGTGGAGCTAGCCAAGTGTTTGCACTTCATATGGGTAAATTCCCAGCCTGTAGTCTTTTTGGATCTTCTTGGGTTGTACCAGAAGGATCCCTATTCTGCCCTAATGATGCGGGAAAGATTCCAATCTTTGATTCCCAACCTGCCCCCCTAGTTAATGTAAATTACCCTTTGACTCACAAATCCTGGTCCCTTTGAATTCCAATAGAAGGTCCGGACCTGTCCCAGCCCCACCCGGATCTGAGCCAACTTTGGGGCTACTCCCCAAAGCCCCTCGAGCTAAGTCTCTGGCTTAAAAGGGCCATGCTGGGAACCCCTCTTTGCAGAGATTCCAAACATGCCAGCCATGTGAGGACCCTCTGTCCACTGGACCCTCTGTCCAGTGCCCTCCTTGTCTCTACCTTCACCTATCTCCTACTCCTAAACTCAATAATAAACCTCTTTTATCAATCTAGCTCTCTGGGCCAATAAATGCTTTTATTGGGAATTCACGCCGCTACTAGACCTCATTTACCGCTGTATCCTTGCGCCGAATCCAAGGGGTTTGCAGGGGAACTCTGTTTGACTCCCTGTACCCCAAACCTGCCACTAGACCTTAACTAAACCCTAATTTATTTAGGTACCCCAAATCTAGACCTCAACACATGGTCTACACCTTAACATTTGGTTCCCTGACGAAACGAACACCGGAAGCTAGATAATTTGGCGACCAAACCAAACCCCAACCTTTTGGGGGCACTCAGAACCAATCTGGGTTTTAAGCTGTTCAGGCAATATTCTCCTGGGAAGAATCTGTGTTCTTTCTTTCGTTTCTCTCTCTAAAGTAGTGGGGAGAATATCTGCGTTCTGTCTCACCCTACTTGCATTTCAGGTGATTTTTACCAGGCAATCTGGAACTCTGGAGAAGGTAAAAGACTTTTTTCTTTCCTAATCTTGCAGCGGACACCCAAAGTCCTCCGGTCGGGCTTGGGTCGTTGGTGGGAGCTCTAAGCTCTGGCACAATTCTTGAGGAATTGCTGCGGTTTGACAAAAGGCCTCTTTTGCCGGCTCTCTGTCTCTGAGAAATATGAGAGAGGCTGCAAGGATTTAGAAAACTAAAAGTTTTACCTGTCCACAATCTAGACACTCCCCTGCCTCTAAAATCTTTCCTGCAGCATATGCTTTGCCTTCCTTTGCATCTCAATGCATTTCTAATCTTTTTTCATCACTAGAAAGCCCTGCTCTCAGGCAGGGACTCTGAGACAGGAGAGGAAGTGTCTCTTTAACACCCCCCCCCCCCAGACCAAGGAGACACATGGCCATTCTGGGGACCCCACCCTTCTCTGGGGTCCCAGGCCAGTGCTCCCTTTGATCTGTGCTGGGGAGATAACCGGAGAAACATAAGAGGAGCCATGTTTGAGCCCTTCTCCCACTCCACTGTTAAATGCAATGGAGTCTCTAATAGTCAGGCTCTAGCCACGAGGAGAAAGGTCACTGAATTGGGGTGAGTTTAGAGAATGTCTCTGCCCACGGCTGCTACTCCCTGGACAGACAGGGGTGAGCGGTCCCTCCTTCAGGTCTTGCTCTCCCAGCTAGATTTGGGGGCTTAGATGAGCTGCCCCACCCTCAAGTTCCTGTGTGGAGTAGCCAGAGGAGCCCTCACCATTTGGGACACACCGCACGGGGTAAGATGGCATCTCTTTCTCTCCCCCCCCTCCCCCACTTTGCTCTGGCCTTTCCTCCCCCTTCTTCCATGGAGTAGGGAGTGTAGAACTCGAGGCCTGTTTCAGACCTCTCCCATGTGGCTTGGCAACCTGCCATTTAAATACTCCTATCCTGTCCCCTTCTTGGGGTACTGTACACTATGGGGAGATTAGAGACTTACTCTTAATCTCCTCAAATCTCCGGAAAGGTTTTAAACTTTTAAAACACAACTTTGCTGGCAATCTGGACAAGTGAGCCGTGCCCCTCCCAGACCTTTATCTGGCTCTTAAAAGCCACAGCTTCCAGAGGCCTGGAACCATACATTTTAAAACAGGACTCGGTTTCCCTGATTTGGTCATCCTGTGTTAGAGCAACGCCCCCTCCTGGCACAGCCTTTTAACTGTAGAAGCCTCAGAATTACGCTTTTGTATGGAGGCTGTCTACAAAGACAGGGGATTTTAAACTGCTCTCGGCTTTTTTTCTTAGCCTCAGGGCACTACTTAAAACCTTTTCTCAGCTGCTTGTGGAGAGATAACCTAGGTAACCCAGGCTAGGTCTGTCTCTCTCTCACTTTCCTACCTAACCCTACAGGTGGGAACTCTTGCTCCTAATTTTCTCAGCCCTAAGACCTTTTGCTCTTAGCACACTCTGTTCTATTTTCTGGATTGGCGTTCTATGTCCCTGCCAACAATTAAAAGGTTTTTTTTCTGGGCTCCAACCCTGGCCAGGTTGCAGCTTCAAGAAAGACCTTTGGAATGATGGCTGGGGAATAAAATTCCAGGTCAAGGCAAATTAAACTCTTTAGAAGGTGGCTTTTTTTTTTTCTTTTCTCCCCTCATTCCTTGACTGCAGCAAGAAATTAGTTAATGGGAGAAACTGAAGCCATTTAAGAATTCGATGAACACCTTTAGGAAAGAAGTCTGTCTTTCCTTTCTCAAGCTCTCTAGACTTGGTTCTGTTTTCCCTCCCCCTTTCCTTGAGACACTAGGCTCAGGGAGCCCGGGGCTATAGAATATGCATACTGTCTAGAGTTAAGTGAGGAGCTATTGAAATGGAGAACACACCCACTCCTACTACACCACACCCACTCCTAGCACACTTCTCCTTTGCTACCTTGCTCTCAATGATGGTGACCCTCTTAGGAGGTTTCCACTGAGGCAAGCCCAACACATCACCCTTCTATAACGGGGGGCGGCTCAAAGTCCCGAGCTAATTTGAGCTTTCTGGCAGACTCCGGGAGTCTTGAGGAAATTAGTCGCCTGTGGGACGCCATAGGGAGGAAATCCTGGTTTTTCTTTGGCAAATGGCCTTCTAGGAGGCCCTTTTGTGACACTTTCTAGAGACGTCTGTGAAGGTTACATTATAGAATGGAAAAGTCTTCGGGTTTTGCAATGAATTGGCTTCCCTCCCCCATCCCTGGAGATTTAAGCTCGTCTCTCAATGCAGAGACAAACACTGGGTTTGAGAAAAATGCCTTAATCTTAACACCCGAATTCTGAATAGATTAGCTGAATTCCAATCTCTCTCTGAACAAGTCCATCCTTTAAGGTGCTTTTTTTTTCTTTCTAATCCTGGGACTGATTAACACTTGTGCCCCCAGGCAAAAGCGGCAGCCAAAACACACCCAGCACACTTGTCACTTTTAAAGCTGAAAAAAACTCAACTTAATGAAACTTAGGACCCACTCACCACCTCAACTTTTTCTGGGGTCCAAAACTCATGTTTCTTCCACTCTGCTGCCAACAGCTGTTTGTTGGTTTCCCTTTACCTCCAACCTGAGACTCTCAGCTCTTTTCTTCTCAGGGCAACTTTTGCCTCCTCAAAAACACTCAGAGCAGAAGCACCTTTTAATACAAATCTCTCCCAGACTTAGGCCTGTAGGTGTCCCGGAAACTGTCCAAGGAGACCCCAGTCTCTGTCCTGAGTTTGAGCAGGAGGAACACTGGAGAAACTGTGCCACACCACAGGGGCTGAATTGGCCGTCCTGCTCCCCGGGAGGGAATTGGGGTCTGGTCCTGTTTCCCCTTTTATCCCAGGACAATCCCAACACCTCAGGGGCCAGTAAACTGGGTTGGCAGTGCTGAGATTACACTCCCTCTGACCCCTTCTACCCCTCCCCCATAAGAGTGGGGAAAGTTGGGGGAAGGCTCAAGGTCTTTGCTTATTAAGGAACCAACTCTTTTTAAAAAAGAAAGGCAGCACAGTTAAAAGATTTCTAAGAGCTTAAATTGCATTCTTATCTTGACTAGAGATATAGGCCTCTTGACTACCCTGACTTTTTAGTCCACACCTTTTAATACCAACATTAAGAATGAAAGGGCTACTACTTAACACTTTTTACTATAGACAAATAATCTTTTGCTCCCAGCATTTTCTCCTACTTCTCCTTGTTAGATGGGTTCTTACAGGCAGCCCACAGAAGGGACCTGATGCATTTCCTGCTACATCTCCACCCTGGATGACACCCCGGTTTTAACCTGCTCCCAAGATCTGGGCTTCAATCTTTGGACTTGCAACTGCCCTTCAGCCTGGAGAACGTGGGACAACTGATGGGGAACAACTGACCGGGACAAACACCCCTTAGATGCCTTGCTGCCATCCCCAAATCCCATACCTCACGCCTCACCTCCTGGCATGAACCCCAAATCTCTATGACCCTTGCCAGCTCGAAGCAGTTAAGAAGAGATCAGTGCCCCTTTTCCCACATGCCTTTGGAGGTGACTGCTTGAGGGGGGGATGAAGAGGGGACCCCTGAACTTGGAAAATCCTGGAAGGAGAAAATCTTTAATTCTGTCTCAATAACTGACTTTGCCCCATGTCTTTTTCCTTAAATAAATTTAAGTTCCAACTGCTTGAAGGGGGGATGGTGCAGGAAAGATTCCAATCTTTGATTCCCAACCCCCCCTAGTTAATGTAAATTACGCTTTGACTCAAAAATCCTGGTCCCTTTGAATTCCAATAGAAGATCCTGACCTGTCCCAGCCCCACCCAGATCTGAGCCAACTTTGGGGCTACACCCCAAAGCCCCTCGAGCTAAGTCTCTGACTTAAAGGGCCATGCTGGGAACCCCTCTTTGCAGAGATTCCAAACATGCCAGCCATGTGAGGACCCTCTGTCCACTGGACCCTCTGTCCAGTGCCCTCCTTGTCTCTACCTTCACCTATCTCCTACTACTAAACTCAGTAATAAACCTGTTTTATCAATCTAGCTCTCTGGGCCAATAAATGCTTTTATTGGGAATTCACGCCGCTACTAGACCTCATTTACCGCCGTATCCTTGCGCCGAATCCAAGGGGTTTGCAGGAGAACTCTGTTTGATTCTCTGTACCCCAAACCTGCCACTAGACCTTAACTAAACCCTAATTTCATTTAGGTACCTCAAATCTAGACCTTAACATTCGATCTACACCTCAACACTAAGAAATCTATGTTTTTCACAAATCTATGTTCATCCCGAAGTGAAAATTTGTTCTTTTTGTGGAGTTTATGAGAGCTTAAAATTTACAGACTGCTCAGTCATCTTCCAAAATCCTCCCTCATAAAGATTTTATAATTCAGATTTCTAGGTATTCAGATGACTGGATGAAAATATAGATGATTTCCAACTGTTCCTCCATACACTGATTGTAATTTGAAGGAGGACATATGGGGTTTAGAAGAAAGACACACACAAAAGTGTGCTAGAACCATTTGAACCTTGTTCTAAATGATAATTGTTAAATTTTTAATGTGAGTAACTGTATTTCAAATTAAACTTAAAAGTGTGCAAATAATTCTTATATTACCTATACTGTTTTATCCAGCAATACTATTATAAGTTCTGTTTCCAAAAAAATGATTAGGCTAAAAATGAAAAGATCTTATGTGTTTTGAAATGTTTATAGCAGTTCTCTTAGTGGTAGCAAAGAAGTAAAAGTTGCAGTAATGCTAGTCAATTGTGGAAAGGCTGAATAATTTGAGGAACATGATTATGATGGAATAAACTATAGGAAATGATGAGCTGGATGATCTTAAAAACATGGATATACATACAAAATAATCAAGAAAGAAATGAAAACGAAGAGAATGATATATATATATATAATAACAAAAACATTATTTTAAGAACAACTTTGAATGAATAAGTAATTTTGCCTGTTATAAATGCCAAAATTAACTACCATGGACATGAAAAAAAAGAGTATATTTGCATCCAGAGAAAGTATTGATAAATAAAAGTACATAGAGAGTTTACATAAATTTACCTACTCATATACATTTATATATATATATATACATACATATGTAAAATCTATCTTTATCTCTATGTTTCTCTCTATATATCTGTTTCTCCATATAGACACACATATTTGTGTCCAAAGATATCCAGCTCTAGGGGGAAAATAAGGAAAAACAAAAGAAAAATACATAATACGTTTATTATATATTTAAAGGAATAGTAACTTGTACTTGATAGACTTGTAGTTTTCTGTGCAATCATTTTTTATCATACTATGTTATAAAAATGCCTATTTAATTCAGAAAAAAATTTAAAGTGTACATGTTAGTGCATTGAATCCTTATATGTATACACAGGGACACAATTGGATAAGACAACATAATTGTTACTATTTTCATTCATTATTTCCTTTTTAGCAATCCAAGCAATTCATAACTGAAAGAAAAGTAATTTTCCCATTCTTTCATGAAGAAAAAAAAAATGGAATAAGTAAGCCTTCCTTTAAGTATTTATAAAAACTCTCTTCCTGTAGTACATCTCAGGGCTTTCTTTTGTTTATACAAATGGAGATAATAGAATAGTGTGTTTTTGTGGTTGTTGTTTCTGAAGGAAATACAGCTCATTTTTGATAAATTGTAACATGGAGTGCTTGAAAAGAAAACAATAAAATGAGTTTTGCTATTTACTTCCTTTTCAATTTTTTTTCAAGTATACAATGATGAAATTGAAATTGACCACTAATTAGGTTTTAGCCTATCTTTTGATAATCCCATAAATTTTATGTGATCATTTCAGTTGGACAGATAAGGAATCAACACACTTTGGGTTTACTGTGTGCTATTCTAAGCACAGTGAATAGAAAGATAAAAGTGAAAGATCCCCTTTTCTAAAATAGTCTATATTCTATAGAGGAAACAAGATATATATATATATATGTATGTATGTATGTGTGTATATATATATATATACACACACACACACACACACACACACATATATATGTATATATATATATATATATATATATATATATATATATATGGGAAACTTTATTTTTAAAGTTAAACTTTATTTTACAAGTTGATGGTAGTTGATATGTACAAATAGCTAGAAGAATCCGTAAAATATCCTGAGAAAGTATTATTAAAGGTGAATTTTGAAGGAAACTAGGGATTCTAAGACTTAGAGGTAATGAAGGATACATCTCAAACAAGAATATACAGTACTATAAAGAAAATGGATTGACATGTATAAGAAGCAGTAAAAATGTCAATCTGGGTGCACCATAAAGAATATGAAGGAAAAAAAAATGTTTGCTCAGGTAGCAAGCTTACTTAGTGAGTTTGGAAAATGATAAAAGATGTTATTTTATTACAATGCCTTGCTTTAACCTGAAATGATATGCCTTCTTCATGGAAATTTTAGGATTATATTGATTTCTTCAGGGAATGGAGCATGTGAGATGATAGGTAATTAGTCTAAAGTTTTCTGTATTATGGTGAATGGGATAGATGATTTTATTAGTTTTTGTTTTGTACAACCCAGCAAGGAACAATGAAGATCATACTAATTTAAAAGAATGCTTTTTAAAAAGACTTCAACAGTAATCAAAACTTTACATAATTTCAGAGTTGCCAAGAACATCATTATCCATCTAGTTCAATCCATACCCAAAAGAATTCACATTACAATGCACATGACAAGTACAAATTTAGTCATTGCTTGAAGATCTCCAATGAAGGAGAACTTGCTACTTCCAGAGAAAACCCATTCCACTTTTCTAGTTTTTTTTTTGTTTTGAAGTTGATTTTAAGTCAAACCCAAATTTGTTACTTGAAATATTTAGCCATTATTCTTAATTCTGTACTCTGAGCCAAGAAAAACAAGCCAAATCCCTCTTCCAGGTGACAGCTTTTCAAATACTTGAAGACAAATTATGTTCGCTCTCATTCCTCTTTTCTAAGCCAAACATACTGAGTTCTGTGGAAATGATGGGAACTGAGTAAACCATACTGACTCCATCTTGTGACTCAAATTTTGGTAAAACTAAGTTCCCTTTCTATTCCATCATGGCCAAATTCAGTCTTGTGAGAAAACTTTATTCAATTAAGGGAATTGTGAGAAAATTATTACATTATTTGGAACTAACCCTGCATGGCTGGAGAGCAAGACCATATCAACCTATTATTCAACCTTTAACTAACGACCTATGTTCTTTTAAAAATCCAGCAAGATCTAAAGACTGAGGCAAGTCTTTTTTTCACAATTATATATCTCAGGCAACCCATATATTTGATATGAAAACTGGTCCCATACTGGTCATTCAGTTATTATTTCCTTGTTTAAGTGAATATAGATTCTGGGGCAGAAGGGAAAAGGAGATGGAATAACTCTTTTTTCCAGTTTCAAAGAATTGCACCTCGTCACTCTTCTTCTTCCAACTCAGTAAGCCCCTTATCTTTGTTTTGCTTAGAAGTAATATAACCTAATCTTGTATTCTGGTTTATATTCTGTTAGTAGTTTTATTATTTTAATGTGTGAAAAATCTATATCCTTCTGTATTCAGGATTCAGAGCCCTGCTGAGGAGATCTAGTCCTGATTTGTTATTCAATTGGTGTGAACTACTTAATAAATTGATATGCTCAGAACCTTAAACCATTGTTTCTTCAGTTATTTCAGATTTCAGCCATCACATTTCCTTCATCTAATCTTCATACAATTCATATTAAATACAATACATATACTAATACAATAGAAATTCATACAATATATACATACTTTTTCTGTCTTTCTTTTGTTACTATTCAGTTTAACACTGTTCTTCTGAAAATTTGGTTATCAAAACTGATATCAAAGCTGCAGATGTTGTCTGATCCATTAAACCATTATTTGCTTTCTCTTATAAAAGATGACTATTTTAAAGCAACCCAAGGTAGTGCTGGATATTTTGGCTGTCACATCATACTATGTACTCACATCAATTTTGCAGGCCACCAAATACCCTCAACTTTTTCCTTTAAAATAAAATAATTCTAAATCAGCATTCCCCTCTTATATGTGTGTATTCTACCTTTCTTTTAAAATAAAGTACAAGACTTTATATTGATTCTTATCAGATATCTTATTATTTGATTTGTCCCAATATTGTTATACATCATTTTAATCCTGTTTCTGTGATTCAAAATGTAGCCATTTCTCCAAATTTAAAGTCATCTGAAAATTGAACCATATTTTTATCCAAGTCATTGATGAGAACATAAGATTGTTATTGTTAATATTACACAGGGTTCAATAGGTTAATAAGTTATTCCACACAAAAAAATTCTGAATTTCTGATCAACCATTCAAGTACTTCTAAACCTAGACATTTATGCTTCTGTTTTTCTCTGGGTTTTGTTAGAATTGAACCGACTATGGCAACTAAAAATTCAAAACTTATTCTATATAATCATCTTGGGAACATTTTAATTCCTCTCCATCAGATCCAAATATCCAATAGATATCATTTCCTAAGGCTATGTTTTCATAATTTCACTACATCTACATATAAAGTAAAGTTTTGTCAATTGGCTATTTGATGTTGCACAGACAGCCATTTTATAGACAAAGATTTTCATCTGATACAATATTAAAACTGGGAATTTAAAGTAAAAACTATGAATTCCATAGTTTTTTTTTTTATACATATACTCCATAAAAGACTTAGAAAACTAGTGAGTCCATCTAAATTAAACAAAAATTTAAAACCAGAAAAAAAGCTTTTAAGAAATAAAGAATAAATAGGTTAAATATTAGTTTAGATTTTTCTTTGTCAAAAAACATGACAAATTTGGAAGAATGTTACGTCTTTTATTCTGGAAAATGACAAGTTTTCTATACCATTTATTTTGACAATATAATAAAATGAGACATAATAAAATGTATACTTTGCAGAATGTGTTATAAAATTGTTTTATTTTTCTATGTGCTTTAAAAGGAAAAAAAACCCCAGCAAACTGCACTTGTTTCTATACATTTATGTGTAAAGCACAAAATTCAATAGCAAAAAATTTTAATATGATAGTGCAAAGATATATATATATATATATATATATATATATATATATGCATTCTATTATATATGTTTCATTCTTTATTTTGTTTTCTCATTTAAAAAGTAAACCTATGTGCATTTTAATAGGCTTAGGTCACAGTCTCATAATATTTATAAAAAAAATTCATGTGTGTGTGTGTATGTGTGTGTGTGTGTATGTATAAACACATTCATGGATTATAAGGTAAATATTTGGCATTTAATGAAAACATAATTTTTTTTTATTCTTACAACAATGAAAGAATAATAGATAAGGTATTTCATTTTAATATAAACCTCAAAAGAACATTTCTTGCTGACAAGAATAAGGTCATCTGTCACAAAATTGTGTTTGCCGTCTCAAAAAAATGTAACTAGAGAAAATTTCAAAACAATTTAAAACTTAAGATATATGATAGAATTTTTGACCTTTTCTTCAGACAGGGTAATTCAGACACTATCGCCAAGTCACTTCCTATTTTCTCAAAATATATGCAGTGCTTTTGAAGTACAATCTTTTGTCATGAAGATTACATTATTATGTTTTTACACGTCTACCTTCATAAGTCTATCCTCGTTTTGTAAAAGTTTATAAATTCAGAGGGTAAAGAGTACAGTTCTGGAAGAGCTAGGATATATAGAGCATAGATTAAGTAAACATAATTCTCTTTTGTGTAGCATATTTTAAAAATATAGCCCCTATTTAAAAAAAAATGAGTCCAAACATTCCTCAAAGATTAGAAAAAGAATCTCTTTTTTTTGAGTAAACACCATATACAAACAGATGTATGTGTGTTTTAAAGAAACTGTAAAGACAGATGTATCACATTTGGTCACTGAATACAATGAGAAAAAGGAAGCAATATAGTTCAGGGGGAAAGTAATACAAGACAAAGAATTGAGTAGTAGGTATAACACTAGTTATTGATATGATATTTGTTAAATTATTTAATCTTTCTTGTCCTTTGCTTTATTATTTATATAATTAAAGCTTGCATTGAAATCATCTTTGTAGACCTTTGAGCTCTAATCTTATATTCTAATAATTCAGCTACTTAAATATATATATTTATATTTATTTTTACTTTATGATCATATACATATATGCAAGAAAATAATTTTAGGTATATTCTCATGTTATAAAGTTCAAATTATCACTTTTATAGGTCTTCATAGACCTATCCTAATTTTCTAAAAGGTTGAAATTTTCTAAGGCAAAGGATATGATTTTGGAAAAATTGATCTATGTAAAATTTTCTTTTGTTTGGTACAGAACATCTTTGAAGAAGAAGTATTTCTCAGAATAGGCAAAACTTAATCTCTTCCCCATGAGAAATTATAAATTAGAGCTCCCTTAAAAAAAGAAACACAGATAAATAAAATTCATCAAAACAACAACTGCACCTAAAATTATATATAGTATTGGCCCTCTCTAGTTTCCTATGTCTCTATCATAGGGATGAAGGCACATTAGATTATCTGTTATTTAGGACAAGGATTTATTCTCCTTACCCAAATAGACCCTATTTCTTGTGTGTTGTCTCTCCCTTCAGATTATAACCTCATTGAGGGCAAGGATTTCCTTTCTTTTTATTACCTATATACTTAGTGCTTAGCACAGTACCTAGCACATCACAGGCACTTAATAAAAGTTTATTCATGTTCATTTTAACATTTCAGGCTCCCCATAACCTCCCCAACATTGACTGTGTCTTTTTAATTTTTCCACTAATTTTCTGAGCATCAGATGATAGTTGATTTTATTTGCATTTCTCTTATCATTAGTGCTTTTTTGCAATCTTTTACATAGCTGAAGATGATCTGAAGCTCTCCTTTTGAAAACTTTTGTGGCTTTTTTGTTTTTGTTTTATCATTTCATTTGCCAACTTTTTAAAATGAAAAAAATATTTTGATCATATTTTTGTATCAATTCCTACATATCTTTCATTAAAAATCCTATTATTTATTAAAAACATTCAGAATTTCCTTTCCTAAATTTACACAAACTGTTGCTGAGCAAAACAAGCAGAACCAGGGATATTGTAAACAGAAACAGCAATGATCAACAATGAAAGATTTGGTCCTTATCAGAGGTTCAGTGATCCAAAGCAATCCCAATACATTTTGGATGGAAAATACCATCTGTAGTTAGGGAGAGAATTATGAAAAATGAATATATTTCAACACATGCTATGTTTACCTTTTTGCCTTTTTAAATTTTTTTTCTGTGGAGATTATTCTGATTTTTTTCTCCCAACATGATTCATAAAGAAATAAATATTTTTTTAAATGATTGTACATGCAAACCAGGAAAAAAAACAAAAAAAATTCCTTTCCTGAAATAATTTTCAATATCGTTAACTCTCTCTGGGTGTAGATGGTTCTCATCATCACATTGGAACTGGATCAATCATCTCATTGTTGAAAAGAGCCACATCCGTCAGAATTGATCATTGTATAATCTTGTTGTTGTTGTGTACAATGATCTCCTGGTTCTGCTCATTTCACTCAGCATCAGTTCATGTAAGTCTCTCCAGGCCTCTTTGAAATTATCCTGCTGGTCATTTCTTACAGAACAATAATATTCCATAATATTAATATACCATAATTGATTGTCATTCAGTTTCCACTTTCTTGCCACTACAAAAAGGGCTGCCACAAACATTTTTGCATATGTGGGTCCCTTTCACTCAAAAGGAAAATATTAAAAGGTCAAAAAAGCAACCTTATATTAATATCTAAATAAGTTCACAAGATCAACACTGTAATGGCTCTTATTATGCATATACATGTTTCTAAAATCACTGTAATTAAAGTTTAGAGAAATTCATAATTAAAAAAATCTTAGAAATTGCTTGATCTAACTCTATCATTTTGTAGAAAATAAAACTAAGACTTTCAGAGGTTAAATGACTTACCTAAGGTCACATGACTTATAAGCAGCAGTTAGAATTTGAACATAGGCCTACCTAGGCCATAATCTTCCTGTCTTTTTACCTCTCCATACAATATAAATTCATGCTTAAAAGCACTTTAACATTTTCAGTGAGGTATCTTAACAACTCATTTGAAGGACATTATATGAGAAGAATTCATTTAATTTTCCTGAAAACTAGACTTGAATGATTATATAATTTGATTGCAAGTCATATATCCTGGTAAATTTCAAAACAATCTCAAACTCAATTATGTTTTTATTTGTTGTTTTGTTTTCTTTTTTTCTTGACTCCAAATTCTTTTCTCTTCTTTATATCTAGGAGTAGGATAAGCATAAAATCATTTAGTATTAGAGCTAGAACAATGTTGAGATCAATTTATCCCATTGTCTCTCATTTTAAAGATAAGGAGACTAAGTCTGGAAACATTAATCAACTTGCTCAAAACAATTCAACTAGCTCAAGACAAAGCTTGAAATAAGCAAAACCCTTAGATTTCATGACCCTTACCACAGTGCTTATTCCATGATGGCAAGTCTAGGTAAAGAAACTAGTTTAGAATTGAGATAAAATGTCCTTTGGGTCAAGTGGTACAACCAAACAGACCATATTTAGGAATTATGGAAGTTTAGCTTGATTTTAATCATTTCAATGAAATATTTTCCCATTAATTTTTATTTTAGAGTATTTTTAATGAAGCACTCTATTGACTGATTGATTTATACTAACCCATTAAAATATTATTTTGATGTCTAAGAAGTGTTATGGCAATTTTTCTCATTTGTTTTTTCTTCAAGTCAAGGACTGGTACATTTGCCAAAAAATAAATTGCATTCTGTCCTTGAAAGGTTTGAGTCATTCTGACATATAAAATACACTGGGTTTGAGCAGGGGCCAAACTTAACAGAGTGTTTCCACTCATCCTTTCTATTTAGGCTGGTGAACACATGACCTAATGTACTATAATCTGTGAGAATCCATATGCCTTGAAAGCAAAGACTATGTTGGTTTATATATGTGTGTGTGTGCATGTGTGTGTGTGTGTATACACACATAAACAAGTGTGTGTGTATATATGTATATATATAATAAATATCAATTGTTGAATTGAAATTAATTTTTAAAATTATTTATGTTGAAGTTTATTAGAGGTTTTATACTGATATTACTAGTAATAACTGGTATTTAATTTATTTCAAAATTTTCCCCATATTGTTCTACCTGAACTTCACAACTTCAAAAGTTATGCACTATTATTAAAATCTGGTGTTGGGAAACTGAGACTAAGATATTAGGTGACCCACCTGTCTTACATAATATTAAATGCTTTGGTCAAGATTGAATTCAAGAGTAGGCAGAGCCAAAGATGGCAGAGTAAAGGCAGGAACTTGCCAAACCTCTCACCCAAACTGCTCCAAATGCCTTTAAATAATGACTCTAAACAAATTTTAGAGAATCAGAACACTCAAAAAGATGGAGTAGAACATCTTTCAGCCAAAGGCAACTTAGAAGGGGAGCAGAAAAGATCTGGGGGACTAGGTGGGAGTCCAGTGTTCTATATATTCAAGCCCCACCAGCACAGCCCTGACCCAAGCTCAGACTGAGCTTCAGCCCTGACAAGATTAAACTCAAATATTTCTGAGACAGTTTGTCAGCCTGAAGACATTTACCCAAGGAATTTCATTATCAGATTCATACCTGGATAATAATTTTTGACCAAATGTAGTGTTTTGATGATCAGATCACCTTGATTTCAGTATCAGTTTTTCCTATAACTAATTCATTTTATACAAGAGAAAACTGAGACTCTGGAGGACAACTTGACCAGGATCATAAAACTATATAGGGGTAAAAATATTTTCTATGTATTCTCCCTATGAAATTCCTTATGTAGAAATTATTTCAAGTTGCTTTATTGTTTCAAGAGCAATTACTTAATTCGCCTTTTTCCTATTTTTACACACCAAAATGAAAAAAAAATGCACATAACTTTCTTCCCAAGTGTATTTCAAATGATTCCCAGGAAGAGATAGAAAGTAGGTCACTACTATGGAGTCTTACTCCAATGGTGTTCTGTAATTGTAGTTGTCATCTCTACTGGCAAATGGGTACTTTGACTGCAAAGATGATGAACTTAATTTTTTTTGTCACTTCTGGATAACATTCTCCTTTCTAATTCTATAGAATAACATCTAGAAGGAAAATATTACAGATGAATTATACAGGGCAAACAGCTCACTTCATATCTTCTTTTTTCTAAAGAAAAAAGTAGATTTCCTGATAATAGATTTGATTTTAAATGTATTAGATCAAAAGGGAAAAACATGATGAAGCAAAAAATAAGCAAAAACAACGACAAAAAAGTGAAAATATTATACTTTGATCCATATTAAGGCTACATAGTTCTCTCTCCAGATGTGGATGGCACTTTCCATCATAAGTCTATCAGATTTCCCTTAACTCACCTCATTGTTGAAAAGAGCCAAGTCCATCACAATTGATCTTCATATAATCTTGTGGTTGCTGTATATAGTGTTCTCTGGGTTCTGCTCACTTCATTCAGTATCAGTTCATGTAAGACTTTTCAGGCTTTCTTGAACTCAGACTGCTCATTATTTCTTATAGAACAATAATATTCCATTACTTTCATATATCATTGCTCATTCAGCTATTTCTCAACTGTTGGACATCAATGCAATTTCCCAGTTTCTTGCCATTATTTAAAAAAAAAAAACAAAACTAAACATTGTGGCATGTGTGGGTCCTTTTCCGTCTTTTATGATCTCTTTGGGATTACAGGCCCAGTAGAGACACTGCTGGATCAAAGGGTAGAGTGCTCAATATTCCTAAGAAAGAAGATGAACTGTATCCCTGAATCATGGATTTTGTATAAAAATTAGCCTCAATATCACTAGAAGGTTTTTTTTTTACTTTCAATAGGTAATTTATAAATTAATAATTAAATAGATGAGACTATCTTTTCATGTCACTCAAGTAGCTTCAACTTCAATCCTTTAAAAATGAATTTTTTTAAATAATGGAAAATAGAGATAAATTTGCAAGCCTTTTTTTTTTTTGCTTATTTATTTGTTTTAGTAGAGATGATTTTTTTTCATCATTTGTATTAAAGTGTATTCATATCTAATTTGTGGAGAGCTTCCACAATTAGCATCTGTTATTTATTTCAGAGTTAAATATGACAGAAAAGTTTTTTAAAAAATTGAGGTGTGGGAAACATTAATTTTGCTTACTTGGCAAATGGTTCTTGAAAACAGCAATATTTCATATTGAAAGATTTTAGTCAGTAGTTTGAAATTTTCCTTAAAAGCATTTTAGTTTGAGATTGGAAAAAAGTATTTTCAAGATTTAGTGTGAGAAAATGTTCCATAAATTAAAATCTGATTGAAAATATGGGCACATTTTCTGTTTGGCACAAAAAATTAGAGAAAAAAAAATTAAACTGTCTGCATGTTGAATATTTGGCCTTTGCAATCCTTTATGTGTGAACTGTAAGCAGTGGCAAATGGTAACTATCATTACCAGGTGGTTATTTGCAATGCAAATTCTAAATGGTAACTGGTAGCTTTTTGGCCTTGCTAGTTGCCAAACATCTGGGTTTTAACCTTTGAACTCAGAGTGTGGCCAAGATTATAATTTGAGAGAGATTTAATTAGAAAAATTTAGTTTATTTCAATTTCATCAATCATCATTATTGAAATACCTAGGTGAACATAATGTAGTTTTATACACTTTCTAAAATGAATGACAAAGACATGGGTCTTGTTCTTCTGGATCACAAACTCCAAAGCCAATCCTCACACATATTAAACATTGGAAATACATAGTTTAAAAGGTATGGTCAAAATTTTTCTTACATACAAATTCATGTTATCATTGGTAGATTTATGGGAAAATATGGACAAGAACCCCACTAGACAAGACACACGACACATTATACATAAACTCTAAAGGCACATCAGAATTAACCTAGTCCAATTCGTTCATTTTAATATTGAGAAATTTAGAGTTTAGTGACCTAATTTTTTAGCTTACCCAACATTGCAGAAATAGTGACATAAGAGGGATTTAACTCTTATTCTGAGAGTCTAAAGTCAATGTCTTTTGCACTCTAATAAGAAAGTACTCACTCTGAAGAAATCATGACTCTCTCTCAGTCAATGTAATTAAAATGAAACAGGGAAAATGTATATGAACATGGAGAAGGGGAAGATAAACATTTCAGTCAAATTTTAAGATTTAGCTGTTCAAAACAATTTTCAGATGAAGAAATTATAACCATTTATAATCATGGGGAAAATGTTCTAAATCACTATTGATCAGGGAAATGCATATCAGCACAACTCTGAGGTACCACTACATACCTCTCAGATTGTCTAAGATGACAGGAAAAGATAATAATGAATGTTGGAGGGCATGTGGGAAAACTTGTATACTAATACATTGTTGGTGGAGTTGTGAACTGATCCAACTTTTTGGAGAGCAGTTTGGAACTATGATCAAAAGCCTATCAAACTGTACATACTCTTTGATCTAGCAGTGCTATTAATGGGTCTGTATCCCAAAAGAGATCATAAAAAAGAGAAAAGGACCCACATATGCAAACTATTTGTGGCAGCCCTTTTTATAGTAGCAAGAAGCTAGAAACTGAGTGGATGTCCATCAGTTGGAGAATAATTGGGTAAATTGTGGTATATGAATGTTATGGGATATTATTGTTCTGTAAGAAATGACCAGCAGGATGATTTCAGAGAGACCTGGAGAGAATTATATGAACTGATGCTAAGTGAAATGAGCAGGACTAGGAGATCATTGTACATGGTAACAAGATTATAGGATAATCAATTCTGATGGATGTGACTCTTTTCAACAGTGAGGTGATTTGGGCCAGATAAAATGGTCCTGTGACAAAGAAAGCCATCTGCACCCAGAGAGAGGACTATGGGAACTGAGTGTGAATCACAACAGAATGTTTTCACCTTTTTTGTTGTTTGTCTGTTTGCATTTTGTGTTCTTTCTCATTTTTTCCCTTTTTGAGCTGATTTTTTTCTTGTGCAAAATATGATAATCATGGAAATATGTATAGAAGAATTGTACATGTTTAACATATATTGGATTACTTGCTCTCTAGGGAAGGAAGGGAGGGAAAATATTTGGAACACAAGATTTTGCAAGTATCAATGTGGAAAATTATTTATGCATTTGTTTTCTAAATGAATTTTTATTTTTTTAATTAAAACTTTTTATTTTCAAAATGTATACACATACAGTTTTCAACATTCACTCTTACAAAACTTTGTGTTCACATTTTTTCCTCCTTTCTCCCACTCCCTCTGCTAGATTATAAGTGATCCAATATATGTTAGACATGTTATGCCTATGTTTTGAAAATAAAAAGCTTTAATATTTAAAAAAAGATTTAATTATTAACCCTCTGACTGAACCTCATACCCATCCCACTTGATATATGTTGTTATAATTAATAACTAGCTAACAGATATATTAAAACTGATAGAAAAGTACTTCAAAAATAATTTTATTGTCATATAATCACAATATTCAACTTCAAGTGTTTCAAACTGTAATTTAGAACTCAGAAATGGAGAACTATTCACTAATTTTTTCCATAGATGAGGAGTTTTCTTTCATTAAAAGTGTTTGTTTACTGTCATTTTTTGCTCTATTGTTCCTATAGAGGTAGATGATTCCCATTTTTAAAAAGATAAAAACATAGGTAGTGTAAAGAGGATTTTCCTCATTTGTCAAAAGCTGAGTTGGATGTTATGATCTCTAAGGTTCTTCTCCGTTTTAAAATGTGTTTGTTTTTCATAAGAGGTTGTATGGCTAGAGAACAAAGAACTCATCTACCCTCAAAGGAATATCCTAATTTATCCAATGAGGTAAGAAAAAATTCTTAGGTGTCTTGTAATCTCAGCTGTTTAAGCACTATTATCATCTTCACAAAATGGGCAATCAAAAAAATAAATAAATAAATAAAAGGGCAAGCTGAAACCATAAGGTGTGTCATGGGAGAAGTTATGAAGGTGTATGTGGGATGAACAAAGAGATGTGATAAAATTCCCAAAAAGGGTGTGAGAGACAATATAAAAGAATTTTATTGGTTTTACCTGTTAAGCTATTGTAAGTTGTTGGAGGCTTTTTTTTGGAGGGGTTGTGATGTAATATCTAGAAAATGGAAATTTTAACACATACCTAAAGATTTCCATCAGTAGTTATAGCCATGCTTTTCTGCTAAAACCATGATGAATCAATAATTGTGATTTTTTAAAAGTTAAGTTCACTTATATAGTCCAGTTCAAAAAATAATTTGCATCTGCTTTTATTTGTTGTTAACTGAAAGAAAATCTATATCCCCCTAAAACATAGAAGGCTTATATTTATATTAGCTTTACAAAAATTTAGAAAAATAACAATTATAAAACTTCTCATTTGTTCCACTTTCACCTTCAAATCTCTGCTTTGATAATGAATTATTGAAATATCTTTAAATACATATCTTAGCCATCTAAATAATTAACAATATACAAGCTAATATTATACAACTGAGGGCCTACTACAAGCTTTTTTTTTTTTTAATAAGTGTATCTTAGACCTCTGACATCATGCTCTAATTAAATTAGCAGAATTCTAAAGTGATCACAAAACTACCTAGAGACAAAAATTCCAGACTCTGAAAATTATAACTCTTGCTCAGATTTAAATACATAGTTTAAAGGATTTGGTCATTTTTTCCCTAAATTATACCTTGCACATGTGGATAGTATATGGATGATAAAATTGAGAAACACATGTAGGTTATACATTCTATGTACAATCCAATGGGAAAATTGATCTTTGATGTTAGTGATTTAGCTATACTCCTAAACGATATATGTAGATTCAAAAACATTCATGTCATGTATATACATACATATGTGTGTGTGTGTATCTCTCTCTTTCTGTCATTGATAAAGCAAAAGGGCTATTCCTTCCTTTCTTTAATTATATATAAGTAGTTCATTTTTGACTCATACATTTATCTGATTACAGCCTTTAAGTTCCTCCTAAGTGATTCCTACTTTGCAACAAGTTGCAGACTACTTACTTACTATGACTTTCCGCATTGTCTTTTAGAGGATCTTCAACTTTAGTTGTTTAGAGACTGTAATAAATATGTCACTATGAGGAAATATCTGGACAATAAAATTAATTTTCCAGTTTCTTAATGTATAAAAAGCCATACAAAATTCACTACTAGTGTCATGTTTTAATGAGAGGAATAATAATATAAAGTTTCAAAAATATTAATGATATTTTAGAGTCTTAATTCTGAATAGATACTTTTATTTAGGAAAATTTGCAACTGTATTATTGTAAAACACAACAAGCCTCATGAGAGAACTATAAAAAAAAACTCAATACTTTTCTAGTTTTGTTTAACAAAAAATAATGTGCTTTATTTTGGTTTTTTTATTAATTTATCTGACAACAGAGAATTCTTTTTTTTTTTTTTGAAAATACTATAATTGTAATCTCTTTGTCCCTGACCAATATAAGAGGAGCTATTCAAAGAATATATTTTAATTAACTAGTGCCCATGAAAACGATTTTTTACTACTATGTAGCAAATGCCATTTTAAATAAAACTTTACATTGTATTGAACTCCAGCAGAGCATGAATTTCCAATTATTTTATGCCATGTTAGTACAATTTAATTGAGAACTAATTAACATATTCTAATATCTCCCTTCTTTAAACATACACACATAACAAAAGATAGCTTCCAATTTGTTTAATTTATGGTGTCCAAAAACCTGTTTACACATGAAAGGATGAAAAGTATTGGGGACTGGGGATTGGATACAATTAACAAATATCCTCTGAATACATACATAATTTATGCTGCATAATGCCAATGGGAATTCATTCCCTTTGCTTCTAGTTATTGTCTAATTAGTTATGCTAAGGATTTTAGGGAAAGGAGGAAGACTTAGTAGGAGGGGGGGAAAGAGGCAGCCTTGCCCAGTAGGTCTTTGAAGATGAAAATTCTTTGAGGTTCTTCCATCAATATTCACTAAATGAAATGTAAAAGACACCCTGATGCCCACTAATGAAGACATCAGTAAAATGAAGCATCTTTATTTTCTTATAGAAAGGTTTTCACTCTGAACTGCCAGATGCATGTTGAATCATAGCCAAGGCATGTTTTAGAAATGAATCCTTTAGTAGTTTAGCAGCCTTTATTGGGTTAAAAAAATTAGAAGAGGAAGAAGTAAAGAACTTTAAATCACAAACCCATCTGGCTTGAATGCAGGCTATTAGTTAGCTACAGATATCCCCAAAAGCTGCCAAAATTTCTGCTATGACCCTTATTAAGAGATCTTCAAAATTAATGATGTTGGCCTATTATTTTAAGAAACTCACTGGCTCTGTGCCTATAGTTTAGTATTATTATTTTTAAGTAGGGATTTTTTCTCCTTCTACTAATAGGCCATCACAAGAGTTTAACTAACGTAAAATAATATTTCTGGAATTCTCAATTAAATTCTGCTCTGTTCAAATAACAATTAAAAGAAAAATGTAGAATTATTTCTTTGCACTTGTAATTTTCCTACCTCTGAAAAGCATTTTAGAAAATTAAATATCTTTTACTCTCTAGACATCTTCAAAATTTTTAAATTTTTTACCCATCTCACTTTTCCATTATGGTCATTCAGAAATATCACATTAAAAAGAATTTCAAAGAAGACTTCAGGAACACAAAAAATGGATTCATATATTCATCATGATAAAACAGAATATCTCATAGTTTCTCATGGGCTCGTGGATTAAAAAAAATACATGATCTTGAATCACTATACAAAATGATTCTTGGATGTTGACAGCTGCATTTTTTAATGAATATAAATCTCCTCAAATAAATGTCAGCACACTGTATGTACAGAAACTTCAATGTGTATTTTGCAGTGAAGGAAGCAATGTGAAATAATGATTTACACTGCGAGATATGAAACCCTTTAGTGGAAAATGGAAGAACCATTCAATGGAAAATAGCAGAGTCATTCAGATCACTGTTGCCAGAAAAGCCTTAAAAATACATTTTCATCATTTAGGTTTAATCTGTTTACATGTTTCCCAGTGTTAATAATGGGACCACTTATGTTAAATCACTCACTAATAGTCTAGACTATGTAGGTTTATCATACTGTGAAGACAGGCTATTCATTATATTTTAATCTCCTGAAAAGTACTTAAAATATATATGCACTCATGTGCACAACTAAACCACAAGAGAAACTATGGCAATTTTGTCACTTTGGAGACATCCAACGTAATGTTTTAATTAGTATGCTGTTTTTCAAGGCAAGCTTTCTTGCCCTCTGTGAGTCTCCTAGCAGTAGCATGTCTAATTAAATTATTCTTTCTTTGTGTGACTTTCAAAGAATTCCATACTATATCAATAATAGGGGCCAAATTTCCTGTTCATTCTGAGAAAAATTCCAAATATGTTTTAATATTTTCTGAGTATTCAGAATCTTTCATTGTTTAGCTTCCTTAAATATAATTTCTATTTGCATAGATGTTTTGGAAGAAAAGAAATGGAATACAAAACACATTTTGGATCTTTCACTGTAGGAAGTTACTACCTCCTGACATGAATAGGGGACTGTGAATTTTCAAGTATGCAGTGAATCATATGTGCTCTATTCATCACTCCTTGGGCTGAATTATCTTCTCTGATTCATAAAGACAGCTCTCATTGACTTCAAAAGCAGCCCCTGGGGAGACTCAGGATTTACAGAAACTTTTTATGAGAGTTAGTTATAGTCAGGACTTTGCCTAGTACTTTCTTGACAGGAAAATCTGAGGTAACTAACATTTCCTTTCCATTCATAGGTTGTTGTTTGTCTTTATTTCTTGAAGAGGACCATGACAACAAGAATACCATGCCATAGAAATGAATCAGATTTAAGTGAGGGAGGGATTTGCAAGATCACCTATCTCACTTTGTTCTCCACAGCCAATTGAATTCAGTGACATGATATGGAGCTATATGACTGGATATGGCCCTGGATGAAGTGGGACACCTTGACTTTTTTAACTAATGTTTTTAACAGGTCTCATTTTAACTCAAGAAACATACAATAAATGATTAAGGTTAGATAAGACAAGAGACAAAGAATAGCCTTTTTTACATAATCTCACTCTCTCTGTCTCTGTCTTTCTCTCTTTGTATATATACACATATGAGAAGGAAAGTTCCTTAGGGTTTCTAGTCAAAACAGAAACAATTTCTAAGATTTATTGTTGCTCACTCCAAGAAAGCCAGGGGTGATTTGGAGTTAAGGCATGGCCCATAAAAAAGAGAAAACACCAATTTGGAACAATGGCCAAAAGGCTATAGAACTGTGCATATCCTTTGATCCAGAAGCGTCTCTACTGGGTCTGTATTCCAAAGTAATTATAAATAAAGGGGAAAGGAGCCACATGTGCAAAAATGTTTGTGGCAGCCCTTTTTGTAGTGGCAAGAAACTGGAAACTGAATGGATTCACATTAGTTGGGAATAGCTGAATAAGTTATGGTAAATGAATGTTATGGAATATTATTGTTCTATAAGAAATAATCAACAGGATGAATTCAGAAAGGCCTGAAGACTTACATGAACTGATGCTAAGAGAACACTGTAAACAGCAAGAAGATAATGTGATTATCAACTGTGATGGGTGTGACTCTTTTCAACAATGAGGTGATTCAGGCCAATTCCAATAAATTTGTAATAGAGAGAGCCATTTGAATCCAGAAAGAAAACTTTGGAGACTAAATGTGGATCATACTATAGTATTTTCACCTTTTTATTGTTGTTTGCTTGCCTTTTTTTCCTATCTCATTTTTTCCTTTTTGATCTGATTTTTTTTTGTGTGTGTGCAGCATGATAAATGTGAAAATATGTGTAGAATTGCACGTTTAACATATTTTGGATTACTTGCTGTCCAGAAGAGAGAGTGGGGAAAGAAGAAAGAAAAATCTAAAACACAAGGTTTTGCAATGAATGTTGAAAACTATCTTTACATGAATTTTGAAAATAAAAAGCTATTATTAAAACTGTTTAAAGTAAATAAGAAAGAGAGCTAGACCTTAAATCCCAAGATATCTTGTGAGGTTTCAGAGATCAAAATTTAAATTCCTTTGAGCAGAGTAGACATAGGTAAGAATATGATACCTTAAGTGGACAGGAGGAAATGATATTTTATAAAAATTATCCAATGCATATATTGAAAGTTTTATGCATGGGGAAAGTATGCATTTGAAAAAGTGACTAAAGAAATAAGTGAGGTACATTAAGCAATTTCAAGACCTTCTGCTTTACTAATAAGAGCATGGTGAACTTTCATGCAAAATGCCTCTAAGGCAAATGACACTCAATAGATTCTGATGAGAATATGAAACTTACTGGGATCCAATAGGCACTTGAATTAGAAACTATCATTGAAGAAGTGATGAGTGGTTTGGAGGTGGAGGAGAATGTGGTAAAGGTGGGGCAGTCTGTAGGACTAAAGCTGACAAATGAATCCCAAGATTCTTCTTGACAATTGATATATTTGGAAAGGCTCCATCATCCAAAGTTAGGCCTTTCCTGCCAGGGCTAGCTCTGAGTTTCCTTCCTCTATATAGAGATTTTAATCTAGAATATGGAAAGATTTCAATGGAATTCATGAAATTATTAGGGGAAAATTACATCTTTTTCCCACTAATTTCTATATAAAATTTGCCATTTCCCTCAATTACAATATAGGGAATAATAATAATAATAAAACAGTAATAATAATACTTGTGACATTGGCACTAATAGAATTCACAAATATTTTTATACCTTTTAACAATTGTTGCAAATATCTCTAAAAATATCATTTATAGAGGCAGTGCCAAATTTGTGGATCAGAGGCAACCCAGCTGAATTCTCTCCTTATTATCCTCTAGACAATTTAAAAATTAAATAATTGTCTGAAATGGATTTTTGAAGTAACTGAGTCAAAAAAAAAAAGGTTAGGATAAGATTTGTTTCTGGTCTAAGAAAGGTTAGCAGAAGTTTGTGATACTAGAGTGAATGTCTAAAGCCAACACATGTGATGGAAACAAAATATAGACAGTAAATTATTTAACCTGAAAATACTACATGCCAAGACTAAAGTGGAGGGAGAGTTGGTGAGTGACTTTTTCTTCACAGATAATTATACACTCAATGCAATCTCTGAGGCTAAAATACAATCAAGTATGGATGAATTCTCACTGCTTTGTACTAATTTTGGTTGGACAATTGACAACAAGAAAACAAAGTTTCTCCACCAGCAAGTACCGACCTGGAACCATTTGTTACAACAAATGGAAAAATTCTGAATGCTGTGCATAAATTCAATTTCTTTGGTGATATACTTTCTAGAGATGACAAGGTTAATACATGCATGCCAATTGAACTTCAGAGTTTGGGAATTTCTGAAGGAAAGTGTGGGAGAGGAAGTATTAGGTTACCTACCAAAGTTGAAGTCTATAGAGCCATTTTGCTGACCTTACTGTTGCATGACTATAGAAGCTGGATAGTCCATCAGTGCTATGCTGATAAGAAGATTATGAAGATTACTTGACAAAATAATGTATCAGATACTAAGTCCTTTCTGGAGAGCAATTTGGAACTATGCTCAAAAAGTTATCAAACTGTGCATACCCTTTGATCCAGCAGTGTTTCTACTGGGCTTATACCCCAAAGAGATACTAAATAAGGGAAAGGGACCTGTATGTGCCAAAATGTTTGTGGCAGCTCTGTTTGTAGTGGCTAGAAGCTGGAAAATGAATGGATGCCCATCAATTGGAGAATGGTTGAGTAAATTGTGGTATATGAATGTTATGGAATATTATTGTTCTGTAAGAAATGACCAGCAGAATGCATATAGAGAGGATTGGCAAGACTTACATGAATTGATGCTGAGTGAAATGAGCAGAACCAGGAGATCATTATATACCTCAACAACGATACTGTATGAGGCTGTATTCTGATGGAAGTGGATTTCTTCGACAAAGAGAAGATCTAACTTAGTTTCAATTGATCAAGGATGGACAGAAGCAGCTACACCCAAAGAAAGAACACTAGGAAATGAAGGTAAACTGCTTGCATTTTTGTTCTTCTTCCTGGGTTATTTATACCTTCTAAATCCAATTCTCCCTGAGCAACAAGAGAACTGTTTGGTTCTGCACACATATATTGTATCCAAGATCTACTGTAACCTATTTAACATGTATAGGAGTGCTTGCCATCTGGGAGAGGGGGTGGAGGGAGGGAGGGGAAAAATCGGAACATAAGTGAGTGCAAGGGATAATGTTGTAAAAAAAATTACCCTGGCACGGGTTCTGTCAATAAAAAGTTATTTAAAAAAAAAGAATCAAGCAACCTCTCTATTCTATTTTTTTCTTCAGTATTAAAAATAATGACTGTTAGTGGTTAGCACTTGTTTAAAAAATTATCTTATGATATGCTTTTCAATTTTACTTCCCGCCCATGAGAATTAAGAAAAAATAATATGTAGGTAGGTGACACAAAGGATACAGGGCTGGATCTAACATCAAAAAGCTCTGAATTTAAATACCAGCGTGGATACTTACTATATATGTGATTCTAGGTGAGTCACTTAACCCTGTTTCCTTCAGTTGCTAATCTATAAAATGATTACATATATATAAAATGATCTGGACAAGGACCATTTTACTCCAATATCTTTGCCAAGATAATTCTTAATATGATCACAAAAGGATCTGACAAGATTGAACAACAACAATCAAGTAATATTGTAAACATTTCAAAGAAGTTATAATGGCAAAGATATATCTCTCCCTAAATTTTTTTAGTATTGTAGGAGTGACAATCTAGTCTAAAACTCTCATTTTTATAGATGAAGAAACAAACCCAGAGAGGTTATATGAAATCCCCAAATAAAGTAACACCAATATATAATAATGTGTTGTTGGTAAATGGTACAATAATTTGGCATGTTTTTTAAAGTCAACTTCAAATGCTCATAACCACCTCTATGTATTTTCTGAATGTATTTTCTTTCTGCAGTTATCCAAATCAAAACCATTCCTTAGACATCAATTCAAATAATCTCCCTCAAAAAAAAAAAACTTCCTCTAAGTAGTTAGCATGATGCCTGTACATAGTAGGTGCTTAATAAAACTTGAACAGAGCAATCTAATACATACTGATTTCTCATTTCTTCAAGTTCTCATAGCAGTTGAAATTATGTTGTTCATTTCTGCATTTAGTCATACATTGTGTTCAATTTTTATTATTTTTTATGAGTCATACTGGACTGTCATTTCCTGGAGTAAAGGGACTATGTTAAGGAAGGAAGGAAGGAAGGAAAGAATGATGGAAGGAAGAAGGAGGAAGAAAGAGAATAAGGAAGGGAGGGAGGACAGAAGGGAGAGAGGAAGGAAGGAAGGAAGGAAGGAAGGAAGGAAGGAAGGAAGGAAGGAAGGAAGGAAAGAAGAAAAGAAGGAAGGAAAGAAAGAAGGAGAGAAGAAAGGAAGAGAAGGAGTGTGGAGGGAGGAAAGAAAGAAGGAAGGAAGGAAAGAAGGGAGAGAGGGAGGAATAGACAAAGAGAGAGAGAGAGAAAGAGGGAGGGAGAAAGGAAGGAAGAAAGGAATGGAGAAAAGAAGGAGGGAACAAAGGAGGGAAAGAGGGAAGGAAGGCAAAAATATGAGTAAAGGAGGAAGAAAGAGAATAAGGAAGGGAGGGAGGCAGAAGGGAGAGAGGAAGGAAGGAAGGAAGGAAGGAAGGAAGGAAGGAAGGAAAGAAGAAAGGAAGGAAGGAAAGAAAGAAGGAGAGAAGAAAGGAAGAGAAGGAGTGTGGAGGGAGGAAAGAAAGAAGGAAGGAAGGAAAGAAGGGAGAGAGGGAGGAATAGACAGAGAGAGAGAAAGAGGGAGGGAGAAAGGAAGGAAGAAAGGAATGGAGAAAAGAAGGAGGGAACAAAGGAGGGAAAGAGGGAAGGAAGGCAAAAATATGAGTAAAGTACATGCCTTACAATAAATAATAAGTCAATACAAATGGAAGATTCAAGTGTGAATAAGTTACTTTTATTTACCTAAGTAGTTTTATTACCATGAATTGAAATATCACTCAAAAACAAAAAGCAATCTCTAAGGAACAAGGAATAATGTTTAAATCCCTTAAATATTCAGGTATAACAAATAATATTAAGTAATTTATCACAACTATATCCTAGAATTCCTATTTTAATAGTATTTTTTTCCAAATACATGTAAAGATAGTTTTCAACATTCATTTTTGTAAAACTTTTTCTTTAATTTTTTTTCCTTGGTCTCATTGCTTTCCATCTCCAAGACAACAAGAAATATTATATAGATTAAATATGTGAGATTCCTTTAAACATATTTCAATATTTGTTGTGTTATGCAAGAAAAATCAAATCAAAAGGGAAAAAAAAGCAAGCAAGCAAAAATCAAAAAGGTGGAAATGCTATTCTTAGATCTACATTCAATCTCTATATTCTCTCTCTATGCAGATGGTATTTTACATCCCAAGTCTATTGGAATTGCCTTGAATTACCATATCATTGAAAAAAGCTAAATCTAATATAGAATGTCTACATTGATAAGGAATAGAATAAATCTTTGGAATCATATGAGAGACAGTCATATGGAAAAGATTATATAAGTGAAGGGCAGTCTTGCAAAATATATAGAATTTGGTTCTATTTGATCCCTACATTTTATTTTAATAACAGTTAAGCAACAAAAATTATTCTATATATGCAATTTGCTAATGTCATAAGTATATGAGTGGATAATGTGAGAATGAAAAGTAAATAAATTAATCCCTTTCTGAAAAAGTTTAAGTAAATTTAAATAATTAAGTTGAATTTAGAAACCAGAAAAAATATCCCATTTCTTCTTTTATTCTCCTTTTTCTTCATCATTTTCCTCTTTAGTAACCACCATCTCCCTTTCAAATTACTTGGCTAAAATCAGGCCCTTTTAACACAACTAATAAGAGATAGCAGGGATTCAGAAAATGCAAGACTTCAGAGAACAAGGCAGTTAAGCTCAAGTGAGCTTATCCTTTGAAGTCTCACTATCTAGCTAACTTTGCTAAGAGCCATGTCTGGTCTTTCAAAGTCTCCCACAGTGAACCCTATGATACCTCCATGATTTGAGAAGGATAAGAGATGGAGGAAAGAAAAAGAAAGAAAATAGAATATTTTCACAATTTAGGGAAATATAATGGGCTTTATATTACTTTTAAACTTGTCATTAAATATATCACCTGTTTATTATTTCATTGAAAAACAGTTAATAATAGTGATTTTAGAGGATGAATATAATGGTAGATGACACTTAAGTGAAATGAAATTTGCAAAGGAATTTTTTTTTTAAATTAAGTGCTAGATAAAATAATAGAAGTGGATATGATAGTTAGAAAATCCAGTTTCTAATAATATTATTTGGACTAATTCTATATGTATACAGTCTGTCAGGTAGTAGTGGAGAGAAAAAGAGAGAGAGAAAGAGACAATACTTTACATGAAATAATACATATATATTTAAAAACCAAAGGATATAATTTTCCATTTTAGGTAAATGTAAACATTTCTAATCAGGCCTGAATATATATATTTTGTTGGGCTACTTCTGGAAGGCAACATGATGGAGTACACAATATTTTTTTTTATTCTCATATTCTTCTTCAAATAACCATAAAATAACCTCAGATAAAATCATAGATCTTCAGAACCAGAAAAAAAGACAGATAGAACAATCTCTTAGCCCAGTGAACTTGAACTATTGGCAGAAAAGCTGTCTCACTCAGGTGAAAGGGGGGAAAGTCCACAATAAAAGCATCCCAGCAAGCCAGCATCAAGCCCCACTTCAGCAGAGCAGCAGGAAATCCTGACCTCCAGTGCAGTAGATCAAGCAAACACCAATACAAGGAACTCCCTCAGGACAAATTGGCAGATTCCAGCTCCCAGAATCCCTTGTACTTCAGCATAGCCCTGGGCTGTAAAATTGGGATAATGCTTTTATTAATACCATACAAGGTCTTAGAATATGATTATTCATAGGAAAAAAAGAGATTTTAAGAGATAATAAATCTTATGAGAGATTTTTGTAAACTCAGGTATATGTTAGAACTTCCCCTAATTTTAATTCTGTAAGGACTTTGTAACATGTCTAAATATTTAACTGGATGTCTTTAGAAGAATTGGGAAATCATATGATTAGATGAATTGGTGAACATAATTATAGGAAAAGAATGCTAAAATATCAAATAAAAGTTTAATGGTAAAACTAGATCCAAGTAAAACTGGACCTAATAAAATAACTAGAAAATAAATTTCCAAAACAAAGTGAGTTGTGTTAGATTCTAGCCCAAACAAAAACAGGGAACAATATTTTACTAAATTATGTTCAAAAATCAATGGGGATGATTAACATTTAGTGAGAAAATAATAAATTAGCTTTTAAATTGGCAAGAGATTTAATGATTTAGTCTTACATATATTTGGTAGCCTGGGGAATTTTAATTTGCACTTTTCATTTGACAATTATGCTCAGATATATTGATATAATAATGCTTGCCAAACTGTGAGTGATTTTGTGTGTAGGTATTACTGATATCATTTTATCTTTAATTCTATTGCACTAATTTTATCTCTACTTCAAAATGAAAAAAAAAATTCCATGTTAGAGAGACTTAAAATGTTAATATAATTTAAAATGAATTATATTTTGAGTATTTTTTTAAGTTTCTCAACAATCTATAAGATAATCAAAGATATCCTGCATTTGAGTTTCACTGTTTTAGACAATTAAGTTGACATTGTGGTAAGAGACCACTAACAGCATTTTGTTTATTTATTTTTTAGCAATGTACTCTACAAGTCAACCAGTAGATTATGGGAGATTAAAAAATCATTTTAAAAAATTGAATGATTTTTTCATTGTTTTGTTCTGTTTTTGGAAATCAAATACTAAGGACAACCTTTGACAAGCCTGATGTGTGATAAGCACATAAAATTATTGTTGGAGTTTTTGTTGTTGTTGTTGTTGTGGCTGTTGTTGATTTTCTTCCGTTTCAGATGTCCAATTCTTTGTGCCCCCATTTTGTATTTTGTTAGCAAAATATTTTGTTATTTTTCTTTTCCAGTTCATTTTATTGATAAGAAACTAGGGAAAACATGCTTACGGTCATTCAGCTAATAAATGAAACTAGATTTCAACTCAGAAAGAAGAATCTTCCTGACTCCAGACTAAGTATCTATCTATTCTACACCTAAGTTTGTTTTTACCCTTAAACCAAAAGAAGGAAAAAATGTTATATAATCTAAACGAGTATTTTTCTTATTGAAAAGTAATGAATGGAAGACATAATGACAAATTCAGCATTAATATAAACACGGGTGGAAGAGAAAAGAGAAGGAAAATAATATTAAAATCCATAATCCGATAATCCGATAGTAACAACAAATTCTTGAAAACATTTAAATTATCAAGAAAATTGATAGGAAAATGGCTGAATAAGTTATGATATACAATTATTATGGAATATGATTGTTGTATAAGTAAAGCTTAGCAGAATGACTTCGGAAAGACCTGGAAAGACTTACATGAACTGATGCTGAGTGAAGTGAGCAGAACCAGGAGATCATCATACACAGCAACAAGATTATACAATGATCATATTGATGCACATGGCTCTCATCAACAATGAAATGATTCAAGCCCTTTCCAAATGGGGTTGTGATGGACAACCATTTGTGTCCAGAGACAGGATGTATACTAGGTGTAGATCACAACATATATTCTCTTTGTTTAGTTGTTGTTTGCTTGCATTTTTTTTTCCTTTTTGGTCTGGTTTTCTTGTGCAGCATGATAATTATGGAAATATATGCAGAGAAGAATTGCTTATGTTTAGCATATATTGAATTACTTGCCATCTGGGGGAAGGGAGAGGGTAAGGAAGGGAGAAAAAATAATTGGAATACAGGGTTTTGCAAGAGTGAATGTTGATTACCTAGGCATGGGTTCTGTCAATAAAAAGTTATAATTACTTTAAAAATAAATAAATAAATAAAAGAGTGAATGTTGATAACTATTTTTAAAATTTTATTTCTTCATTAAAAACAAAATTTAGTGTGTGTGTTCTGTGTCCCTCAAATTAGTGGTTTGTTTTATTTTTTATTATAGCTTTTTATTTCCAAACATACACATGGGTAATTTGTCAACACTGAGCCTTGCAACACCTTCTGTTCCAACTTTTCCCCTCTTTCCCTCCTACCCCTCTCCCCTAGATGGCAGGTAGTACAATACATGTTAAATATGTTAAAGTATATGTTAAATCCAATATATGTATACATATTTATACAGTTATCTTGCTATACAAGAAAAATCGGATCTAGAAAGAAAGAAAGAAAAAAATCTGAGAAGGAAAACAAGAATGTAAGCAAATAATAACAGAAAGAATAAAAATGCTATGTTGTGGTTCACACTAATTTCCCATAGTTCTCTCTCTGGGTGTAACTGGTTCTCTTCATTAATAAACATTTGGCACTGGTTTGAACTATCTCATTGTTGAAGGGAGTCACATGCATCAGAGTTGATCATCATATAATCTTGTTGTTGGCATGTATAATGATCTCCTGGTTCTGCTCATTTCACTAAGCATCATTTCATTTAAGTTTCTCCAGACCTCTCTGAAATCATCCTGCTGATCATTTTTTACAGAACAATAAAATTCCATAATATCCATAAACTAAAATTTATTCATCCATTCTCCAGGCATATGTTATGCATGTACATCTCTAGGGACATAAAATTTCCCCTTATTACCATTCTGGCTGCATCCCACAAATCTTGGTATATTGTCTCATTTTCATTCTCTTGGTTGAAATTATTAATTGTGTCTATGCTTTGCTATTTCACCCATTCATTCTTTAGAATGGCATTATTTAGTTTCCAATTACTCTTTGGGTGTTTCCCCCGGCCTTTTATTGAATGTAATTTTTATTGCATTGTGATCTGAAAAAAATGCATTTACTATTTCTGCTTTTCTGCATTTGATTTTTAAGGTCCTTATTTTCTAATGTATGGCTAATTGTTGTATAGGTTCCATAAGCTGCTAAGAAGGAAGTGCACTTCTTTTTGTCTCCATTCAATTTTCCCCAAAGATCTATCAAATCTTTCTTTTAATGAGTTATATGCCATTTCCATACTCTTTTGCAGAGCTTTTCTTTCCTTTCCCCATTCTTCTTCTAGCTCTCTTTGAATATCCTTTTTAATTTCTTCTATGAGAGCCTTGAGTGATGGGGATCAGGCCATATTCCCCCTTTGGGGCTTCATCTGGAGACAATCTGCTTTTAGTCTTCTCAGGGTTTGAAATCTGTTCTCTTTCACTACAGAAGCTGTCTATAGTAAGAGCTTACTTTGCCTTTTTGCTCTTTTTTTTTTTTTTTTTTTTTTTTTTTGAACTTGGGATCTGCTTTTTGGGCAAGAAGGTTCCAAGCTTCCTCAACAAACAACAGGAAGTGGAAGCGAAGCAGCAATAAAAACAGTGGCTGTGCTGGGATCTGGCTGACTCACTCCTGGTGTTGGGTTGGGTGTGGCCAGGTCCCCTGAGACTCTGGTGCTTTGGGTTACACTCTTTACTATTTTTGTTTGTGTTGGATGTTTTATAACTTCTCTGCTGCTCTACTGGCTTGCAACCAGGTCAGAGTACCCAACACCATGGTAGAGTCCTCCCCGTAGATTCACCCCACCCTGGTCTGCTCAGCATGATTTGGCCTCCAAGCTCTGCCTCCCTGACTGCATCTGACTACTTCCTCCCGTCCCCATGCCCAATCAAAACAGACCTTTTCTGATGATCTTTGGAATTATCTTCTGCTGCTAAATTGCTGCACTCCCAATATTCATGGATTCTGCCAATCTAGCACTAATTCAAAGGCGGAATTTTGTAATTTGTGTGAGGGTACCAGGAGAGCTCAGAAAGAAGCATGTGTCCTCTCTGCCATCTTAGCTTCACTCCTTTATTCATATGTTTTGAAAATAAAGGTTTTTTAAAATAATATAAATATCAGTAAATTACTATATTTACATCTAATTAGGTGGAAAACATAAGTAATTAGATTAATTTACTAGTGACTACATAAATACAAGCCTGTCAAATTATTTCATATTTCTACATGTGAATTGGTTTGTTTATATGGCTTTAAATAAAAGACTGCACATCGGGTTTTATGCTACTAAGCTCATATCTGTGTATGTTATGTATATAGATAGATAGACAGATAATATATACATGTATATATATATATATATATATATATATATATATCCCCAGTCTTCTATATGGCAGATAAGGTTTTGAGTTTTTATACTAATGAGATTAAAAATTTGGGTTCAAGAATCTTGATTTGTCATTTTTCCTAAGAAATATTTATTAATAAAAAAAATGAACTAAATGAATAACTCCTGTTTATCTCTTCCTTTCCTAAGGAATTATGCCAAAGAAGCTACCATGTGAAATACTTTTTAAACATTAATGTGCCACATAAATGCTATTAATTATTTTTAATTTGTTATTTAATTTAGAGATAGTAAGTTCAATTTTGGATATCTTGAGCTCAAGTTCTTTACAGGAGATTCAGTGTGAAGTATCCAATAGGTAGCTACATTACTGGAGATCAAGAGATTAGGGTTAGTGTTAGGTAAGTAGATATGGGAATAGTTATCAGAGAGATGATAATTGAACCCAAAGGATCTATATAAGGCAAAATAATGTAAAGGGAGAGGAGAAGAGGATCCAAAGAAATTTCGTTAGGGGTATAATTAATTAGTGAGGACACATGATAAAAAGATAATGATAAAATATTGTAGAGGTTGTGGGAGAACTGGGAGAGGATGTGGGCTTACCCTATGATCCAGCAGTGCCATTACTGGGTCCATATCCCAAGGAATTTATAAATAAGGGAAATGGACCCATATGTGCAAAAATGTTTGTAGCAGCTCTTTGTGGTAGCAAAGAATTGAAAAATAAGTAGATGCTCATCAATTGAGGAATGGCTGAATAAGTTGTGGTATATGAAGGTAAATGAATATTATTATTCTATAAAAATGACAAACAAGCTGATTTTAGTAAAGCCTGGAAAAATTTACATGAAGTGATACTGAGCAAAACAAGCAGGACCAGAAATACACTGGACACAATAACAGCAAGAATGTGCAACTATCAGCTCTAAAAGGCTTGGTTCTTCTCAGTGATTCAGTGATCCGAAGCAATCCTAATAGACTTTGGACAGAAAATGCCATCTACATCCAGAAAAATAACTAAGAAGACTGAATGTAAATCAACACATGTTAAATTCACTTCTTCTTTTTTTCTGTTTTTATCTCTCCCACAGTTTTGCCCTTTTGCTATGATTTTTCCCTCAACATGATTCATATAGCAATGTGTATTTATAATAAATAATTAATAAATAAAACAAAACAAAAATAATATTTAAATGTTATATAGAATCAATAGATTATTATTAAAATATTTAAATTTTAAAAAGAAATTATCTAACCCAGTTAGGTCGCTTGTCAAGTATTTTGGTTTTTTCCCCGTCTTTCACTGATTCTCATTGTTTTTTGCTTTGTTTTTGCTGAGGCAATTGGGGTTAAGTGACTTGTCTAAGGTCACACAGTAAGGAAGTGTTAAGTATCTGAGATCAAATTTGAACTTGGGTCCTCCTGACTTCAGAGCTGCCTCACTTAGCTGCCCCTCATTGTTTATTTAGATAATATTACTCCATAACTATTATAAAAGAATTTTGTATTATTAAATTGTTTTTCACACTGCCTTCTGTCTGTTTTCTTAGCAAATAGATCTAGTATATGCTTACTAAGGCAAAAATAAAAGCCAATTAAGGAGGCTAGAGTTTGATTTATCTGTGGTTTTCAGCTAACTAAACTAAGCATTACTCCTTGTCATGTATAATTGATGGTTATTTTTTAAATGCAGCCTATAATTTCAGCTTAAAATACTGTTACCTTGTCAATAGAAATCTGTCATTTAGATCATATATTTGTGACTGCAAATATGAAAATACTGGCCAGCAACCAAAGACCACTAATCATCAAAGGAACAAATACACTTTAAAAAAAATTAAACTTTTAAAGTTAGTTTGTTGAAAGTATTATTACTTATTTATAGCTATTATATGAATGATTGACAAGCTCCACCTTCTTTTATAAAAAGTAAGATTTCTCAACTTCATGAAGTATAGTTTTACTTATTCAAAGATACTAATTGCAATTGTAGCACATTGTCAACCAAATGAAATTTTGTCCTATTTGATTCAGTTCAGGCAGAAGGGTCAACATTTGAACATAATTTTTTTTTTAGTTGTTCTGGATTATAAAACTCAGATGCACTTCCTATAATACTTACAGAAATGGAGTGGGTTGCCTCTCAAAGTATTGGTTTATTGCCATTCTGGAGAGTTCTAAACAGTTTGTAATTATCATCAGAAATGTTGTAGAGTAGTTACTATTAGACATAGATTAAATTAAATGACTTTTGAAATATAATATAAATAGTAATCTATTTCTAACAAGTTTATGTGACTGCAGACTTCATCATATCAAGTTCATTCTCCTCTGCTCCTCCTTTTCATCATCCTTTTATTAGATTATTTACTCCATTAAAATATAAACATCTGGAAGGTGGGAATTGGATTTATTTTTCTTTATATTTGCATTTCTGAGTGCTAAACACAGTTCTTAGAACACAGTAGGCAATTGATATATATTTATTAACTGCTGAATGATAAACTCAGAGTTTCAAGCAACATCAAACCATAAAATCTGACTATGAGTGTGTGTTTATGCGTGGTGGATAGATGTAATAGATTAGATACACAAGGCATAATAATCAAGGGCTATAGTAAACTAGTGTTTTATAAACTCCCAAACTCCAGCTTCTGAAATAAGAACTCACTATTTGACAAAAATTGCAGGGGAAACTGGAAAATAATATGTCAGAAAACCAGCATAGATCTAAATCTCACACCCTATCCTGAAACAAAATCAAAATAAGTACCTGATTTGGATATAAAGGATGATACCATAAAAAAATTACCTCCACATTTTATAGATGAGGAAATTAAAGCCCACAGAACATGTGACTTATCCAGATTCACATAGCTAGTCAATGTGTGAGTCAGAAATTAAACAAAGTCTTCTCAATTGCAATACCCTCTCCATTATACCATTCTTCCAATTCTGAGATTTTATCATTCTTTGTCTAAAAATTTCTATTAAAGTTACTGGTGAACTGACCACATTTAAAAATTTTAGTTAGATGCTTGTTTGTTTGTTTTTCATTATGTACATATTTCTCTGAAAAAGAAGAGATATTAATGTTGTGTTTTCAAATATAAGAATCTTAATTTCAAGATAAATGGTTTCTGTTTTCTTTTTTTTGAGGTAGTCAGAAATTGCCCAAATTAATCTAAATATAATAATTGCCATAACAATAAGACTTTTCTCTATTAATAGTTTAAGGCTGGATAATTGTATAGTTACTGACCTTTTGTGAAATCAGTTTATTTCTACCATACTTTAAACTTTCTGACCAGAGGGCATTTTTTGTTGCCCTGGGCTTAAAGCATTGTGGGCCAAGGACTGTCATAGGACATGCATGAATAATTCTCCTTACCTTCATCTAAGGCTATAATTTAGCCAAAGGCATTTTTGTGATTTATTGAATTGGCTTTTTGACCAGCTCAGAGTCAATGAGCCAAAATGTTAGATAATTACTAAGGCAACCTATACAAAAAAAAAAATTACTATTCAATATAAAACTGTTTGTGGGAGGATATTTTAGTTAAAACCTTAGTCATTCTCAGGTTCGGTCATGGTCTGTGTTAAGTTAATGCTATACATACCTATTTCAATCCCATGAAACTTAACATCTTAAATGTGTTCTTTGTTGTCATGTAAAATATTCCTTTTCAAAGCATAAATACTGTACTAAAAGTCATCAGGATGAAAAATGACAGTCCTTAGTTGTAGGATTTGTAGAGGTACACACTAGATTTTATATCTTTTAATCCTTAAAGCTACAGTGGTCATAACACGCCTCTTTGAAAAAGGCCTGAGTCTGAAAATCCTTGTCACATTTTTTTTTCCTGGTTTTGCTTGATTAATAGGTATAAAAACAGGTTGACTTCAGTAATAAGTAAACATTCCTTTCAAATCAAGTTTCCAATAACATGCAATCCTGGGCGTTTTGCATCTCTGGAATGTGGCTCCTTGTCATTTTGACAGGTAGCTGCATTCTTTTGAACTTGAATCACTTTTAACTTTCAACTTTTAATTTCTAGACCTTAAATTTCAGTAAGGCTGCTTGCTTATTTAAATGGCACAGACATTTGTTGTTATTAACAAGTGAATCATCCAAAGGGTAATGTCCCTAAGACATCTTATTAATGTCTCCAGGAATAGTTATTAGAGGTTAATACTATTATTGATAAGTAATTATATATGTAGAATCTTTTTAGTAAATTCTTGTTCTATTGATCTCAAATCAAATTTAGTTTATTCACACACACACACACACACACACACACAGAGAGAGAGAGAGAGAGAGAGAGAGAGAGAGAGAGACAGAGAGAGATTTTATAAAAACTAGCCCAGATGAAATATCAAGCAAAAGGTATGAAGAAATAGGAGTTTAAAATAGGGGAGTGAATATGGGAGGCTGAAAGAGTAAAATTAAAGAAGAAAAAAAACATTTATTTTCTTAGTTCCTTTCTTCCTTTCTTTCCTTCCTTCTTTTTTCTTTCCTTCTTTATTTTTGTCATTCTTCCTTTCTTCATTCCTTCCATCCTTTTATCCTTCCTTCCTTTCCTTTTTTTATTCATTTAATCCTTTAAAAATACCATAATTATATCAGCATTGGTATTCTTTCTACTGCTTCATTTCATTTACCTTCATTAAATGATCTTCAAGTTCTGTAGTAGTTGTTGCTGTTGTTACTGTTATTACTTCCACCATTATTTTTACCAGAACTGTGATTTCATTGATTTAGGGAACTCACAGTAAGAAAATCCTCCTGCCACTGTTGATCATGACCTCTTCTTTAACTTATACTCTTGTTGCAGAGCCAAGAGATCATTATATACTTCAACAACAATACTATATGATGACCAATTCTGATGAATTTGGCCATCCTCAGCAATGAGATCAACCAAATCATTTCCAATGGAGCAGTAATGAACTGAACCAGCTATGCCCGGTGAAAGAACTCTGGGAGATGACTAAAAACCATTACATTGAATTCCCAATCCCTATATTTTTGCCTACCTGCATTTTGGATTTCATTCACAGGCTAATTGTATAATATTTCAGAGTGTGATTCTTTTTGTATAGCAAAATAATGGTTTGGTCGTGTATACTTATTGTGTATCTAATTTATATTTTAATATATTTAACATCTACTGGTCATCTTGCCATCTGGGGGAGGGGGTGGGGAGAAAGAGGGGAAAAATTGGAACAAGAGGTTTGGCAATTGTCAATGCTGTAAAGTTACCCATACATACGACCTGTAAATAAAAGGCTATTAAAAACAACAGCAACAACAACAACAAAAAGAAAAAAAAAACCTTATACTCTTATTGCTTTAGCTTAGTTGTTTCAATCATATCTTACTCTTTGTTATCTAGTTTGGTGTTTTCTTGGCAAAGATTCTGGAGTAATATGGTGTTGTTTTCTCCAGATCACTTCACAGATGAGGAAATTGAGAAAAATAAGGTTTAGTGGCTTGCCCAGAGTCACACAGGTAGGAATTGTCCAAAATCAGAACACAGAAAAATGTGTCTGGCTCCAGACCTGGAACTCTATTCATTGTGTCACCTAAATGCTTTATAAAATCTTAGAGACATAGAAATTTCAACTAGAAAGAAACAAATGTATCAGCAATATCATTTTATGGATTTAGAAACTGATTGTCTGCAAGAGATACTGATTTAGTCTAATTTAAGAAATAAGCCTGTAGCCTATGCTAAATTGGCTGGTTTGCAGCACTAAATGTGAACAAATGACAAAAGAGGGGGTAAAAGTTTATTTAGCTCATTTGCTTTCTCAGTGTAACTTAAGATTTGTATTTTTATTTTCTCTACTACTTCATGGAAACCTACATTTCAAAAGTAATAACTTATATCCTGCTTTCTGACACAATGCCCATCTTTTAAACAAAACAGCATTTGGCTTGATCTTTGCATAGTTGAATATATAATGCATTACCCTTAAAGCCTTTGTTCTTTAGCAATTATATATCTGATACTGAAAAAGTCTACTCTTTATCTAAACTTGGCACCATATTCATGATTTATATTTTTTGCACCAGGCACTGTCTGCTATTTTTTTTTCTTTTTTTGCTGCTGTTGTTGCTACTTTAAACTTTATTATGGGGATGTTACCATGATTTATAGAGGGAGATGGTTAATGGAAAGCAGGTTAATTTGGGGGGGGGGGATCCCATTTGGTGAATCTTTTAAAAATTATATCAATCATCATGAAATTCTTTGATGTACTTTTTAACATTTTTTTTAAGAATTAGAATTTAGTTAACTTCTTCAGTATCCCATTTACCCTTCTCTGTATTCAACTCTCAATATTCTTTTAAAATGATACTTCATCTGGACCAGTCTTCATATATTCTGCATATGTGTGTGTTTGTGTGAATGTGTGGATAGGTATATGTAAACTAAATTTAATTTGATTTCAATTCAGCAAGAATTTATTAAACTCTCTGTCTACTACCTATCTATATTCTGCATACATATTTACCTATCTATAATAGTCTTAACTCCTGTCTATAGACAATCACAGAACAAGGTAGGACAAGGAAGTCAACATCAAGAGTTCCCACAAAAGAAAGATGGTATATAGTGAAACATACAAGCTAGACTACTACTTGGTTTAAAAAAAAAAAGCAGCTTAAATCATTTAACAAAAATATGTCCTATATAAGGTATTCTGTGGACTATAAGAGATACACAAATTAAGAAACAAATAAAAGTAGACTTTCAAGGAACTTTTATTCTATTATTAATTCTATTTGCACACAGGCAGGTTTATATCTTACTACCTTAAGTAGCAAAAGCATTGATTATGAAAGGATTCTAATAGGACAAGACACAAGATCTAGGTCAGATTTATTGAGTAAAATTAGAAGTCATTCATTTGAGGAGGATGACAAATTTTCTAAAAGACCAAGATAATCAAAGAGGCATAATTGTGTATGCTAAAGTCTGCAAGTATGTAGGTAGGAGATAAGTATATAGAAAAAAGAAAAGAAAAAAACCTAAGGTAATAATAATCTGGGTAATAAATAATAGGAAGAATTTGATAAGGATAATCCTTTGGACTTAATCTCAAAGGAAAAGAGTTCTGATAATGATAATGAATAATAAGGGCCATAACGACCTATTTAGGTGACCTTCCCATTAAGTACTTAGTTATATACAAAATATGTGTAGTCAGTTGGCAAAATACAAAGTTAACAGTAGAGTTTACAGTTTTTAAAGTATTTATGACCTAAACACAGAAAGCCCAGGAAATTCTGATTATAAATATTTAACTGGGATAAGCATTTTTTAAGCAAGAGATGAGGCATTTGACAAAGAACTAAGAATAAGCAAGAGAACAGATATTCAATAGAAGTAGGCAAATTTAAAATATTCTACAATAACATTGTGAGGGGTGTAGAAATTATAATCTTTAAAGACTATAATAGAATAAACAGTTTAAAATAATTAATGTATTACTTTTGGAAGAGGTTAAAATGCATGTATAACCATTTGAGGAGGCTTCAGGGAGGATGTGTGAATATAATTTGCATAAAAAAGATGAGTATGATTTACTACATTGGAGAAGAACAAATTGAGAAGTGAGGTTTTCTAAGCATCTCTTGTGTATTTAAGTAATACACAATGTGTCAAAGCTCAGAAGTGTAGAGGAACTCAGAGCATTCAAGAGATAAATAATAGGAAGATCTGACCCAAAATAGGAAGCTTATGCTATCCAATCAAAGCTTACTGTAATGTTGCTTTTATTGTAGCTGGCAAAGTGCCTGACATATAGTAAACATTATACAAATGTTAGTTAATATTTGTATGGATGTCTTATCTCTACTGTTTCTGGTTTCTAAGTTTCTGGTAGATGAGACTTGCTTTATACTGCCCCACATTCCCAGAACAGTCTTTTCACATAGTAAGCAGGCAATGTGATAAAGTAGAAGAACTTGGAGAGACTAATGTCAAAACTATCTTCTATGACTTATTATCCTTGCTTTTGTTTTTACTTTGAGCAAAATACAAACTATTTGAACTTCAATTTCTTTGCTTCTAAAATAAAGATAATAATCCATAGTGTGCCTGCTTCACAGAATGATATTGTGGACTAAATGGAAATTTAAATAATTACAAGAAAAAAATTGTTATTATCACTTTAGAATCTGGCTGATATAGTGGATAGAACACTGGACTTGAAGTTAAGCTGACCTGTGTGTGAATCTTGCCTGACACACCTTTCAAAACCTCTGTAAAACCATTAATTCCATAGGTTTGTAGTGAGGATAAAATAAGACATCTGTAAAAAACTTCACAAAATTTAAAAGGCTATATAAATACTATCATAGTAATAATAAACATTGTTTGAATGAATAAATGAATGAATGCATTGATAGAAGATGAGGTAAAGAGATAGGATATACCCTTATAGTGGAGGGATTTAAATGCTCAAGAAAGACAATTCAGCAAAATTTTGTAAATAATTGCAAACTATTGAAAAACCTTGAACAAGGAAGTGAAATAAAGAGAGACAAATCTGGGGAAGATTCTGTACTATAGAAAATGGACAGAGACCAATGATAGTAAACAAGATAAACAGTGATGGGTTTCTGGACTAAAAAAAAAAATGGGAGCAGTAATGGAAAGGAAAGGATGGAAGTTGAGGTAGATTCTAAAGAAAAAGTTAATGAACTTCAGTGAAAATTGGATATGAGGAGCAGCTAAAGAATTCAGTGGATTGAGCACTAGCCCTGAAGTCAGGAGGACCTGAGTTCAAATCTGGTCCCAGACACTTGATACTTCCTAGCTGTGTGACCCTGGGCAAGTCACTTAACTCCAATTGACTCAGAAAAAAAAAAAAAAGAAAGAAAGAAAGAAAGAAGGAAAAGAAAAAGAAAAAGGGATTTGAAAGGTGAAGGAAAGAAAACATTGCCAAAGGCAGTTTTGGGCATTTTAATTCTTGAATTACTAGGAAGATAGACCATGAAGACAAAAAAAATGTCAAGAAGCTGGGGTTGTCTTAGGTGGAGCAAGTTAAGTTCATTTTTGAAGTTATGGTGGAGTATTATAGAGTTCAAACAGATTAAAATATTTTGTTTGTTTTAAACTCAAGGGATAGTTCATTGAAGTTTCATACTCTACTTTCATTCTTATTCATCTTTCCTAACAACTGACCATGAATACTTACTGCCTTAAGTACAAAAAAAAAACAACTTTTTTTAATGTAGTTTATGTTGTCATTCATGTCTTATATTTGATAGCCATCAATAAAATATTGCAATACAGCCGAAATACAGTCAGTCTCGGGCAGATTAAGTGAAGCAAGCCTTTAGCAGCTTCCTTTCCCTGCACTTAGTGATGTCTAATTTGGTAATTAACCATTTTATGAGGCTTCCACTAATTTTATCCTTTCCCTATGGAAAGTGAAGCCACAATATTTATTAAGTTTTTACAATATGCTACTTGTGTTTTCTCTACCCAAGATTTCATGAGGATGATACCAAATTCCAAGTCTGCTTTTTCCAATTATGACCCACCCGTCCAAATAAGAAACAATTTAAAAAAGAGAAAACCTAAATCTGGCTGTACTTTCTCCACCCAAACTTACAAAAACAAAATTTGTTTTCTTATTCCCTCTAAGAATCTAATTTCTGTTTCTCAATGCAATTTCTATATCTTTCTTGGGTTTAGATTGGGGCATTCTGGAAATGATGTGGAGTAAAAATTTTGGTCAGAGAGGCAGCTCAGAGGGAGAGAAAATTTTCAAGAGATGGACCAAGGCAAGTCTGTGCAAATAACTCCACATAGACAAGCACATACTTTACCTACCTCTGCCAGTAATGCAGATATGTTCATGCTGTTGCTATTCAGCTTGAACTATTTTCATAGAGTTCATTTTTCAGTTCTCCATTCTCTAAAGACAACAAAGTTAAAGTGAAGTATTCTCTATTACAGTGGCTCAAGGGAATGTTTTCTTCCTTTACAATATGTAGCAAGCTTGAGTTTGATTCTATTGACAAGGCAACATCTGAAGTTCTTGGTGCTGATCAACATACTGTTTTATATCTTCTTGGCTCACAGGGATAATATGACAAAGCCTAAAGACTGCTATAATGTCAAATTGTAGCCTTCCAGGATCCATCTGCTTTCTGTTCTTACTCCTTAATAACACCACTGGGACCTGTTTTGAATGTAACTTGACAGTTTGAGGGTTCTACCATATTATCTGGGAAATCTTTGCTAATTGATGTCACCAAAATCACTGATTTGAGACTGAGCATTTGGCCCAATGGTATGCATAGTTATCTTTAATCAATTACTTATTGAATTTGCAGATTATACTCCTTTGTTTATCAAATTTTGGAAATTATTTCCACTGAATTATAATTCCCTCTAAAATAACAATATATGAGAAAATTATTTTAATAACAACATTTGCTTTTTCTTCAGGCTTAGATTCTCTGACTTAAAAGGAAAGGTTAGAGAAAAAAGTAACAACATAGACCAAGAGCCCAACTGCCAAACAATTTGACTCAATCAATTACTGAACAATCAATTGCTCAGTGACATATCATTAAGAAAGTAGAAAAAGTAATTGATAAGTCACTCTGATGCCACAGTATATCTACATCATTTTCAATAGAGATGTAATCTATGCCCCTCCTACCCAAATAACCATCGATTTGTCATATCATGCAGGATAATTCACATTGTGACTGGCAAAAAAAAATGGTTCTAGAAATTCACCCTAGTATGTTTGTGATCATTGTATGAACCTAAGATATCTGAACCATGCTTAGTTCCTGAAATAGTTTAGGACTGAGGGGAGTAATCAAGTATTCAGGTTTTTAAATGGAATGAATTCAAGGGTTAACCATCTCACAATGAACAAAATCAAGTTAATTTAGCATAAAAGTACATGCATTCAAAAGAGAAGAGATTTTCATTGAGAAGAATTGATTCAAATGTTTCCATAGGACTAGTAATCTTACTGTTTCTTTTCAGTCCAAAGTTTGAGGAAAGCTTTAACCTCATGTCCTTAGGCCACCAGGAAGTTTTATGAACAACTTGAACCTAAGCCTTTGATTGATATAATCTCAAGGGGAGTTTAAATATTATTTAAAGTAAAATCTAGTTTAATTTTCCTGAAGAGAGTGTGCTTTGGATTTTTGTCCCATGATACCTCACTTTGGTGGCAAAGTCCCTAAGGTATTCTAAGTCATGATATCAACTCACATAGAAAGAAAGGATCATTTCAGCCTGCAGTAGAAAACCACACATAATTATCTGTATTCTACTGTATTTTTGTTATTTTTATTAAATGTTTAACAGTTACTTCTTAATTCAGTTCAGAGACAACTCCTGAATGTTTTCAGGCTTTGCCAAATGTCTCTTCTTTGAAATCTATATTCTAGAGGACCTTTTACCACTTAATAATTTTGTATTGTTACTGGACAACTATAACCTAAGAAATTAGATAAGACCAACATAGACCAACATACTTCCCATATTTTCCCCATTGATAGAAAAAAATTAAATGACATCCAAAATTTTTATGATAAACATGCATAATCAAGTAAAATACATTCTCACTGTGGCCATTTCCAAATATATGTCTCATCTGATACTCTGAGTCTATTTTCTGTCTGGGTGGGTTGTATGCTTAACATCAGTCTTTTGGAATTATAATTTCTCATTGATTTGATAGAGTTATTAAATCTTTCAAATTCATTTTTCTTTATAATGTTGTAATTGTATAAATTGTTCTCCTCTTTGTGCTCACTATACTAATACTGATAGGGTCCCTTCTTTGCCACTTTTTAAAATTTCCATTGAATTTCTTGACCTTCCGTACCTAATTCTATAAACATGGTTTGATACTGAATGAGTAAATTAATTAAAATAGAATTGTCACTTTTATTATAATGGATCAACCTAACCATGAAAAATGAATTATATGTCATTATATGTCAATTATATGCCATCTTTGTTTTTGTATTCATATAGTTCTCATGAGTGTGTCTTGGCAAGTACAATCCCAAGTGTTTTATATTGTTGTAGTTATTTAAAATAGAATTTGTATTTTTTTTTTATTTCTGCAGGATTTTGTTGAAAACATGCAAAAATTTTTATGATTTATTTTATATACTGAAACCTTATTTTTATTAATGTAGTTTTATTAATTCATTTATTTGACTTTGTAAGGTTCTTTTAGTCAACTCTCATGTCATTTCCAAAGAATAATAATTTTATTTACTATTTGTATGTGCTTACTGTTTTTATTTAGTTGTTGCTATTGTCATATTATTATAACTCAAATTTCTAGCACATTGTCAAATTGTAGTGGTAATAATGACATAGCTGCTTTATTCTTAATCTTATTAGGAATGTATTCCAATTAAATAAAATGCTAACTTTTGGTTTTAGATGCTAGTTCTATTAAAAATGTCAATTTATTCCTGTTTTCCTTGTGCTTTGTTACCAGAATGGATGATTAAAAAAAAAAAAGAAAAAAGAAACTTTTTGTGTATCTATTAATATGATCAAATAATTTTTGGTGCTCTTGTAGCAATTTTAAAAGAAATTTAGATGTAAGAGCCATGGTATGGTCAATACCCTTTCAGCCCCATTTAGAGTCTGCAATTTCTACATTTATATTTCCATTTGTATCCAAGTTCATTAGTTGCTAGAGAGGGACAGGACTTTAGATATATTTGCCATAAATTTCTCCTTTTAGAATAAAAGCAATTGAGGCCCCAAAATGAATTGGCTTATTCAAAGTTACAAATCAATAAATGATGGATCTAGGATCAAAATCTAAGATTTCTGAGTTCTATTCAAATATTTTTCTTTGTTTACTTTCCCAACACACAACTTTGTATTACTAAAGCATATCACAATAATACAACTGTTCCTGGGTCCTTCAGAATAGTGATTCTCAAATTTTTGTCCTCAATATCTTTTTGCTCTTAAAATTATTGAAGATCTGTCCAAAGAGTTTTTTTTTTTTTTTGCTTATGTGGGTTATATTTACCATATTAGGATTACAAACTATTTTTTTTTTTAATTTTTAGACACTCTGAAAGAGTTTCAGAGACTGCAAGGGATCTCTGGACCACACTTTGAGAACTACTGATCTAGAAGAGCCTGCATTAGGTTTTCTAAGATTTTAAGGAAATTGTGTAAAACATTTATGGAGATTTTATGGGAGGATATTAACAAAAGATACAAGAATAAGAGAGCATGAATTAGTTGAGAGCTACATTATTGTAGGAGGACTGAACATCGCTGAAGTCAGTGATCCCTTTAAGTCTCAAAGCATAGGCTATTCTAAATCATTTTCATCTCTTCTACTTTATATTAAAAAGTTCCAGCATTTCGAGTTTATTCTTGACTATCTGCAGAACTCTATGTTTCAAAAAAACTCTTCCACCAGTGATCCTAGGGAATCTGAAATTTTTCCTGTCATTTCTAACCTATATACATTTTTAATATTGCTAGTTCTTAATGTGTAGGTTATGTCCTGCACATTTGATATTTCAAGTTCACATCCCACTGCTATCTAGCAGCTATTTAACAACCACCAGTATTTCTATGTCAAGGGAATACAAATTCATTTTAATATTCACTTAAGCCAAGTATATGTAAAATGGGATTCTAGTATAGATTGCATGGGGAAAGGGGGAGGAATCAGTTAATGAATTATAAAGTCAAGTATCAGAAAATTATAGTGATGAGTTATTTAGCATTGTACTATTGTTCACTTTTATTGAAGTAAATAACCAATATAAGTAACACTTTATATGCTTCTTGAAATTAATATTGTATTAGAAGTGGGATTTTTTGAATAAAACCTTTCTTTAAACATAAATTTGAATTTTATGTAGGCCATCCCTGTTTTAAATTTATGGTGTGTTATATATTGCTCTAGGTTTTTCATTCTTTTTATATTATTTTTATAGTTTGATATCTTAAATTAGTAGCCTCAAAAATATGATTTCACTCCTCTGCTTATATACAAATTACTTAAAGTACAAATCCTAAACCTTTTGTGTATTTAGCTCAATTGTTTTTGTCTTTCAGATACTCTCCTTGGATAACCAAAACATATTCTCATACCCAAGAAAAGAGTCTGCCAAGATTTTCAACTACAAAATGTTTTTCTACTTCTGTTGTTTTTTCTGGCACTACTTTTTTTTTCCTTAATGATTCTAATTTTTAAAATCATAAGCAAGGAGAGCTAATTAGTCAGTTAAAAGGTTGAAATGCTGGGTGGGTGGCCTTGGAATACATTTTCAAAGCTGTATTTGGATTCATCTCTATTTTTTTCTTAAATCTAAAACTTAATTTTAAAAGTGTTGATAATTATCTGCATAGGGAACCAAACTTGTAGAAATTTTATACTATTCTAGCAATATAGCCAGTAATGTGTTTGTTACAATTTATCTCCTTTATCACCCCTTTTCTTTTTCATAATCCTAGGCTTAATACATATATCTACATCGACTTATACAATGAAAATACTTAAAGAGACCATAGAGATTACAAATATCACACTTTTCTTAATAAAGAAACTGGCCTTAAGAGCTTAAGTTATCTTCCTAAAATAACTAACTGTATGGTAAACTGGAAAAAAATAAAAATAAAAACACTGTCCAGGAATTAAGGACTCCATTACTACTTATGTGTCAGCTATCTTAGCTTGTAGTTTCCATATATATCAAGTCAGAAGATGGTATTAGATGGTTCCTGAGATCTTCTAGCTATATATATATATATATAAAATTATAGACACATAAATTTATTTATATTTAATTTTATAGTTATTATATGTTTCATATTTATTTATATTTAATATATGTTTATTTTATAATATATAATTATATTATAACATAATATATGATAATATTATAATATATAATAAATATATTTAATATATTTCTTTTTAAATGTAAATATATTAAATATAATATTATATAAAATATAATATATATATTTTTTAATCCTGACTTATTTGGTACTTTTACTTTCCTTTATCTGTTATCAGCAAAGCAGAACATCTTTCTCTAGTTCAACCAAGATTCATAGAAAGAAGACAGACACTGTGACTGCTGCTGAAGATACAACAAGACACATCCCTACATTTCAGCAGCTTAAAATCAAATAAAACATGCACATGAATTCTATTTATCCATTCATAGATTCAATATACACACACACACACACACACACATATATATATATATATATAGAATATAGATAGATTCAAATTAGTACAAATAATGCACTGAGTTCATATAATATAAATTCACAGTGAATTATATAAATAATTTCTATATTTTAAACAGTTATAACTTTGAATAGTGTGAAATTCTATTATATTAGGAATATAACTTATTCAGTATATTCATTATTCTCACTAATACAGATCTAGATGTATCTGCTAAACTGTATTGAATATAAGGAGATTAAAAAAAAAGCTAAATAAGATTTTCATATCATTAGTTTATAAGAGAAATGAGAGATATAAATAAATATTTACATTGCAGGCAATATTTAAAAATAAGTCAATAAACTAGTTTACTTCATTCCTCAAATTACTATGCAGATTTCATCTCTTGACACCTTCCCTCTCCAATCAGGAGAAACATCTATCATAGCCCTATTTTGACTGATGGTTGACCACTTCTCTGAGACCAGTTTCATGAATTACCCCATTAATGCATTACCTCTGACTGGAAGAAAAATAGAGAGATCCTCCCAGAACTTGCATTTAAGAAAGGAGGGTATGCCAGAGTTTGTTTTTCCTTCTTCATTTTCCACTCAGTTGTACTCTGAACTTCTCCATCATGAACATGAATCAGGTAATTTCCCATTCATCTCCTAAATTTCCAGAGTCTTCCTGAATATTGTGGTCCCCCATTAGATTGTAAATTCCTTGAGAGAAGGAACTTTTAAAATTATTCTTAATATTTGTAGCATATAGCATAGTAATGTATAACATGTATAATATATATGTATAACCAGCATATAATAGAGACAAAATTAGAATTTCCTGACTGCTACTTCAATTATGTCTCTACTTGTCCTTGCTAGTCACTTTCCCACTCTTTTAGAACCCTCTTCTCTGAGTCCCCATTTCCTTAATTAATGACATTTACATTGGGTCTGCTGTTTCAAGAAGAGTTCCATCCATGCTATACTGACAGCTATTTTGGATGCAATAACTTTTTTTTTTTGCAGATGACTTCCAACTCCCTTTTATTCATTGTGTAACCCATTTAAAATTTACAGCTTAAGTTCTTTTCTGCTTTATTAATTTGTATTTGTAATCCTGATAGCAGAGTGCCTAGCAAATGAAAAGAGTTGATTAATGCTTTATCTATATTAAGGGGCTACTAATACACAAAGAATTGTATTCTGTAATGTAGATACAATGATAAAAATAAAATACTTTCTGCCTTTAAAAAGCTAACATTACAATAAGCAAGAAAACATATCCACATTGAAGTATAGAGAAAAAAAATGCATACAATGAATACAAAATAAAAGCAAGGAAATTTGAAGAGTGAAGTATTAACAACTGGGTGGTAAAGAATAACCTCCTTTAGGAGCTCATTTGAGCTGACTTGAAAACAATTAGGACGTTTTAGATGCAAAAGTGAAGATGAAGTTCACTCCAACCATGGGGGACAACATGGGCATAGCATAATGATAAGAGATGGAGACTAACAAATGACAAATAGCAAAAAGGTCAGTTTGACTCAAGGGAAGAGTATGGGGAGGGGATATATTATAAAATAAGATTTAGAAGATAGAGCAAAGCCATATGAATGAACAATCAATGAAGTTTTGTCTGATCCTTAAGATCACATGGAGCCATTGTAGTTTGTTGACCTGGTCAGTTCTGTGGTTTTCCATTATCTCTTTGAAAATTATAAAAAGAATATTGACATATAAATGACATATAAACCAAGTGGTATAAGGGAGGCATATGATTAGCAATTTGGGAATTATACATTTTTGAAACAATTTAAAAGATAAATTCTCATGATGGTGATAAAGATTTAAGTTAGATAAATACACTACTATAAGCAATGGTGACTTTGTTCAGATAAAGATATAAGCATATGAAATACATTTTTGTGACTCTCTCCAGTAATCTTTGGCAACCTGGTGGTAAAATTAAATGGTCAAAATTAACCAAGATTGAGAATTGGTATGGATGACTAAGATATAGAAAAAAAGAGAGAAAGGAAAGAAAGTATCTAAAGTACTAGAGGCAGACAATTTGGAAATAGCCAGCATTAGAGTACAATCTAAGCAAACAGGCAAGGGAAATGAGAAGAAGAACAATGAATTGAAAAATGAAAAAGGGGAAGAAGTACAAGGAAATGAAATCATAATAAGGTTGAAGAGAAAGTTCACTAAGAGTAAGAAAATAGTATGATCAAGTAAATGAATCATGCTTGTTAAGAGGAGCAATTTTATCATCCTAGAAATGAACAATTTCCAAATGACATACATCTTGGGTGATAAAAATTAAATGACAATGAGATCCTAGTCATAGGGCCCTTAGTGAGCATTTATAGACACAAAGGATGGTGCTAACACAAGAAGGCAGTTCAAAGAGAAATTTATCCTTTGATAATAAGGAAAATCATTGTGTTTTACAGCTACTATATTCTTTCTTGCATTGGAATTGTGTGTATAGTATCAATGTATAATACATATTTATTCCATGTATATAAACAGATATATCCTCTATGTTACATACATGTATATATGCATGCATATAGCATATATATATTCATGTTTTGGCTCCTTTTGGGTTTTTTTTTTGGAACAAACAACATGTCATTTTTGTTATATACATGTACATATACATGCATATAGTATATATGTGTATATATATATATATATATATATATATATATATTTCATGCTATTGGCTCCTTTTGGTTTCTTCCTTTGGGACAAATAGCATGTCACCTTTATTTATGATCTTTCATACTCAAACCAGAAGTTGCTTAACTGATTTGTTTTTCAATATAACATTTACTTTTTCTCAAAATATTATTATTATTTATGAACGTCTTGGACTTATAAGGCAATTATTCCTTTCTCTTCTTTAGGTTAAATAAAAGCCACTTAGATGTTATTTCTCTGTTCAAATCACTTCATTTTGAACTACCATTTGGGATCTTTGCCAGTTAGTTGTTGTCTGTCTTATTTGAAGAGGATCATAATGATATCACTATCTTAGGGTCAAGGTTTGGTATGTCCAGTGCTTATTGATTATATCAATATGAGCTCAAAAGTCCCTACCATAGATCCATGTGCCTCTCATGTTTCTTTTGAGCTATTATGATTCTTCTGTGCTTGTAGAGCAAGGACCCTTTTTTGATGTAGACATGCTTTGCTGTGTGATTTTGTACCATTGTCTCCCCTATCTCATAATCAATTTCAAAATTCTTTCAGGAGAGCTTTCCTATGATTTATACTTTCATCCCTGGAAGTATACTATCAAGGTAAGTGAACTTGTCTGTAGTATTTGCTATAACCAATAGTTTGACAAGAACATAGCATACTGCTGCCTGGTGTATAACCTGTTTTCGTGGTGTTAATTGTTAGGTCAATATTAACACAAATAGCAGAGAAAAGACTAGTTCTTATTTTTTATCTCAGCACCAGAGGCTGCTTTGAGTGTTCAATCATCTATGAATAAAAAGTTGTATACCAATTCTCCCTTTACTTTAATCTTAGCTTGTAGTCTTTTCAAGTTCAATAATTTATCATCAGTATGATAGTTCACCTTGATGTTGTTTTTGTCCCTATTGACGGTATCTGACAACATTGCTGAAAATATTATGCTCAAAAGCAAAGGAGCAAGCACCCAGTCCTGCTTTACTCCATTTATGACTGGGAAATCTTAAGAGCATTGTCCATTATCCAGAACTTATGAAAGCATGTAGTCATGGCACTGCCATACATTGTTGATGAATCTTTCCATGTAACCAAATTTTTCCATGATATTCTACAGGTTCCCATGACTGACAGTATCAAAGACCTTGATCAGATTGAGGAAGGTTATATTTAGACCTCTGTTCTTGCATTTATTCTGGAATTGTCAGGCAGCAAACATGTTGATTGTTCCTTGTGCTTTTCTGAAGCTGTGATAGCTCTCAGGGAGATGACCATGTTCCAGGTGAAAAATTAATCTATTATTGTTGAAAAAGAGTAAGATAGAGACCCCCTATTATGGTTAGAAGACAATTTCCTTTGCCTTTATAGAGACAGAAAATAGAGACATACTTCATAGTAGCCATTTGAAAGACATAGAAAATCTTAATAGGTAGTTGAGAGCAAAAACTCCAATTGGTAATCACACTTAGTATCTCTCTTTTACCATTTTCAAATTTGAGTATTTATCAATATTGGGTTGGGATAGAAAATGGCTTGTATACATTCTTCTTGGTATATGAAAATTTGACTATAAAGATTTCTCACCAAAAAAAAAAAAAAAAAGAAAAGAAAAGAAAAAGAAGCTCTATCCAAGGGATTTCTATCTACATAGAAATCTACTTTTCAGATATATACCCAAATGTACAATGCTACTTGCTTAACTCTGGTTCTAGAGACGATTTGAATATAATAGCTAAGGAATCAATCCTTGAGTCATATACTATGGCCAAGGCAAATTTCCATTATATACTGGCTTTGGTACACTAAGTCTCTCAGTTTCAACATCCCTCAGCCTACTCTAAGACCTCCCAGGGGTCCTCAAGCTAAGGCCCAAGGGCCAGATGCTGCAGCTGAGGACATTTATTCCCCTCACCCAGGGCTATGAAGTTTCTTTATTAAAAGGCCCACAAAACAAAGTTTTTGTTTTTACTATAGTCTGGCCCTCCAACAGTCTGAGGGACAGTGAACTGGCCCCCTATTTAAAATGTTTGAGGACCCCTTAGTCTTAAATACTGTTTGGGTGTTACCTCAGTCAAACTGAGACCTCTTAAAGAGCCCAATTTAAAAGGCCAAGGTCCCCCATTGCACCCACAGCCATCTTCAGTCATCCTGATCTAAATCTGACACTGGACTCAGATGGCTCTGGATGAGAAAGCATGACATGTGACCTTGTACAGTCCTCCCTCACTTAAATCCAATTTACCTGCAGGTCATGGCACCATCTCTCTGATATCATGGTGAATGAAAAACAAACAAGAAGAATCTCCAAAGGGACAAATAATATCAGGAGGGTTATGTCTTGACCTGCAAGTGAATTAGATTTAAGGGTGGCTTAGCTATGCAAAGTCACCAGCCCTACTCTCCTCCAATCAGCAAAGTGTAGTAGCAAGATGTGGATCAAGACTATTGGTGATGGCCTTGGATACAGTAGGAAATCTTAGCTTTTATTTGGGCTTTTCTAAGTATGAGGTCTTTCCCACATCTCTGGTTTTTTAGGCAATGCTCATTCTGTAATTAAAGGTTAGGTAAGAATAGAAACAAAAGATGGTTTAGTTTACCTTCATAAAAGAAATTAATCTGGAAGGAGAAGACCATGAGTTTCTGTCTTGGAACAGAAACAATTGCTATTTACACTGCCTCTGAGCCATTAAAAACAAACAATGAGAAAGTAAGGATTGGTCTGGGACCTATTGTTGGCCAATCAGTGAAACCAGAGTGATTTGGGTTTAAAGACTTAGTCAGATAGCTCTATTTGAATCACAGTGGGATTTAACAAAGCCTAGTTTTTCAGAGCAGTGTTTTAAAAAGTCATAAATGAAAACTACATGAGACAAAGATGTTAATTATCTCAGTTTTTTTTTAATAAAATAAATAAATAAGGAAGAAAAAAATGTAGCTCCCAAACTCCAAAATATCTTGTGAAGTGAAACAAAATCATATTCCTTTGGACAGAGCTCCCACATATAAGGATATAATTTCCCACGTGGACAGAGGGAGAAGAAGAAAAGGAAGAGAAAAAGGAAAAGAAAGAGGAGGAAGGAGAGGGGGATGAAAAAGAAAAGGAGGAGGAAGAAGAGAAGTTCACTGATTGATCAATAACAGATCCCAACCCAGGACTCACTTGCTCACTATTTGGTGGCAGCTTTGTTCTGGCCAGAATTTTGTCTCATTTTACCTAGTCTTTAGTCACACAACGGGTATTGTCCCAAACAGAGACCTGGAAAAGACCTTAGCTTAAAAAGACCAAGGTCTTCCACTGCATCCATTAGCCATCACCAATAATCTTGACCTTTGTCTTTTCACGTGTACTCTGAAAAATAGAATAAGGCTGATGACTTTGCACAGCAGTGATTCTCTGAAATCCAATTCACTTTCAGGTCAAGACATCACCCTTCTGATGTCGCTAATTTCTTTCTTGAATGAAGGATCAACAACAATCTGTGAGTAGTAATTATTGGTTCTTGTGGATCCAATTGGACAGTTCTAGTTGGGCAATGCTGCTCTAAGACTTGAAATTGCAAAGAAATTGTTAATCTATTTTGGTGAAGGGAGTTTCTTCCCTAGGAAGGTCCTTAAACAAATGAATCACAGATCCAGAAATCTCCCCACTCAAAAAAAAAAAAAAAAAGGTCTTTCATAAATTTTACATTTTACTAACTCAATTATGGTCACATGAAGACTATTATTAGACCATGCCATTTGCCCTGACAGTATCTCCTTAATGGTCAATAAACATTTATTATGTCCCTACTACTTACCAATCACTGAACTAAGCACTGGGTTTTAGTCTATAATTAAATATTTATTAAGTACCTACTATGTGCCAGGCACTTTGATAAGTACTAGAAATATAAAAAAAGATAAAAGACAATAATTGCCTTCAAGAAACTCAACATCTAATGAAGGATGCAGTAAGTAAATAAATATAGACACACTAGTTCTATTTAGGATAAATAAGACACAATTTAAAAAGGAAAAATACAAGAATTGAGAGGTTGGGAAAAGTTTCCTAAAGAAGATAAAGTTTTGTTTTTGTTGAATTATGTTCAATTTTTTATAACTTCATTGGAGGTTTTCTTGCAAAGATATTGGAATGGTTTAACATTTCTTTTTGTAGTTCATTTTACAGATGAGGAAACAGAAGAAAACAAGGTTAAGCCACTTGCTAAGTCACACAGTAAAACATTTGGGGCTAGATTTGAACTCAGGTCTTTTTGACTCCAAGCCTAGCCTCCTGTCCACTGTACCACCTGGCTGATTTGATTTTATCTGTGACTAAAAGAACCTAAGAGAAGTCAGTAGATAGACATGAGGAGAAAAACATTTCATATGAGGGATAATCAGAGAAAATGATCAGAACTAAAAGATGGAATGTCTTATTCAGAGAACAGCCCAGATTCCAGTGTCACTAGATCAAGAAGTATGTGGTGGGAAGCAGGGTATAAGAATACTAGAAAAGGTAGAAAAGGTAATATAATAAAAGGTTTTGAGCATCACATAGAGGATTTTAAATTAGATATTGGAAATTTTATTTGAATCTCATAGTACTGTGAAGTAGATGCCAGTAATATTTCCATTTTATAGTTGAGAGAATTCAAACAGAAGAAAAATTACTTCCCCTGGATCACAGAAACAGCATTATTTTAGTCTGGATTTTAACTTATCCTTCTGACTCCTGGCCTAGTGCTCTGTAAGATATGCCACCTAAGTATCTGGGAAAAAAGAAAGCTCCTGACTTCAAGGATTTTCTAATATAAAGAAAAAAGACAACACATCAATGAAAAGAAAAGAGGGGAGAAGGAGACAGAAGCTATCCTGTGCTGGGGCATGGTAGAGAAGTCAAAGATCAAATGTGTGCATCTGGGTGGGAAATAAATTCCTTTAGACTCCCTCATCATTTGTTTTACCTCAATATCCATTTGCCAGTGTTAACTAATTTATGGAGATAAGTGAAATACTTCCAGGGCTTGATATCATCTGGTAAGTGAATGTGATGTAATTCTGGGACTTTCCATCCATTTGACAACTAAACATTTATTTAGTGTTTTCTTCAAATAGAATAAGAAGTCTTTAAACATAGAAATTGTCTTAGGATTTTTGGTTTTGGTTTTGGTTTTTGCCTTTATTTTTATCCTCAGGACTTAGTACTATGCAGAGCACAGAGTAAGACATTCAAACACACATACATATACTCACATACACAAACACACGTATGTATATATATATATATATATATATATATATATTCATGAATATATTCATGAATAACAATAATAGCTACTATATTTTTAACGAATTTAGCAAAGTGCTTTAAACACATTTTCTCAAGTGCTTAGCTTCTTCCCCTGTCAGGAAGAAGATATTATCAAATAATTCTATTATCAAACAATTCCCAGACTATCTAGGAAGGAACTCTTTAGCAACCCCCATCATCCATTCCTTAACCTCTGAGTATCATCAAATGACCTTTTGAGATATTGATTATCATATCTCTGGCTAGATAGATTCCATTTGGCTCCTGACTCCTCCCTTTGACTTCCTAATTTTACTTTTCTGGTCTCACTGAGAGAAACCCCTAAGGATAAAAGATCTGCTTATGATAAAGATCTTTGCTAAGTTCTCTTTAGAACTAAGCCTACTATGAGATACTCTTTCTCTCCTTCTCTGACTTCCTTCTTACTCCTAGCTAATTCTTGTTAATCTAACCTGCCAGTTAATGGCTTTCTCCCACCTCACAAATTCATTTCTCTTGGTAAATTCTGAGTTCTCCAAGGGAACTTGTCTTTTTCCTTGATAACTATAAGCTATCCCAATTCTATTTCATATTTGCTACTCCTGGTATGTGTATATTTACTTCTTACTTTTGTTTATAAACTTTTCTTCTAAATAAACTTTTCTTTTGGCAAAGAAAATGACCACTGTGAATTTGTCACATTTTTTTTTTGAACTAGGTTTCGTTACCTCAACCTCATCATTTAATACGGTACCAGGTACATACTTGAGGCTTAATAGATGCTTGTTGATTTGAGAACTTTTCATGTGAGTTTCACAAGAGTGCTTCATGTCAAATTTCCATGATCATTTTATAGATGAGGAAAATGAGTCTCAGAAAAGTTATGTGCCTTGTCATATCACAGGGCTCGTAAATGGTAGGTGAGAACATAAAACTATTCTCTATACCTACTCTTTTTTCCTACTATATAATATTGTGCACCTCAGTGCAGTTAATCAAAATGATTCCATGTGTTTCACTGAAATCATAAACAACTTCCAACTGTCACTCACAATAAGGCATTATTTGAACCAAAGAAGGAAAAAAATAAAATCAATAGGACACACTGAAACATATAAGAATTTCAAGCGTTCTTGAAAACTCATAAATAGAATATTTATTTATTCTTAGCAGTACCTAATTTTGTTTCTTATACAAATCTTCTTGGCCTGAAAAGTCACTCTTCAATTTAAATCCTGATCAGTAAAGTGGATATGATTTAAGTGGGGATTAAATTTTCTTGAAATTTCTAGAAAGTGCTTTGTCAAAACATCCAAGTTTTGGCCAAACTTGAAAAACTGTAAATACCAGAGAACTTTCTCCAAATCCTAAATTTTGACATTTAGCTAGTAAGCATGATAACTAGAATTCTAGGTTTGTAGACAAGAAGAGCTGAGTTCAAAATCACTCTGTAAGCCTTCTAGCTGTGTGACTTTGGATAAGTCACTTAATATCTTAAGCATTAAGTACTGCATTAACTGTATCAGGGAAGTAGATTTAATAGCCCCTGAGGTCTCTTCTAGCTCAATCTATGAGTTTTTTTGACAAACCCGAATGATGCTTTAATGAACATTGCTTATTCTAATTCTATCTAATAGGTCAAATTAATAATTAAAACATTCAGGCTTATTTGTTATCCTTGATTTGAAACTTCCTCCCCTTTTTAGAGGAGACAAAAGGTAGGCAGAATGCTTATTGGCTTTGGGGGAAAAAAAAACAACTTTGAATTGTAGGTTTTCTTCCCAAGAACATAGTATATAATTTATGCTTATCATGTGTTAATTGTTAACTTCTAAGTGAGTTACCTGAAACTTTAAGTAATGAAAAGACTCAGTATTTTAAATGACATGCATCACTTAAACTCAGGAGCTCCAGGTGATCATAGTATTCTTCATCTTTGAGGAATCTATGACTGGTAACAGATCTAACAGAGGGTTTATTAAAATTAGGATACTGTCAGGAAAACTGCAAGCAGAGGTAAGACATTTCTTTTGTAAAGTTGTCCTCAGTTCCACAGTAGGCATTTAGGTAACTTTGTATCCTTTTTTCTGGCTCAGCGGGAAGAAAATTTTACCACAAAGGAAACCTGATTTTATGCATGTTTGCCTTAATTTAGATGGGGTTCTCAATACCACAGTAGCCTGTTTAGTTTGGCTGTGAATAATGTGAAACAGATAGCTTTCATTTTATTTCAAGCTGAAATTTATAATGTTTTCTTAGTAGCTCTTTTTTAGCACAAGAGATATTTTGAATTCTAGGACCCCAACTTCAAACATTCTTGCTTGTTCATTTTAAAAATACTTTCGAAAATATGTGAAAAAGGCAGAATGTCTAATTCAAATGCAAACTCTTAAAAAAGACAAGGAGAATAAATATCAAACAAGCAGATCTGTCTAGTTCAAATTTAGTGCTGTCTAACTCAGACTTACTGTTTTACATTGGAGAAAACCTAAAGGGAGAAGGGACAGGGGGAAAAGAGATCACAAAAATATGCTTTTAAATTCAGAGACGAGCATAGAATATAAATGTCATTTGAACATCGGTTAAAATTGGAATTGTTTTTAATGTTTCCTGGTGAAGGGGATGGGGAATTGGACAAATCTACTTTTGAATAAAAATTCTATCTTAATTATGTGAATTGGGATTAAAATGAAAATGCATCATTCTTATATTATCTTTTATTTTTGAGTAGTCTTTCTGTTATTGCAATATCTTCTACCATGTTTCAAGATGGTATATTAGTTTAATTCCTAAAGCAAGAAGTGATTTATGTAAGAGATGAACCTTATACACACATTGAGTATTGCTCATGAGGAGTGAGTGAGTTACAAAAAGGGATATCATTTTATTCCTTCTAAAACATAGTGGCAGAGGATTTTCAGGATCTGATTGATCAATTCATGTAATCAGCATTTATTAAATGTTTACTAATTACCAAGCACTATATTGACTAATTAAATCAAAAACAGTTCCTTCTCTTAAGACACTCAGATTCTACATAATAAGGTATATAAAGAATGTATACAGAGTAGAGTAAAAATAATCTCAAAAGAGAAGGCACTAGCAGCTGAAAAATGCAGTAAAGAGGTCCATTGCAGAAGACCAGATTTTAGTTGAATCACAAAGGACAGTAAACTAAGAGTCAGAGGTCAGGAAGAAAAGCGTTCCAGTTATACAGAGACAGGAGATGGATAGTCTTTGTTGTGGTGTGTTGGGTTGTGAATGTGTGTGTGTATGTGTGTGTGTGTGTGTGTGTGTGTGAGTGTGTGTGTGTGTGTGTGTGTGTGTGTGTGTAACAGGAAGTAGACTAGCATGGTAGATTATAGAATTGAGTAAATGAGAGTAAAGAAGAACTATAGGATGCATCCAGCACGTGAAAGGTTTTAATTGACAAAATGTTTTATATATGATCCATCAATACTCACAGGGAGTCATTTCAGTTTATCGAGTTGGGAAATGTACACAATGAGAATCTTATACTTTAGGAAAAGCTCTCAGCTGATTAGAAAATGGATTGGAGTAGGGTAAAGGAGATCAATTTAAAAAGTACGCAATAACAAGAGAACGGTTCAGTTCTGCACATATATATTGTATCTAGGATATACTGTGACATATTTAACATGTATAGGACTGCTTGCCATCTGGGGAAGGGGGTGGAGGGAGGGAAGGGAAAAGTCAGAATAGAAGAAAGTGCAAGGGATAATGTAAGAAATTACCCAGGCATGGGTTCTGTCAATAAAAAGTTATAATTATTTTTTTAAAATGGAGAAACAAAATAAAATACAGTAGAAAGGAAGTGCATTGGAGGTAGCACTGGCCCTGAAGTCGGGAGGACCTGAGTTCAAATGTGACCTGAAATGCTTAGCACTTATGGGCACCTACCTCCAACTGCCTGGCCATAAAATAAAATGAAATCCAAACAGGAAAAAAAAAAAAAAGTATGCAATATTCTAGGATCTGTACTAGTAAAATACCTATGTGAGTACAGAGAATGGAATGTATGCATATATGTAAGACATGCTATGAAGGTAAGATGACAAGATTTTGCAACAGATTAAATGTGTACAATGAATGATAGCGAAAGATTATTATTAAATAATCAACGATTGGGGAAATCCAAATTTATTTCCCTTCCTTGATTCTCATTCTCTGCATGGTCAAACCAGCATCTGAAGTATGTTTTAATTTGGACCTATTGATATATTTGGCCATCTAAAGACTAATATAGTTGACTAAGTCTTATAAAGATTATCATTGGGTTAGTCATAGACCAATTAATTTTCCAGCCAAAGCAACTGTCAAAAATCACATTCCAAGTTTGAGAAGGGTTGAGATTTTTTCAGTATGCATACAGACAAATTACCAGTGTTTGATAGTCATATATTCAAGAATGCAAACAAACTCTCCCATCTACTAACTATTTAATTTCACATTCCTTGGTCAAAGGATATATATTAATATGGGGAAAATGATCACAGGAAAGAAATACTCATTTACATAGCATCTTTGTGTGCCAGCTATAGTGGTGAATGTTTTTTAAGACAAATATTATTTCATTTGACCCTCATAGCAATGCAGAAAGTTAAATGTTATTATCATCTCCATTTTACAGATAAAGAAACTGAACCAAAAAGAGATAAAATGATTTCCCAAAGATCATGCAGCTAATAAGTAACTGAAGTCACACTTGATCTCAAGACTTCCTGATTCCAGGCCTGGCATTTTATTCAGTGTTCCATGTCTCTCCTTCTTTAATCAGGAAATTTCAATGTATTGTATGTACCTTTAAGGAGAACATCAAGTTAAAATTGGTAGAGAATGTATATTAGGAAGGCTCCCAGCCTTCATGGTCTCCTCTTCCATAAAGACTATATTTTTATTTATTTTTTAATGGATATGCAACTTTCTTGAGAATGGCCTGGAAATTTTTGACTTGAAAAATTCCTAATATTTGTTTTTTCCACATAGGATTTCTACATTATCCACCAAACTGTGATTGTAATGCTGTCAAAATGTTCCTGAAAATGCCCTTTACCAGGAAAAGTCTTCTTTCCCCCTGTTTTCTTCAGATTAGTATGTGAAGTGTGCAAATGAATATGTCATGTTTTATTTTACAGAGACCAGAATTTAATTTCTGTTAAATAGAAATGAAATCCATCACAAACTAGGCAAAAATGAGCTAAGATTTAATGGAAAGAAATAAAATGAAAAAGTTTTATTCTCATAAGTTTAATGTTTAGTTAAATCCTACTCTGTTAATGACTTTATCTGATATACACATCTTCTCAGGTTATTTTCCAAAGACTTAATAAAAATGTGAAGCTTTCATCTACTACTAAAAACTAAATTGGGATTCATAGTAGAACTAAAGTTAATATCTAAACTCCTATTCACTACATTCAAGAGGATGATTCTTATTTGTTCTATGGATAGTCTGATAATTAATTTTCTCCTTTTTTTGGTTGTTTATTAAGGAATTCTAAGGAAAATTAGATTTTTCTTTCTCATGTCATTTGTGTGACAGATCTTGCTTCCAAGCTAGTTTATTAGTCCCAAAAGAAGGCAGAACCCAAAAAAGTTAAAGGAGTCTGCTAATATTTTTGTCATTGTATCTTCTTTGTTAGTCTACATACTTTACTTTCAGGGTTATATTTATATGAACTTAAATATAATTTTCCCCCTAAATATTTGTAGTGATGTATTTTACATATTTTAAAGTTATGATTATATGTCAGTGCTTTCTGAAAACAAACTTCATAGCAGAAGAATGAGGTATACTTAAGAAATCATAATTTCAATTACCATCACATAGTGTAAGCTCAGAAATATATTTTCACAGTTTTGCACTAAAAAAAAGAGGACTGAATTTGGAATTAGAAGACCAGGATTCAGATAAGATTTCCTTTTTAACTTTAAATCATTGATTCTCTGTGAATGGATTTGTGATTCTTGCAAATATTTCTGTTTTGGTACAGGAGGAAAGAGATATGTTGAAATACTTAAAAATAATCAAAAGCTTCAGAGAAAAATTAATTTTTTTCTTACCTAGCTCAGGACAGAAAGGCAGATGTCTGCAGATACTGCACATAGCATCTGGTCAAGAGCAGTCAAATACAGTATTCCACCACAGGGAGAGGTTGTATGTTAGAGAAAGAAAAAATTCAGCATATTAGGGCCTAAACTTTTGTAAGTGTAGGAACAGGTGTAAAGAACTTTTGTCTCTCACTATCTAGTTCTAGGTCTTAGATTCAGGTATGACTGAAGAGGATAATTTCCCCTAGAGGTGAAATTTAAATTTTAATCTTTTTGATGATAGAAAAATCCTAACTATCATATTTCAAGAAACCATAAAAGAAAACTGCCAAAATCTCTTAAAACCTGGGGCAAAGTAGAAATAAAGACAATCAACTTTCATGTTCTAAAAGCAAAACCCCAAAATGAAAATCCTCAAGGGCGTCATAACCAAAAATGCATTTCAGTTAAAGAAAAATTACTATAAGCATCCAGAAAATATTCAAATACAAAAGATTCACAATCAGCATTAAAATGTTTTAGCATTTAACACTATAAAGAAGCAAGAGTTTACAATAAGCAGACAATAAATAATTGGTTTAAATTCAAGAAAAAAATTATCCAAGAAAGATTACTATAGAAAATGGGCCTTTAATCAAAATAGAGAACTTCCAAGTATAGCTAATGAAAAAAATTGGATTTGTGTAGAAATTTTTAAGTTCAAATACAGGAGTCCAGAGAGGGATAAAAAGCTAAAGATGAGAAAAAAATCGCATGATACCAAACAAGGAGAAGGTGCTTTCATGTTTGGGAAGATGGTACCTATCTTCAGGGTGGAAATTCTGATGAAACAGAGTCCCTGGCAGTGGTTTGTATTTCCTGATCAACTAAAAAGAGAAAGGAAAAAGAAGAGGGTTGAAAAGGGAGAGGAATAGGGAAAATAGATTGATAGTGCACAAGTACAAGTCTATCATAAATAATGAGAAAAGGGTGGATTGTCACCAATACTTATATAAAATTATTAAAGGAGGGAAGAATCATATATGTACAGTTGAATACAGAAATATATTTTAATAAATAGAGTAACAGAAGGAACATAACAGAAGACAGTTCGAAGTGGAGTAAAGAAATAAAAAGGAAGCTAGATTTAGGGAAGTATTATTCCTAACCAAAACAAATTATAAATAAGGATGTACAAAAATATTAATATCTGCTCTTTCTATTATGGAAAAGAATTGGAAACTAAAAAGTTGCCTATCAATCAGGTTTTATACCATAACCTGAAAAAATTATGATTATAAATTTGACAGAATATTGTTGTGCTATAAAAAATGATGGAGATAATTATAAAAACAAACAAAAACTAGAAAGTCTCACATAAACTAATGTAGAGTTATTAGAATCAAATAAATAATTTATACAAGTAAAGCAGTATTGTAAAGAGAAAAACTTTCAAAGATTTAGTAATTCTGGTCAAAAGAGGCCTAACCATGATTTTAAAGACTGAGGATGAATAAGCTTTCCACTTCCCGATAGAGGAATGAAAGTTTCAGAGTGAATAGTAAGATTTTTTTTTTTAGTGAAACATAAAGAAATTTATTTTTCTTGAGTATACATATTTTAACAAGTTTGTTTAGTTTGTCTTTCTTAATTGAGAGTAGAGGAGGGAAATAAATCTTACTAAAATAAATGAATGCATAAAATAAAATTGCTTCCCAATTTGGAAGTGAGGATTTAATTGAACATAGCATCTCTCTCTCACCAAGTGTAGGAAAAAGTTACACTGAATCTATTTGCCTATATTTTACAAACCTGAAATATATTTATGAAGATTTTACTCAAAGGAGAATTGATTTTTCATGTTAATGCCATAGCAATATTGTTTTCCCATTTCTACACTGTTTCCCCCTTCCCTATCACAAACCTTTTCCCCTTATACAAATGTGTCAGCTATGAGACTGTGTGATTTTGAAACAACTTAAATCTGACATATAAAGATATAGATAAATCGATATGACATATATATGATATATATGTCTGACTTTGTTGTTTCAAAATATATATGTATGCAGATGTACATACACAGATTTGCATATATACATGTCTATACATAGACATATGAATATATACACATGTACAAATACAGATAGATATCTATATAGAATTCTATTTACTGTACCACATAGCTGGCAGACATATAATAAATGCACAAGGGAAATGAAACCTGTTATTGGATTTGTTAAATTTCAAGAAAAGAGTACCCCATACTCTTTTATGTACAGCAAATTGTTTGCAAAACCTTCAAGGAGACATATATACACACACATACACACACACATATATCTATATCTATATATCTGCAAAATATATGTTCATATGTGTGTGTGAAGATATCTGTGTACATATATCTGTGTAAATGCACAGATTGCAGTGGGGAAAGGGAGGGAGGAAATATAATACTGAAAATAGAGGGTCAGCTTGAAAGGAAATTCTGGGATAAAGTGATTTTCTTTGATAGAAACTAGTTGAGTACTATGGAGATATCACTTAGTCTCTCAATACTCTTGGAAAAGCTAATACGAATATTTATAAGCAAATTTTACTGATAGTAATGGTAAAGAAGTGGAAACTAAAAGGCTGTCCATCAATCAGGACTGCCTAAAAAGTTATGGTATATAAATGTGATAGAATATTATTGTGCTATAAGAAATGATAAAGGAGATGGTCATCAAAAAAAAAAAAAAAAAGGTCTTGCTTTGGGGGGAGTGGAACTAATCAACTACATGACCATTCAATCAAAAGTTTGATAATTGCTCATAACACTAAAATGTTAGTTGAAGTGAACTAGCCCTATCTAGTCTTGGGTATTACATCCATTTCTTATACAATATCTCTAATATTAGCATATTGATGTCTTTAAGGACATAGATTTAGAACCTTTCTTAATACATTTTGAAGTTATGAAATTATGGTTTATGTGCATGTAATCATTAATATATACAATTTAATATTTTGATTCATTTAAGTTTTCATAAAAACATATAATTCACATTTAAGGCTCACTACAATGGTTTAAATCAATATAAATGTATTTCAGAATTGAATTTTTTAATGCTAAATATTATAAATATACTCATTAAAAGTAAGAAATCTTTTTTCAACCTATATGGATAAAGTTTCATGAAATAGAAAGAAAACAGTATTCATTATCTAGCATTGTCCTTTGTATGTGATGATGATGATAATATTAATTTATGTTAAAGTAAGAATAATAATTGCAAATTTCCAGTCCTCAATGGGACTTTTATTTAAGTAGTTCATTATGGGTGACAGATTCACAAAACAATCTCATAGCATATATTTAATTTCTAGGAAAATAGTTTGTATATATTTTTGTAATATGCATGTAATATATTATGGGTAAGGAGTGAATGCTTTAAATATCTTCACATTACATGTCTAAAGGATACCATTATATTTTATCAGATAAACCATAGGCTATAATAGAAAGCTAATGACTTTATTTTTTCTCATTTTGTCTGAGTCAGTGGTTTTATTGGCACTGGGAACTACTGGTAAGAAAGGTTCTTCTATACTGATTAATGATACTTGTACAACCAATAGTCTATCAGAGTTATGGGACAAGGAAATATTTAGTAATTTGCCTAGACCTAACATCAAGTATGTGTCAAAGGTAAACCATGGCACCTGTTTTTCTTATTCAAAAGCCAGCTATCTAATCACTCTAATCAGTTATCTCACATTCCTTTTTTATTTTTTGTTTTCATTTGGAGTGGAGGGTTGGTAGGGACAAGTTGAGTAAAAGAATGAATAAAGTGATATCTTCATAAAGTAAAAATCAATTCCAATCAATATTTTTGAAGGTGGTATATGATAGGTTAGCATAAAACATTATTTGGATCCACAATTGCATTTTTATTATCTTTCATTACATAACTTAAAAAAAAGACCAAAAATATAAATCAGAACTCTGAAAAGCTCCATTTTGCTTAGTAGTTATGTGTCTTTAAGGTTTCTCAGTAATCATGTATCAATAAAATAAATGTGTTTATTTTTAACAAAAATATATAAAATGATGATTACTTTCATGACTATGATTAAAGTCTATAATATTCATGTATTTTATCATGGAGATGAGATTGAAGAGTAAAATAACATGAAAAATGACATCCTGCTTCCTTGCAGAGTAATACAATTCAATATTGACATTACTGAAGTTGCTGCCCTTCTCACTGCACCAGTGTACAGTACAAAGTAATCACATTAATGAGAGTCATTTTGCTTCAAGGTAAATTAGTCTTGGTCACCTCAACAATGACTAGTCAACTTCTAGGAAGCCTTGCTTTCTGAAATGTTCACTTTCAGCTTACAGATCCAGCTGTGAGCTGAATTAACTTTCAAAATGAAGAAAATGGCCTCCACAGCTGGGGAAAGAGAGTTTTTGGCCCACTTGAATAAAGCACAGTTGGTGGAAAGAGGAAATATCATGAATCTCCTCCACTACTTTTGTCTCCCTGTAGGAGGGCTCTATTAAAAAAAAAAAAAAAAAAAAAAAAAATTGAGGACTATTCTGCAACCCAATGCTTACTCGTGTCAGAACAGCTAGGTAGTGCATGTGAAAACCTGTTCTTAAACAAGCTCTGGTTCATGTCATCAATTCGCTGTTTTAAGAGGGAGTACTCTTTCAATGAAATGCATTCTATTAGCATGAAAAGGATTATATTTCTAAGTCATCCTTATTTCATTTTTTATTCTAGTGTTTTGAGAGTCTGATTAATGTAATAAGTTGAAATGCATTTCCTAGCCAATCTGAAGAGCTTAACTCCAAAGCATATTTTGTCTTTTATCCAGTTTCATGCAGTTTTGGTATTTGAGTATCCACAATCCATTGGAAAATGGCCAGTTCTTTGCCTTAGTGTATGCCATTTTAAACCCTATATTCCTTTACGTGCTTTTCCTTTAAAAAAAAAAAAATGAGTTAGAATTGGTAAATAGTAGCACCTCCATGTTATAGGTTACACTAGAATATAATTTTTCAAACTCCTCATAGCAATTGCATTTTCTGTATTGACATGGCTTAGTTATGAATTAGGTATCTTCTTGCAGGTTTTGCAAACAATTTGCTGTACCTAAAAGAGTATGGGGCATTTTTGTCTTGAACAATAACAATTTTCATTTCCCTAGTGCATTTATTATGATATGTCTGCCTCTCTAGAACTCTAGGCCTGGTGTCAAGAAGACAACTTCAAATCTTGCCTCAAATACATGCTAATTTTGTAATTTTGGAGAGATCACTTAATTTCTTTCTATATCAGTTTTTTCAATTGAGGTGATAATGGTACCTACCTCAAAAGGTTTGTTGTGTGAATCAGTTGAGACATTTGTAAATCATAGAGTCTCCTGCAAAATAAAGCTTAATGAATTCTGATTTCCTTCCTTTTACTATCCTCTCATATTTTCTCATGAATAATGCAAATACATATTATCACATTTCTATTATAATATCTCCTAGTGATAACTTTTGATTGGTCAAAATTTGAGGTTAAAAAAAATCCCCATCCCTCATAAAATAGAAATATACTCACTATGGGTACATTTATATGGATATAGCTATGGGACAGATTATTATATTTTGCTTTTACTTTTGATATTAGGCAATGGAGGAAGAATGCAAATGATGTCATTTTCCTAGAAAAATATTTTTTGTATGTATAACAATTTTAAGAGACAGACACACACACACACACACACACACATACAGAAACTGAGAGAGAAACAGAGACAGACAGAGAGAGAGAAAGAGAGAGAGAGAGAGGTGGGGGAAGAGAGATGCAACTCCCACTAAATGAAAATTTTCTACCAGAAGTAAGAGTCAGAGAAAATTCTTGTCATTAGAAAATCATGTTTTTATATTGCATTATTTGCTGTCTAGAGGAAGGGGAGAGAGAAGGGAGGGCAAAAAAATTGGAATACAAGGTTTTACAAAGGTGAATGTTGAAAACTACCTTTGCATATATTTTGAAGTTAAAAAGCCATAATTTTTATGTTTTCATCCGAAGTGACAAATAAATTAATTAGTCCATTTTTAGATTATATGATTCTATTTTTAAAATATATATTATCACTAGAATATAAGGAAATAAGGACTTGGGTTTTTTAAATGTTTTGAAAATTAAAAATGGTTTTTCTCTTAAGAAGCAACAATGGAATAGAAATATTAGAATAGAGTATTAGAAACTATTGTAACACTAAAGGTAATGATACTTTCAAGCAGGGGTCCTCAAACTAAGGCCGCGGGCCAGATGCAGCAGCTGAGGACAATTATCCCCCTCACCAAGGGCTATGAAGTTTTTTTTTATTTAAAGGCCCACAAAACAAAATTTTTGTTTTTACTATAGTCTGGCCCTCCAACAGTCTGAGGGACAGTGAACTGGCCCCCTATTTAAAAAGTTTGAGGACCCTGCGGGGTATAATATTGAACTCCAAAGTCAGGAAATGAATTCAAATGCTGCCTCAGATGTATAGTACATCAATGAATGTGGGCAAATCACATAAATTCTCCAAATTCTCTAAATCATTTTCCTCATATATAATGTGTTGTTTTAAGTGTCAAAAGTGATACATAAAGTGCTATATGAACGTATATGTATGTGTATGTTAGCCATTATTATAACATTACAATTATACAACCAATGTGATTTCATCATGTTTTTTTTAAAAAATAATCTTTGAGATTACTTTAAATTTATATCGACAAAACAAGAGTTTATTTGATTGCACACTCCCACTTTTTAAACCAATGTGATATTGTATAGACTCACTGAGAGTTAAAATAAAATTAATTCATAACAACTGGGGGAAATAAATAATGCAGGTAAGTCTCCTACAAATTTAGTTTATATTATGCAACAATTCATTCTTTCTTTAATTTCTTCATTTTACAAATTTATAAAGTTTTACTCTATTCATACCACAGGGCATGCCCATAGGTAGGCATGCCCTTCCTTCCATATGAAAATATGCTCTCAAAAGGAGATACTTTTTTGAATCAGATAAAGTTGATCTAAGAAGCTCATTATAATGTTTAACATGGTAAATGGCAAATGTGTCTTGAAATGAGATCAAAGGAACAAAAGGACTTTCACTTAATTTTCTCATTTTTAATATTTGAGGAGGAGTGCTAGGGCATTCTTTTGATATCTGAAAGATAAAATTAAGGATCTGTTTTTTTATGAGTGATCAAAAATGGCTACTTAGAAAATTGGGGATAATTTTTTTAAAGGGAAATTATGTTAATTTATACTATTAGACAGAGAAAGGGTTACTCCTACTTTATTATATAAAAGCAGTAATTCCCAAAGAGAAGGCTGGAAAAAAAGAATTAAATTACAAGATGCAATAAGACATGAATAAAATGACAAGGTTAAAGAAGTGGCACAAATTAAAAGTATTTAAACCAAAGGTCCTCAGTCTTATTTAAGTCGTGACATCATCACATATTAAGTAATCTATGAATGCAGTTTACATAATTATTATATAATTAGTTAAATTTCCCCATAATCATAAAGAATTTTTCCAAAATCAGTTATCATTTGCTTATTATATTCTTTTATTTTTGATATTGTTGACTTCAGCCTACTAATGTAAAACTACTGAGTTTTGTTTATTCTTGTTGGTTTGGGTTAGCTTGATTTGAAGCTACTTTGCAACTACTATACTGTTTAAAATTCCCACCAGCATATAAAGGGTACAGATCTCAAATTGAGTTCAAATTAGAAGTTGCTAGAATTTGAAGTTCATGCCTACCTATGGGCAAGTAAATTTTCCAGTGTGCATCAAAGATACCAGACTGACCTGAAGCATTCTTATCTGGAATATGCAGACCATTTGCTCTGAAGACACCATGAAGGAGAATGATTAGATTTATGCTCTCTAACTACAGAGGATAAAACTTTGACTAGTTCATGGAAGGGAAATAGCAGCAAACTAATACCTAAAGAAGTCAAAATTTTATGATAATTAGAACTATTCACAGACCATGATTCATTAAAGCAATGAACTCCTTCCATTTGAAGAGAGTTGTTGAAGAGGAGTATTTACTATTGAGCTGAGAGTAGGTATGATGACTTCTCATGTTCCTCTGATCCCTTACAATTCTGTGCATAAAGTAATTTTAAACTTTATACAATTAAAAGTTTTTTTAAGTTAAAAACCCATGTTATTCTGTAAAAAAGAAAATCCAGTAAAATGATTACAGAAATATCTTGAAATTATTTAGCATAAAAAGCAAAATTATTATTTTATTATCTAATATTTATAGTTATGTTTAAAGAAACACAGAAAAACAAAAGGAAGATAAGGCAATTCTTTAGTCTATATCTATCAACATATTATGATTTAAAGGCATTATCAAATTGCCTCACTTAATAAATAGTAATCAAATGGATGAAGTAAACTTGTCTTTGTATATACAGAGCCTAGTCAGGCATTGTGAAAAAATCCTTTTCCCTAGTGAAATTTTGTCTAGTACTCACAGTGAAGGAGTTCAAACTTCAGACATCTTCTTTTGACAGATTTTTCATACAAAAGTATATATGTAAATATAAAGACAAAAAAATAAAGTCCTGGTCCAACAACTTGGAGCCTAAAGAAATTTGGAGAAAGATTTAAAATTTAGGAAAACAAAACAAAACAGAGACTAGTAGCGTTGTTAATTTTGGATTTTATCTCACCTAAAATTGTTTATGGAAAAAATAATGAGTCTACAAAAAAACTTGTGAAGAAAAAAATAATAAAAGGGTTTAGTATTTGTACACATTTTTTAATTTGTGTGATTGTCTCAACTTTTTGTTTCACATTGCATTCATTAACAAAACTTAAGGATATATTTTAGAGACAGGTAATTATATTTTCTTTGTTGAATCTTCAGAATATTGTGTTTGGAAAAAAATTTGAGAAACACAATCACTTACATAAATGAAGATGCTGCCATCATGTAAGCCATTAAAATGATTGACTGCATCTTTGGTTTTTCATTCAAGGATTTGGAATGATATGATAGAAGTCTAAGAAACATTGTTAAAGTAACAGTTAAACTATTTACATATGTACATAAATTTGATAAGAAATGGAAAAATTCCAAATATACAAATACTGTAGAAACTAAAACCTTTCCCAGAATGCTTTAGATTAATGTTGATTTATTTTTCATTTATTCCAAAGCTAAAGAAGTGCCTTAAAATGATTTTTAAGAACAAATGTAAATTTCTTTGTGATAGGTTGGGGCAGGGAAGGTTACTCAGAATTGAGGGAAATTTTAATTTTTTGACAGATGTTTGGTGAAGAAGGCTTCTTGGTTATTACGCTTCAAGTAAAATGTTCTTTTATGTATATGCCAAATCAATTTTATAGCAGACTTTTCATCTCTCACTCTGCCAAAGGAAAATATGTAGTTTAAAACTAAACTATCTGTTAAGGAAATGAAAAAGTTACCCAGAGGGCTTCATGGTCTTTGAAAATTAGTGCCTAAAAATTTGCAGATGTCCCATCTGATTTTTAAAATCATTTACAATAAATATAAACAGAAGGATGAAATTTCTCCAGTAAACATGTCATGCCAAGTCCATTTGAGTCTTCATTTCTAGAATGAAATATGACATTTTTAGAACTAAATGTGGAAGGGTGATTCTGTCAATTGTTTCTTCAATAAACTTTTTAAAAGCACATTAAGCAAAAGCAAGCTATTGCTTAGAAGAAAAATGATACAACTAACTCTCTGTTTTTGTTTTTTGTTTTTTTTCCTTCTAACACCCCAAATTCAATTTATTACTACAGAAAACATGAATGCTTCTTAGTGAACAATTAACATGCTATCAAGAGTAATTTGGCAGCATTGCAGTGGGTATTATTACATACTTCAGTTGATTTTCTACTGTATTTCACAAGTCAAATAATGCATTCTATTTCCCTCATGACTTTTTAAAGGATATATTTAATTAGATTTTTCAAAAATTTCAAAAGCTAACCTAGGAGGAAAGTATGGAAGCAGAGGTCATGTTATCGGTGCTCAATCATAAATGAAAATGACTGATAGAAAGTCAGTAATTACTTTATTTTTCTCTTTTCCTTCCTTCTCTCCCTCCCTCCTTCCTTCCTTCCTTCCTTCCTTTCTTCCTTCCTTTCTTCCTCCCTCTCTTCCTTCCTCCCTTCCTCTCTCCCTTCCTTTTTTTCTTCGAGCTCATTGGGAATTTCACCAAGTAGAAATGGGAGAATAATGGAAGAATGTATAGCAAAATAATGTCTGTATATCCTAAATTTGCATTACTGAGTAAATCTGCTAAAGCATATCCAACATAGACCTCATGTTCAAATCAAGACAATCTGTTTGTTTGATTGTATATGACTTGGCAATTCTTCTGATCATTCCTTTTAACATGTGCTATTTTCCTAACCTGAAAATTTTCCCTATTACCTCTTAGATCTCACTATTATCCATTATTCCACATTGATCATTGATTTGAATTTATCTACTCCAAAAAACAATTTTTTTTGGAATTTCCCCCAAACACTTTTTAGGTTTTTATTCAAATTAAGTTTAATATTCAAATGCATAAAAATCAACACTGAATTATTATAGATTGAACTGAAGGTTTTAGAGCTGAAATGACCACAGATAGTGCCTCTATTTTATAGGTATTAAATTATTTCAAGTGTTTATGTTTTTCAAATGTTATTTTGCTTTTTAGAATAGCTAATACTTTGTTTAAAACACATGAGACACTCATGAAATACTTCTTATTCCATGAGTACTAGGGCATAACTGTCACTGGGATATTACTTATTGATACTAAATTCCTCCCATTGTAGGGATTTTATCTTTAAAGTGTAAGGTACCTTAAGATGATCCAGGAAACTATTTCCTTGATGAATTTGTCATGTATATCACTATTATTATAAGGAAAATTATTGGCCAGAAGTGACTTTCTTGGATTAGGTAGTCTATATTTATATTGTGATGATTAAAAATTTTGAAAGACAGTTTCTGGGTAATTTAATCATTTGGCCATATCTTTTAGGTCAAGATCTCTAATGGTAGTGGGTTCATAGTTTATGTGTCCTTTGAAGAACATGTGCTCCTGAGAGGTAGCAATCTACTTTGATTGGTTAATAATTAATTAAAAAAGATATTATAATGAGAGGCTATATATTGCAATGAAGATCTCAGCCACATGACTTGGGTCACCCAAATCTTTGTCATCCAAATCTTTTCCATATTTCCTCTTTAATAAAGGGGAGAATCAGCACTCCCAGTACATAGCTGGCCAAACATAATGAGTAGGTATTTTAACAAAAGAAAGGATCAACATTTCCAGTACATATCTGGGTGAATATAATGAGCAGGTAATTAGCCAAACAAGGAATTTATTTTACTATCTGATTAGATCTTGACCAGCCTAAGATTTCCCAGAATGGTTCCCATATTGGATAAGAAATATCTTGCCCTTGATACAATAATTAGTTTTGAAATACAAGAGAGAAATATTAATTTCTAACCATATCTTACAAAAAACACTTTCATGTTCAAAGATTAGCTTATTTTCCCCAAATGTGGTATAGTCACGAATGAAATTGCATGACATATTTTACTTAGGTAAACATTTTTTGACCACTACACAAAATATTTCATGCTTCCTAAAGTAATACATACATAAATACATATATATATATATATATATATATATATATGTTTGCACATTGTGTATATGTATATATAGACATACAACCATATACATATACAAAAACATAATACTTGCACATATGCATTTGTGTTCTGTCTCTATAGAGACATATATCTCTATATAGACATATATATTATATATAGTGAGAGAAAGAGAAACAGAGAGAGACAGAGAAAGAGAGATAGTGTGTATGTGTGTGTGTGTTCCCTCCCCAGGTTAATTTTAAATAATATACTAAGTATGTATTTGTGTGTGTGTATGTGTGTATGTGTGTATAATATATATAGGTATGTGTGTAAAAGGTATATATGTATATATTTGAAATAAGATTCAATATTTATTCAGATACCAATTAGTTCTTTTTCTAGACAAATATAGCATTTTTTGATGACAAACCTTCAACAGTTTTTTTTGGATCATTGTATTGCTGAGATTAGTTAAGTCATTTATAGCTGATCATCTTATAATATGGCTGTTATTTTATACACAGTACATTTCATTTATCATCAGCTCATGGAAGTCTTTCCAGGTTTTTCTGGGAGCATCCTGATTATCTTATTTTATAGTAAAGAAGTATTCCATCATAATTACATATAACAATTTATTCATCAACTTCCCAATTGATGGGCATCCCCTCAGGGATCAGTTTTTTGCACCCAGAAAAGAGCTACTACATATATTTTTGTTATACACGTCCTGACTAGAGGAAAGGATACTCAACTATATGTACTCATTCCTCTTCCTAATCGGTTTTATGACTTCTCAGCAGTAAATTGTTATAACTGGGTAGTCCAAAAGAAAGAGTGGGGTAGAGCTGCATATGATGTGATTATTTAAAAAAACATATAGGGAAAATAAAAAACAACAATTATTGTATATGAATGAAGTGTAAGAGCAAAAACTGATACACCTATATAGATATAGATCAAAAATTTGTCTTTATTGAGTCCCTTGAAATTAATCATTGATTTGGCTCTTATGGTAAATTTTCTATTGAGTTAACAAATTCTTGTAAATCTGCCAGTTCGTTAAATGTGGATTTTTTAAAATTTAATATTATACTTAATTATGCTGAAAGTAATATTTTTATACACAACTCTAGTTCTTTTGATTGTATATGTATAGTACACACACACACACATACACACACACACATATAGTATTACAGGAGTCTTTTGATATAACTGTTAATAGAACTTGGGTAACTCTACTTGTAGCTCCAGCATATTTGAATTGCTGTTGTTGTTGCTTGTAAAATTTTCTTTTATCTGGGTATTTCAAGCTGTATGTTTAACTTGTAAGATAACTTCCAAGAATGATTGGTAGATTTTTTTTATTGTTTTTTTTCTTTCCCCTTTTGTCCTATCACTTCCGGACAGTTTTCTTCAATTATTTCTTGTATTACTACATTAAGTAGTAATTTTTATTTATCTTAGCTTTCAAATAGTCCAATGATTCTTAGATTTTCACTTCTTAATTTGTTCTCCAGATATCTTTGTTTTTCTTATAAACTATCTCATATGCTCTTCTATTTTTTCATTCTTTATATTTTGTATATTATTTCTTAGCTTCTTATAACTTCACTAGCTTCCCCTTGCCCAATTCTAATTACCCATTTTCTTTTTTAAGATTCTGGATCACCCTCACAAATCATCAATCTTTCTATATATTACTGACAAAGGCCAGCAGTAAAAGATAAAAAGAGAAATTCCATTTTAAATAATTGTACACAAAATAAAAATATTTGGGTGACTACCTGCCAAAAGAAATTCAAGATTTATATGAACACAATTACAAAACACTTCTCACACAAAAAAGTCAGATGTAAACAACTGGAAAAAATATTAATCCTCATGGGCAGACCCAGCTATTATAATAAAAATGACAGTTCTTCCTAAATTAGTCTACTTGTAGACTATGGTATGCCACTGGCATACCAATCAAACTGCCAAAAAAATATTTTATATAACTAGAAAAATATAATAAGAAGATTCATTTGGAAGAACAAAAGGTTAAGAATATCAAGGGAATTAATGAAAATGAAATGCAAAGCATAGTGACTTAGCAGCACCAGATCTAAAACTGTATTGTAAAGCTGCAGTCATCAAAACCATTTGGTACTGGCTAAGAAATAGAGTGGTAGGTCACTGGAATAGATTAGATACACACAACACAATAATCAGTGCCTATAGTAATCTAGTATTTTATAAAACCCCCAACCCCACTTTCTGGGATTATAACTTATTCTTTGTCAAAAATTGCTGGGAAAATGGAAAACAATATATTACAAACTCAGCATAGATCTACATCTCACAAACCATTCTAAAATAAGGTCAAAATGGGTACATGTTTTGGACATAAAGGTGATACCAAAAACAAATTAGGAGAGCAAGAGATAATTTATCCATGAGATCTTTGGAGGAATTTATGTCCAAAGAAGAACTAGAAAATATTATGAAAGGCAAAATGGACAACTGATTACATTAAATTACCTAACATTGTTGGTGGTTGTCTCCAACCATTCTGGAGAGCTATCTGGATAGAATACTTTTGGGACAGGTAACTATTTAATGTTACTCTTTGGGGATAGAAGAGGCTTTTTTTGACTTCAGTATCCTCCTCTGAAGATAAACCTGGTCTTCCCTATTCCCATAGTAACTTTCTATAGTTGGCTTTGTTCTTGTTTCTTTTAGAGTTGTCCTGCTCAATTTTAAAATAAAAGCTTTTTAGTGTAATCACCTCTAATTCTGGGGTATGGAGGATTGTGCCTCTGGCTTACGTTCTTTTTTCAGTTTTCCCTTTTGACCTGGAACTCAAAATAAAGAAGTTCTTGCTGGTATAGTGGCCATAGCCAAGAAGCTTTCTTGCCCCACTGTTTCTGTATTCATTGGGCATGTAAAACTGGATCTGAGATTCCTTATCAACAAAGATTCTCTCAGTTTTCCCAGACTCAAATCCCTGACCCCCTATACTGTTGAGAAGATGAAATTTCCTGTGGTTGGAGGTGAGGCTGCCTCTAAACCCAGCTAGTCATAGGGGTCTCCATCTGCTATGTCAGGAACTATTCTATAGGTGTTTACACTTCCTGCTGGCCAAACCCTGAGTCTGGGTTCTTTCTCTGGAAATTCTTTACTTGTCCTAGAAGGGTCCCTGTTCTGCCCCAAGTCTTATTTGTTTTTTCATCAATCCAGGTTCACTCTAAGGTGCAATTTTGTTTTGTTGGTGGGGGAAATCTACAGGGTTTGGGATTTTCTAGGCTACGTGATTTTCCCAAAATCTTCTCAGAGTTTCTATATGCAAAGACTCCAAGAAAAAGATGGATTGGCCTCAGGTCATGGAAGAGCTCAAAAAAGAATTTCAAAAAACCAGTCTGAGAGGTACAGAGAAAAAAAAGGAAAGAAAAATAAAAGAGATGCAAGACAGTCATGAAAAATAAGTCACAAGGTAAAGGAGTTGCCAAAAATACTAAAGAAAATCACACCTAAAAATTAGACTAGGCCAAATGATCAAAGGAATACAAAAAGCCAGTGAGGAGAAGAATGCCTTAAAAAGCAGAATTGGCCAAATGGAAAGAGAGGCACAAAAATTCACTGGAAAAGTCTCCTTAAAATTAAAAATGACCATAAAAAGGTGGTATAAAAGCTCATTGAAGAAAATAATTCCTTAAAATTATAATAGAGTAAATAAAAACTAATGAGCTTATAAGAAATCAAGAAAAAATTAAAACCAAAAAGAAAGAAAAAATGGAAGACAATGTGAACTGTCTCACTGGAATAACAACTAACCTGGGAAATAGATACAGAATAAATAATTTATGAATTATTGAACTATCTGAAGGATATAATAAAAAATATAAAAAAAATAACTAAAAAGAACCTGGATGTCATTGTTCAAGAAACTGCAAAGAAAAACTGCTCTGATATTTTAGAACCAGAGGGTAAAATAGACATTGAAAGAATTCATCAATCACCTCCTGAAAGAGATCCCAAAAGGAAAACTCCCAGGAATATTATCGCTAAATCCTAAGTCATGTAGATATTTCAAGTAACCAGAAAGAAACATTTCAAGTATTATGGAGCCACAGTCAGGGTAACATAAGACTTAGCTGCTTCTACATTAAAGGAATGTAGTGCTTGATATGATATTCCAGAGGAAAAAGGAATTAGCATGACACCTAATAATCACCTATGCGGAAAAACTGAGTATAGTCCTTTAGGAGGGGAAAATTGCTATTCAATGAAATAGGGAATTTTCAAGCATTCTTGATGAAAAGAGCAGAGCTACGTAGAAAATTTGACTTTCAAATAGAAGACTCAAGAGAAGCATAAAAAGGTAAACAAGAAAAGGGAAACCATAAGGGATTTAATAAAGTTAAACTGTTTACATTTCTTCATGGATAGAAGACACTTATAACTCATAAGAACTTTCTCATTATTAGCGCATTTAGGTATAAAAGATGACACAAGTATGAGTTGAATTTAAAGAGACTATATCAAAAAAAAATTAAAGGATAAAAGGAATGTCCTAGAGAAAGGGAGAGGGAGAGGTAGAATTAATTAAATTATCTCACATAAAAAAGTAAAAAAAAAAAAAAAAAAGCTTTTGCAGTGGAGGGAATGAGGTGGGAAGTAAGGAGTGAGTGAACCTTACACTCATCAGAATTGGTTCAGAGAAAGAATAACATTGACCCACAATTGGGTATAGAATCTATTTAATTCTCATAGTAGGAGCAGGGAGAGGATAAGACAAGGGGAAGCAGTGATAGAAGAAAGGGCACATAGGGGAGCGGTAGTCAAAAGCAAAACTCTTGTGGAGAGGTACAGATTAAAAGAAGAGACAAATTAAAGTAAATGGGTTTGAAGACAAATATAATTAGCAACAGAATATTTGTGAAAGAAAAATGAAGCAAATCTAAATACTAAATGAAACAAAAAATATGACTGGTTTAATGTCTTTATAAAATATCTCAGTAGGATAATTATATCATATGAAATTAGATTCAGAGACATCAGTGGAATATTTTAAAATGATTTAAAATCATTTAATTTGGTCATTAAAACAACCAAGTGAGAGGTGAGGTATCAAACATTAGAGGTCAAATATACTACAGATTCTTAATTTTTTTTTTTTCCATCCATGACCCCTTTTCACTCAAGAAATTTTTACATGAGGTATATAAGTAGATAAAATATGAAGGCAAATCAAACATTTACTGATAATAAGTCATAATTTCATAACCACTCCAAATCCAAAAGATGAACTAGGGGACTCAAGATAAGTTTATTGTCAAAAGAAATTCAGATCTTCTCACCAAGAACCTTAAGCCAGGATCCAAGGCACTATTTCTCCCTGTAATTTGACTAAAAATAAGATAACATCGATGCTTTTCTTCATTCTTTACATTTTAGAACCTAAAAGAGTCAATTGGATGAAGAAATAGAGAATTCTAGAAAAGAAATAACTTTGCTAAATCAAAGGAGATAGTTAATGACAGAAATCAAACAAGAAATAAAATATCTCCTCATACGAACTTTGGAATGCTTTCTACTAAACCTATTTTTGGGGCCCACCATAATTACTGCCCTATTCTCATGATTTTTGGAAGCAAACAGGGCTGATAATGTAATATTGGAGAAACTGAGGCAAGATAGAGATTAGAGAATATTTAATAATTTATTTAAAAGGGAGAGATTTACTGGGACCAAATGAATCCATGGTTTGGTCTCAGGGCTGAATGAGACTATTGTCTCCAAGAATCCAGCAAACAATGTGAGTTCTCAATAACATATATACACATGGCTCAGACTCAGGGTATAGAGCAAGGCAGGGATGGAGTCAGGATGCTGAGAGCAGGAACAGGACTCTGACAATTCGGTTTTGATAGGGTGAGGGCAGACATGGGGGATAGGATGACCTAATGGGGGGGAAGAACCACTTAATAAGAAAGTATTTGATATTCTGATAGCTTGGGATGGGGAGAGGCATTCTGATATTCTAAAATATAAGATCTTTTATCCTTATCAAATATTCTGATAAAGAGTGAGGAGAGGTTTTGCAGGACTGAGCTTTGAGCTGATTATTATAAACTGAAGTAGAGAAACTGAGTCAGGACTGGGTCAGGATAATTAGGGAAACTGAGTCAGGACACTAAAAGAGAACTGTGGGATAACATTCCATACTCTCTCTCTTCTGAATATTTAAATCATTGAATTACCTTCCTCTAGAAGGTCTTAACACCATAGTTTTGATCAACCCTATGTAAAGCAAATAAACCAAACTAAAACTAGAAAAATTAAAGGACTTATGGCAATGACCAGTCTCCCTGATAACCCCAGAATTATCAGCATCAAACAGCATTCCTCATTTAGGGAGACATATAGACCTCCCTGTTCAGATCCTCTGCAGTGGGGGGCATCTTAGCCAGAGAATCCAGTTTGAGATGTACAATTCACTGTGAATTCGATCTGTGGTCATTTGTGCATTTAACTCAGCACTGAGTAGCAGTGCTCAAGACAGTCCTGCTGCCCATCCTAAGAGGGCACCCCAAGCCTGTCAGGAACTCCAAGGGGGGAAAAAGTGGAGTCTGGAGTAGCTCCACCTGTCCCCTCTCTATAGAGCCGGAACTGCTACTAGGAGACATATTTCTGAGCAAATTATGCAGTTAGACCAAGGCAGGCAACTCCAAACTATTAGAGGCCTGATACCAATACTGCAAGACCCTTTTAAGTATGCTAAAATACTAATTAAGGAACTGAGGTAACAGGAGTGGAGAAACAAGATCAGAGAGACTGCCAGTCCTAGGACAGGTGTCTGATTTCTGGTTGTTTCTAAAAAATAATCCCCAAAACTGAGTCTGCCAGGGCAATTTCAGAAGAATAAGGGATTTCAAAGTTAAAACATAACTAGCAAGTCATAGTCCAGTAAATTTTAATCAAGGAGTAAAAACAAAAAGGATTGTTTAAATAATTTCCAATTCAATCTGAACTAATGAAATAGAGGGGCAGGGCAGAAGTGCCTAAGAAAAATACATCAATTTTCCCCAATTTCCTGACCAGTTTCAACCAGTTTCCTTTCTCCTTTTTTTTTTTTCATGGAAAACTATCGAATGACCATTCCACATATAAATCCCAAGAGTTAATCAAAAATCCTATCCATAACTACTAGTACAGTAAGTTTCCTAAAAACCCCTTAAACATACAGCAATAGTTAAACAGTTTTAACAAATCCATCCCAAATTTTAAACACACAATAATAGATGATGCAATCAGGGTTCCTAAATTCCCCATATCAGTCCATTAGGGGTAAGGAATGAAAAATGCTTCAGGCTGGGCACTGGCAGGAGACTCTCAGTCCGTGCAGAGGATACACGTGGTGTGGCCTGGTGTGCTGACAATCAAAACTGATCTAGGTCCCAGAAGCAAGTCAATACCCGTAACAAATAAAGGTTAAAACAGACTGATACAAAACATGAAGAGGTCAGTATGAATTGGCCAGCAGCTTCCCAATAGATAAAACAGCAGTTAGGCTTTTGTTTTCTCATTATTTAAACACTTTTTAAAAAATCTGAATATCCCCAGACACAAATATTCAGTAACAGATAGATGACCAGGGTAAATACTCATTTGCCAAGTATTCAGGATAAAATGATTACATATAACCAGGTTGGAAACAGCAAGATATAACATATAATCAAATTAGAAATAGCAAGGTATGACATAATTGAACTGCATTAACAGTTTCTTATTGAGCATTTCTCTGATCATAGAAATTAGTCACAGGAGGAAAAAATGCAAGGACACAACCATAACATAAGCAGTTCAAACTTAACTTTCAGCAAAACAGGATAAAATGGCTTTAATTCATTTTTACTCCATCCCACTAACTGTGGAGCTTTAAAACTCCCAAACAGCATTAATTATAAGCCCAAGGAATTTTACTTCCAATAACAAATTCCATTAGCTGAAGTTTCAGATAAATCCTAAACAGATATTTACCATAACCTTATATTTATAACGGTAAGAATTTGTCTCAGTAAGTTCATTTCTTTCATATTTAAGTAGATATTCCCATTAGTGAACATTATATATATAAATCAGATTGCTTTTAAAAATACCTAGTACATAGACAAATATTCCAAATTACATATTGTCCATAACAGAAACGTTTTCAAAAGGACAAAAAATATTATTTTCAGAGGCTCTTTAAATAGCCTTAGGATGACCCAATACAATCAATTAAAACTTAGAATATCCTATGCATATCACATAAAAGAATCCAAGAGGTTCTTAAAAATAAAACTTTTAGAAATACCATAACTTCATATTGATAACAGTAATAATTTTGTTTCAGTAAGTTCACAAGTTATCTTTCAAATTCATTTTCAAAAGGACAAGGAAAAACTATTACTTTCAAAAGCCCTTTAAATGATGGGCATAATGATGGGCATAATCTCGGGATACAATCAATAAACTTACACAGAATACCCAATTCTACAGAAAAGAATCGGAAAGATTCTAAAAAGTATCTTTTAAACTTTTAGAAATAGCCCTACCAAATTATACATGAGTTAATTACTTAAAATCAGGCCTATCTCTTGAAATCTTTTGCCAAAGTCAAGCCTCTGAAGAAAGAGGCTAGAACACACTTAGTGGGGAGAGGAGAGGTGGGAGGGAGAGGGGAGAAATTCTACAAGGGCGACCTTCCCTCCACTCCACCTGGAAAGAGGCAAGGGGGAGGGAAGGCAAACTAGCCTTCAGCCCAGGCTAACTAGGGAGTCTGTAGCTGGAATAGCAAAGAACAGTGGGGGTGAGTTTAATCTTCACCTTTGAAGACAAAAGATCCCCACCCCACCCAACCTTTACTCTAGCAGTCTCTGAAAACCTGCTTCAAGGAAAAACCATCTGCCTTTTTGTTCCTTTTATTCACAAATTAGTACAACAGGTTAAAAAGTTTAAAATCACAAGCAAATTTTAATTAGTTCCCAAATTTATTTAATTTAGCAGAACCAAACAAGTGACAGAGACAAGTCACACAAAACACACGGATATGACTGTGCCATCAAAAACCTGTATCACACAGACCAGGGGCTATCTGGAAATCTTAGACTAGCCTCTTTCCTTCCAGAATCCAAACGGAACTTTTTTTTTTTTTTTTTTTTTTTTTTTTTTTAGCCAGATAGTGTCTTAAAAAAAGACACCCAGATTTATACTCTGGAATGCCTAGTGTTGTGCTAACTGGCACACAGAACCAGATGTGTCTTAGGAGACACTCAGGTTGTGACCCCTGCATCCAGTGGACCCTACTCCCAGAATTTATGCCCGTCAGCATTTCATTATTCTGGGAATCCAGATGCTAGCACAGACAGACAGAACAGAACAGGTCTTAGATACCCAGACTTCCTCTCCCATGGCCGAAATGGAGTGTCCACCATTGGCCTTCAGGCACAACTATGGCTGGAAACTGCTCTTTCCCGGAGGCTCTGGGAAAAAATCCAGGGGGCTGGCCTCTCCAGACCAAGAACCCAGATCTGCAGCCACCCTGAGGCCCAAGAGGGAGACTCGAAAATCTCTTATTTCTAATCCTGCTCATTTTCTAACATCTCCTTGGGAAGCCTCCAAAATATAATGCTGGAGAAACTGAGGCAAGATAGAAATTAGAGAGTATTTAATAATTTATTTAAAAGGGAGAGAAATGGATCCATGGTTTGGTCCCAGAGCTGAATGAGACTATTATCTCCAAAAATCCAGCAAACAATGTGAGTTCTCAATGACATATATAATATAATATATATATATATATATATATATATATATATATATATATATATATATACACACACACACACACACACATATTCATGGTTCAGACATAGGAAGTAGACTGAGGCAGGCGGAGGAGTCAGGGTGCTGAGAGCAGGAATGGGACTCTGACAGGGTAGGGAGAGCCACCCGAGATGGGGATGACATAATGGGGGGCGGCACTCCAGAAATGGGGAGAAGCATCTTGATAAGACGGTATCTGATATTCCTGTAGCTTGGGATAGGGAGGGGCATTCTGATATTCTAAAACATAAGATCTTTTATCCTTATCAAATATTCTGATAAAGAGGGAGGGGAGATTTTGCAGGACTGAGGTTTGAGCTGATAATTATAAACTGAAGCAGAGAAACTGAGTCAGGACTGGGTCAGGATAATTGGGGAAACTGAGTCAGGACAGTAAAAGGACTGTGGCATAACAATAGTCATAGCTTAGCAATAATCATAATTTAATATTTCCTAGAAGAGATACCTAGGAAAGTGACATTCCCATTATTACATAATAATTATGCCTTTAGTCCCATGAGAATGACATCAGATAGTTTAGAATTCCTTAAACCTGAGAATTCCTGACATAGAATTTCCTTGCTGTACTTCAGATTATGTTCTTTTCTTATATCTCCCACCTAACTCTCAAGTTTACCTCATTTTATAAGTATTGGAAAGTTTCTGCAAATCTCCTTCACAAATGCAAATGGGTAATGCATCTATAACATATTCTTGAGAGCATTGCCTGAGATTAATGTTAAGTGACTTGACCATGTCATATTTGTATATAGTATGCATCAGAAGCAGGACTTGAAATCAGGTCTTCCTTATTAAAAAAAAATAATAAATAAAACAAGTCATCACATCACAATATCTAAAATCTTTTAGTTCTATCAACCAAGAATTGTATTCAGATTCTGAGCAAAATTTTATTCAAATATTGAGCAACATACTAAAGATATGCAAATTAGATTAAATATTTCTATCAAACACCCAAGAACTGTCAGAAAAATATGTCCAACAAAGTCATTTTTGACCCTATTAATAGACAGAAAAAAAAAAAAAAAAAAAAACCTAGTTTGACTTTTCTATTGTTGGTAGGAGACACAGTCTAGGTGACAGATTAGATCCTGTAGTTTTCTTGAGTTCTAGCTCACTGCCTTTGAAAGGGATAGATCAAGTTGCTTTTTGAATTACTTCTTTCCCACTCCTCTTTGAAAGATCTCTATTTACACAGAAGCCTGACAGTCGAATTTATTTGAATTTGAATTAAAGTATGGGATGACTCCAATGTCTCTCACATTTATATTCCTGGCAAAACCTAAAACTTGCTGGAAGGCATATGTTCCTTTGTGAACTGTGTGGGGATTTGTGGGATTTGGGGGTTGTATAGTTCCTTTTTGAGGTTATGAAAGCTTTCTAAAGGAAATATATTGTGGCTTTACAAATCTGAAGGTGTGAATTCTTTCAATGTGCCAAGTTCACCACAGTTTTCAGTTGGTATTAATTCTTGGTAAACTAAATGAAATAAGCCCATGAGGAAGCTCAGTACCTACCTGAAATTGTTTACATTTAGTGAAATGAATAATTGCTTATGTGTGTGTATATGTATACAAATATAAAAGTGTGTATGGATGTATGTATGCATGTGTGGGTATGTGTGTATCAACATTTGGGTTTAGCTTTTTAAAATGGTACATACAGTACCTGAGTTACAGGACTTCCATGAACATCTATGGGATATTATATGGAAGCTTTCCCTAAGATTTCTTGGAAATTGAAAGCTAAGTATATTTAATGTTCTAGTATTTGCATGATAAATACCCAATTTTAGAAAATATTTGGAAATGAAAAAAGAGCAAGTTAGATTGTCTTTTTAGATATCTTATACAGTTTCTAAAAGCTTATTCCCTTATTTCAAATGTGTAGGGGGATGAGTATACAGAAAGAATAAAGGAGAAAGGGATAGGAATAGGAAATGGATCTGAGATTTCATTAATGTAGGAAGCTCTCAGCTGAGGAAATTGCCTCTATCAGCGCAATTAGGCACTATCTTTGAAACTTACAGTCTTAAAGAATCGCCTTGAATTTTGACAGCATAAGTGATATTGCAAAGTAATATAAGTATTACTACTATTACAAATATACTAAGTATATCAGATCAGTGGCTTGAACCCAGGTCTTCCAAGTTTTGAGTTTAAGGCAGAGTAAATAAGTACATAACTGACTTCTCCCTACATTTTCTATGTTGTTTTAATATAATTCTACACAGTCACAAAGGTAATAGATATAATCAACAGAGTTTATATTTTTAGGCATAAGTAGTAATCCCTCCCCCATTCCAGGTACAATCTATATCTTGTTATGGGATCCTGGAAGTTATACTTATATTGTGTGAGAATGTGGGCTACAATATAAAGGACTGACAATCACCAGAGGAAAAGAAATGCTCTTTGAGTGGAAATGTGTCCCTTACTATATCATTACCCTAGGATAAATACTCAAGTTTTGCTTTGTTTTGTTTTGTTTTGTTTTCCCATGTAAGTTAAGGGTGTTATTTTTTTTTAATTCTATAAGATAGACTTATTAGACTCCCACAATTTACAGTGTCCTATGTTTAAAAATTAGAATACAGAGTTGAAAGGGACATATTGAAATAAAAAAGATTACGTGTAAAAAATGTAGCATAAAATCACAGAATCATAGAATTGTAAGTCATCTTAGAGGCCATCAAGTGAAAGTTTTATAATTAAGAAAATTGAGGCCAGAGAAGTGAAAGTGATTTGCTAATTTCATGAACAGCAATAATTATAATACAGAACAGATAATCACAAAATATGTAGAGAATTCAAATAGCATATTCCGAGTATATATAATTGTGTGTATATATATATATATATATATATGTATAATAACAACACAACATTTTAGAATATAAAGTGCAAACATTGTCATATCCCTAACTTTACAGTTAATGTGCTGAGAAATCATCATAATCTCTAACTTTCCTGTTAATATACAGAGGAAAACATAGCATATTTTTATTGATACATGTCTAACAACTCTGGCCCTCAACAAAATTGTGAAGTAAATTATGTCTATCTTTAGAAATTTCCCCAAATTTCACTTTTTGTATAAGTTATTCTATACCTCCTTTTGTCCTTACCTATAACTTCCATATTACCTAAAGTGGGCTTCTTAAACTTTTTTCTGTCTCTATTCCTTTTCATCTGAGAAATGGTTAAATTATCCTGACTATATAGGTATTTAAAATATGTATACAAATCAAACATTTGTTGATAATGAATCATAATTTTGTGATCCCCACAGGGGGAACCTCATATGGGATTGCAACCCATAGTTTAAGAAACTTTAATCTAGAGCATCTATAAATCTCTCTCTCTTTTTATCTCTGTCTCTGTCTCTGTTTCTCTCTATATATCTGCGTCTCTCTGTCTCTCTCTCTGTCTCTCTCTCTCTCTTTCTCTTTCTCTCTCTCTCTCTCTCTCTCTCTCTCTCTCTCTCTCTTTCTCTCTATCTCTCTCTCTTTCTCTGTGTGTGTCTCTCTCTCTCCCCCTGCCCCCTTAGGTCTTTTTTCCTAGGTTCATTACCCCATTCAAACTTGATTTTCAAGAATGACAACTTGTTTCTTGAACCCAAATATGGTTTCTCAGTGAAGTGATCCTTCTAAAAAGCAAATTAGCATTCACTTTTTTAAGCTATGTGAACATAGAGTAAGCCTTTTTCAATGGGTCATTCACAAGTTCACATTTAGCCAGGCATTTAGAAGGTCAGCAAATACAGAAATGTGAGAAATCTTGAGCTAAAATTATTTACAGTAGGGCATATAACAGGCTCAGTTCATGCATTCTTGTATCTAATTAGTTGAGGTGCATTTGTTTTTGTTTCCCTCTAATTCAACACTGAGAGCATCTCTGATTTCATCAGTGTTAGTAGAATCTTGTCTATCAAAATCCCTGGAAAAGTTATAAATGCTCTTCTTGAGCCAATGTGATTTTTAAAAAAATCATCACCCTGGTGATGAGCTTCCCCAAAATTAGCCAAAATGTTTCTTAAGCTACTTGGCAGATATACAGGCTATTCATACTCTTCTTTTTTTTTTCTAGATTAGTTGGAGATATCAAATCTCATACTTCTATGGCTTTCCAAAATGCAAGATTTCCTTCACAACAAAAAAAGAGATACTAAAGTTAATTTTTTTTTTCCTTATAATGCTGACAACCCTTCCCTAGGCCACAGATATTTTCTCCTATATTGGTATCACTTCTACCAAGAAAAATGACAGGACTTTGATATGTAGGCTTTCTTGGAACTCCTTTTGTTCTGTGCTCTTTTCTTAACACTCTGAATTAGGTTTCTTAGTTTTGTTTTAGTTTGTTTTTGTTTTGTTTTTTTCCCCATGGGCTTTCATATGACGCTACAAAAAATCTTTTTGGACTTTAACTCAGCCATTTATTGCTGTTGTTGTTATTCCCACTCCTCTTGTCCCCAGGTATTTTGAAACCAAATAGTCTACCCTACTATGTTTTGGTTTCCCTTCATTTCATAAAAATAAAAAATCATATTTATACAGACCTTGCAATTTCAAAACATGTTCTTCACAACAACTACTAAAATTTAATGTTCCTGTTTTGTAGATAAGAAACCAAAGTTCTGAGAATGCTTAGACTAATACTACATAGAGTAATAGATGCTTGTTGATTTGATATCACTTTAGAAGTTCAAAATTGGAATTTAGAGATTCAGATTGGATTGCAAAGAATCTCTAAATTGGAATTGCAAGCCCAGGAGAAGCCCAGCACTCATTCCATCTTGCCAAATTATCTCCTTAATAATGTGTTTTAAAGCCAACAAATATTTTTGTAGTAGTACTAAGATTATTTGCCTATTAAAATACTCCTCCCTTTTCCAATTATGTATCTATGTGAGCCCAGGTTTTCTTCATGTATTTAAATCAAAACAACCTGTTAATATAGGTTCAATGCAGAAGCAGATATAAGAATACATCTATCTTCTAATAAGTTGGACATTTAAGAAATTTGTAAAAATATGTAAAGTAGGAGTAGCTAGGTGGTGCAGTTGATAGAGCACCAGCCCTAAAGCCAGGAGGTCCTGAGTTCAAATGTGACTTCAGACATTTAACACTTTCTAGTTGTGTGAGCCTGGGCAAGTCACTTAACCCCAATTGCCACAGCAAAAATAAAAATATGTAAAGCAATGTTGTTCTCATTAAATTCTTTTAATTTTGTTTTGGGAAATAGTTTCTGCCCTCCCAAATATGTTATTTAAGAGATAATATATTTACTATGGTTACTGTTAAATGAATCTGCAAATATATATTATGCGATTTATCCAGTTTACACTAGAAAACAGTAAATATCCCTAGATACAAACTGCAATAATAATAGGTTTTAGGATCCTCAATAATTTTTAAAAGTGTAAAAATGTCTTGAGATTAACAAGTTTGAAAACTGCTATTCCAGACCATCAGAAATAAGTATTTAGAAATATCAAATAGATATTTACATTTCCCATAACATAAGGATAAATAGAGATCTCTATATATTTTTATAAAAATGTATGTGTATATGTTATGTATTTTTATATAATTTTGCATTTATTACAATCAGGGCAGAAGTTTATTTATCACATCTGTGACTGATTCTTTCATGATCCTGCCACCTCTTTTGAATTTTACCTAATTTGACAATTCAATTTACAGCAAAAGTCATGTTTTAAGGAATAATCTAGACCAAGTAATATATTTATATTTTAAAGGAGAGAGAAAGGAAGGATTCTGGGAAGAGAGCAGAATAAATTGGCAAATTTTTAAGCCCTCCAGATTTCCCCCAGAAATAGAACAAATTTGCACCTCATGGCAAGCATAGAGTGGTAGAAGTCCTCAGGATGGGTATTAACCAGTGTGAAGTGCAAATACTTTGGGTTAGCTCCATTGAAGTATCAAGTGGGAACCCAGGGGCAAGCTGGGTATAGCTGGAGCCTTAGCAGGAATCACACAAACATTCATCTCCTTGATTGTTTGTGGAATCAAGGATCTGAGTCAGACTCACCACAGGAACACTGGGTGATTAAGAATACCAGGCTCAGCTGTGTTTCAGGGTTGCAGCCCTAGGCAAAAAGGAACCAGCACAACCACTGAGTACAGAGCCAGTGGGGCAGGAATGCTGCTGGCTATGGGCACTTGTTGGAGGGGGAAGCTCTTGGTTTGGGCTTCCTGGTCAAAGGGAAGAGCTGATGTGCAGTCAGTGGCACAATCCTCCCAACTAATAATTAGAGGTGCTTACACTAATATCTATTAAAATAATAATAATAAATATTGAACTTGCAAAGAAGAACCCAATCATAGAAACTTCACTATGGGAAAATGGAAGACCAGGGTTCAGTTTTAGAGGAAGACTCTAAAGTAAAATATGTTTCTATCCAAAAAGGTAACATGAAATGATTTCCTGCCCAGAGAGAATTTATAGAAGAACTCAACAAAAGAATTTAAAAATCAGATGAGAGACAGTGAGGAAAAACTAAAAATAAAAACCATTGAAGAAAAACAAGATTCTTTTAGTTTGTTTATTTTTAATACATATTGTTTTATGATTATGTTGGGAGAGAAAAATCAGAGCAATCGGGAAAAACCATGGGAGAGAGAGAGAGAGAGAGAGAGAGAGAGAGAGAGAGACATAGAGAGACAGAGAAATAGAGAGAGAAAGTGAACATAGAAGTAGTACTATCTCCTTAGTTCTTTCTCTGGTTGCAGATGGCATTTTCTGTCCAAAATCTATGGGGATTCCTTTGGATTACTGAACTACTGAGAAGAAGCCTTTCCTACTTGATCATAATACATTCTGAACAAGAAGATTATGAAAAAAATAAAAGTTAACCAACTAGAAAAGGAGATACAGAGTCTCAAAGATAAAAATAATTCTTTGAAAATTAGAATCGGGGAAGGGGAAGGTAATAAATCTATAGAGACCAAGAAATAACAAAACAGATTAAAAGAATGAAAAAATAGAACAGGATGTGAAACATCTAATAGAAAAATGACAGAGCTGGAAAACAGAGAAAGAACAGAAAATATAAAAATAATTGGACTGCCTAAAAGTTGTGACCAAAAAAAGAACCTTGGCACAATAATGCAAGAGAGTGATAGGATATGAAGGGAAAGTAGAACCCTCAGATCAAAGAGAAAATTTTGCAAAAAAACAAGAAAAAAGCAATCCAAATACCCTGGAACTACAATTAGAATTGCACTGGAATCATATTTACCAACAATTATAAGGATAGGCTTGCGCCCAAAAATATCATATCCAGAAAAATTATGTATAATATTGAATAAGAGGAAAAATGAACATTCAACGAACTTGCAGATTTTCAGGACTTTCTTTAACCAAAGTCAAACTTAATAGAAAATTTAAATAAAAAAAATAAGAGCCAGGATCAAAGATCATTTTCAAGGAGCTCAACATGGACAAGTTATTTATATGTTTGTTTTTTCACAAGAGAAATGTATGCTATGTATTTAAGGTTGACAACAATAGGGTAACTCAAAAGAAAGATTGGGGCATATTTAAGGTAAAAGTATGAAGTGCAGAGGAAGAATAGACACAGAGGCATTAGAGTGGGAAGAAGGGCTCATGGTTTTGAAAACCTACTGCCATCAGGAATGGGCTAAATAGGCGACACTCCATATTTACTATGATGGGTATAGCATCCTCCAAAATCTACAAAAAAAAGGGGAGGAGGGATGGGAGGATGGGGAAGTAAAGAGTGAAAAACAAAGACTAGGGAGAGATGTATGGATGAGGAGAGGATAAGTAATAGCAAGGCAAGTTAAGAAGCAGAATCAAAGCAAAGAGTTAGCAGGGATAAGAGAGATACTTGTGGTAGGGTGGTATGTGTATGTATGTATATGTGTGTATAATATCTATATATGTTTACATAAATATATTTTTAACTATAACCTGCTTTGAGGTGGTGAGGAGGATGAAAGGAGAAAAAAGAATAACGTTTAAAAAGGTACAAAGCAGAAAACAAAACAATTTACAAGGAAGATGGACACACATAAATATAATTTCTTCTACTAATATATATTATATATATATATATATATATATATATATATATATATTCTGCTAGGCACAAGGCAATGTTTTCTTTAGTTTTGTTTTATGTTGCTTTGTATTCCTTTTCTGTTTTTCCTTATTCTGTTTTTTTTTTTAATAAAATAAGTTTAAAGAAGAGAAATGATGCTTAATCCCAAACAATTGACTCTAATGGTTGATATTCAGACACTGACAGGATAATGAAAATGATATTAGAGATAGGTAAGAACTTGTTTTGACACACTATAGGCAACCATTTTTCTCACATATTTAAATATAGGACAGATATGTCCTAACAAAATGGAACTTGACTTATTCTGTCTCTTCCTTTGAAAGTATAATCTACTCAAGTTCTTGAAAGTGCTATACATTCCATTGACTTCAAATTCTTGACATAAAGGATGAATGACGATGGAATTTTTTCATTTGTTTAATAAAGTTTATGGATTACACAGATTGATTATAAAATGAAGCATGATATCAGTTAGTTTCACAAAATAAGAACATGTAAACTGAAATTTTAATATTAAGCTTTTAATTGCATAATTAAAAAACTGAAATATTAACAAGGAATTATATAGTTATTTTTGCTTTAAGAGCCAAGAAAAAATAGGCTTTCTTAAAAGCTATAAATTGGTCAGGGAAAAAGGTTGATCTTTGAAGTTTATAAAATCAGATAATTCTCTGTTAAGATACAGAAAAATATATTTGGATTTCTACTTAATTATTTATAATTTCTAGTTCATTTCTTTGTTTTTAATGATAAAGTTGCCCAGGAAAGTTTGAATCGATCTTAACAGGGCCTTGGTGTGTAATTCACAACTAGAAACATAATTTTGTAAGTTATTTTGTAATTAGCAGGACCATATTTGATGACTTATTTCACAATTTATGGAAACAACATGGATGATGAAAGAAGTTTCACTCTCTAAAAGAAATTTAGGATTACTAATTTCATTAAATTTAATTTCATTAAAATGGAAGCACTTTAAGAATCAGGCTGACTCATATGTCAAAAATTTATTCAGTCAAAAATCATTTATTAAACATATATTAAAAAATCATATAATTAAAATCATATATTAAACATAAATGATATATTTTTTCTGGTGATGCAAAAATAATTATGAAATGGAATAAATAAGCATTTATTTAAAATATTAAATATATACAAAATAGATAAATCTGAAATATTTAGGGAAAAGGGCACCAGAATTTTGAGACCATCAAAAAAGGCTTCATGTAGAGAATCATGGTTGTTTTCCTTTGTTTTTGAAGAGACCCAAAATGACATTATTTTATTAGAATCAAGTTACAGTGTGTCCGATTGTGGCTAATCAGACCAATAAGAGCTCAGAATGCTCTGCCACAGGTTGGATACAAACAGTTCACATGAACATTTGTTGTAGCTTCTCTTATTTTGCATATCTCACATTTCTTTTGGGCTAATTCAATTCTGCTTTGCTCATAGAGGTATACTATGCTGGATGGTCCTTTGGGAGTGTCTCCCTTGCCATATAATCATTTTTAAAGTTCTTAAGAGATACCTTGAGCATCCTTGTGTTGCTTTTTCTGGCCACCTTAAGAGCACTTGCTCTGTGTGAATTCTTCATAAAATAATTTTGTTGGGAAGCATATATTTGGCATTTGAACAATGTGGCCAGTCCAGTGAAGTTGTGCTCTCTGCAATAGATTTGGGATCCTTGGAAGTTTAGTTTAAGAAAGTCCAGCATCTGATACCTGATCTTGCCAGGTGATCTTCAGAATCTTCCTAAGACAATTCAAGTGGAAATAATTCAGTTTCCTGGCATGTCACTGGTAGACTGTCCAGTTTTCACAGGCACACAACAATCTGGTCAGCACAAGGGCTCTGTAAACCTTCAGCTTGGTAGTCAGCCTAATCCTTCTCCTCTCCTACACTTTCCTTCAAAGTTTCCCAAACACTGAGCTAGTTCTAGCAATGCGTTGTGGACATCCCTGGAAAGTATATTGTCAAAGTAAGTGAGCTTATTCACAGCGTTCAAGACTTCACCATTTACTATACCTGATGGTTGCATATATGGATGGTGTGGTGCTTAATTAATGGAAGACCTGTGCTTTCTTATTGTTAATTATTAGGCCAAAATTAGCACAATCTGCAAAGAAATGATCCATACTTTGTTGCATCTCTGCTTTGGAGACTGCATTGAGTGCATAATCATCTGCAAATAAAAATCTGTGCACCAATACTCCCTCCACTGTGGATCATCCTTAACTGGGGTATATGAATGCTTAGAGAAAATTACTATCTCTTATATGACAGGAGCTGAGATTTTTGGGGGTTTTTTGGGGGGGTTCCATTTTTGGCATTCATCTGCCACCCAATTCTCATCTGTGGCCTGGTGTGTTTAGCAAATGTGCTAAACCAATGTGAGAATAACAGACAGGCCTCAACCTGATAGGTGTGTTGGGGGATATTTATTCCAAGCATGTGAAGATTTCCCCCAGTAGACTGGGTGGATGAGAAAATTTGATTCCACCAGCCAGGAAGGTGGCTGAAGCTTTGTTAGACATCAAAGACACTAGGGTCATCTACTGCATCCTTGGTGTGTAATTCACAACTAGAAACATAATTTTGTAAGTTATTTTGTAATTAGCAGGACCATATTTGATGACTTATTTCACAATTTATGGAAACAACATGGATGATGAAAGAAGTTTCACTCTCTAAAAGAAATTTAGGATTACTAATTTCATTAAATTTAATTTCATTAAAATGGAAGCACTTTGAGAATCAGGCTGACTCATATGTCACCACCAGTTTCTTAACTTTTATCTTACTAATGAACTCCAATGACTGGAAGAGATAGTGAGGTAAAGGATTGTGTAAAACTATGTCTCACTTAAATCCAATTTATGTGCAAGTAAAAAGACCCTACCTATACCATTTTATGACTTTTTATCTACCTCACAGTCCTGTGGCTACAGGCAAGTGATGAAGCAGCAAGTGCAGCACCTGAAAGCTGTAGTCACAATCCTGCATAGAGGCCATAGAATGGTCTTCTCATTAGAGTGCAGGAGCAGTGCGATTCATCACCCCCTAGAATGTTGGGTGTCCTCTTTTGTAGATCCCAAAGCTCACTTTCTGGCATGATGGAGGGGCCAGAGAAGATGCCCTAAAAATTGTTTGTTTCATCCAAGCCTATCCCACTTATCACAATAGTCAGGGATCCCATTAAGATGAATAAAAAAGCTTACAGCAAAGTTTTTGGGTAATTGATAATTAACTTCGTAATTAGGCTAGCTGATAATCAATAAATTGATCAATAATCTCTCTCTCAGTAATCAAAAACCCCATCATTGAGATCACTAAATGCTTAAGTACATTTGGATAACGGGGTGATCCTGATAGGTGAAAATCAACCCTTATTAGTGAACAATTAATGAATAGGTGAAAATCAACCCTTATTAGTGAACAATTAATGATGAGGTAGGTTAAAAGTTGAACTCCAGCTCCTTCTTCTGAGAATATGACTCGATCATGAGACTCAGATAGTTCCTGTGATCTGGACAAAGGAATCCATCTCTGTCCAGACCATTATTATTGGTTGTCTCTTTCATGAATTAAATTGTTCTGAACTTCAGTGGAGGGATATAAGGACATGGGCTTAATGCTTTAGGACTTGAATATAACCAGATTAGGTTCTGTTTATACTATAAACAAAAGTAAGGTCTTCTAGTTGAGTGGGGTTCACCTAACATAGCAGAACATGTAACTCAGGATTAGGCCAATCTCATCTATTAATCTTGTTCTTCAGAAACTGGCTGAACCATCCATAGTGGCTGAATAAGGAAATAGAAAAAATCTCAATCCTAATTTAATGATGTTTACTAACAATACGAAAAAATCACTTCTCTTATCATCCTGTGCCCAAAACACACACACACACATACACACACACACACAACATACAAAAACTTAGGTAAAGATGATTATACTCACCTTCAGTACATGGAATATGAGTACAACTCTAGACAACACAAAATTCAGTAGACCTGGAAGATGAACAACTCCTATTGTGAGAGAACTCAACAAATATCTCATTCAAATAGCAGTCCTGAGTGAAATAAGGCTGACAAATGAAGGCAAGCTTTCTGAATTTGGAATTGGATACATATTTTTTGGGAGTAAATAGTGATGGAGTGTGCTGTGAAGCTGGAATAAGTTTTGCAATCAGAACTAGTCCATAAGTATGTGTGCCTCTCTAAAGGAGTGAATGATAGGCTCATGAAAATGTGAAGGATCATGACAAGCTTATAAGTCTGGGTGACTTTAATACTAGAGTAGACACAGACTATCAGACAGGGGAGGCAATTTTTGAGAGGAACGGAGTTTGAAAAATCAAAAGCAAATGTCACTTGCTTCTGAAGACTTCTTTGTCTTATGACCTTCTCATCACTAACACTGTCTTCCATTTACCCAAAAGCAGTAAAATTTCATGGATGTACCTCTCAGCAAACATTGATATTTAATAGATGGTGTCATTGTAAGGAGAAGAGATAGACAGGATATGACAATGACAAAGGTGATGTGGGGTTCAGAGTACTGGACCAGTCATAGATATATTCTCTCTAAGCTAAACATTTTCATTCATTGCTCAAATACCAGACATCCATTTGCCTAGGAGACTATTTTGTGGAGGATTCTTACAAGGCAAGTGCTCACATGGAAGTCAGAAGAAATGATACAAAAATCCTCTCAAGATCTCTGAAAGAACTTTGAATTTGATTGTGAGACATGGGAAAGAAACATGTCTGGGACTACCCAGCATGATGTGATTGTATGTATATGTGCTTGTTTCTCTTTTGTCCTTGGGTGGAGGATAGGAAAGATGGTCTCTAAATGATTTCTAGCCCAGCCTAATTTGATTTCCTTCATCCTTTTTACTCTAAATGTCTATGCAGAAAAAATAGCATGATATAGTATTGCATCTCCATTTGTGAACTAAAAAAGATTATTTTTTGTGTGTTCCATCTCACTCTTCCACCAATTACAGCCAAAACCTCTAGAGAAGGAGAGGCTCTCCATTTCATCCAGTCCTCGATACCTGGCACTTACCTGAGCCTTTCCTGTAGATGAATATAATCTTGTCCCCATTTTCATCTTTCCAGCTGCACACCGTTGCCCAACTCCCTGAGAATTCTCAAAAGATTTTCATAATCTACCTGAACTCACTTTTCAATGATTATCAAAACCCTACTCTATTTAAGCTCCTAATTCTAGTGCTTCTGAACACAATGTCATCATTTATAGCTCATTCTCTGTCATTCCCCTGCCTGATCCCTTTTTTCCATCCTCATTGGTGAATCAATTCAATTTTACTTATCCTCTTCTTTAGAGTCCCTTTCCCTTTATCCTATCTCTAATTTTGCCTTGTCAAAACCCAGCTATGGTGAACTTACAGAACTCTCTGTCCTGAAACCTCTTTTCTTCTCCTTCTATACTATTTCACTTCATGATCTTATCACCATGGCAGCTAGGCAGTACAGTTGATAGAGCACTGAAACTAAAGTTAAAAGACCTGAGTTGAATCCAGACTCACATACTTCCTACCCAGTAACCCAGACTCACATCCTCAACTACTCACTCCGTTTTGCTCTACATATGTAATGTGTTGACCAATCTTTCTGATTTTATTTGCTAAATATACCTTGCATATATCCATTTTTGTTTCTGTGACACTGACACCAATCTGGTACAGGTTCTTAAAAGTTTATGCAAGGACTATTGAAATAGCTTTGTGGTAGATCTCCCTTACACAAGTTTTTGCCAATTACCAGTCCATTCTCTATTCAGCTGTCAATTTGATTTTTTGAAAAGGTGAGTCTGATAACATTGACCCCCTCATTCAATAAACTGGAGTGGCTCCCTATCACTCCAGGTTCAAATAGAAATTTCTCATATGGGATTCAAAGTGCATCATAAACCTGTTCAATTTGCATTATGCCAATATTCTTGTGTTTTACTTCTTACTGATGGACACTGATGCAATGATATTGACCTCCTCATGAACACTTAAAAAAATCCCAAATCCAGGAATTTTCTCTTAACTTTAATTCATATTCCCCTAATCTTCAGCTCCAGGCTTCACTGGCTTGCTTCTATTCCCAGATACAGATACTTCTACATGAAATCTTTCCTATTCCCTCTTAAGTAGGGTGCCTTCCATCTCTTGATTATTTTCAAATTATCCTCTATATGTTGTATTTGTTTACAGTTACTTACATGTGGTCTTTCCCATTAGAAATTGAGCTCTTTGTGAGGTGAAATTTGCCTTTTATATTTCTTTCCCCCCCTACAACTGAGCACGGTGTCTGGCATATAATGGATCCTTAATAAGTTCTTGTTGACTGACCAATTTTGTTTTCTAGAAATCTGTATCCTCTGAGAGGTGATTACTGGTGCTATACTTGGTGGTCCCCAAGAAATTCCCCTAAGGAAAAACAAAAAAAAATTCTTTCTTAAAAACAACTCACATGTTAAAACCCTTATGAATTATATGATGGAGAAAATCTCCCCCTTTCCCAGTTTTGCTAGAATAAACACAGTTTAGTCTTTTAATTATTTTAGCTTCTAACTAAAAAAAATAAACAAAAACAGTTTAGAAATGGAAGGATTTTCCCAGATTATTTTACAGATGAAGAACCTACGAACTATGAAAGTTAGCTGAGTTTCCTAGTCAGAGAAAATAGGCAGCAGTAAAAAGAATATAAAAACACAAATGCTCTGATCTCAAATTCAGTTCCCTTTCCACTAGACCATAGTACCTTTCTAGAATCAAAATATAGTGTTCTTAGTACTATAGAGAATACTATGTTGGACTTGGTATCAGTAGACTCTTGGGCTCTGGAATGTTATAGGGATACTAATAGTGAGTAGGGCCACAGAAGAATGGATTGCAACTCCATCCAGGAATAATGGCAGAATTGATTTGTTCATGGCTAGTGAACCAGAACTAAAGGGTAGAGGATTAATGGAAGAGACATTACCTTTTAACTGGTTTGTAAAGAAGCTGTGGAGGGAGCAGTCTGAGAAGAGAAAGTAGAATGGTTTTTCTCAGTTTTCCTGAAATGATATTCAAAGAGGGACAGTCAATAGACAGCAAGGCAGAGTGCCAGAATAAATTTCCCTTTAGATATGCTTTGTGGCAGGGACATCCACAAGGCTGGTGAGGAGAATGCTGTGGTCAGAGAAAAGGGTGTGAATAGAAATAATATGAATAAAAATATGATTCATAAATAATATGATTGTATAAATAATATGAAAGGCAAAATTTAATCACCTAGTTAAGCATCAACTATCCATATTATAAATAGCAAAGGTTTGTTTTTTAATGTATTTTGTGGAGAATTTTTATTTTTTGACTTGAAGAAGATATGAAGATATACTAGACAGAATCTTTATCTTCAAGAAATTCATGGTTTAAGAAGGAATTTCATAGACATGAACACCTTTAATATAGATTACAAAAGCAAAAGAGAGACCATTCATTCACTTTGCTACTTTTCACTTTACTGATGAGGATCAAAGTCAAGATTTAATTTAAAAACATATCATAATTTTATCATTAGCAAAAAGTTCATAATCTCCAAGAGGAAATAACATATATTCCAATGATGAATGGCAAATATTTAAAACCAAAGGTTGTCTGCAAATAATAATGACTTTCTTTTAAATGACTATAGCTTAATTTCACTTTTCATCAATATCACTGAGGTTGTCATATACATCATCTCATACAATTAAAGATGTTCTGTTAATATATGTGATCTTTACTGCTTTTCTTTCCTACTAAAAGGAAACAAACAAAAATAAATAAATGGAGAACATGAGAGTGCTCTTAATCAGAAGTGGTATAATTGCAATGTACATAGTTATACATATTTGGAACACAACTAAATGTGAAATGATAAAATAGAAAATAGAGGACTCTTTTGCCCCCCTACGGAAAGGACCACCTCAAACAAACATTGTAGGTATTTGAATATGAAGATTAAACAATTACTTTCCAGGTGAAACTTAACCAGAAACAGAGATTTCTTGATAAGACTTTCACAGAGGGATTTTGAATCTTCAGGCAAGCAGATCCTATTGGATATCTATCAGTAGTGAATGGAAACAATGAAGGGGAAAGGCTACCTGCAAACAACAACTTTATCTTTATCTTATTTTTATCTATTGTTTCATACAAAATTTTTACACAGAAATTCATTAGATGAATAGTAAGAATTATATATTGATCATACCAGTTTTGTATCATTTCATGATTGATTTTTACTAAAACTGTTATTAATTTCCTTAATTATATCACACTAACATGGCAAATTCTACAATATATTTTCTACAATATGTTTTTAAGATATTTTCTTTTTTTGCTATTTTATATTTTTAAGCATTTGTAGTCTCTTTCTTCTACTACACAATTACTAAAGAAATATATGATTAGACTTCTGCCTAGCCCAACTCATCTGACATCTAATAAAGTGCTAACTGAAGACCCTGGCTAGGAAGCAAGTAATTATGAATAAATGTCTCAGTAGGGGAAAAAAAAGAGGAAAAAATAAAAAAGAAACCAAATATGTCTCATAAAATTATTATTATTATGATTATTCCTTAAATTTCTGATTGAAATCTTTTCAATGCCAGATCTTTCCTTTTATCCATATTTTAAAAATAAAACATGAATTTATGAATATGAAGCTAAAATGAAATAAAATTATATATTTTAAAATATAATATTTGAATATTTAATCACACCCTATAGTTCACATAATTTGTATCCTAAGCAAGTATTCGTGTGTGTGTGTGTGTGTGTGTTGCAACTAGTTTAAAACTTCAATAAGAGGTTGGTAATACTGTTGATTTTATTTAAAATAACTATTTTTCTACATGAAAGTACTACATAGTCATATAAAATTTCATTTTTATAAGATTTCATCTATTACCTTAGAAATCTATTGTAATTAGGATTTAAGAGCATTTATGAATCAAAATCCATGTTGTGGAAAAATGCTGGTCAATATTAGTTCAATCACAGATGTTAAGTGTTTAAATGGAACCAAAGAGCTTATGTGATAATATGGGGGGATATAGATATTGTAGGCTTAAGTCAAAACTGAAGAAGATAACAAGAATTTATTAAATATCTACTATATACCAAACATTGTTCTAAATTCTTTATAAATAAGATTTCATTTTATTCTCACAAGTCTGTTAGATAGTTGACATTATTATAATCATTTTTTTAGAGAAGGAAATTAAAACAAGAAAAGATTTAGTGAATTGCTTGTGGTCACAGCTAGCAACAAACTGATCTGGTTTTGAACTCAAATCCTTCTTAATTACTCTAGCCCAGTAATCTATCTACCATTCTACATAATTCTCCAATTAGCTGCAAAAAAGAAACACCTAATCTCTTTGGGGGCAATATAAACTTTGGCCAGGAGAGAATGGGGCCAGAGCAATCACTTTATATTAGGTCTTTAAGAACAGGAACAATAAAATAGAAATAAACATTTTAATAAATAAAACGACAAAGTTTATTGCAAAGCTTAGATATGGGGGGCATTTTTTATTCTTTTATCTTAAAATCTATTGTTAGCATTTTAAAAGAAATAAGTATTAAGATGCTGGCATCCAACTAAGATTTCCCCAGAGAAGAAGATCTTTTTTCCTCTTATTTTCATGTTATGGCATAATAATTTTGCCTAAGGTTGTTTACATTGTAATCATAATCCAAACAATAGCAATTGATTTTAAAAGTGCATCTATTAGTGAGAAATTAGGTCTTAGAAGTACAGGTTTCCAAATATACTGCCAAATATTTTTCCCTTCTAAATTTAAATGATGAGATTTTATGATAGTCATTTATTCAATAAATAGTTGTGATAATTTTATGTCTCTAAGTGTTATATAAAACTGAGCAATATTTAGTGCTCAACGTGCAATAGATGAAATAGACATAGTGTATGGATCTACAGAGAATTTATGAAGTAGATACCAGAACAACTAATGATATATGATCCAGCTACTCCTAATCACTAATTTCTGAAGACTTTCCAAAATCAGTTCAAAGAGTTTTTGTCTTTCTTTACTCAAATATTTTATAATCCTTTTCTTGAACTTCATTGAAATGTTCACACTATGCTTAGCACTATATGAATTAGTATATTCTCCCCTCTAGTAAGTTTTTAATCTCCTAGAAAGTAAGAATCAGTTTTACACATCACATATTCTTAGTTTTAGAATAATGTCTTACTTTTAATGCTTATTAAGATATATGTGTGTGTGTGTGTGAATATATCACAGAAAATGCAGGATCATTAATGTTATTTGATTCGAATCCTTCATTTTAAAGTTGAAGGAACAATAATGTAAAGTTTCTTGTCTGATGTTTCACTGGTAAGAAATGACAGAAAACATACTTGAACTCTGATTCCAAATTCAATATTTCCTCCTTGTACTGTACTTCTTGACTTGAGTAAAATTAGGATAGTTTGGAGTAGCAAAATAGAGAGGAAATTTCTTTAGAATAATTGTAACGTGAATATTTATATTCAAAAAAATAAGAATTTGTGAAGAGGAAAAAAATAAACATTTATATTTCATAGTTGATTAAGTAATCTATTGAAGAAGACACTGGAGAGGGAATTGGATCAAGAAGGCAGGGTTAAAGAAGAGCATAGCTTTAGAAACTATGAATGAAATATCTCCCTCTATGACAAAAAGAAAGAATGAATAGAATAAAGTGACAAAGCCATACTGGATTTCCCCCCCTTAAAAAAAGACTGGATTCATGAAAAGAGATTTCACAATAAGTTGAAGTAAATGGAGGAAGGTTCATTTCAGTAACATGTCTTTATTAGGGGATTCCTGGATATCCATGATCTCATGAAACTTGAAGTCTCCATTGATGAAAAAAATTAATATATATATAAAATTAAATACATTATATAATCAAGGTACTTAATGCAAAGATGGAGATTCTGTCCATTTCAGACATGAGGCTGTTTGTGTACAGGCACAGAAATGGCATTCTGCATAGGTAAATAGGAAGCAGGCCTGTTCAGTTGGGTGATAGAATGTGTGAAATCCAGTAAAAAATAATATGCTTAAAAGGTAAGTGGGATTAATATTTTTATGGGTTTTTAAATTTTGCAATTAAATTTGTATTTTATTTTAGAGATAGAGTCACTGAAACTTTTTGCATTGAGGAGTGTTGTGGCTAGAACTGTTCTTTAGGAATATCAGTTTGGCATCTATATGAAATGTAATTTAGAAAGGGGAGAGACCTCAGACCTGTGGAAGAGGAAGGATCACAAAATAGAAAATTTAGACTATACCAAACTGAAAAGTTTTTGTACAAACAAAACTAATGGAGACAAGATTAGAAGGGAAGCAATAAACTGGGAAAATATTTTTACAGTCAAAGGTTCTGATAAAGGCCTCATTTCCAAAATATATAGAGAATTGACTCTAATTTATAAAAAATCAAGCCATTCTCCAACTGATAAATGGTCAAAGGATATGAACAGACAATTCTCAGATGAAGAAATTGAAACTATTTCTAGCCATATGAAAAGATGCTCCAAGTCATTATTAATCAGAGAAATGCAAATTAAGACAACTCTGAGATACCACTACACACCTGTCAGATTGGCTAGAATGACAGGGAAAGATAATGTGGAATGTTGGAAGGGATGTGGGAAAACAGGGACACTAATACATTGTTGGTAGAGCTGTGAATACATCCAACCATTCTGGAGAGCAATTTGGAACTATGCTCAAAAAGTTATCAAACTGTGCATACCTTTGATCCAGCAGTGTTACTACTGGGCTTATATCCCAAAGAGATCATAAAGAAGGGAAAGGGACCTGTATGTGCATGAATGTTTGTGGTAGCCTTCTTTGTAGTGGCTAGAAACTGGAAACTGAGTGGATGCCCATCAGTTGGAGAATGGCTGAATAAATTGTGGTATGTGAATATTATGGAATATTATTGTTCTGTAAGAAATGACCAATAGAATGATTTCAGAAAGGCCTGGAGAGACTTACATGAACTGATGCTGAGTGAAATGAGCAGGACCAGGAGATCATTATATACTTCAACAACAATACTATATGATGACCAGTTCTGATGGACTTGGCCATCCTCAGCAATAAGATCAATCAAATCATTTCCAATGGAGCAGTAATAAACTGAACCAGCTATGCCCAGCAAAAGAACTCTGGGAGATGACTAAAAACCATACACTGAATTCCCAATCCCTATATTTTTGCCCACCTGCATTTTTTACTTCTTTCACAGGCTAATTGTACAATATTTCAGAGTCTGATTCTTTTTGTACAGCAAAATAACGGTTTGGTCATGTATACTTATTGTGTATCTAATTTATATTTTAATATATTTAACATCTCCTGATCATCCTGCCATCTGGGGGAGGGGGTGCGGGGAAAGAGGGGAAAAATTGGAACAAGAGGTTTGGCAATTGTCAATGCTGTAAAGTTACCCAGACATATAACCTGTATATAAAAGGCTAATAAATAAATAAATAAAAATAAAAAAAAAAGAAAGGGGAGAGACAGAAAGGTAGGGGATTGATTAAGAAGTTGTTGTATTAATCTAAATGGGAGAGCATGAGAGCTTGAACTAGGATAGCTGTATAGTTTTAACAAGTAATTGAATGTCAGGGGTTTTCTAGGGTCACATGATAAATAAAATTGAAGACTAGACATTTTCCCCAGTTCCCAATGACTCTCTACCTCTATTCCAAACTCAGTGTAGTAATACAAAAGATATAGAACAATTTGACAGCTGAATAAAATAGATGAGGTATCAAGAAGCTCTACAGGGTAATAGTTTTATGATTTTAAATTGGATAAATCTAGTTTTTAGCCTGCTCACTCATAACCCATCAGCATCCATGATCCAGCAGGGACAAACCAAACAAAACACAGCCTAATGATTCTGATCTACACAGATATCCCCCTCTTATCATGTAGACATTTATCTTACTCCTGTTTGTACTCCATTCTGTTACAATAAGCAGAGGCTTCTGGCCAACCAAAGGGAGAAAGATTAGTCAGGCTTTGTACTACTGAAAGCAGAACTAGAATAATAAATACAAACACAGCAGAGAGTGTATCCAGAAATTTTTCACTACTTCACCCAAACCTTCTAAAAGTGAGAAAGACTGATTTAGCCCTACCAGAGAAGAAAAGAACAACGAGTAAGGAAGAATATGGGATGAGAAATAACTTACTGTGAGTTCCAAGCTATTTAAGGTACATGCCAATGTATGTAAAAAGTAAATTTATCACTTTGGGAGGATACTGACATAATTTTGTAGGTCAATACCAGAAATGTATATTCCATTAAAGGAGTAAAGTCAAAATATGAGCAACAGGGACTATAAACAGGAAAAAATGGATATACCACAGATTTAAAACAAACAAAATAAATTAAACAATCTCCATTAAAATCCTGCTATATAAGAATATAAGTCATCAGAAAGGATATGATAATTGGAAGGATAAGTATGATAAACCCAAATAGAAAGAAAATTTGTCTTTATATTTCAACAAATTGAAATATAGATTCTTATGAAATAAAGAGTCCTATGGAATTCCAAGAAATAATTAAAAAGAGCAAACTATATTAGGCTGAATCAAAAAAGAAATGAGAAAACAGAATGAGGGGGAGAGAGGGAGAGAGAGAGAAAGAAAGAGAGGAGCTGGAAGAGAACAAAAACAAGACTATTTTTTTTTTATAGTAAAAATAATTAGCATTGTGATGAGGAGAAGAGTGACAAAATGATAATCCAAAGGATAGTGAGAATTCCTCAGATTATTAGAAAGAGTACTTGGTGGATGGGAGGGTGAAGATAGTGAAATACACGTAGCAGCTCAGCAGAATTCTTTCAATATTCCTCTCCAAGGTGCTTTAATTTAATGCTCCAAATAAAAATATGGAGTTACAAAGCAAACAAAATCAGGGTAAGACTTTTTTTCCAAGTACAAAACAATTTAAGATGTTGGCAAGAGAGGTGTTTTTTTTTTAAATAATCATTTAATTTAATTTGTTTTTACATTTTTTAAATTGTTATTGTAGTAAGTTTATTTTATTATACATTGTATATGTATACATATATATATATACATTATAAATCAGACAAGAGAGGTTTGTGACATGGGGATGGTGGTCTATGCAATACCAGTAGCAAGAATTAGAGGCAGCTACAATAGCTCCAACAGAAGCTTTGAGAATTTTCAGTCCAAAGATGGTAAGAGGTTAGACATTTGATCAGAAAAAGATTACAGAGAACCCTTTGGGTGTACTAGGTACAGAACATTGTTGCATTGCCTACAAATAATTCTGGATTACACATCCAGGGTGATGTGTAGCAGGTGATATGGTCACAGTTCCAGAAAATAAAAAAGTGTTTGTGTGGGCTCACAAAGGAGCAGGGGTCATGGTGTCAGTTCAAGGCAGAAATGAGGAACAATGATTATGGTTGCAAGAATATAAAGGAGCTACTCATAGTTGCAGGGCCAAAATGAGTGGTCATAATTTCCTGCATAATTTGCAGGAAAGCAAAGTAGTAAATAAAAACCAAAACACTGGCCAGGAAAGCAAGGACCACATCTTGGAAACAACAGAAACAGACATACCCTCAGAACCAGTTCTAAAAGCAGCAGCACATAAAATCTGAATTTTGGGTCAGTGTTTCATCTATCCCTGGAGGAGAGCCTAACATTCACATACAGTTAAAAGTCAAGAAATAAACTGAACTAAATGATCAAATTTAAAAAAAAAAAAAAACAACCTAATAACTTCCAAAAATATTTTGGTGCCAAAGAAGATCAATATATAAACTGAGATTATAATGATATCAAAGTGGCTACAAGGAAAACCTCAAGGCCAAAATGTGAATTGAGCACAAGCTCAACAGAATGGACCAAAAAGTTTTTTCTTTTTTTTTTTTTAAAGAGGCACAAAAACCTACAAAAGGAAACTCCTTTAAAAGCAGAATTAACTAAATTGGGGGAAAGAGGTATAAAAATTCACTGAAGTAAAGAATTCCTTAAAATTCAGAACTGGAAAACTGGAAGATAGTAATTCCATGAGATATCAAGACACCACAAAATCAAAATAAAAACAATGAAAAATAGAAGAAAATATGAAATATCTTTCTTATGTGAAAAAGACTGAGCTGGAAAAAAGATCAAGGAAAATAATTTAAGAATTTTTGGACTACTGGAGAGCTTCAATCACAAGCATCTATATATATACACACACATATACACACATACACACAGAATCTAGACAGCATATTTCAAAACATTAACCTATGCACACACACACACCATTATCCATTGGCAGCACCTATAAGATAGAATATGTATGTATATATATATATATATATATATATATATATATATATACATACACAATATATGGGCATTTAAACCATCCCAATATTCTAGAATGAGAGTATAAAATGCAATGTAAAAAATACTGATCACCTCATAAAAGAGATGGCAAAATGAAAAATTCCAGGAATATTATAACTAACTTCCAGAGCTGCCAGATCAAGGGGAAAAATTGCCAAAAGTCAGAACAAAATAATTTATATATGGAGCCATAATCAAGATCACACAAAATTTGTCAGTTTCTATACAAAAGGAGTTTGGAACATTATATTTTGGAAAACAAGAAAGCTATGGTTATAAACAGAAATTACCAATCAGTAAAACTGAGTATAGTCAGTCAAAAGGTTAAAAAAAAAGATATTTAATAAAATTGAAGGATTTCAAGCAATACTAATAAAAAGATCAGAATTGAATAGAACATTTGATATTCAAACACTAAAGAGAAGCATAAAAAAGTAAACATGAAAGAAAAAATAAGAGATTCAATGAGGTTAAACTGGGCATTCCCACAAATGAAGATGATACATGCAACTCCTGATAGTTTTATCAAGATTAGAGCAGTTAGAAGTAATCTAAATAAATAGAGGGTATGTGTATGGATCAATTAAGTTATGATGATGTAAAAAAAATAACAAAGACTGCATTTAAAGAAACATGCAATGGAAGAAATAGGAAGTCTGAAGAAGTAAAAGGAGTAATTTTTCCATATAAGAGGTTTGCAAGGAAAAGGGGATGAGGGAATGTGTGATGAGCAATGCTTAAAACTGGCTCTTAGTGGAATTTATTCAGAGAAAATAACATACACTTGGTTAGATATAGAAATCTATCCTATCCTAGTTCTACTTAGGAATCCTAAAGGAAGGGAATAATTGAAAGGCCAGAGGGGCTGATAGAGGGGAAGTTGGAGTGAGGAAAGCAGTGCCCAGAACAAAATAGACTTTGGAGAAGAAACTGGGTAAAAAGAGAGAGAGAAAGTAAAGCAGGGGAAAATAAGATGAAGGGAAATACACAGTAATCATAGCTTTGAACGTGAATGAGATGAACTTAGCCAAAAAATAACAGAAGCAAAGAACAAAATGGATTAAAAACAGATTTGAACAAGATGTTATTTACAAGAAACACTTGATAGAAGCAAAGTGGTGAAACTATTTTGTACCTAAAGGTACAAAAGACAAAGAAATAATTTCAATAGTAAACATATATACACCAAATGGCATAACATCCAGATTATTAAAGGAAAAGTTGAATGAGTAAGAGGAGGAAATAAATGGTGAAACTATCTTAGTGAAGAACCTTATCTTTTCTCCTCCTCTTGGAACTAGAAAAATCTAGCTATAAATTAATTAAGAAAAAATAAACAAGAAAGAAGCAATGAGATGAGTAGAATTTCAGAAAAATTAGATATGACCACTGGAGAAAATTGAATGGAAATAAAAAGGATTATAGTTTTTTTTTTAGCTGTATATTCCCAAAAAGTGACTATAAAGTATGGCATAAAAATTTCACAAATGCAGAAAAGCAGAAATATTAAATTCATCTACTTCATGTCATACCATAAAATTACATTCAATAATGGATTATAGAAATAAAGATTACAAATTAATTAGAATCAAAATCAAATTTTAAAGAATCAGTGCATCAAAATACAAATTTTAAAACATTAAGTAATTTAATTAAAAAGAATAACAGAGAAATGTTTAGCAGGGAAAGTACTTAGGAAATATTGCCAAACATTGCAATTCTATTGCAGAGAGCACAACTACTAGGCTCATTACATTGTTTAAATGCTAAATGTATGCTAAAATAATTATTTTAGGGAGAATTCACACATATTATGGAGAATATCACACACATGATAGTGTCATACAAGGACATTATCAACATATCTCTTAAGAAGTTTAGAATAAATTGTATTATATGGGAGACTCTGGCAGGACTGCCCAGCATGGCATACCTTCATCAGAAAAGGTACTGCGGTCTATGAACAAAGCAGAATTGAATTACCCCAGAGGAATTGTGAGATGTGCAAAATTAGGGAAGCTATCCCAAATGTTCAGATGGACTATTTGTATCCAAATGGTGGCAGAGCATTCAAGCTCATATTAGACTGATCATCCATAATAGGATGCGTTGTAACTCGACTCTAACATAGCAATGCCATTTGGGTCCTCTTCTTGAACAAAGGACAACAACCAACTAACCAGGAGGGAAAAGTATATATTTAAGTCTTTCCAACAATAAAATGGAGACAGAGTAGATCAATAGTTTAAAAAAATTGAAAATTTCTAATTAAACAGCAAATTGGAAATCCTGAAAAACACAGGAGAAATTAACAAAATTGAAAGTAAGAAGGCCATTGAACTAGGAAATAAAACTGGGAGCAGATTATATGAAACAACAACAAACAAACAAACAAAAAAAAAAACATTGACTGACTAATTTGATTTTTAAAAAGAATTAAGAAAACTAATTTGCTAGTATCAAAAATGAAATGAGTAAATGAACCACCAATGAAGATGAAATTAAAACAATTATTAGGAAATATTTTGTCCAGTTATATGTCAATACATTGAATAATTTAAGTGAAATGGATAATTTTTAAAATGAAACAAAATAAAATGTGAATTGCCCAAATAAATAGAAGAGGATACTACATATTTACATAACCTTGTATTAGAAAGAGAAGATGAACAAGCTATTAATGAACTACCAAGAAAGAACAAAGAGAGACAGAGAGAAAGAAAGAAAGAAAGAAAGAAAGAAACAAAGAAACAAAGAAACAAAGGAGAGAGAGAGGGAGGGAGAGAGGGAAGGGGGAATTAAAGAAACAAGGAAGGAAGGAAAGAAGGTAGAAAGGAAGGAAGGAAGGAAGGAAGGAAGGAAGGAAGGAAGGAAGGAAAGAAGGAAGTTCCCAAGGATTAGGTGAATTTACAAGTAAATTCTACCAAACATTAAAAGAACAATTAATTCCATATAAACTATTTGGGGTAGGTGAGGGAACTAAAAAAAGTGCAACCATATTTCTTTTATGACACAAATATTATGTTATTATTTAAATCAGGAAGATCAAAACAAACAAATAAACAACACTACCAAAACTGTGGACTAATTTCCCTAATGGATATTGATGCCAAAAAAAAAAAAAAATGAAATGAAATACTAATGACCAGGTAGAATTTTTACCAGAAACATAAGACTGGTTCAATAATAGTAAAATTAGGATAATTGGGGGCAGCTAGGTGATGCAGTGGAAAGAGTATCAACCCTGAAGTCAGGAGGACCTGAGTTCAAATCTGGGCTCAAACACTTCCAGCTATGTAATCCTGGGCAAGTCACTTAACCCCAATTGCAGCAGTCAAAAAAAAAATACGTAAGATAATTTACTATATATGACGAATATGGAAATATGTTTGTAAGAATTCACATTTAACCTATATTGAATTGATTGCTTTCTAGAGGACGAAGAAGGCAAAGAAGAGAGGAGAAAATTTTGAAACAAAATTTTTGCAAAAGTGAATGTTGAAAACTATCTTTGCATATATTTGGAAAAATAAAAAAGCTATTTTTAAAAAGATAATCAATTAGATGAATAACTAAACTAACAGAAATCATATGATTATCTCAGTAGATGAAGGAATAAAAAGTTTTTGCTAAAATACAACCCCCATTCCCCTTAAAAAACATTAGGAAACAAAGGAATAAATGGAGCTTTCCTTAAAAGAATAAAGAGGATCTGTCTAAAACTATCAGCAAGGTTTATTTAAAATGAAGATAAGCTAGAAGCTTTCTCAGTGAAACAAAGATGAAGCAAAGATTCCCATTATCACTACTATTATTCAATATTATATTAGAAAGACTAGTTATAGTAGTAAGACAAGAAAAAGAAATGGAGGGATTTAGAATAGACTATGAGGAAATAAAACTATCACTTGTTGCTTTTGATATGAAATTATATTTAGAAAATCCTTGCATCAACTAAAAAATTAGTTGAAATGATTAACAGCTTTTAAAAAAGCAGAATAAAAAATAAATTCACAAAACATCAGTATTTCTATATATTACTAACAAAAAAAAGGAAAAAAGAGAAATCCTTTTTTTACAAAACTACAAAAATATAAAATAATTGGAAGCCTACCTGCCAACACAAATTCAGGAACTATATGAATACAATTACAAAACACTTTTCACACAAATAAAGTTAAATCTGAACAACTGGAGAAATATCAGTTGCTGGTGTGTAGACTAAGCTAATATAATAAAAATGACAATTATGACCACATTTGTTTACTTAATGCAATAACTATCAAAATATTTTATAAAACTAGAAAACAAATTAAGAATAAAAAATTGAGATTATCAAAGAGACTATCTCAAACTCTATTAGAATGGTATTTATTGAAATAATCTGATATTGTCTTAAAAAATGTGGATCAGTGTAATAGACTACATATACAATAAATAGCACTAAATGATCAAAGAAATAAGCTAGTGTTTGATAAATATCAATATTCAATATATGTCAACTCATTCTGACAAAAAAAATTGCCAAGCAAATTAGAAAGCAGTTTAGCAGAAAACAGGTATAGACAAACAACTCACACAATATACCAAGATAAGGCCAAAATGGGTACATGGTTTACATAAAAAGGAGATTATAAGCAAATTAGGGGAATGTGGATGTTTTTTCCTGTCAAATCATTGGATAAGGGATGAATTTATGATCAAACAAAATAGAGAGGATCACAGAGGAGTAAGTAAAATTAATCATTTTTATTATATTGACTTTAAAATATTTTGCACAAATAACTGCAATGGTAACCAGGAATATAAGGAAAGCAGGAAACTGGGGGAAATTTTTACATCAAGTTCCTCTGAGTGATAGCCTTATTTTTCAAATATATAGAAAACAGATTATCTTTTGATAATCATCTAATCCTCCATTTGATTAATAACTCATCCTCCAGTTGATAAATGACCAAAGGATATTAACAGTTGCTTTTCAAAAGAACAAATCATAGCTCTTTCTTGTCAAATAGAATAATTCTCTAAGTTACTATTAATTAGAGAAATACACATTAAAATTATTCTTAGGAACTAAAATGACAAATGTTATAGGGGATCTGGAAAACTTGTGATACTAATGTAACTATTTCTTACACATTTTACAGGATGATTTCAAAATAATCTAAGAAGACTAATATAAAATGATACAAAGTGAACAGAACCAAAAGAACATTTTACATAATAACAACAACAGTAGCTTTTTTGATCACAAAAAAGATCCAAGACAAATCTGAAGGACTTATGAAAAATGCTATCCACCATTGGAGGAAAAATAAAAAATAGAATCTTAATGCAAATTGAAACATATTTCTTTGTATTTTTTATTTTTTCTTGTTTTTTATTTGTAATATGACATGTTAAAATATATCTTGCATCATCTACACCCAGAGAAAGAACTCTGGGAAATGAGTGTGAATCACTACATAGCATTTCCAATCCCTCTGTTTTTGTCTTCTTGCATTTTTGATTTCCTCACAGGTTAATTTACATCATTTCAAAGTTGGATTCTTCTTGTGCAGCAAAATACTGTATGAATATGTATATATATATATATATATATATACATATATATATATTGTATTTAACATATACTTTAACATATTTAACATGTATTGGTCTACCTGCCATCTGGAGGAGGGGGGGGGGGAGGAGGAGGAAAATTGGAACAAAAGGTTTTGCAGTTGTCAATGCTGAAAAAGTACCCATGCATATATCTTGTATAAAGGAAAAAAAGCTATAATTTAAAAAAAAAAAAAGATATATCTTGCATGACTTCATATGTATTTATCACAATTCTTCCCTTCTCAATTTGTGGTTGAAAGGGAAGAGAACTCAGAATTCAATTTTTTAAATGTTTGTAAAAATAAATAAAGGGGATAGCTAGGTGGCATAGTGGATGAAGCACCAGCCCTGAAGTCAGGAGGACCTGAGTTCAAATTTGACCTCAGACACTTAACACTTCCTAGCTGTGTGACCTTGGGCAAGTCAGTTAACCCCAATTGTCTCAACAAGATAGATGGATAGATGGAAAGATAGATAAATTTTTTAAAAAACTATATTAAAAATAGAAAGAAAACCTGGAGAGTGCATAACCATTAAAAACTCAGGAAGTAGAGTGCATGCATGAGAAGATGGTAATCAAAAATGTCAAATGTTCCAATCTGATCAATAACAAGGACTTAGAAAAAGCCAATGGATTTGATCTTCATTAACTTATTGAAAACTTAGGAAAAATAAATTTCACTTGAGTACTATATACTGAAGTCAGAAAATAATACATGTTAAATTTTTTAAAAATGCATCAAGGGATGTCACTTCACCACCATTTCTAGGAGTTTGACTCCTCAAAGAAGGAGAAATCAGTTTAGTTTATCTATATTGATAGTCTTACTCATTCACAGTTAAGGTACAAGGATAACTGCTGACAACAAAACAGTTTTTGAGGAATTTGAAAATATTGATAGAATATGATTGCAAATGCTAGAGAAGGGGAAAAAAGGGAATGCTTTATTGAAACCTGAATATTTATTATCCTTGAATTATTCTCTCCATAAATTATAATTTCATCTATTCCTATTAAATAGAAATAATTATCTAAAAGACAAAGTAAACATTATGTTCTCATTTTATGTACTTGAAATTTAAAAACAAACAAAAAACAACAACTACTTCTACTACTACTACTACTACTACTACTACTACTACTACTACTATGTACTTGAAGCTAGATAACCTGGTTACTAATCCTAGTTTTAGGGCTTACTAGCTCTGTGACCTTTATCTCTTCAAGCTTGTTTTCTCATTAGTAAAATGGACATAGTTACTTAATTTGGCTGAAGTTATGATGATCACACATTCAAAATACTTAGAAATACCAAAAAAAAAAAAAAAACCACACATGTAAATAGCTATTACTATTTAGGACAGATAAATAAAAAGGAGGGAAAATAATAGCAAAAGTCTGCACTTCAAATAATCCAAAGGATACAAAATTGATTACTTGAGGACTGGTCTTTTTTATATAATAGCTTTTATTTTTCAGAATACAAATAAAGATAGCTTTCAACATTCACCCTTGCAAAACCTTGTGTTTCAAATTTTTCTCTTTTTCTCCTTCCCTCCCTCCCTCTCCTAGATAGCAAGCAATCGAATATAGGTTAAATATGTGTAATTCTTCTAAACCTATTTCCACCTTTATCATGATGAGAAAAATCAGCTCAAAATTTATACACAAGAAATGAACAAAACAAACAACAACAACAAATGTGAGAGTGAAGAAACCTTGTTGCCAAATCAGCTGAACATTGTTTTCTCATCCTTGCCCTTCCCCCCCATCATATTCCAATGATTAGTGGATTATTCAAAAAGAAAGTTAAGTTGTAGATATAGGTTACCCCATATAAAATATCTTTCCCTTCTTTTCCTGCCTGTATTATGAGGTAAAAATAGTGTAGCCGGACAGGCAGGGAAACCTTTTAGGAAATACTAGATATACAGGACTCAAATTGATGATAGATGGACCAAAGAGCTCTGTTCTATATGCTAACATGACTAAGTATTAGAGACATAATGTGATATGAAAGCAGTTTAGTTAATGTCTTATTAAATTATGTACTTCTGTTAAAAAAACTATACATAAGAGAATTATACAATTTTTAACTGTTATTCTCTTTTATTTAATTAAATGTCTGAATTTGTTTGTTTGATTGTCAAATTTAAAAGTTTATTTTTTTAATTTCAAAAACTATTTGTAAATTATAATATCAGATTATAATTATTGACTTTACTTTCTATTAAATTTTCATGACAATTTGACTTAGTACACTTCAACAAACATAAATGATGTATATATTATATACAAATCATTAAGCTAAGTCCAAATATATGCAAAGACTAAAATGAAACAACCCCTTCTTAAGGTATTTACATTCTATTGAGGGGATATTATACATTTGTATCCTCAATGACTTATATAATATCTGGAAAAAAAGGAGATGCTTAATGAATGGGAAGATGATAGACTAGCATTAAGTCTAGTGATCAGTAACTACAAATTGCAGGGGTAAAGAAGGGGAGGCAGAGCACAGATGTAAGATGCTGGGCAATGGGGAGAGGAGAACAGATGTAAGAAATATGAAAGTAGAATTTATAAGACTTGGAAGCTAAATTAATTTAAGGGATAAATGAAATTGAAAAGTTAAGAACGAGTCTACAAACCTGAATAACTAAAAGAATAGTGTTCACCTTAATAACAAAAATAGCATACTAATTTTAAAATAGGAAAGAAGAAAAGAAGGGAGGAAGGAAAAAAGGAGAGAGAAAAGGAAGCAGGGAGGAGAGACAGTAAAGAAGGAAAACAGGAAAGAGGAAAGGAAGGAAGAAGAGTAAAAAAGAAGAAAAACATTAATTTCATAGCAGAGGCATTTGAAATGAAAATATATTTAAAATATCTGCAAAATATCTTCTTATAGATGAGAGAGAGAGAGAATGAGAAAGAGAGAGAGAGAGAGAGAGAAAATGAGAAAGAGAGAGAGAGAATTTTGGTGAATGATTGAAAATATGAGGTGGCAGGATGAATGACATAAAGTGACTTTTTCAAGAATTACTGCCACTTCCACAAATGGTGAAGAAAAAGGTGAAATGCTTAGCTTTGCTCATTTTTATTGTTCTTATCTGTAAAATGAGAGGTTTAGCAAACAAACAAACAAACAAAAATACTGAATTATATATTTCTACTTACCCAGGCCTAGAATAAGGAAAACATCTTCCTGAGCTCAGATTTGGCCTCAGACACTTACTATCTATGTGATTCTGAAGAAGTCACTTAATCCTGTTTGTCTTAGTTTCCTCATCTGTAAAATGAGCTGGAGAAGGAAATGACTGAAATAAAATTTATTCAGCAATACTATTAGCCATACATAGCAAGAAGGTCAAAGGCTGAAAGAATCCATATTTTCATTAAATTTATTGATTAATCAACTAACTATAAAGAATCATAGCTAGGAAAGACTATTGACAAATATAGATAGATAGATAGAAAGATAGATATAAATATATCTATCTATATTTACATAAGGCATAGACCTAGACATGCATTCTAAGATATTGCCAATTTGTTGATTTCTTTTGCTTAACCATTCGTTAATTTGTTATGAGGGATGACTTTTATTTAGAGTAGGCAAGAGTAGTTATGAGATAACTATACACATTTTCCAAAGATTATATAGTCTTTTCTTCTATGTAGGACATATATGTATGTGTATTTCATATGTGTATATATATTTCATAGAAGAAAAGCAAATACAGAAGGGACTACAAATAGAGCAATCATGCTACTACCTCATTAAACAAAGATATTTCTTTTAAATATGAACATATTTAAAAGAAATATCTTTATACATATTTATGCAGTTCACAGTTTTTTAAAAGAAAAAAAAAACTTCCCTATTCTTTATATCTTTAAATGTTTGTTAATCATTAAATTGACAAAATAAGCTGAGAAATAAAATGAAATGAGAGGCTTGAGTAAGGTGATTGCTAAGGTCTTTCTCAGCTAGAATAAAATGGAGGAGATTGAGGTAGCTTTTGATGTGTTTTAATGTATCCTGGCATGAGACTCTTATAGGGAGATGAATTCATTATTCCATTTAATAGGGTGAAAAAGAGATTGACTATTAGAAGACAATTTTCTTCAACTTTATATATTCAGTTCAGAAGCAGAACTGCACTTCAGGTTTCAATTAGTAACAGCATATTAAAATTCTGATCCATCAACTTTTAAAAAGTGACTTAATTATGGTAAGTTTAGGAGGAAATTTTGGAAAATAAGCCATTATATGACATGATAAATAAGAAGTTTTATTTTGAAAATAAATTAAACCACTATAGAGGTTCTTTATATATTGATTTTAAGTAAAATTAGTTAAAATAAGAAAATGTGCTATGTCAATTGTGCCCTACAAAAATTTGGTTTATCCTTTTGAGTATTTTATCATATTTTTACTTATATCAATATATTTTATTCTAATACATACCAGAAATATTAAGATTACCCTTTCTGATTTCAGAATGTTAAAGCAGACCAAAGAAAATAGCTGTATTCAACAAATTATGTAGACACACATACATTATATATCCTATAAAATATTACCATGAATTAATCCCTCTTAAAAACTAAAAACTGCTTGAAAACAGTTATTTTCTTCCTAAACACAAGTAAGTTCATAACAAATGCAAGTTTGATATAACCTCTATTGATTCACATAATCTCAATAAAGCATTAATCAATAAATCAAGTTTAATTAAGCCTATTCACAAAACTGGAAAATACCTTTAATTCCAAAAAAAAAAAAAAAAAAAAGAAAAGAAAAGAAAAGAAAAGAAAAAACCCTGTACTAATAAGATGTATGACCTTGCACAATTCCAAACACCTGTACTAATTGCAGGAGTGGCATTATGAAGATGAATCCTAATTTTTCTAAGTCTTACTTTCATCATCTGTGAAAAGAGGAGGTTGAAATGTATATATTCCAAAGATTTTTCTACCTCAAATAATAAATAATTCTGTGATTCTATATTAAAACACCCTCAAACAAAATTAATAGACCCTTTTTAATTCTCTCCTTTATAAAAACAATGTACTACCTGAGAGATAGTCTTCTCCTTCCACCTCAAGGCAACTTTAGTTTCTATCACTGTATAATTTTTTTAAGATTCCTAAATTATTTTTTTATGTTCATATCATTAAAACAAAGAAAGTGAAACTGCCTATCATTCTTATTTTTAATGTACATATACACAGATGCAATTCATATACACATATATGTTTATATGTGTTTGTGTTTTATGCATGTTTGAGATACAAAATAAATTCATTTGCTGCTTTTAAATAGATTACATGCCATATTACATAAAATGCATTATATACTCAGGAGTTGTGTGTTATATGAGAATTTGAAAGGGATTGGTAAAGATGATAGACAGAGATGGATAGATAAATACTAGAGGTTTTCAGAGAAAGCTCAGGAGCTTACCCCAGGACAGGAAACAGGGGAGCTTATTTAATCCTGTTAACTTCAATAAAGTAGGAGGAAGATAAAGATTTTAAAAATGAATTGGACCACACCCAGGAACATAACAACCAAATAACAAGGAAAAACCCTTTCATATTAACCTGTTCAACTTTTCTTTGTGCCAAAAGTGCTATTAAAAAATATGGCTCAGAAAAGAAAGGAGCTGATGTTATACAATTAGAATTCACAGAATTATTCATTTTGGATCAGGAAAGACTCTATTAAAAAAGACCTAATCCACCCTTTTCATTCTGTAGACAAAGAAATTGAGATGATTTGCCCATGTTCATAGAGCTGGTTTCTAGATAAATTGACATCTGTCCTTGGCCAAGTCCTTCCCCTTGCCAGTTATGCTCCCAAATGGGAAAACTTAAGACATGAATAAATGGAAAGATCATAATGTCACTTAAATCCTTCAAGAATAGGTAAAAATGAGAGAGTTAAAAGAAAAATACTAGAAATCATCAATCTGTGATTTCTACACTAGAAATTTTTGTGTTTTTTTTTTAATTTATTTTCTACTCAGGAATGTGAGTAAAAAACAATTTGTAAAAATTGCATGTAAATATATGCTATTGCTTTTGTTGTAGTACTTTTTTCCCCTATTATCAGTCAGAATATGTTGAAATGTATGCTCTATTTGGTCAAAATAATTTGTTTTCGATGTTTTATTGAATTTTTGCTCAAACCAGAATAATTGCCAATATGACCCAGCCCAATCCTCCTTTGTAAAAAATGATAATTATATTAAAATCAGTTAAGAAAAAGATAGTAATCTATGAAATATTCACCATCTGTCATTCTTCCTTTCTCATGTTGAAAGAGGAAAGGTATGTTTGATCATGTTACCTGTATTCAGTATTGATTAAGGGATTAATCTAAGTTTAATTATTTTTGAAGGTTGATTTATTTACTTTATTGTAAACTTTATATATACATTTACACGAATCTATTTTCATTGTTTGGCATCTGTTTATACAAATCTTGCCATACCTCTTCAAAATTTTGATTTTCATAATTTTGTGAACTTTTATTTTTTTAAAAAATTTATTACTTCCCCCCAAAAAGTCACAGTCTAGGAAGCCCAGGCAATAAATTAGAAAAGGTCAGGATCAACATACAATAAAAAGCTCTCTTTGCATGATAAGAAGGCTTATTAAAGTTGTGATAGATCCTTTTCTTTTGTATACAGCAGGCAGGGTACCTACCAGCTGTTTGCTTTCCTGATTGCTTAGAGAGTCTGGGGCCTTAGTGACCCTTTCATGATTCTCACTCTTGCCTGGTAACTTGTTAGGTGGTGATGGAAAATTGCTAAGGATAGTGACTCACAGTTTATACATTGGCTGTATGCCTACCAGGAGAAAGACAAAGAAGTGAGATACTTTTAAAGAGCAATCTTCACTTCTCTTTTTCAGTGAGATACTAGAGTTCAAAAAACAGGCAGAACTCAATTTTTTACAATTTCCAATCTTCCTATTTTTTTTTTTCTTTTTGCTGTGGGATGGAGAAGGGTTTTATCTGTTTTCTTATCATATAATAGTATTTAATTTATTTAATTATTTATTAATCTATTTACTTATACCTATTTTATTTAAGTGAATCAATTACTTTCAAAATGTGTTATATAATAGCATGTGTCTGCGTCTATAGGTTGGCAGAGGAAAGAATGAAAGATCATGTGTGTGTTTTCATTGTGTACACATATCTTTGCAATAGGAAAATTCTTTTTGGCAACAACCAAAAAAAAAAAAAAAAAAACCCAACCTGAAGACACTTCTGGATTTCCACAATCTCTGTCTCCAAACTTGGTGGGTCCTAAACCAATTTTTAAAATTGATTTTGATATCTATATAGTCACAGGAAATCACTTGGGCTGAGGAAGAACTTGGTTTAAAAATCCAGTCATCATGTTGATATAAAATATTGTGAAAACAATATTAAGCTCATAGTAATAAATAATTCACATTAAAAAGATTAATCTGTCCTTTATCTCTAGCTAGCTAGCTATCATGTATCTCTATCTTTATCTATCTATCATCTATCTATCTATATCTATCTATCTATCTATCTATCTATCTATCTATCTATTTCTATCCATCTGCTTTTTGTCACAACCCAAACTCCAGTATATTATGAACCTGAATTCTGGCCTATAGCAAAGCTTCTTAAACTGGTCATACAATTGGATGTGAGGATTGTGAAATTATGATTTATTATCAGTAAATTCTTGATCTGCATACTTATTTTGTATACCTCCATACCTGAGATTATATAAAAATTTCTTGGCCAAAAAGGGATCACAAGTGGAAAAAGTTTAACAAGCCCTGGTCTATAGAATCTAGGGACTATTTGATGTAGATAAAAATAAGGAGATGAGCATGCACATATATTATATAGAGAGATATGGTTACAGGTATAAGCATAAATGGAGATATAAATGGCTAAATAGACATCATTATATGGAGAAAGAATAGATAGATAAATATATAGATATAAGTGCAAATAGAAATGTAGATGGAAGGAAATGTTGGATAAAGTCATAGTGATATTTATCTACATACATGAGGAACAGTAAATGTATTTCTATCATTCATTTCTAGATTTGTATCTACGTGCCCATACAATCATACCTATTTATCTATGTATATATTAATTGCATCCCTTCTTCATGATATGAATCACTAATTACCAACATTTGCACCTGGATTGTATTTGCTGATCCTCTCAGTGATTGCATATATACCAAAACACCTCTTTGTCACAGATTATGACTTAACCCAACTGAAATTCAATATTGCATTATGATTATGAAATTACCAGAGCTCTGTATTTAAATGTTATTTCAACTAGTATATTTTTTGCATTTGATTTTTCTTTTAACTAACTTATGACATGTCATGGAATTTCTCCCAAATTAAACTTTTTTCCTCAGTAATTCTCATTTTTATTTGTATATTCCTAAACTTATCCTTTAATCTGAAAGTTCTCTAATGTCTGTTCTGTGAGTTTAACCATGCCTTCATGGTTTGATTCTGATTAAGAAGCCTCATCATATATATCTATTTTTGAGGTCTGCAACATTTAATTTTAAAGCCATACAGCCTTAGATCTGGAAGGAATCTTAGAGAATAACTAATCTAAGCTTATATACATACATATATATATATATATATATATATATATATATATATGTATGTATATAAGCTTTTAGCAAATGTTTGAAAAATGAAATGAAACTTTAGAATTTTTACAAATGAGAAAACTGAGGCTCTGAGAGATTGTGAATCAAAAAAGTTCACAAAGAAAGTGAGTGGGAGACAAGCATTACCAGAAATCCTAAATATTAGGATCCTTTCCCCACATCTACAATTTATTCCATAGAAGCAAACTTTTTGTTAATCTACTAAAAATATGACTAGAAATTATTGTTGAGTCATGTTAAATTTCCCCTTGTTATTTTGAGTATTGTTTCTTCGGGAAATAAGCAATTCTCAAACTGAAGCTTCCCAGGATATATCAAAAGTACAATGTGGGTGTTTGAGAAGAGTTGCTGGAACACTATTTTTTAGCCCCCATTTAGAATCTACTGTCTTCAAAAAAGTAGCCACCCATGTTTGTATAGTGATTTTTTTGTTAATTTTTTTTTTTTTTTTTACATTTTACTAATATGGAAAGTTTACACAATTTTTAATGTCAAGGTAATATTGAATGCTGGTTTCCGGATTATGAGTCTCTCTACTAAACTAAAACTTGATGAGAAATGGACAAAAGATAAAGTTGGATATTGTATAGAACATAAATACATACTTCTCACACTGAACTGTTGATTCTCTGACCCATCTCCAAAAGAGGTTTCTGGACCTTAGAAAAAGCAAGATGTGAATTAAGAAACAATAATTCCACAGTTTAAATGCAAACTAGGGACAGAGGCAATAAACTTCAAATATGTGAAGATTAGGGAGTTGTGGTTTTGATTTTGGAAGCTAAAATCCTTTCAAACCTATTCAAGGTGCTTGAAATGTGGGCAATCTGACATTCATCCCAAATTCAATTGCTAACAGCAATTAAGCAATAGAACACCCACTCATTGCAGGTATTATCAGTTTTGACTCATAGTTATAGCAATTAAACATTTGCATCTTATATTTCACTACATATTGAGAGAGTAAAAAATAGCACATGCATACACATATAGGTATGCATATACACAGGAATATTATACTCTATAATTCAGAGACAAGACCATCTGATAAGTGTTGTTAAAGAAATCTATTAGCTGCAAGTGTTAAAAAAAAAAAAATAAAATAAAAAAATCTCTCCACCAGAAGTGGGAGCTATTTACCTAGTTGTTTTCTTGACCATTATGTTCTGAATCACAACCTGAATCAAAGAACTTGATTTCATGATTTCATTCTCCAATGTGAATGAAATAGACCCCTGTGGTATATAGAAAGGCATATGTGTTTTTGTAACCAGAACCAAAATCTAGAAAGTAATGCATTTGCCAACAAAATAGGCAAGAACAATAACTATCTTAGGGTTTCCAGAGACCAATTAGGTCACAAGGCTAATTTAAAGTAATCTTGCCCCTTCTATATATGCTCTATTCCTCACAGATAAAATTCTTAGAACTTAATGCTAAAAAGGGTCTGCTTGAATTTCAGCTTTATGCTCCCCAAGAAATCACATATACCCCTCCCTTTCTTTTTTCCCCACTAGATGTCTTTCTTCCTCCATGTTTAGGTTAAACCTGGATGAAGTAGCTAGTGACTATCATTTATATTTGGACCTTGCAAAAACACCAGAATTCATATCACTATCTTCATACTGAAGGAACTTAACATATTTTATAGGGAGGAGAGACAGAGAGAAAGACAGAGAGAGATTGAGAGACAGAGAGAAACAGAGACAGATTCTTTAAAAAGTTGTGAGATGACTGCATAGCAAAAAAAAAAAAATGTGTTTCTAAAAGAAATATAATTTGAATTTTGAAGCATTACAATCAATTTTGTATCTTTTAACTAAGCCTATAATGCGAAGATTTAATTGTAACATTTTTCTTTTCCCCTCATTAATGTCTTGGGTGGGGAGAGTGAAAAGCAGGAAAGAAGGTAGAAGAAAGATGTATTGTGCTTGCTGAGGCTAGGAGTGGAACAATTTCTGAATCATCAACCTACAGTACAAGTTACACCTGCAAATCCAAAGGTCATCAAGAAAAATAACTGATAAACAGTTGGTAAAGTGTTGGCTAGGAAAAGGAACTGAAAATAATCTGTAGTCAAGGGGATCATTAAAATGAAAAGTTTTACTCGTTTTAGAAATACTCAGTTTTAGACAATGTAACTAACTGTTGGTGACTTTTATCTCTCTTATTGCAATCTTTCCCATAAACCACCAAAAAAAAATTCTTCCATCTTTTCCATAGCAATTTAGTGATAAGAATAAATTTTATCTTTGAAATTATTAATTACCAAAGCATAATTTTGCTATTATAGAAGTTTAAATCTTAAAACAATAATGTATATTATAAATAAAAATGTTCAAATAATATTTAAATTTCTATTTGTTCAATAATCTTCCATTTCTTTTCCCATCAAATCATTACCCAGGACCACTGGGAAGCAGCAACAGTAAAGTATTGGAAATTTCTTTCCTTTTCTTTGCTTTTCTTTGATAGTTTCTGAATTGGATCTTAACCAGTAAGAAATTCTAGATAATGGAGGCAGTAGGAGAGAAAAGTATCTAAATACTCTTAATAAAGTTTTTTTTTCTTTCTACATACACCAATCTTTTTTATTCTTGAAGTGTGAATAATAAGAAAGTTTTATTACTTTTACTCACCATTTTCATATCATTTATGTATCTGAAAAAAGAACCCTGAAAAATAACATCTGACTGGTCCTATAAATTCCCTTTTCCTCAAGTAAAATCTTAAAAATGTACTTATGATACATATTTTTTTAACTCAGAGATATCAGCCTTTGTTCCCCCTATTTTGAAGAGACACATAAAATCATTAATTGATCCTACCTAGTAAAATGATTTATACATAGTAGTCATTTAATAAATGTTTGTTGCATTGGGTGGAATTGAAATGAATAAGATACATTATTTAGAAAACTTCACCTTATTTTCCTTTTAGGTTATGGGATTAAGTTTGCAAATTTCCTAATAACAAATAAAGACCTAACCTATCCTACTTCTTCCCCAGTATATTTCTTAAATTTTTGAAGTTAGCACCTTTGCATGCAGAAAGTTCTTCTTATTAATGAAGTAAAAGCTGAGTGAAAGCAAAGTTCTCAGTTACTAATGGCACACAATATATGCTTATATTCATTTATTTATGTTTGCCCAGTTCCAACCTGAATCTAATTACTAAGAAATAAATGAAAGTTTTTTTCTTGCAAAAATTTCTAACAATAATTTATCTGTGCTGTTTGAAACCTTAAGGAAGAAACCCATATATGATCAGTAGGCACCTAACTTTAAAACTATGCAAAACAGTAAATGTAGTAGGGTGCCACTGCATGAGCTTTCTGCCTAATGAGTACTTCAAGTTCTTTATTTGGACAAAAAAAAGTACACAAACATGGCCAAATAAGACTACATGGAAAGGGATAGCTGTAGTTGAAATAGGTACAGCTAGACTTTGACAAATGATAGTTTTTAAATAAAAAATAATGGAATTATAACAATTTTCAATGAATTATTTCACTGAACATTGTTAAATATCTTATAATATATTTAATTAAGTCATGGCTTAAAATTCTACAGAGAATGAAAAAAGGCCTCCAAGCAAATATTTCAAAAAGGATCTCCTTTATCCTAAAGAAATCTCTAGCTTCCTTGTAATACAAGTATTAATTAAGTGGTATTCACTACTAGGATGCAGCTGGCAACATCTGTTTCCTTGTTCTCACTCAAGCTTGTTCTCCAAAATCCCTTGACCCAGACCAGAACTCTATGAGAATCAACCAATTTATTTTATGTTACTTATAGTACTTTTTAAGAGCTTACCTTCTATTACATTTGTAACCATGATGTTCAGACCTGCTAACTTGCAAGGTCCTTTAGGACAGTCCCCGTGAATGTTCTTAAATGCCAAGTGCTGTGTATTATATATATAGATTTAAAGGCTTTAATAGCTCTCTCATCACATGAAGGGGATGCTATCTACATCAGTACATATCAGATAGCTCATATTCTTTTATACATCTCCCCTAAAAGATTTAGCCAATATACTAAAAAGTGATCTCTAGATTTTTTTTTCCCTCTTGAATGTCTCATGAGTGTCAGTTATACACTTGTGCTCTTCATTTGCTATCTCTCACTTTACATACATGACTACCCCATTTCTTTTTTTTATAATAGATTTACTAAATAATGTTTCAATTACATGTGTTTTTGTCTTCACTGATAATATGACTTTTATATAATTTTTACCTTTTATGCTTCAAGGATTGTAAGGATGAAATGATTGAAATCAGTTAAATATTATAATTTGTAAAACAGGAATTTTTATCCATTTGTTCTTTCCTATGTCTTTCAGAAAATACAGAAAATCTCTAGACTGATTTTTTTTGGGAAACTGTGAACATCAATATGAAGAAAATAAAATATTGGGACTTGATGCCAATATCATAATGCCACCTAAAATTAGGAGCATTTGTGTGATTTTATCATGTACAAAGAACATCTTTTCCATTCAGAATCTGCTCCTAACATTATTCTCCTTTAGAGGAGCAAACACCTTTGGTGAAAAAAAACACGTGGTTTTGAATATGACAGATTAAACACATACACACACATAAACATATATATATGTATATATATATATGTATATATATATATATATATATATACACATATTTGCTAAAGGAAAAAAAAAAGGATCTGAGTGACTGTCAAATGGGCAATTCTTGGAAGTTTGGGGACTTACGCCAGAAATGATTTTAAAGGGAAATCTAGTGCTAATGGGAACCTTAAGGACTTTAAAAATGATCTACAAATATTCCATGTTGAACTAGAATAACCTTTGGGTCAACAAGGAATTTGTGGGAAATCCTTTAGACCCTAAGATATCAGTTCTCATGGTTGGGCGCTATATATATATAACATGATCACTTAAATAGTGAGGGAACCAAGTTGGTTTTAGCTATATTACTTCATTCCTAAATGATTTAGAGTTTATCTTTTCCTCATTTCTCTTCTCCCACCTTTGGTATTACATAAAACAATTGAGAAAATCTCCACTCCTCATCCCCTATTCCCAAACTGCTATATGTATGATTCATGTTTGAAACATTCTTTAGTGTTGTTTTATTATTAACTCTCAAAAGATTTGGTACATCTTCCAAAAGTGTCTAACTTACTCCCACTTAGTCATTTATGCAAGGAAAGAATCTGGCTCAACATATGGATAAAATGTCCTAAGAGTGGGTTTCATCACTGTGCATGAATGCAGAGGCCTTAGTGTTGGACGCATTTTTGGTAAACATAAATGACTAAACTATGTATCATCTCAAAATGGCTTGAGAAGAGTGTTTTTTTTATTTTTTAACAACAAATCAGAAAATACCTCTTAAATTTGAGTTGATTTGTTGTAAAACTGCCATTGGTAATAAACTTAATTATTTCACTATGCTTGTTTATTTATACATGTTTATTTCAGTGTATCTAGTTTATATATATATATATATATATATATATATATATATATGCAAATTCTACATTTTCTAAAGATATAAATATAAAAGTATAGATTATTTTGAGCATACAAAATAAAATTAATAATCAAAGAGAAGTAACTAATCATTTTGTGAATTTTCTTTTTGTTTTAAATGTTATTTTAGTGGAATAGAGAGATATGTTATGCATGAGGAAATCTTTTCTATACCAACACTGATATACAGCTGTTATACAACTTATAAATCATAAAGCACTTCCTGGGAACATTGACAAAGTAAATCCTTTGCTTACAGTAAGAAGGCTGGTAAGTGTCAGAGGTAGGATATCTGCCCAGCTTGCCCTGAATGGAGGCTTTTGCTTTTCTTCACTAGGAATCTAAAGAGAAAAAAAATTGTATATGACACAATTTTCAAAATTTAGCTAACTTCATATTATGTTTTCCTCATTCAGTCTATGTGGTATATTCAATGACCCCTTTACAGGGAGTCCACAAAACTTTGGTTTAAATTCTGCATTAGACATTTTCTATCTGTGTGATGCTATGTAAGTCACTTCCTCTCTGTATGCTACAGTTTCTTCATCTAGAAATTAAGAGATAGGGCTTGATTGTTTATAAGGTACATTTCAGTTCACTTGCAACCTCCCCAAAAAACAATGGGGGAAAAAGATAAAAGCAAATATTGAAATTCTATAAATTATTTTTAGCAGCTTCCTTTAAATACATTGAAAATCATTTGGAGTGGTAGAGGAAATAAATTTAGAAAATTAACATTTCAAATAATAATAATAACTAGCTAACAACTCAAGTTCTGCAAAATACTTTCATTACAAATTTTTTTTGAGGCAGGAAGTATATTAATTAAAACTACCTCCACTTTACAGTTGAGATATATATTAATTTCTCCAAGGTCACATAGCTAGAAAGTTTAAAGCTAGGAATTGAACTTACCCTTCCCAAATTGAAATCCATGTTTTTTTTATACTTTTATACTTTAAGAACACAGTTTCTAAAGAAAATTTATATGCAAGTCAACAGAACTGGGTAGTCAGGGGGGGGAAATTCTTGAGTATACAAAAATAGACAAATTAGCATTTCTCCACTTATCAATAAGAATTTATTAAGCCTTTATTGAATATCAGGTACTTTAGGGCAGAGTTTGTGATATGCTCATAAGAAAGTCTTTTCAGAACTTATTTTGAATCTTTTGAATCTGATTTTACAGATATAAAAGAAAAATAAATTGAGAAAGACAGTGTGTTGCTATTAATTGAATTACTGTTAACAGTGTATACTGATAGTTAGGAATTAAACTATCAAAATCAGAAATAATAACTAAAAGAAACACAGTGATGTGGAAATACACAATGTGAAGGCAAATACTTTTAAATGACCCTAAAGAAAATGCTATATTACACTAAAATAAAACCCTTTATAATAATGATTCTTAAAGAAAAAAATTAAGTAGTAATTTAAAACAATTTAAGGAACAAGTATTAAACCAACAATTCAAGAACAAGTCTTCAATTACTCAGAAGTTGTGCTATTCAGACGTGCCTGTGTGTCTGGATTAGGAATCCTGAAAATATGATTTTAGGACTTGTTTTTCATTAACTTAGATATGACCTTGGAATAGTCATAACTTCTCTGTCTTCAGTATATTTTCTGTAAAATGAAGGAGTTGGATACAGGTATAGACATGCAAAAATATCTCTTCAGTATCTAATATTCCATTTTATTCTGTAATTCAAATTCTAGGACTATTAGCAATTTAATTCACTAAAAATAACAAATATCCTTAAACTAATGCTTAATCTTTCCTTATCAATGTTTTATTGAACCATTTTCCCTAATATTAAAAGCAATTTTTTAAGCAAAGTTCTGTATTTTGTTTCCTTCCACTTAGATATTAATTCCATGCTTTTGGAGGACACTTAGACATTTTGAAGATGTTAATAAGTGCTATGCTACTGTAATATTCTTCTCTAAAATGTAATGTTCTTTGGGAGCAGGTTTCTTGGGGGGCTTCTGGAGGCAGCCTTCATTTCAGTTTAGTAATCAACCCAAATGCAGCCAGGAGTTAAAGTCCAAATCCTTTATTGTCTCCTTCAAAGTCTTATCTCCTTCACTTGGGGTTCTGCCCCAAGGCTAGTTTTCTGAAGGCCTTCTGGATCTTGGTTTCAGTGTTCTCCACAGGACAGCCTGCCACCACTTCTCTGTCTTCCTTAGTTCTGCCCGACTGTCTTTCTGGCTTCTGAATCTCCTCAACTTCCAAAGGTTTGTGCTTGAGCCTCCGGCTACAACAAAGGTGGATGATAGAATGAATCTGTCTCAGCCTCAGAAAGCTTCTAGTGAGTTTGTCTTTTCTGGCCCTGACAGCTACTCCTTGTATGTTCCACACTGAGTATACATAATTCATTATATCACTAGGAAACCATTATTTATTGTAGGATTAAATCAATCTTAAACTAGATTTAACCAGTCTCCTCAATTCCACTTACTTAGCACCTTGTAAGACTCCTAACATGCTCCTTTTGATTTAAGAAATATTAATATCTATTACCTCAATGGAGAATCCATTAAGTAGATTAGCAGAAATTCCAAAGTTGGGACTAACTAGACTTGTCTTTAAATTTACAATAATAAATAAATATACATAAAACAAATAAGGTTTTAATATTTCAGTAGTTTTATGATCTCATTAACATGAACATTCTTTCCATTGGTAACCAGAGTCCAGCTACTTTTCCTGATCCTATACTAGTACCTATATTATCTCACTGTTACTCCTCAGAAAATTCTCTCTAGGTCTTTTTTAATAATGTTCTCCTCATCAACTTTTTTTGGGGGGTGGAGGGGGGAGGGATTTAAGTTGTCTATGATTTTTCCCCATTCTTTTGACATCTGCTTTTCTTTGAGACAACTTGTAAAAAAAAAAAAAAATGATCCTTTATGCTTTCACATTTGTGTCACCTGCATTACAGATTTCCTTTTTATGTACTTTTTTAAAAAATATGTACATTTGTACCTACTTTTTTTTTTCTTGTAAGAGACAATTTCAACTCCTTACATTAGGGATTAAAAGTTTTATGCAGTAGTTCCACTTTCTTTGATGATTAAAGTAATTCATTATAAAAGATTCTGACAAATTAGTATTATTTTTTTTATTTTTATTTGTTTCTTTCCTGCCAGGTTCATCTATGAATACTCAAAAGTATTTTATAGTTTAATTAGTTCTCACACCAAGCTTTCAGAAAGACTGCCTTTTAATTTTTTTACTTTTTGCTTTTACTATATTTCCCCAAATTTTATGAGCAGATACTTATCATAATTTTACATTATCTTCTTCTATAATATTTTGCAAAGAATTTGTACTCTATGCAAGTGCTATTTTTATTTACCATCTCTCTCTAATTCTCATGGAGTTGAAATGTTTGTTAGAAGGCTAGTTGGATTCTGCTCTTTTAGCATGTCTATTATGAAAAATGCCTTATGTGTTTCAATTTGCAATTCAGGGAATTGCAAAAATAATAGATAATCCTTGCTTTTTCCAATGAGTTTGTGTGTGTGTGTGTGTGTGTGTGTGTGTGTGTGTAAGTGACATTCTCACTTATTTGAACAGGTCACTATGGAAATGATGACATTCTTTTTTCTCTAGACTTTTGGTCAGCATTTTCCAAAATTGGGATTAACCAGATGTAAAAATTTACCTAGTTTAATAAAACAATATTTGTGGCTTGAGCCATTCATTCTTTATATCTAACTAGATTAGTGTTTCCAATGAGTTTTCAACCTATCTTTCAGTGATTTTTTTTATTACACGTAATTTTATTGCATCATGATCTGAAAATGATATATTTAATATTTCTGCCTTTGATTATGAGGATTTCATGCCCCAATGCATGGTCAAACTTTGTAAAGGCGCCATGTACTGCTGAGAAATAGATATATTTCTTTCTGTTCCCATTCAGTTTTCTCTGAGGGTCTATCATATCTAATTATTAAAAAATTATATTCACAGAAAGAGAAATTCCATTTAAAATTACTATAAATAAAATGAAATATTTCGGGGTCTACCTACCAAGACAAGCCCAAGAACTATATGAACACAATTATAAAACACTTCTTACACAAAGTCAAATTAAACAATTGGAAAACTATCAATTGTTCATGATTAGGCAGAGCTAATATAATAAAAATAACAATTCTGCTTAAATTGATTTACTTGTTCAAAGCCATACTAATCAAATTAGCAAATATTATTTTATAGTACTGGGAGAAATAATAACAAAATTCATCAGAAGAACAAAAGTTCAAGACTATCAAGAACATTAATGAAAAAAAAAATTTATAAAGGATGGTGGCTTAGTAGTACCAAACCTAAAGCTATTTTATAAAGCAACAGTCATCACAACCATTTGGTACTGGCTAAGAAAGAGAGTGGTGGATCAGTGGAATAGATTAGAAACACACACCACAATTAAGGCCAATAGTAATCTAATATTTGATAAACCCCCAAATTCCAGTTTCTGGAATAAAAACTCACTATATAACAAAAATTGCTCAGAAAACTAGAAAATAATATGTCAGACACTCTGCATAGATGTACATATCATACCCCATACGAAAATAAGGTCAAAATGAATGTGCGATGATCAACTATGAAAGACTTGGTTCTTCTCAGTGGTTCAGTGATCTAAAACAATCTCAAAAGGCTTTGAACAGAAAAAGTCATCTGCATCCAGAAGAACTAAGGAGACTGAATGTAAATCAGCACATGGTATGTTCCCTTTTTGTTTGTTTGTTTGTTTTTGGTTTGTTTGTTTGTTTTGTTTTGTTTTATCTCTCCTGTAGTTTTTTTTCCTTTTGCTCTGATTTTTCTCTCCCAACATGATTCATAAAGCAATGTGTATTTAAAATAAATAAATAAATAAAATTCTATTCACTTTCTTAACATCTATCTTGTTTCTTTTGTACTTAAATTTATCTGATATGTTCTGAGAGAGGGAGGTTCAGGTCCATACTAGTAGAGTTTTGCTGTTTGTTTCTTCCTGTAATTCACTTAACTTCTCTAAGAATCTAGATTCCAAACCACTTGATGCATATATGTTTAGTACTGATATTATTTCATTATCTATAGTACTTTTTAACCAAGATGCTGTTTCCTTCCTTATCTTTTCTTTTTTATCTAATTTTGCTTTTGCTATATCTGAGATCAGAATTGCTACTCATGTTGATTATTTTTCTGCTCTCTCTCTCTGTCTCTCTCTCTCTTTGTCTCTGTCTCTCTGTCTCTCTGTATCTTTCTCTCTCTGTCTCATTCCCTCTTTCTTCAACTGAAGCATAATATATCTGCTCCATTCATTTACCTATATTTTGTGTGTATCCTTTTACTTCAAATGTGTTTCTTGCAAATAATATTTTATAAGAGTCTAGGTTTTTATCCTACTGTGTTTGCTACTTCCATTTTATGGGAAAATTCATTTTTATTCAAATTGTGATTCCTAACTGTGTATTTCCCTCATCTTATTCTCTTTTTTTCCTCCTTTCACCCTGTTCCTCCTGACAAATGTTTTATTTCTGACCATTATCTCCCTCAATCTACCTTCCCTTTTATCAGTACCCCCTTTCACCTTTTCCCTCCTACTTCCCAATAGGGTAAGATAAATTTACACACACACACACACACACACACACACACACACACACACACACACACTTTCTTCTTTAAGCCAAATCCATTGAGAGTAAGGTTTAATCTCTTCATATGATGTAATTTATACTACTCAGCCTCTATCATTTTTTTTCACTCCTTAATTTTTTATATCATAAAATCAAGTCATCTTATACCCATATTCTCTGTGTATGTATGTATACTTTTTCTAATTCCCTAATAGAGATATAATAATCAAGTTCCAAGTATCTTCCTGTGAAGGGATGGAAACACTGTAATTTTATTGAATATTTTTTTTTCTTTCTCATTGACCTTTTCATGCTTCTCTTGAATCCTGTATTTGAAGATCAAATTTTCTGTTCAGTTCTGATCTTTTCATCAACAAAGTTTGAAAGTTCTCTGTTTCATTAAATATCCTTTTTCCCCTTGAAAGATTATGTTTATTTTTTTTCCTCAATGGATGATTCTTGGTTGTAATCCAAGCTCCTTTGCCTTCCAGAATATCATATTCCAGACCCTCTGATACTTTAAGATAGAAACAGCTAAATTATGTATAATCCTCATTGTATCCTTATTTGAATTGTTTCTTTTTGGTTACCTGCAATATTTTTTTCTTTAACCTGATAATTATGTAATTTTGCTTCAATATTCTTTGGAGTTTTCATTTTAGCAGCTCTTTCAGGAGGTGATCAGTGGAATGATTATTTTAGCCTTTGATTCTAGATAATTTCTTAAAAGATATTTCTAGGATCATTTTTGTTGGCTTGTTTTTATTCTTTTTTTTTTAGATGGGGGGGGTTGATCTTGAACTTCAGTCAGTCCAATAATTCTTAAATTATCTCTCTTGGATCTATTTATTTCATATCAGTTATTTTTTCAGTAAGATACTTTACATTTTCTTCTATTTTTTAATTGATTTGTAATGTCTCACAGAGTCTTAGCTTCCATTTGCCCAATTCTAATTATTAAGGAATTATTTTCTTCAGTTAGCTTTTGTACTTTCTCCCCCCCTTATTGGCCAATCCCATTCTTTTCAAGTAATTGTTTCCTTCAATTGATTTTTTGTGGCTCCTTTTCCAAGCTATTCATTCTTTTCTCCCCCATAATTCTTCTTCTGTATAGCACTCATTTTTTCTCCCAATTTTTCTCCTACTTCTATTACTTGATTTTTGAGATACCTTTTGGGTTTTTCCAAGAGGACTTTTTGGGATGGAGACCAATTCATATTCTTCTTTGAGGCTATGTACATAGGCATTTTGAAATGTTGTCTTTTTCTGATTTGTATTTTGAGCTTCCCTATTATTGTAATAGTTTTCTATGATCAATGCTCCTTTCTGTTTCTTATTCATTTTTTAGCCTATTTCATGATTTTCAAGTTCTTCTTCGGGCACGAAGTTCACTCCAAGCTGGGGAAAGGGGCCTGTTCATTAGCTTTCTACACTAGGGTTTTAGGTGTTTGTGGCTTGCACACTCTGCTGGGGTAGCCCAATCTAATTGTACCTATTGTCCATGGATTTGGGGACTCATAATTTGCCTTCTTAATTGAGTCAAAGGTCTCGCAGCTGACCTGCTATGCCACTGGTCAGCTGAGCCAGGATCTAGAGGCCTCAGTTGCTTATCCATGTTTTAACTAAGAGCTCCTGATACCTTTCTGGGCAAGGCATCAGGGGACCATCTGTGTTCCCTTTTTACCTCATTTTACCCAAATAAGATAGACCTTTTCTAACATCCTTCTAAGTTATCTTAAGCTAGAAAATTGTTTCACTCCACCTTTTTAATGGATTGCATAACTTCAGAATTTAGTTAGAAGCTTGATGTTGTTTCTGAGGGAAACTAGGGAGAGCTTAATCAACTTCCTGACTTGAATCTGCCATTTTGGATCCATCACTCCACCATTCACTCACTCATACCCCCCCAAAAAGGGGGGGTGGAGTAAAAGTATTTCTGTTACAAAGTACCTAATGTTTAATTCTCCAGACTCTTCACAAATATCTCCAAGGAGGGTCAACTCACTAGTTGACTCAGCAGACTATTCTACTTTTGGATAACCATAATTGTTAATTGGTTCAAGCAGAGACAATGCCTCAGTTGAAATTAAGAAGAGTCATCTTTCTGTTTCAAATCTGGTCTTAAATACTTACTAGCTGTGTGCCCCTGAACAATTCTTTTAACCTGATTTGCCTCAGTTTCCTTATCTGTAAAATGAACAGAAAAAAAAAATAGCAAACCACTCCAGTATCTTTGGCAAGAAAACAGCAAATGGGGTCAAAACTGAAAATGACTAAATGACAATTTCCGTATGTTCTCATCTTTGTGATTATTCTTTTCATTATCCTTTATTGTAATTTGGTTTTTTTATTATTATGTTAACCTTTGCTTTACCATTCAAAAGACTGTCAACACAAAACCACTTGACTCTGATACAGTAACAAAGTAACAAATCATTCTCTGCTAAGAAATAAGCTATTAATTTAATGTAAGGTATCATATCTGACTAAAGTGATAACTTTCCCAAAGATATTTTAAATGTACTCACATTAAAGACTATATTTTATTCATTTTTTGGACTTCAAAATAACAAAATAATATAATATTTTAATCTTAAAATAAAATAGTATAAAATATCATAATACTGTATCATACTTTATCAAAATACTTAAAAATATCATACTGTTCATTTGTGCAATATCTTTGTATACCATGTACCTTTCACCTATGCACCTGAGTGCCTTACATGGTAAAAGCACAAACTTGAGCTATTAAGTGATTCAACAAACCACAGACTTGGACCCAATACAATAGAACATTTAAAAGGCCTTTCATGAAGCCAATATTTCATGGAATAGCAATCTTGAACTAATTCCTGAAACTTGCTAAACTTGGGATTTTACAAATTTGCCAGAAGAGGAAAATAATGTTGGGACCTTCACAGAATATCCTATCGCTTTTAACCTAATAATCATTGATAAGAGTGAGTTAGTTGTTCTAAATCAAATATCCCATGAAGGACATAAAGGTTTTGTTCTGAGCAACTTATTAATCCTATTTATGGAAGCCTACTATTTTCCAAAAGTTTATATGTCAAAAATCCAAATTCTCTAATTCAATTGAAAGAGATCAGTTTAATTCCAATGACAAGAATGTTCATCTATTATCTTTGCATATAGCATTCTATTGTCAATACTCTCAAGTAGCAAGAGCAAAACTTTTAGGGCAAGTAAAATAAGAGAGACAGACAGATACAAACACAGACACAGACACAGAAAAAACCCTTAAGAAAAATGCTTCCAAATGTGACTGTTTCAGTATTTAAAAGTACCAGAATTGAAGATAGAAAATAACAGAAGAGAAGGTATATTGGGCTGGATAGGTTGTTGAGTGCATATTATTAGTTCTTCCAGTGATAGAGAAAAGAGTATTCTTTGGAATGTCTTTGGAGAAGTCTTTTTTGTTTGTTTATAAATCCAAGATTTGAGTTTAAATTACTGTTTCTAATTAATCATGCAGCTAAGCATCAACTTATATGTATAACCATAGATTCACAAAACCTTATATGAGAAGGTATTTTAAAAACTATTTGCTTCAATTCATTACTAAAGAAGAATCTTGTTTTTCATACACCTGAAAAGTAGTCTCTTACTCTTTGCTAATAACAATATCGGGCTAAGGAACAAAGTGAGGAAACTATTCAAACTTTTATATACAGTATTTTCTGTTATTGTTAGTGTTTTGTTTCCCTGGGAACTGATGTCTCTAAGGTAATAATGAATATAGGTGTACCTTGATTTACAATAGATAATAAATGTATTTCTTAGAAGTATGATTGAATCATATTTTAAAAGCAATAGATTATTGACTCTTTAAAGAGGTCTTGTGGCAAGTCATTTGGTTATATCAAAAAAGTCACTTCATCATTATTTCAAGTTTTGTTTTTCTATTATTCAATTACCAAATATTTTTTAATCACCTACTGGAGGCATAGAAGTGGACTAAATACTGCTAAAATCCTTCTTTTCAAAAATTTGTTGAAGAATTGGTAAATTTCCTCCCACTCTTAGAAAGGAATGTATATAACCTTAGGTACAATTCTAGATCCTCTTCTAACAACAAAATGTTTTTTAATGATCTCATCTACTCCCATGGCTTCAGTTAACACCTTAGTCATATATATATATTATAAACATAGTGGGACTATTCTTTCAGCATTTTTAGTGACCTTGGACAAATGATTCATACTGACTCAACACTCCTTATTAGCACTCTTGCAATACTTTCACCTATTTTTTCATATATATATATATATATATATATATATATATATATATATATGACTCATAAATCTTTATCTACCCTAGCCTCTGCTAAGACTTCTGATATTCTTATGTTCATACCTATATCTACCTGGATGTCTCATTATCACCTCAAATTCAACATGTCTAAAACTGAATACATAATCTTCTCTGAACCTTTCTCTTTAACTCATCTCCCTATTTTGGCTAATTCCATCACATTATCAGAAACTTCTAGGTCCAAATCCTGGAAAAATCTACTACATTTCCCTTCCCTTCATTCTGAACATAGTTCATAGAATTTAAATCAGTAAACAACTTTAGAGATCTAATCCATTTTCTTTTTGGATAAGTACCCTCAGAATTAGGGACTTATCCTCCGTTGGATAGGTCATAAGTAGTAGACTTCAAACCTATATACGATGATTTCAAATCCAATGTCCTTCAAATTGGTTACTCAGTCCTTCTGCTTTCATTTTTTAAATATCTCTTATCACCTGGTCCTTTTTTCTTAACTTTTAGTCCAAATTCTAACTTTACAATATTTTTAGTACATGTCACTCTCTTTTATATGATAATCACTTCTATACTTTTCTCCCTTCTTATATTTGAATATTAACCTTCTGCCACTGTGTTCACCTTGCATTGATGAGTTCCTTCTAGCATCTCTATTTTGAGGGAAGATTCAGGTAAGCCAACCTTCATTTCTTTTTCCATCCCCCAACCTATTGTCTATACCTTTTATATGTTTTCCTCTCCACTTAGAGTATGAGATCAGGGAGTTTATTTTTTGCTTATATTTATATCACCACTACTTAATGCAATAACTAGAACATTTAATAAATGTTGTTAACTTAATCAGGGCACAATACATATATAAATTTTAGAATCAAAGAACAATGTAAATCCATTACCTCAGACCACAAATGTTCTCTAATTTTATGAGGAGATTGGGAATTATATTTGTGATTTCATTTAATGTAGATTAAAGATAACTTGTACCTTACCTGTAACTTATATTCTCAGGTCATAACCTATTTAAAGGTTATATAACTTGACCAGAGTTACACAGTAATATATATTAAGTGGAAAGACTTGAAGGCTTTCTATACAGCACAACCTCTCTGAGAATAGGAAACTCAAAATTGCCTATGATAATTAGGAAAAACATATAATGGATAAAAGAGATGAAGAAGTACTACAATAAATGAAATATTATTTGTGAAAGAATTATCAATACAATGTTTGACAATTGTTAGGGGACTGATATTGTTTGCACTTGGGAAAAAGCCAATAATACTCTAATTTAAATTTTTAAAAATATGCTTGCCTTTTAAATCGTTTTTGCCCTTTATTTTTAAAAAGAGGGAATGGTGTTTTTAGAAACATATAGTGTAGGGAAGAATGTTAAAAATGATATGAGAAGTTAAATATGTCCTTAAAAGACTGTATCTAGTTTAATACATGAGGATGAACCAGAGAGAGCTAAGTAGTAGGATCAGAACTTAAAAAACTAGACCTGAAACAAGTAAAATCTTATTAGTCAGAGGTCTGGCTATATAAAAACAATAGATGTGTTTCTCCACATTTAAAACATCAAGTCTGAGGGATGTGAGAAAAGATACAGGGAGAGAGGAAAGATATAGAAAAAAAGAGGTGGAGAGGAAGCAAAGAAGGAAAAAAGGGAGAGAAAAGCAAAAACAGAAAAAAAGGAGGAAAGGGGAGAAAGAAGGAAAGAAAGATGGAAAAGAAGAGAGGATGGAAAGAAGGAAAGAAGGAAGAAAGGAAGGCAAGTAGTAGGGACAGAGGAAAAGAAGGAGAGACAAAAAGGAGGGGAAAAGGAAGGAGGGGGGAAAGGGAGAGAGGAAAGTAGAAAAATGGATTTTAATAGGTTTGTTAGTTTGTTAACAATCAGAATAAACACAAATTTATGAATATGTTATGATAGCTTCTAAAACACTCTGTCTACATAGTTTTATTATTTAAGATTAAGTTTTTTAACAGGCTTAGAAATTACCAACATTTTAATGCTTGATGGCTGTGTCAAATATCAGATTTATTGCAAAGGATGAATACATTTTTAAAGCATTTTTTAAAATTGGAATTTAAATTTTTGAAAAAAAAAATCCTCCCTCTTGTGAAGTATCCCATTCCAACTGAACACACACACACACACACACGCGCGCGCCAAAACAAAACAAAATGAAAACGGCAGCAAAATCTTTGGAGATAAAACAAGGTACCTTGCCAAATAAGTGATAGGAAATAGAAATGCCATGAAGATTACAGAAGGACTTAAACATTAAACATCTATAAAAATAATAAACTGGTTCTTTGGCTTACTGTGAAACATGAGGGAAGCTCTCCTGCATCACACTTAAGGGAAACATTTGTTTCTGTGTGGTCAAAAAGAAATTTCCTCCTGAGCTAATATTACAGAATTTAGGAGGGCCTCTAAAGTCTCATCCAGTTTGAAATCCATAATCCTATGAATAATAGGTCCCATTCTTCTGAAGCATTTATCATCAACCTCTGTAGGAGACCAAATTTGGAGTTTTAGATCATCAATCTATCCCTGCATGACCATTTAAATTAATTAGATTTTACAATAAAGTAGATTTAGAACGACAGAAAATGGTCATAACTAGAAAGACAGTGTCTAGATTCTCAACTTTCTATTAATATGTGCTCCTCAACAATCTGATTTGGATAATAATAGAAATAGTATTTATATTGTAGTTTTAGGTTTTTAAAACACTTTAGGTTTTAAAACACTTCATATATATATATATATATATATATATATATATATATATATTTGTGTTGAATGTACAGTAATAATCTAATATAGTGCTTTATTGTTTACAAGCATTTCTTATATTCATTGCCCTTTGAACTTCAGAGAAATTGTGTAAGATAGGAAATTCAGATATTATCCCTCTTTTCATAGATGACAGCAACAACAATAAAATTATATAAAGTTGTTAATATTTATATATTTCTTACTCTGTGCCAGGCATTTTGCTAAATGCTTTACAAATATTAAGCCATCTCAATCATACAATAATCCTGTGAGATAGGTGCTATTATTTCCCCATTTTAAAGTTGAGAAAACTGACTCCAAAAGATGTTAAGTCCTTCTCCAGTTTCATGCAACTGGTAAATATCAGACACAAGATTTGAATTTATATCTTTCTGGCTCTAGTCCTAGCACTCCATCCACTGGTCTATTTTGTTGCTTAGAATGGGGAAACTGAGATTTGTGGCTGTTAAGAAAATTACCCAAGAATAAAATAAATAACAGAATAAGAACTAATTTCTGGTTTTCAGAATAAGGTTCTTATAAAAATACTAAGCCTGGTTTATATAACTTCTAATAAATGTTTATATATAATAAAAACATCAGACAGAACCTAAATTCTTCGAAGCTTGCTTCATATCTGTCATAATAGTTATTTTTGAGCACACTCTCTACCATGCTGTGGGGATTTATCTTTAGCTGGTTCAATGGGCAACTGGGAATCTATAGTGGGAGAGACAAACAAAAAACAAAAACAAAAAAGAAGTAAACAACACCAACAGTAACTGAAAACATGTATTACACAGCTTAATTAAGTCTTCTATAACTAAGTCTTTTGTGTTCAGAGACCTACAACCCACATGGAAGATCTCTCAGGTCTGAGAATTTCAAGACCCACACTCTGTCCTGAAGAGCTCATACTTGGCTGAATTAAGGTCAATCTAACTTGAAAGGAGGAACAATTGATGCTAGATTACTAGCATCTCTATCTTAGTGTTTTGGACTCTTAACACTCATTAAATATGGCAGTGAAATGTATCTTATATATTTCTGAGCTCCTGAGGTAATTTTCCCTTAAATCTAAGATTTTATTAAAGCTATATCTTTAAGCATGTCAATATATTCAAATTATAAACAATGGCGATAAGACTTTAACTACATTTACAGTCAATTTTCCTGCTTGAAAATGCCTAAGAGCCAATAACCTCACATCCGCATATTGTCACTTCAATTATTTTGGACATGTCAATACTAAGTGTCCAAAAATTCATTAAATGACATCAGATTGGACATGTGGAAATGTCTATGTTGTTCTGACATTTCAAGAGTAGGAATGAATTCTTTAAATGCTCAGATTCTTGTTTGAGACTTTTTTTTTTACATTGAATCAAAATAGGAAAAAGGACAGAGGATGATCCTTATACTATTTTTCCATCTCATGCTCTGGATGACTAATTGTAAAATCCAGAATGCTAGAGTCTGAGGAGACTTCAGAAGCTACATTAGTTCAGAATTTACCTAAAGAAACGTTCTCTCTTCACACAAAGAACTTCATATACAATATTTGCTTTTTGTTGTTATGGTCCAGTAATTTTCCACTCTTTGTGACAGTCATCAGTATACCCAGTGCACCCAATGTACCCATTGTCCATGGGATTTTCTTGGCAAAGATACCAGAAGTGTTTGACATTTTCTTTTCCAGTAAATTAAGGCAGATTTGATGTCAGATCTTCCTAATTTCAGGTCTAATGTTCAATATACTGAGCATCTAGCTTCCTCCAGGATTTGCTTAAAGACATGTAATTAAGAGTTGACTCATAACATCTAGAAGCAACATATTCTGCTTTGGTTTTTTGATAACCCTAATTGGAAGAAATTTTTTCACTTACCTATAGAAAAAAAAAATCTGAAGCCAATGAAATCTCCTTTCCCAAAATTTAGGGTCTATTCAAGAGTATGACTGATAGAGATATCCAAGTAAACAAACAAACAAACAAACAAACCTGAGAATGATTACTTTTCCACAAAGATCATATATCTATTTTTGCAAGCATTTCGTTCTTATTGATAAAAATTAGTTTTAGATTGTCAATTTTTTCTTATTTCTTTCATTTTTAAAGGAAAATATGACTGTAAAGGCAGCCAAGAATGTATTAGTTATATCCAGAAGATGAATGGATAATTGAAGTATCCTATCCTTGCAATATTTTGATTCTATGTCAGGCTGCTTCCTGAACTGTTCATCTATTTTCTCCTTGTGTCCTAGTGGAATCGTCTGCAAGAGATGGATGATAGCACTGCTTCTTTTTTCCTCTCACCATTGATCCTCCCCCAAATACTTCCCTTAACCATGTTTTCATGTCTAGCTCCTGAGCCTCCTTACAAATATGCAGTTTTTCATTCACACAGCTGTTTCACCATCCCATTTATTTATTTCATTCTGTTTGAATAAGGAATATGCAAGGTTTGCTAACAAATTTACCAATATTTCTCCCAATCACAAATGTACCCATAATATATATATTTTAGGATTAATATGCATTATCATTTTCTCTATCAATTCCTTCTGTCTGTTCAATCAACAAAACAATGAATTAAAATTTGATTTGTAGAAGTTGTCCAATTTTGGGGTATAGATGCTTATGTTGGAAATTGATATATCACCTCTCATTAGTCATTTTCAGATAGTTCTAAAGCTATTTTGGATATTCCCCTCTAAGACATATGTGGTAAACATGAATTCAATCTCACCAAGTTTCAAATAAACTTTTGAAATGAAAATTACCTCCTTGTCTTAGACTTTCTCACTTTTTTTATTAACCATGCTCTACAGATTTGTGTATATTGAGGCCCTGAGTTTTATTGTTTCACACACACATACACACGTGTGTGTATGTGTGTCTGTATATATATATTATATGTATATATTATATATATTAATATCAATACATATGTATATATGTATTATATATATTACATATTATGTATATATAATACTTAATCCCTATTCTTTATAGTATAGAATATAACAAAAACATTAGGTGATTGTTTTTTAATTTTTTTTTTATTTTAAAGGCATGCAATTAGATTTGCAGAGCTATCCCTAAAACTTGTTATCCCCATATATTAAACCATGGTTCAAAACCATAAATAACTAAATTTTTGATAAAAGTATATGCATATAACTTTTGTCTCAAATTATAGCTAATTTCATGTTTATGATATCTAAGACTTGCACAATTCATACATTTTCATTTCCTTCTTGATGAAAAAATTCTGGATAATCTATATCAAGATTTAATTAATTATAACAAAATGAATATAGGATTATATTCAGAAATACTGAGAAATAACAGCAATGTATCTCAGTTTATTATTTTTTCTTTTCATGCAGAGTGTATGTGTTTGGGGTCTAATTTTCAGTATCCCTAAGTCAAAATTATAAAACTGGTAAAAGGCACATTTCCTTAGGCAGACAATTTCTTGACTATAGTATAAATCTAGAAACCCTATCTTTGTAATTGCCAGGGATGTCTATTAAGAAGGATGACTGCTCTACTATCCCAGTGTGGAAAGGTATTGATTCATGTATTATTTTTAAGAAAGCATCCATGTACTGTTGCAGTAGGCATATAAATCACTAAATAAGAGAGATAAAATTTAAGAATGCAAGTGCACCTAAAAATCCTTAACAAGAAAAAAAAACCACAAGTAACATGTAAATTGCAAAGGTACATGAATACTGATTAATAAATGAAGGATAATATTTCATCTTTTATAAATTTCCAGGGTCTAAAGAGGTAATTTTCAAATGAAAATAAAAGTTGATGTCCTCATCTTATTCTTGACACTTTTATTTGACCTGAATTAATCTGTTCATGCCAAATCAGGAGGTGTTTAAGTATATTAATAACTCTTACTCTTATGAAGCCATCCAAATAAGCAAATATTTCAAAGTGTTGATTTAAAATTTACGTTTCAATCTAATAACACAAGTAAATAACATTGACTTAGGGAAAAATAATGAGTCTTAAATGGCTCAATAATAGTTTTTAGAGAATTATTATCCTGGGGTTCAAATTGAAGGTCTCTACAATGAGAAAAATCCTAAGTCAGAGGTATGAGATAAGTTAAAATAAACTTTACTCTTGATTTTCAAAATCACAGTCCCAATAGATTTTATAGAATAGCATTTAAGAGCTAAAAACGATATCATTGAATCTTTCCCCCTAAACAAACAAAATCCTAAAATAGAAGAGAGAACAGAAGCAGGAATGCTGACAAATAAATGATTCAGTCCCTGGACGAGTTTTTTTTAAATATTATGCATTACTACTTATGGCAGAAATATTACTATTTGAGATTATGCTTCAAGGTTATATGACTTTGCTTTGTGATTTTCATAATGTAAGGATTTTAATAAACTTTTGCCTCTGCATATTACAAAGTGATTTTATTGTGTCATTTTATTTTTTGGTCTATTGTGTAGGTTGCATTAATATTTCCTGTGCAGGGCTTTCTACTTTGATCTGTAGTTTGGTTTGAACATGTTGTCCTTCTCTAACTTGTTTGCAGCAACCTTCTTTGTTGAAGTGCCCAGAAGAAGCCTTAGGGCATGGGACACTGATGAAATTTAAATTGGCCATTGTTAGTAACCTGATCTTATTTAACCAGAATCCCAGAAGACAGAAAACACCTGATTTGGGGCTAGTGGAAGAATCATTTTAGGATAGACATTAATTTCACCTTAGGAGGTCGAGTTCTGACTTTTTGTGGAGATTTCCCAGCCAACTATTGAAGGAAGGAATGACACAGGTGCTAGGCACAAAGTAAGATATAAAGCAATATCTGATAATGGTGAGTAACTCAATTATAATTAATGTCTAGGACAGCCTTCATATAGGCTGAGACAGGCACATATTTATTCCCCAGTGTTTAAAGGGCACTCTTCCTTTCTAGAAGACAACCTAGGGAGAAGTCATTGTTTGGGAGCTAGGCGGTGCCCATCTCTGGAGCTTGCTGATAAGGGTGACATTTACTCTGTCAGAGCAATACAATCATTATTCTGTTTTTGTCTCTCCCTGGTTCTTATTGCTCTTGAATATGACCTCTCATGAATGGGTGGGTTGTTCTGCCTGTGGGAAATAAAAGATTCCTTCTGTGACCCTTGTGCTCCTCACAGAGTTGGAGTGACTTGTGACAGGACTGCTTTTATGTTTCTCTTTAATATTCATAGATCTGCTTTCCAGTGTGGTGTAAAATTTAAATATTCAGTAGGTTGGTAATTATTCTAAAATATTCATGTAACTGAATCATAGAGTCTTAGCTAGGAGGGACCTCCCTGGTCATTTAGTCCAATGTCTTCCTAAAGTATGAAACCTATGAAACATCCCTATGGAAGAGCCATGTAGATTTCATTTGAAGAATTCATGTGGAAGAGAAATCCACGACCCTTAGAGTAGCCTGTATCCAAACAACTTTAATTATTATGTGTTTTTTCCTTATATTGCTTGAAAATCTGGATCTCTGACTTGTATTCATTAGTTCTAATTACAAGCAGGCAAACTAAACTTTATGAAAATTATTTTCATTGGTGATCATTTATGGTTATTTTATAAAGGACAGTAGAAACAGTGCTCCATTAGTTATTAGTAAGTCAATAAATCTTTTCAAAAATACCTACTATATGTATATTACACACACACACACACACACACACACACACACACACACACATATTGGGCTAAGAGAAGGAAAAGACAGGTCCTGTTCTAAAGGAACTCACAATATACAAACAACTATGGACAAATAAGCTAATGTCCTTGCAGTAAAAATTTGAAATGCCCAATGGAAGGAAGGCACTGGAACTAAATTGGAAAACCTGGATTAAAATTTCAACTCTAATAATATTCTCTTTCTATGTAATCCTAGGCAATTCACTTCATTTTTGTTTCTCATTTGCAAAAAATTTAGATAGAGCCAGTCAACACCTAATGTTTTTAACCAACGGAACTGGAGCCAGTTCCCACTAACTTTAAGAGCATGATATTAAACATTTTTGGAATCAGTAAATGTCATAAATCACAATTTGATTTATTGTTTTGATTGTCTAGAGTTAATAAAATAATGGAGAAAATGCTAATACTGCAGATTAAACTTAAAAATATGTTGTGGGTATATATTTTTATTCTTTTTCTAAAGAGTCAGTCAGTTGTTAAATATTTGCCCACATACCTCTTTTTGTCAGTCCTAAAATTTTGATTTAAGGCTGCAAATTTCCTCTGATATCCTTGTCTTCTAGAGTAGTTCTCTTTAAAAAAAAAAAAAAAAAATCCTGTTTTATGCCTCACCATTACAATGTTTAACTGACCTATTTTATTTATTCTAAGAAGCATGATAGAACCATTTCTTCAAAAAGTTCAAGTTCCAAATAGATTTGTGCTTTGATATGTTAATTTTTTGTTAACAGATTTTAGAAGGCAAGGAAGCAAAATAAAACACATAAACAAATCAGCCTTACTACAGATAAAAAAGGCAAATAGGACATGGGATTGCAACTCTTGGTATCCTATTTAAGTTCCTCAAGTATTGGAATTATACCTTCTATTATTAAAGTAATTCTCCCAAACACAGTAGAATACATCTGACTAAGTGTTAATAATCATAAATTGCAGACATTCAGTTAAGAGAAAATGCATAAAACACAATGAGAGATCACAAGGAACACTAGAAATAAAGGAACATTAAGATTCAACTATGGCTTGGCCCTCATAATGACTCTGATTAAAGGCTAGCCTCTTTTGATATTCCTTGTAATTCTCTAAGACTAAGTTACAAACGCATAAGCAATCTATATAGGTAAAGGGAGTTAGCACACGAGGCAGTTCTCTACATTAATGAAATTAGTTTCAAAGCAAAATTTATAAAATAAATAAATACATAATTTTTAAAAGTAAAAAAATCATAAAAATTAATATAATATATTCAAGTTAATTTTATTATGTTAACCTCTCAAAGTATCTAACAAAATCTACTATAAAAAGCTTAGACAACTCATAGTTTTAATTTTTAGAATAACACTGAATTCTTATGGCAAACCACCCAACTCTTTAGTGTAGTCAAAAAGTGGGGTAAATTGTAGATGGTAAAAAAGCTTGACTTTAAAAGAAGAGACTTAAAAAAAAAATAAGAACTTCACTAATATTTTCTCTTCCATTTAAATAATTTTTTATAAATTTTTTTTAAAAAGTTAAAAACTAAAAACTAATGTTTCTATAGTAAGCAGTTTAATTTGGAGACTATGCTAGAACTCTAAATTTTCATTGTAAAATAGAATATTTAAGGGTAGAGTTTTATGGAAATAATTTCACTGCTAGAATATAAAAGGGCTAAAGTTAGATAGGATTCAACACAAATGGAGAAAATAACTAGAATACCCACAGTGATTTTTTTTCTCATAAATTCCTTTCTCATTAGCATACAAAATATCACTTTTACATGGAACATTTCAGGGGGATAAGCACCATTTTTAAAAAAAGATGTTTTTATAAAACTTCCACACAAATAATTAGTTAATAAATAGAAGTGATGACCCATAGGTTTTTCTCCATCTCTATCTTAGGTTTCCTCCATATCACTTCCCTCTGTTTGCCTCAGTTTCTCAACAGCGAAGTGAAGAAAATGGAAAACTACTCCATATATTTGAGAAGAAAATACCAAATGAGATCACAAAGAGTGTTATACAACTGAACAACAATGTGTGTGTGCACCCACATGTATACATATGTATAGACAGATAGAAAAAAAGGGATGGAAAGGATAGAGATGATCAATTTTGAAATCCATTAACATTCTCTTATATTTTCTATATTTCATACTATATAAGTAACTATGGGCTCCTATAGGCAAAGTGAAATATTCAATCTCTTGCAGTCCTTACTAGGATAATGTGATTTTGGTTATTGTCCGAAGAGATTCTATTTTTGATTTTTTTTATCTCAACACAGTACAAAAAAAGAATTCTTGAAAATGCAAAACACCACCATGAACTAAGAAAATATTGCTGCAAAATTGCTTTATTAAGTCTTTACAAAACAAAGACCTTCCAAGAGAATTGGAGACAAGGCTTGTTAATGATTTCTCTCCAATTTATTATAGACTTATTGAGATAAAAATAGAACAAAAAGAGCATTTGCTGCTACCCCTTCTTATAAAGAAGAAAAGAAAAATGTTATAGCCATGACAATATAAAGGCAAAATATTTAATATTTAATGATTAAAATCAGTTTTCATTCAAGGCCATACTAAAACCATTGTCAAAAGAAATCGAAGATGGATAATGAAAACTGGACACCTTTATTAACTATATAAAAATTAAAATTTTAGGGATATTTATCACTTTCAACACTTCTGAAAGTGCTTTCTCTATTGATGGAATCGTTGACTCTTCTGAATATATTGATATACTGAAAAGGAGAACTTTTTCTGGAATTAAAGAAAATCCCAAATATAACAATATATATAATACTATAGAAATATAATATCTTATGTAATTTTACATCAATATCATGCCACCAATTATTTTAAAAAGTTAAGAAATGTATACCAAAAATGAAAATAAATGTGCTTTAATGATCTGATAATTCACTTGGCTTTGAATCTCACTTAAAAAAAAAAAAAGAATGTTCATTTGAAATACATTAAATATTCATTATGATTAAAGTGTAGTTTAATGATAAAAATGAAAGAATACATGCCAAAATTGTGTAAGATCAGAGCTGAGTTGTTTAAAACATAATGACATCAAAAGGATATATATTACATGGTTTTTAATAAAGTATAAACAATTCTAACATTTAATATTTGCCAGTACAATTTATTATTTTTCTTTGCCTCAACTGCTGTGTATACCACTATAAATATTGACTGCTATGCAAAATATTCGATAACAATTTAAAGAAATTCACTAATTTGCATGTCTATGAGTGATGTAGAACAGGAACTTTAGTAACTAATCCACCCATATCGTTTCCATTGTCACATAGAGATAAACCATCTCCTGAGACTGTCTTAATTAGTCTATCTTAAGACAGACTGGTACATGATTATGACCACATTGATATAGACATACATGCAAGTTTGTTTTATACCAGACCCTCTTTAGTTCCTCCCCATTTTCTTCCTAATTCCAGGGTCCTCAAACTTTTTAAATAGGGGGCCAGTTCACTGTTCCTCAGACTGTTGTAAGGCTGGACTATAGTAAAAACAAAAACTTTGTTTTGTGGGCCTTTAAATAAAGAAACTTCATAGCCCTGGGTGAGGGGGATAAATGTCCTCAGCTGCTGCATCTGGCCCGCGGGCCATAGTTAGAGGACCCCTGCTTACTTCAAAAGTTCACAACACCTGGAAACATGTTGCTTAATCATATTTAATTTAGCCTGTGAGCTGCATGTAATAAATGCTATCTTTTATGGCTGTGGTAAAAATCTTGTGAGATTTTTAATATCTGAAACCACTCTCCCACCTAGTAACTGGTACTTTGTTTATCTGATACTTCTTTAGTAAGTATATTTTTTATAGAAGATGGAGTGAGATAGCTACATGGAGAGAATAGGGACTAAACTCCTGATTGCTCTGGGATAAGAATCCCCACTCTGCCAGATTAAGAATTTCCAGTTAATACAAACTGATGTCTTTTTCTGCACCTTTCAGTTTCAGAGTAATTCTCAAAAAATTTTGGTCTACATTCTTAAGAATGATTTAAGACAGAGAGAGAGAGAGAGAGAAAGAGGAGAGAAGTAAGTATTTATTATTATTTATCATATTAGAAATTAGAACTTCTCAATATTATTATGAAAATAGTTTATACATCCTGGATCCATAAAAAGTGTTTTAGGTCTACCAGAGAGACTTAGAATTTGAGAACTAGGGATTTAGAATACTACCTAGAAGGGTTAAATGATTTGCTCAGTGTCACAGTAAGATTTGAACTAAGTGATTTTTTGATTTCAAAGGCAACTCTCTAGTCCTGTATCTTTCATCTTTCCTGCCTCCCTTCCTGCCTCCCTCCCTTCCTCCCTCCTTCTCTTCTTTTCTTCCTCTCTCTTTTCCTTCCTGTCTTTCTATCTTTTCATATTTCTGCCTATCATCTATCTTTTATTTATCAACTTTATAGGTGTTAGTTGCGAAGCTGAATGGACTATAGTAGTGGAACTTACTTGAGCTACAGATGCTGTCTGTCAACAACACCATTGGATAAGCCACATAGCTTTAATAGCAGTAATGTAAATTCTGGTTTCTTTTCCTCCAGGAGCAACTTCTTTTAAGTTGGTTGTGATTAAATTTCAGTTATTTAATTTTAGTGATTAAAAAGTAGCCTTATGGCAGAACTTACATTTTGAAAATGTAGCATTTTTTTTAATGATAGGCTTCAAAATTGAAATTTCTATATCAAAAGAAATCTTTAATTATCAAATATTCCTCCATATATTTGTACATATATATGTATATACATGCATATATTATATATACATATATATGCATGTATGTAAATCCCAATATAAACACTTGTGCAATCATTTTTTCAGTCATGTCTGACTCTATGTAACTCTTTTGGAGGTTTTCTTGGCAAAGATACTAGAGTGCCTTGCCATTTCCCTTTCTTTTTCCTGCTCATTTTTACAGATGATGAAACTAAGGCAAACAGCTTTAAGTGAATTGCTCAGGGTCATATAGCTACTAAGTGTCTGAGGCCAGATAGAAACTCAGAAAGAGGAATTTTAGAAATGGGTGGATAAAATGTTAATAATTCAGATTATTAAAAGTATTTCTATGTAAAAAAAAAAAAAAAGAAAGGAATTTTTCTGATTTCAGGCTCACAATTCTATCCACTGGGCCACCTATTGCTCATATATATTAATATATATAAACATTTGCAAGCAATTATAGGCACACAAATTATTAAATTATATGTATGTATGTGTGTATCAATCAATAATCATTTTTTATGCCAGTTACTGTCTGAATGCATGTATATATGCTCATATATGTATAAATAGGTAGATTCATAAATAGGAAGCATGACATTGGAGATAGATAGTCTCAGAAATCAGGATGATCTGTGTTTAAATTCTGTCATTTACCCAATTCATCTATCTAACTAGGAGTGAATCACTTAAACTCTAAGTGCCCTGAGAAAACTCAGAAAGTAAATCTCAGATCCCATTTTCATTGACAGAAAAAATTTCCTCTCTGGGACTTGAAAGTATCAATGAAATCATAGCTTTAAAAAAATCCATTGACACATTAAGTTTTATCATCTCTGTTTGTTCCTTTTAAAAATGATATTTATTTACATGGATTCTCATTTATAACACTTCATATCATGGGGATACATTAAAAATTTCTATGTTCTCTTTTTATCATTTTGCAGATGTTTCAATTGCATGTTCCTTTGGAAAAAATGAAGCATGACTATATGATGAGCAAGCAGTAGTTAAGTTTTGAGTTTATAATGGAAAACACTGACAGATCTTCAAAGCTGTTAAAGAAAACATTCTTCTTCACTTGTTAGGTAGCTTGAGTAGTGGTAATGTACCAGGTGTGCTTGGTTTGTGGCTAAAGAAGCCAAACTAAATAGAATGATTTCCAAAATGCAACATTTTTCTGAATTACACCACTAAGCCAGTCAATCAGAATTTCCTAGTGTCTCCTGGAAGAAATATGTGTTTTTAAAAGGCAAAGAATTTTGTTCCTGTCTGATCTGGTCAAATTCAACAAATATTATTAAATGCCAGCTGCATACAATTACAACACTGAAGGAGATAAAAAGATTAACTAAAGCATAAATCTTTTTCCTGTTAGAACTTAGAGTCTAGTTGAGAGATAAAGCACATTCACAATGAATTATATTGCAGTGAAATATATTATGAGTATTGAAGAAAGGTATTAAAGTGCTATGTAAATTTCAATGAGCAAACAGGGAAAATTTGGGGCAACTGGGAAAATTTCTTAGAGATGTTTGTATTTGAACTAGGGTTTAAAAGATAAATAAGAATTGAGCTATATAGAAAAGAGAAGGCAAATCTGATTTTCAGGATCCACTATTTCATAGCTGAAGTTTTAAAATCAGACATCTAATAAGGTATATTTATTTCAATCATATTCAATAAGTTGTAAAATTGTGTTTTCTTCTTTATCTACTGTTCCTCTCTCTTCTTTTCTTTATTTGACACCTTGTTGTCACCTTGGTGACTCATCACTTTTTGCCTGGACTATTGTAAGATTGTCATATTTAGTACCCTGACTTGATACATTTTCCAGACCAATTCATGATACAGGCAGTGATCAATTTTTTTTCTGTCTAGGTCAGCACTACCACTGACCTCATTCTCTCACCCCCAAAAGAAAAGCCAAAAACCTAAATTGCCTCTTGAATTAAATAGAAATTCCTTAATCTACAGTTTTACATGATCTGAAACTTGCTCTCTTTGAAATTATTATCTTCTTGACAGGTATTTCCTTCCATGTACTTTATGGAACAGCAATATTGTCCTGCTTGTTACTCATATATAGAATTCATTTCCTTTCTCTTTTTGTTTTCACTGATTTTATTTTATGTCTAGAGTGTTCTTGCTCTTCATATCCTGGAATTCTTGGTTTCTTCAAAACTCAGCTTAAACATTGTCTTCCAAAGTAGGACTTTTCTGATTCTTCTTGCTACTGGTTCTCTTCTTACAAAGTCATTTAAAAATATTAATAATTTATGCTTACAAATATATATTTTGTGTCTACAAATTGAATGAAAATATCTAGAGGGGAAAGAGTTGTCAATCTCTTTTTAAATCACATTTTCTAGTATGATAGCTGGCAAAAAGTAGGTAAAACACAAATGAGTTTATAATTGGTCATCACACATTCTTGCTATTATTGTATACAATGTATTCTTGGTTCTGTTTGTTTCATTTAGTACCAATTCTTGCAAAACATTCCATTTTTTTTTCTAAAATTGCCTATTACACATTACTTTTATAGAACAGTATTTTCCCTTACCTTCATATACAAATCTCCAATTGATGGGCATCTACTCATTTTCCAATTCTTTGCTAACACAAAAAAGAGCTGCTACAGACATTTTTGCACTTGTAGATCCTTTTCCTTTCTTTATTATTCCCTTAGGATATAGACTCAGTAATAACACTGCTGGGTCAAAGGTATTCACAGTTTTATAGGCCTTTGGGCATAGTTCCAATTTACTTTCCAGAATGGTTGGCTTATTTCACAACTCCACCAACAATGCATTAGTGTCCCAGTTTTCCCACATCTGCTCCAACATATATCTTTATCTTTTCCTGTCATCTTAACCAATCTGAGAGATGTGAGTGGTACCTCAGAGTTGTTTTAATTTGTAGTCCTCTAATCAATAGTAATTTAGAACATTTTTTCATATGACTATAGATAGGTTTAATTTCATCATCTGAAAATTATCTGTTCAAATCTTTTGACCATTTTTCACTTGGAAAATGGCTTATATTCTTATAAATTTGACACAGTTCTTTATATTTTTAGAAATGAGACTTTTTTCAGAAACATTGTATATAAAGATTTTTCCCAGCTTTTAAATTTTGTTTCTATTGCTTTTGGTTGTGCAAAATCTTTTTAATTTTGTGTTATCAAAGTTGTCCATATTGCCTTTCATAATGTTCTCTAGTTCTTCTTTGGTCATAAATTCCTCCATTCTCCAAAGATCTGACAGATAAGTTATCTCTTGTTCTAATTTGTTTATAGTATTATCCTTTATACCCAAATCAGGTACCCATTTTGATCTTATTTTGGTTTGAAGTATGAGATGTAGATCTATGTGAGTTTCTGACATATTATATTTTCCAGTGTTCCCAGCAAATTTTGTCAAATACTGATTTCTTATTTTAAAAGTTGGTGTTTGGAAGTTTATCAAATACTAGATAATTATATGTATTGGTTATTCTGTAATGTATATCTAATCTGTTCCACTGATCTACCATTCTTTTAGCCAGTAATTATGCTTTTTAGGTTTGGTAATGCTAAACCACCATCCTTTGTATTTTTTTTTTTATTAATTCCCTTTTTATTCTTGACCTTTTGTTTTTCCAGATGAGTTTTATTAGTTTTTCTAGTTCTATAAAATAATTTTTTAGCACTTTAATTAGTATGGCACTGAACAAGTAAACCTAGGCAGAATTGTTATTTTTATTATATTAGCTTGGCCTAGCCATGAGCAATCGATATTTTTCCAATTGTTTTGATTTGACTTTATTTTCATGAGAAGTGTTTTGTAATTGTAGTCATATGGTTCTTGGCAGGTAGACCCTCAAATAGTTTATTTTGTCTATAGTTAATTTAAGTGGAATTTATTTTTCTAGCTCTTCCTGATAGGTAACACAAATTAACTGATTGGCTTATTAATAGAACATTTTTTTATTTTTGGCAAATATGTAAATGCATAGATTTTTTGGTTGGTTTTGCATTAGCATTGTTATGAAAGGTACAATTTAATAAATTTAAATTCATATTTTTCTCCCCAAAATAAAGGTAGAATTATAAAATATGCTAAGCAACAAACATCCATTTGGGGGGGGAGGAGATGAAGAAAAGTATCTTTCTACTAGTATCTAAATACAAAAATGCTTTTTTACATTGTATATGCTGCTCCATGCTGTCCCTTCTCTATTTGGACTACCAGGTCTACTTTCTACTTACTGATATGTAACTTGAAGTAAGTTGGCAAAAATGAGATGGCAGAGAAAAAAGAGGAAGAAATTCAATCAACAGCTTTTGCCTTGTGGTATCTGTAGATGAGCTGATGTTTCTATCTTGCCAATTCTAAGTACAAATTAATTTTGATTTCAATTTACATTTTTTGAATAAGGGGAAGAAATATCAATGAAATAATATTGACACTGTAAATAGTAACAAGTAGAAATCCCAAATCCCAAATGATTTTGAAGCATGTTACAAAATCCTTCAGCACTAAATACAGAAATAACCATTTATTGTCTTGGGGTGGTCAAAGATAGGGAGGGACAAGGAGAGAAAAATTTGGAACTCAAAATTTTACAAAAACTGAATGTTTAAAACTATTTTTACCATGCGATTAGGAAAAAATATACTATTAACTACAAAAAATGTATAGAGGTTCTGATTATTCTCCTCTAATATTTTAGGGTTCTCCTTGGTATACAAAAATCATTAGAAAAAAATTAAAAATGTGTACTAACTTTGCGGTGTACAGTGATATATTCAGTAAAAAAAAAATTTATTATGATTTCATACCATATACCAAAATAAAAGGCATAAAAGTTATTTTTATCTTAAATGTACATTGTTCAATATCTCAGCACTGAATTTGATAAATGTTCTTAAGTTAATCACCCATACAGGACTTTCTAAATATTACTCTGACGTTGAGTGCTATCCCAGCAACTTAATAGTATAAAAACTGGAAGGCATATTTATAGTCCAATCCAGATGGACAAAAACAAAGTGTGATTATTCCTTCAGAAGTCGACCTTTGCATGCAACTTAAAATGGATTGCTTCCAAGACTCAAATAGAGAAATGAACTCAGTCCCCCAATTGTCTTTCCTTCATTATAGCACTATTGGACTTGGTTTAGGGCTGTGCTAATTAGTGACATGTCTGTATTAAAAGTTGGACTCACTGCCTCATTTGTGGAGTGGCAGCAGGAAGAGTTGTTATGAAACTAATTACAGCTATCAGGGATGGTTTTATTTTAAACTGCTTGTGAACTGGGCAGTTTCATAAAAGCAAATAAACTTGAATTCAACAATGGTAATGAATAGGTCTATGAAAGGACAGCAATCCAAGTGTATTTTATCCTTAGAATGCTTCCTACTCTTAAAGTGCATTGCAACATAGAACTATGAAATGAATCTTGATTTATTTTTCCAAGTGGATAACAAAGAAATAAGAAACTGTTAGGTTGGAATTTTTCTTGTTGTAATCATAGATAAGAAAGAAAAAAAAAAAAGGAAGGAAGGAAGGAAGGAAGGAAGGAAGGAAGGAAGGAAGGAAGGAAGGAAGGAAGGAAGGAAGGAAGGAAGGAAGGAAGGAAGGAAGGAACAAGTTTCCCAGAAGAAATGTAAGCTAGTATCCATAAATTTCAAAGTCTATCCATTCTTCCTATAGAGTACATGTTTCAAGTGGAAGAGTAATTTATGGAATATAATGCACAAAATGCCAAAAAGTAGCAGTACCTAATTAATTTAATGGCCTAGACTCTAAATTTTGAATACTCTGAAGAAGCTATGCTTATGAAAGGCAGAATGGCATAGTGAGCTTCAAAGTTAGGAAGATCTCAGATCAAATCTTACCCTTAGCTTATACTCATTTTGCCATCCTTAAAACTCATGTAATCTTTTGGTTCTCTAGGAAGTACACTAAAACATTTAAATGGCAGAATGGTCATCAATTTGTTTGAGATAGTTTCATCACTGGTCCTATTATTTAATAAGTCCAGATATTAGCCCATGGCCCATCACTCCCTCTCAACAAAACAAAATAAACAAAAAAACAAACAAACAAAAAACTCCAAAACAACACACACACAAACACAGAAAACCTTGAGGAAAGTATTTATTTTCTCTCAATCATGCAGCATATTCAGTTTTTCCAGTTATGTCTAACTCATTATATACCTATTTGAGGTTTTCTTGGCAAAGACACTGGAGTAATTTGCCATTTTATTTTTCAGCTCATTTTACAGATAAGGAAACTGAGATAAACAGGGCTAACTTGCAAGACAAACTTGCCCATGGTCAAACAGCTAGTAAGTGTCTGAAGTCAGATCTGAACTCAGATCTTCCATTCACTTTACCATTTAGTTGCCCTGCAAATTAGGTACATTCAAATAAGTACCTTTAATTTATGTTCATCTTCCCTATTAGGAGCAAGGAAAATGGAGAATACTCTTTTATCCCTTGGTAAATGAATGAATGAATAAATGATTGAAGTGCTTTTTAAATATTCAATGTGTACAAAACACTATTCTAAGCACTAGGAATACAAATATAGACAATAAAAGAGACTATGCTTTCAAGAAGCTCTCACTCTCACAGGGAAGACAATGCATGAGGAAATATCAGGGATATGTAAAAAAAAAAGAGTACAGGATTACACACACACACACTATATATGTATGTATATAATACACTATAATCAATATATGGATGTCTTTTTTTTTCTTTCCCAGCATTTCATATAGTATTTCCTTCTCTAGGCATTTTACAAATGAGGAAATTGAGTTTAAAAGGGTTAAATGACTTGCACAGGGTCACACAGTAAGTATCTGAGGTCAGATATAAATGTAGGGAAATGAGTCTTCCTGACTTCAAACCCAGTGCTCTTTGTACTATGGTGCCACCTTCTTTCCTCTTAACATTGGTTTAGGTTTGTAATATATTTGGGTTTCAATTTTATTAAAAAGAGAAAAGAAGGAATTGAATTAGATGTTCTCTAAAGTAGTATAAATCCCTAAATTCTCCAACTGTAAAACTCTCCAAGTACTTTAATCTTTAAGGAATGTAGATAACACAACTATAAGGTAATTTTTAATTTTAGTGATTAAGATAGTACACTAAATACAATACAATCATTATTTATTTGTCCTTAGTATACAAAATCTTTTGATTTATAAAAACAAATGTATTGTAGTCATTATAAAAATTAGTAAATTTTATAGTTGATCATAAGACTATCACACATATATGCTTCTCATATATACAACATAATGTGGGGAAATAATTGGTCATATATTGTTGTAATATAATTTGAACTATAATATTGTAATATAATGATTTTCACTATCAAACTATATTATATATATATATATGTACATATACATGTGTGTACATATATTATATATGTATATATATATTCAATATTCTTTAGTGATCTCTAATCATTATCCCTATTAGAATCCCATTGACCATAATGTCTTCCCAGTGTTGATATTTCCCACTACTAAAATATGCTATAGTTTGTTTATACACTGTTGAATGTATGTTATTCTTGTTACTTTTAATGAAAGGCTTTATTTAGTTATATAGACACAAAGTAACATTTTTTTGTCCCATCATATTGATATTTCAGAATTCCAGTATGTGAACTTTCAATGTAGATCTATCCCTGGATTCAAATTTACCATCTTAGGGAATGAGTTGAGGAACTGGGAAGTCAAATGAAACTAAAGCTGGCTCTCTATCCACTGCCTCATGACTGTCTGTCAGGGAAAATGATAATGATCATCATCATAATACCTACCAAAATCAATCTCTTTACCCATCAATGCATTCATGAATAGAACAAGGGCTCTTGACAATTTTTGTGTGCTTTTCATTCCTTTAAGCAATCTAGCTTGGCCTATAGACCTCTATTTAGAAAATGCATAAAATATATCAGATTACAAATGAAATGGATTATATTGACATGTAGTTTGTACACTGGAAGTTTGCTATTATGATGATAAAATGATTCTAATTACTATAGTAATTTCAAAGTATTGATGAATGTAAATAGTAATTTCAAATATCTATAACTGATGAAATATATAAATATTATTAATATTGGTGAGAAAGTCAAAGTTCCTGCAAATACTACTGTGTTGTTCATAATCATGATTTTTAAAATATTAAATTTCAGTTTAAAATTAGGGAATCTTAAGATACAGATATAGATAGATAGATATAGATAGATATTGTTTATTTATTTATTACTGAACTACTTTACAGATCCCCAAAATCTTCCATCAGGGGATTTATTACTACAGATTAAAAACTCCTCCCATAGGAAATTAAATATAAGCATGTTTAGATAGTCCATATTAAAAGATGAGAACCAGATAATGATGATTATTAACAAGTTAGAATACATTATGTAACTTAACTTTTGACATAAAATGGGTATGAATTTAAAATGAATGCTCTCAGTAGGAGTTGCTACCAATACTCTTTAGTTTACTCATGTAAAAATAAATGAATTGACTACCCCAAAATAGATCATGAATAACCATTAGGGCAGCTGATTTTCAACCTATTACTCCATGTGATGGGAATGCTTAGACATTATAGTCCTGGCATTTAGATTTGTTCAATATAAAAGAAACTAAGAAAAATACCCAAGCCCCTTTTGTTTTCCTTTTAAATCTTTTCAGTCATGCCCTCACTACTTACTTCTTCCCCTAGAGCCTAAGAGGTTGGCCTCCACAAGACTAGCCATTCTTGATTAATTTGCTCTCACTCTTTTAGCATATGCATGTTTCTCAGAAAGTCTGTAATGATTCTGCCCATATGGGAAGGAAGATTACATCAGTTACAGATCTCCCCCCTGCTGTTCCTGGAGTCTAAAGTCCAAGTTTGTGGGTGTGTTTAGTCATTAAAAGATTTCACAATATGGAACAAAAAGGATGAAAACTCAGTTGCCTGGATAATTTAAGACCTCTTCACACCACTTGAGCTAAATACCCCTGTCTTGCAAAACTGTTCTCTAGGGCAGTTAATTAAAATATTCACCTTTTCAATCAGATTGCATTGAATATAATCTGGCTTAATTCTCATAGGAATTAATTTTAAGGGGTGAGGGATGAAAGATTATATTGTTGACCCAAGAGATGTAGTAAAAATATAATTATTCAATCAAATAAAAAGGAAATAATGAAAAGAACATATTAGTATATTTCTATTATCTTTCAGGTTACTTATGTTAATTAAGAAAATAAACTTTATTTAAAGAAAATAAATGATTGACAATTGGTCTAATCTTGTTTTATGAAGAAAATGCTTACCTTCAGTATTACTTTCAAATACATAATGTCATCCATAATTTAATTTAGTAATAATTCCTTTAATTCCATAATTGTGGGTGCTTGTGTGTGTGTGTGTGTGTGTGTGTATTTGGGGGCTGAGCTGAGTGATCAAAATTTATTCTAAGTACTTGGTCATCCTAAACTGAACTTCCGTGGTTGACACAGCATGTAAACTATGTGAAGTTCAAAATACAATAAATAAAAAAAAAATCAATCCCTTTTTCCAACTGTCTAGGCATAAACATATTTCAACTCAGTTCAACTAAATCATATTATCCTCATTTAGCCTAGCTTAGATTTCTTAGCGTATAACCATATCCTGACTATCATTTCTGAAACTGACCTTTCTACTTCATTCTTGGATCTAAGGTTTTTAGAATAATTCCTAGCTCTTAAGAGGTTCAGTTTAATATCAATATTTTAAAAATTCACCTCCAATCACAACTATTCTCCTTGTAGTCAAAGGACCTCAGTTTGAACCCAAGTTCTGTCCCTTGTTGACATTCTAACATTGGACCAATCACTTAAATCCTTTGAGTCCTAGTTTCTCTTCTATAAATGAAATGGTAGACTAGATACTTTCTAAATTATGGATCTTCAAGCTCTCAGGAGATGATTCTATGAGTTTGTATATGTGTGGAGCTATTTTGTAATTCTTCATATTCATTTCATTCCTCCCCCTTCTCTCATCACTTTAAGATCAGTTGGAAATAGAATTGACATTTATGTAAAGATTTAGATTTTGAAAAGTACTTGGCTTTCATTGTCTCATTAGGAATTCATATCAGTAGAAACTAAGACTGAATACTTTCAGAAATACATGGAATGAGAGCTAACAGACTTATGAGTAACAGAAAAAAATTATAGAAAGCACCTAAAGGGATCATGTTGGGTTTGGTGGTGTAGTGAAGTGAGTTGCAGATATATTTTGGAATCCCACACACAGAGAGGGAAACATGTGTCAGCAAGCTTGAAGAAGAATTTGGAAATTTTTGGATATGTACCTAAAGATTTAGAAATTAACTTATCAGTACTTACTCTGTACACTATGATTTCAGAAAAGTGCTCAAAGGCATATAGACACAAAAGCCATCTACCCACGTAATTCCCATTATAATCCATGAAGGAAATATTGTACCAAATTTGCCTTTGTACCTACATTTTAAAAACACTAAATATACATTTTTAATTATTCTGAGGAATCATTTGAAACAAGTTAAAATGTCTTTCATGTGCTACAGTTTTCTAAGTCTCAAGAAAATAGATTTTAGCACATGCCTTGTTTGGCTTCGTTGATTTTCCTCATCACTCAATAATCTTGTTAGACCATAGGAATTCTCTTTAATCATGCTAACATAAAAGAAATACTATTGTTTGTTGTGTTTTTCCTCCTCAATTAATTAATAATAGAGAGACCTCAGGACACAAATATCCTGGATGAGTGTTAGAATGCATGACAGTAGAATACATAATAGTTCAAAAGCCAACTCCAACAATTCAATTTCTGCAAACTTCATTTTTTTCACCAGTAGGATTGTGTTTTAAATTTTCACATCAGCTATGCATCATGATTCCAAATAAATGAAACATTATTATTTATAAAATAGGGAACTCAGCCTTATTGCATTATAATAAATATGTATATGCAATAAATTAAATTTGGGAAAACTAAGTTGATGGATCAAGTAGTTTTAGTGGGATGCTGCCTTCTACATGCTTTTGAGGATACAAATATTACTTACTAATTTCAAAGTGCCCCAGTCATTACAGTTCCTTTTTTTCTTTGCTGCCTTCTTAGTTTGCTCTCTTTAGTATAACTGGACTTTGCTTACTTTTCTGTTTCTTCTTGCAATGTCCCTTCTTTCCCCTTTTTACTTCCTGTTTGATGTAATGATACAGTGATTGTGAGGATCAAGGGTAAACAAAATAAATAACTCAGGGTAGGTACTTTTTGGAAACCAAATTGTGACAGAAATAGAATGTTTCAAGTTTAATGCATTCTTGTTATTTTGAACTTGTATTTAAAATATTTTATATTTTGTATTTAATGTTGAGTTGTAAAGATTCAATATTTGTCCTGTTTAAATCCTTTATTCTGTGTCACTAAAATGCTTTGAAACCTTGGATTTATTGAAAATGTACATCTGCCTCATTTATTTCATCTGTGAAATGGATAGAATCTTGCATTAGCTTTTTTTCCCCCCACAGTGATTTGGAACAGATATCATGATACTATAATTCCTAATATATTGTCATTTTATGATAAGTGAGACATGATTAGGAAAAGTTCTAAACATTAATGTTGACAAGATAAGATTGTTACAAAACGTCATTCTAATTCATTGTCAATTCAGATCATAAAAAATAATACAATGCCAAAATTCACCTGTTAGAGCTAATAGAATATGCTAATCTAACATGGTTCTCATTGTATGTTTTATATCAGTGAAATGAAATAAGCATCACAAGAAAGACAGTCAAGGGAGAAGCCTTTTTGTTCAGTGTTGAGTGTCCTGGAAGATAGGTGTATTGCCAGTTAACAGAGCTGACAGATTGTTGTAAATACATTGTCTTGAGATTTATGAATACACCCATATAGAATAAATCTTGTAGGTACAGTTCCCTGCTAAAATTAAGTTATGCATCATTTAACTGGCCTCATTCAGTGTGGCAATTCATGCCACTGTTTGGTAATCAATGAAATATTAGCATTTTCCTTACTACCTTGCTCCTTTTGCTAAGGTAGAAATTTCCTACAAGACTAAGTGGTATTCTAACAGGAGTTATAAAATTATTCAGCTGAATTTTTTGTTAAAAAATGCAGTCTGGGGTCAGCTAGATGGTGCAGTGGTTAGCCCTGAAGTCAAGAGGACCTGAGTTCAAAACTGATCTCAGACACTCAACACTTCCTAGCTGTGTAACCTGGGCAAGTCATTTAACTTGTCTCAGGAAAAATTGCCTCAGGATTGCCTCAGGAAAATTGCCTCAGGGAAAAAATATTCAGTTTGCAAAATAGGAAGATAGGTGACTTCCTTTGTCCCCTCCAAAGGGGGAAAAAAAAAGTCTTAGTAGAAGTCGTGTATGACATAATAGGATCATAAATTTAGAGTTGGAATGCACCTTAGAGACCATCTAATCTTTATCTCATATACTTTTTTATAGAGTACAAATCTAACTCTGTTCAAAGATAAGTAACTTTACCCAAGATCATACATTAGTAGCAAGTATCAAAGAGAGAGTGGAGTGCTAGTTTTCCAGTGATATTTTTTGAATTTCCATTGCTAGCCATTTAGCAAATTTCATTTCTTATTTTATAGGGTGGAACTATAATTTACAATACTTTTTTGTTGTTTCTTTTTTCCATATAAGTTGGGTCCATATTAAAAAGCCTAAATTTCAACTTAAATATATTATTAGGGAACCAATAGGTTTCTCATGATTATTCATAAATCAATGAAGAATTTTATTCCATAAAATGTTTTTAATATTACAGTGATAGTCATGATCTAATAAAATGTTTATAATGCTCCATTTCTTTTAGAGTTGGTATGACTTTTTTGTCAACACTTAGCAATAAGGAAGTTATCATACTATTCTATTGAGAATACCTTTTACTTCAATTAAAGGTGTCCAATCATTCACTTTGATCATTAAACTATTTAAATATCTTCATCACGTTGTTTTTTTTTTTTTTTATGTCTTTGTGTATAAATGTTTTATGGGCCCATTTTTTAAAAATGAGATATAATATCCATTTTGGCTGCAATGTTTCTATATATAAGATATTCCCACTAAAAGAAACAACTTTTTAAAAACCTTATATGATTTCTGAGTCTCCTATTCCAATAGTTCTGAATAGTGGATTTGGGTACAATTTTAGTAAGATGAACTTAGTGATTTGATTAATTTTCATCCTTTGTCTTAGAGGTTGTGACTATAAAAAGAAGTTAATCTAAACTGATTTTTTTATCTAGATTGAGAAATAAAATTATTTATTTTTGCAAAATTATTATATTCAGGAGTGTCAAACTGTAGGGGATTTTCTTTTTTCTGTTAACAAATATTATGTTGGTTTTATGACTAATATTTGAATATTTGAAAAAATATAATTAAGATAGGATAACATGTATCATGTAAATGATCTAGTATGTTAGAAAGAAAAATCAAATGTTTTACATCATAAGTTGTTTTTTTTTGAATGTCAATCAATGAATCAACCAGGATTTAAGTGTGGTGAGCAATGAAGATTCAAGTACAATGAAACAATCTATACTTGAAAAGGACTTTTATTCAAATAAAAGATAAGTACATTTATAAATATAAAGTAAATAAACACAGATATATATGAAGTAGTTAAAAATAATTAGTTTGAAAACATTGGCAGTTGGAGGATTAAGAAAACATAGGAAAGATCAATTCTGTAATTCACCTCAGTAACTCCCAGGTTTCCTCTCATTATCTCATTCCATCCTCATCTAAAAAGGGAAGAAAAGAGACCATATATATCCCTCCTCCCCAAAAGGAGAACACAGCTATAGAAAAATTCTTGATTAAAGTCTACCACAAGAAACAAACAGAAAAGCAAGTTTAGGTATTATCAGGGGCCATCTCAGCAGTCACAAAATGACTTCTTTAGAAAGCTGTAATTGCTAACAAATCAGCACTCCTCTGTTACAGAGAAACAACACATTTTAGCTGACAAATAACTTAATCATAGAGATGAGACAATTGCAAACCACTTGAAAATTTACTGTTAGCAAGCTTTGTTTTGTAGTGTCTCATCTTAAACTCCCGGCTTTGTGTTTACTTTTCTATTTTAGGAGGCTCTTGGCAGTAGTTTTTATTTCTTGATCATCTGAGAAAAATGAGGACAACATAAGGCCTGACTATTTGGGTACTAAAAATTTAACTGTTTAGAAGATGAATAGCATTTCAAAGCTACCTCTGAGAACTAGCTATGAATGCAAAAAGAAGAGAAAATTGTGTGTGTGTGTGTGTGTGTGTGTGTGTGTGTGCGTGTGTGTGGGTGTGTGTTCAGATAAGAAGTATAAGGTAAAAGTGCCTTTCTAGATTATATACATTGAATCACTTTAAATACAGGGATATATCAGTTCAGACATCCATATACCTTTCTATTTTGTATAGAGTACCATTCTTTACATTCAGTTAATGTCCAGAAAATAGTGAGGCAAGAAATCTTATTGCCTTGCCAAACTAATTGTTTCCCAGTTTCATCCTATGTCTTAATATAAGTGAAAATAATTTCTTCAGAAACCCTCTGAATTTTACTTGAACAAAAATGAAAAAAAAAAAAAAGACAAAACACTTCTGATAGAAAGGTAAAAGGAAGGGTCAATAAGTAGATATGACCTTGTGTGCATATCTGCTGACAGTTTATAAATAAAAGTAGCAAACGCATATGACCCAGACAATTATCTTTTTTTTCTAACTTGCTTTCTTTCAGGATTCCCCCAAGTTTCACAAAGTTGAGACACTAAGGAAGATAAATGATGACTGAATGGTATCAGGTGTCCTTCAGCATTCTTGGCAACACCCTGGGGTTCCATTTGTATTTTAGTCTATTCAGCACTGAGGGGAACTAGACTAAGCACTTATTAAATTTGTGCCAGTGTAATAATCATCATCTGCATAATCTCCCTTCTGGGACAAACATTTGTTAGCCAAATATCTTATCTTTTAAAAAGTATTTATGTCAAGCCAACCAACTTTGAATGAAGCTGAAACCATAAACTAATTTATCCCTGCATTTTCTTATGTACCAATGTTTAAAATTGCATTAGTCTGCTGCCCAAACACCTCATGGAACTAAAAAGAAGGGGCATAGCAAGCATTTTGCCTTTCCAATATTTCTGTCCAAAAATATTAAAATAGTAATGATAAACTACAAACTAAATGCAATAGATACAGTGATAAATGACTGAGGGTCAAATCTCAAGCAATAATTCACTCATGGGGATCTGGCAACGTCATAAACTAGGAAAGAAAAGTGGAGCTATTTTTAGTTAGTAGAAATTTTAGGGTGAATTACTACATTTCTCTCAACTCCTGGGGATCAATTGTTTCTCTGAGTCTATCCATCTCAAAAATTAGAGGCTAACCAAACAAAAAAAACTACCATTTATCAGCCAAAGCAAATATAATCTTGAAAGTTTTTCTATTTATAGATGATTATCACTTAAAAAAATAATATTTCATGACAAGTAAAGATATAGAAGTGTATTTTTAAAATGATAAACAATTACATGATTAAAAAAGAAAGTAATACAGCTCTTTTCTATCATCAGTTGGAAATGGTTTTCATTTTTTTCAAGCTTTTTGTCACATTTGACCTTTGAGCTGAGAGATAAGAAGCTACTAACTTGAATTATTTATAATCAAGTATTATAGGATGGAGAGATCATTTTATGTAGATATTAAATTAACTGCTTGTCTTCTCTATGAAAAATTTAAAATATTGTTGTGACCTAATATAAATATTGAAGCATGCCTAATATTATTTACCAGTCACTTATACTTTGAAGAAAAGATGGTGTCAAGAAGGGGATAAGAGCCACTAGACTTGGGTGAGGTAATATGAAATTTTCAGGCTTTCTTATATAACAAAATTTATTCAATCTGTGTAAAAAAAAATTCAATGTTATCCAATATCATCTAGTACAAAGAAATAAGTGATCTTTCTCCAAACTTTTCTCATTACCAAATTCATCCATTCTTTTGAAGTTTACAGAAATTATATAAAGCATGCATTCTTACTACCAAAGACATTTGTTTGTTAGACCTTCTTTATTTTCATGGAGAAATTGTTACAGAGGATTTCAAGAGAAGCAGCTTGGTGAATAGTATTTTAGCTCTGATGTTAGAAAGATCTGCATTCAAATAGAGCCTCAGAATTGTGTGAGCCAGAGCAAGATACTTAATTTCTGTCTGTGTTCATTTCAACATAAATAAAATAAGGATTAATATTAGAATCTGCTTCTAAGTTGCTATGATGATTAAATGAGAAAATGTTTGATAAAAAGATAACAAAAACTTAGCATAGTGTCTGGCACTTAATAAATGTTTATTTCTGTTCTTATGTTCCTTCTAACATGGAATGGTTAATTTGACCATGTGATTATATATAGATTACTGCATTCCTTTGTCATTGTCAAACTCTCACTGTATACCCCGAATTTATCAACACTCCCTTTGTAGGTGAATAGTGTATTTTATCAACTGTCCTGTAGAATTATGTAGTTATTATAGCTTTCTTTTATTTGTTGGTTTGTTTGTTTATAATACATATTGCTTTCTGAATCATATTGGGAGAGAAAAAATCAGAACAAAAAGGAAAAACCATGGGAGAGAAAAAGAGAAAAAAGAAATGAACATAGCATGTGTTGATTTGCATTAAATCTCCATAGCTCTTTTGCTAGATACAGGTGGTGTTTTCTATCCAAAGTTTATTGGGATTGCCTTGGATCACTGAATCACTGAGAAGAACCAAGTCTTTCACAATTGATCATCACACATTTTTAATGTTATTGCCTACAATACATTGCAACTTCTGCTTGTTTCACTCAGCATCAGTTTATGTAAATTTTTCCAGGACTTTCTAAAATCAGTTTGTTCATTTTTTATAGAATAATAATATTCCATTATCTTCATATATCACAACTTATTCAGCCATTCTCCAAATGATGGGTATCTAGTCATTTTCCAATTCTTTGCTACCATAAAAATGATCTGGCACAAACATTTTTGCACATGTGGATCCTTTTCCCTCCTTTATATACTGCTTGTGGCTCTGCTGGATTAAAGGGTATGCACAGTTTTATAGCCCATTGGACATAGTCCCAAATTACTCCTTAACATGGTGGATCAGTTCACAACTCTATCAACAATGCATTAATGTCCCAGTTTTCCCACATTCCCTCCAACATTTATCATTATCTTTTCCTGTCATCTTAGTCAATTTGAGAAGTGTGAGGTGGTAACTGAGAGTTGCTTTAATTTGCATTTCTCTAATCAATACTGATTTAGAGAATTTTTCATATAACTATTGATAGCTTTAAACTTGTCAACTGAAAATTGTCTGTTCATATCATTGATCACTTATCATTTGGAGAATGACTTGTATTCTTATAAATTTGACATATTTCTTTATATATATTTTAAAAAGAGACCTTTATCAGAAACACTGGTTGGAAAAAAAAATTCCCCCCTAACTTTCTATTTCCTTTTGGTTCTTATTTCTGCTGTTTTTTTTTTTTTTTTTATGCAAAACTGTTTTTTAATCTCCTTTTGCATTTGGCCAATTGAATTTTTCTATGAAGTGTTTTGTTCATTGCATTTTTTTCCATTTTACAGATTGTTTTTCATGAACTGACTTTTTCATATCTTTTGTAATAAGTTATATGCTTTTCCCATTTCATCAAGTCTATTTTTAAAGGAGTTTTCTTCTAGAATTTCTGGTTTTCCTTTTCCATACCTTCTTGCAAAGATCTCATTTCCCCCCATTTTTCTTCTAATTCCCTTGTAAGATCCTTTATGAATTCTTCTAAGAGAGCTTTGTGAAATAGGGACCAACTCATATCAACCTTTGGAGCTTCATCTGGAGCTGGCTTGCCTTTAGGATCCTCAGGATTTGAGATCTGTTCTCTTTCACCATAAAAGTTGTCTATAATCACAGAGTTTTTTGCTTTTTTTGCTAATTTTTTTAAGGTTGGGGTCTGCTCTTAAGGCAAAGGGGCAGATAGCCACTTTAGTTTGCCCTGGGGCAGTTATGATGACTGACTTTCAGAACTGGATAAGCACTACCAATCTTGTGTTCTTCCTGACCTCACAGGCTTTCAATTTGCCTTTTGTATTGGCTTTTGGATGTCTCATAGAAAATCTGCTAAACTACCCATTTGCAACCAGGACAGAGTAGCCTAAGAGCCTTGCAGTAGATTCTTTAGTGCCAGGACACAGCAACACCCTGGTTCCCCAGGTAGCTTCCTGCCCAGGAGTTTGTGCTGCCATCTGGGCTCAACAGCCTCTCCCCCTGCCCAATTGAGACAGATCTTTTCTGAAGTTTTTCCACAGTATCTTCTAATGAAAATTTGTTGTACTCCAAATATTTGTGGGGTCTGCCACTCCAAAACTAGTTTAGAGGCTGTGAAAAATGTTGAAAAGTTGGGTTTCCAAAGTGTTACAAGCTTTGAGGTAGTGTGAGATAGTGAGTACCACTGACCAAGAAGTTTTCAGAAAGTGAGAGGTTAAGGAAGATTAGGATTTACAGAACAACTAAGTGATCAATAGAAGCCTTGAGTAAACAAGAAATTGGGGGGTGGGGGGAGGCAGAAAGGGAGTGGCTAGGAAGGCACAGGTGGATTCAGCCAATCAGAAAGACTCTTGTGGTTTTGAGAAAACCACAAACTTAAGATAATAGCCTATCCAGCCCAAACTAGGTGGGGTCAATGACCCGACTTGACCAAATCACTATTGTGCCAGGCTAATTGAATATTAAATATACCCCAGAGGAAGAGTTTTCCGCCATTTTTGAACATGGAATGTATGATAAGGGGTGGGTCATGTTTTATATATATTAAGAGGAAATATGTAGTGAGTGTATCATAAAGATGGACTAAATGGACCAATCCATTCTCTGAAGGAAGGAGCTGTGTTACACAAGCAAGTATAAATGACTCCACCTCTGTGCTTAGGTCTCCCTCTTCCCAAAGAGGAGTGCCAGAAATGTTATGATGATTCCTTAAGATTCTTCTTTAATAAATTTTCCCTGATATCGGTTTTTCAGTGTCAAGACTGCTATTTTTAAGAGAGGCTTAATCTGCTGTTGGTTTGAGAAAAGGTCAGAGAAGGTCACAGAAAGCCGTGTCTACTCTCAGCCATCTTGACTAAAACTTTTTAATTTAATGTACTCAAAGTTGTCCACTTTGCCTTTCATAATGTTCTCTAGTTCTTCTTTGGTCATAAATTCCTTCCTTCTTCAAAGATATGATCAGTATATTATCCCTTGTTCTCCTAATTTGTTTATAGGATCATCCTTTATGCCTGAAACATGTAGGTCTATGCTGAGTTTCTGACATAATTTACCAATTTTCCCAGCAATTTTTGTTAAATTGTGAGTTCTTATTCTATAAGCTAGAGTTTGGGGGGTTATCAAATACTAGACTGTGATAGGCCTTGATTATTGTGTTGTGTGTATCTACTATGTTTCACTGATCTACTACTCTATTTCATAGCCAGTACCAAATGATTTTGATGACTGCTGTTTTATAATATAATTTTAGGTTTGGTACTGCTAAGCCACCAACCTTTGTATTTTTTTTTTCATTAATTTCCTTGATATTCTTGACCTTTGTTCTTCCCAATGACTTTTATTGTTTTTTCTAGTTATATAAAATAATGTTTTGGCAGTTTGATTGATATAGCACAGAACAAGTAGAAATTGTCATTGTTATTCCATTAGCTTGGCCTAGTCTTGAATAATTTGTATTTTTAAATTGTTTAGATCTGATTTTATTTGTGTGAGAAGTATTTTTTAATCATGTTTATATAGTTATTGGATTTGTCTTGGCAGGTAGAACCCCTAGTATTTTATTTTATCTATGGTTATTTAAAATGGAATTTCCCTTTCTATCTCTTGCTGATGGACTTTGTCAATAAGACACATACATACATACATACATACATATATACATATATATATATGTATATGTTGATAATGTATGTGGATTTATTTTATATCCTGCAACTTTGCTAAAGCAGTAAATTGTTTCCAGAAGGTTTTTGGGTGATTTTCTAGGATTCTCTAAGTATATCATAGTATTATCTGAAAAGAATGATAGTTTTTACCTTCACATTGCCTTTTCTAATTACTTTTTTCTTTTCTTATTGCTAAAGCCAACATTTCTAGTACAATGTTGAATAATAGTGATGATAATGGGCATTCTTGTTTCACCCCTGATATCATTGGGAATGTATCCAGCTTCTCTCCATTACAATTAATACTTGCCATAAGTTTTAGACAAATGATGCTTATTATTTTAAGGAAAGCTCCGTTTATTCCTATGGCCTCTTAATAGGAATAGCTGCTGTATTTTGTCAAAAGCTTTTTCTGCATCTATTGAGATTTTCATATATTTGCTATTGGTTTTGTTATTATATGGTAGATTATGGTAATTGTTTTCCTGATATTAAACCAGCCCTGCATATATAAATCCCACTTGGCCATTGTGTATTATAATGCTAACAAGTTGCTATAATCTCTCTGTTAATATTTTATTTAAAACTTTTACATCAATATTCATTAGGGAGATTGATCTATAATTTTCTTTCTCTGCTTTAATCCTTCCTTATTTAGATGTCAATGCCATATTTGTGTCATAGAAGGAATTTGGCAGTACTCCTTCTTTACCTATTTTTTCCAAATAATTTACATAATAGTGGAATGAATTGGTTTTTTTTTTAATGTTTGATAGAAATCACTTGTGAAACCATCTGGCCCTAAAGATTTCTTCTTAGGGATTTCATTGATGACTTGTTCAATTTCTTTTCTGCTAAAATGGGACTATTAAGTATTTGATTTCCTCTTCTGTTAACCTGGGAAGTTCATATTTTTTGTAAATATTCATCCATTTTGGTTAGATTGTCAGACTTGCTGCCATAGAGTTGTACAAAATAGCTCCTAATTATTTATTTAATTTATTTTTCATTGGTGGTAAGTTCCCCTCCCCCTTTCATTTTTGATGGTGATGATTTGATTGTTTTCTTTCCTTTTTCTGATCAAATTAACCAAAGGTTAATATATTTTGTTAGTTTATTCATAGAACTAAGTCTTAGTTTTGTTTATTAGTTTAATAAGTTTCTTCATTATTATTTTATTAATTTCTCCTTTGAGTTTCAAAATTTCTAATTTGGTATTTAATTGGGTTTTTAAAATGTTGTTCTTTTTCTACCTTTTTTAGTACATGCCTAATTCATTGATTTCCTCTTTCTCTATTTTATTTATGTAGCTATTTAGAGATAGAAAATTTCCTCCAGGAACCGCTTTGTTTGCATCCCATAGGTTTTTGTATGTTGTCCCGTTTTTCTCATTATCTTGAATAAAATTTTGGATTGTTTCAATGATTTTTTGTTTGACAGACTCATTCTTTAGAATTAGATTATTTAATTTCCAATTGGTTTTTAATCTATCTTTCCCTGGCGCTTTATTGCATATAATTTTTATTGCATTGTGGTATGAAAAAGAAGCATTTACTATTTCTGCCTTTTGGCATTTGATTGTAAGTTTTATGTGCCCTAATACATGGTCAATTTTTGTGTAGATGTCATGTACGGCCAAAAAAAAGATGTATTCCTTTCTGTCCCTATCTAATTTTCTCTAGAGAGCTATCATATCTAGGTTTTCTAGGATCCTATTAACCTCCTTAGTTTCTTTCTTGTTTATTTTATTGTTAGATTTGTCTGATTCTGGGAGGAGAAGTTTAAAATCCCCCACTAGAATAGTTTTGCTATCTATTTTTTTCCTGTAACTGGCTCTACCATTTGGTGCATATACCTTTAGTATTTTTACTACTTTATTGTTTACAGTACCCTTTAACAAGATGTAATTTCCTTCCTTATTTCTTTTAATTAGATCTATATGTACTTTTGCTTTATCTAAGATCAGAATTGCTACCCCTGTGTTTTTTTTTTTTTTAACTTCAGCTGAAGCATAATAAATTCTGTTTTAGCCATTTACCATTACTCTGTATGTTTCTCTGTGTCAAATTTGTTTCTTGTTCACAACATATTTTAGGATTCTATTTCTTAATTCACTCTGCTATTTGTTTCCATTTCATGGGAGAGCTCATCCCATTCACATTAATAGTCTTGATTACCAGCTCTGTATTTTCCTGCATCCTATTTTCTCCCCTGTTCTTCCTGCCATTGTTCTTCCTTTACATCAGGTTGCTCAGTATTGTTTTGCTTTTTAACTCATCCCACCCTTTATTTTATCTTTTATCAGTCTTCTCCCCTTCTATTACCTTTTTTTCTAGAAAGGGAAGGAATACATCCTAGAGCTCAATATATCCAACACAATATCATCTGCAAATACTTGTAGTATTATATCAGGAAGAAAATCTAATTTTATATTATGGAATCAACATTATTCATGACTGTAGCAGTTTCTTAGGGAAACCAAATATTTCCCTGAGACACTTTAAAAGTATTTTTATTGTTGCAATTTTTAAAAAAAGTAATGTTATATTATACTTAGATGATATTATACTCATATGATACCTTATAGAAAAATATGTTTAATAACTGCATTTCACTTCACAAATCAAATGCTTTTTCATAATAAAAACCAAATGATAATAACAGTGAAAACTTCTATTACCTGCAAACTTTAATCTAAAAAGTAAGGGTATACTAGAACACTGTTTCACACCTTATTTTATGGGCTTTTACTATCATGCCTTGGAAGCCTTCTGACCCTGAAAGTTCATTTTAACCCTGTACTTCTCATATTAGATGAACTCTTCTCCTCTTTTATGTACTGATTTTCTGATTCTTCTGGTTCTTTGTCTGGCCCAAGGATTGTCTGGTTCATTCTTGAATTTCTATTTTAAGGAAAACACTCAGATCGGCCACAGTTCTCTAACCTATACTTCCAACACTCTGAACTTTCTCAACTCTCCCTCTCCATTTCCCCTTCAGTTTCATTCAATGTGATGTATTCTTTCCCTTTCTAGAATGTAGGTGTCTTTGAAAACAGGCACTGTCTTTTGCCTTATATTTGGATTATCTGAGGTTGGCCAATAAAGGCATTTAATAACCAAATACTTTTTTTTTTATTTGATTGCAAATAAACATGATGGCAATTGCTAATAAATCCAGCAAAGAGTCTGGGGGGGAAGACTATCAATTGATATATATTATACTGTAAATGAATCAGAGATAGGGAAACATGCTATGACCAAAAAAAGATACTTGCACAGGGATACATTCTTTTTCCTCTGCTGGGAGTTCCTAGAAATTTTATGAAAGAAGAAGTTTCCTATGGTCAAGGTTCTTTTCCGTTTCTTGTTCGTTTTCTTTTGGTATTTCCCTTTTTTTGTTTTTTTTAACTTTTAAGGTTAAAATGTTGTCTTCATAACCTTGTAGTATAAATTATTCTTCTATTTCTATTTCTATAGTACTTAGTGTAGAATATCAGTTCATATATATCTTTCCAATTGCCTCTATTGTGTGTGTGTGTGTGTGTGTGTGTGTGTATTTCTGATCTATGTTAGTCAATGCAGGGAGGCTAAATGTTGCTTCTTCAAAACAGGATTAAACCCAAGACTTGGTCTTTTCAGCAACAAAAGTCTCCTTCCCCCTTTCTTACCTCATTTATAGTCTTCTATTTAGGGAATACCTACCAAGGTTCATAATATCTAGGAAAAGTGAAAGTTAGTCTATGCTCATAAAATTTGTCTCATCAAATTATAATTTTTCCAGAAAAACTGCCAGTTCCTGGTTGTCCTTCTTTATGTATTGTTCCCTCTACTAAATTGTAAATGCCTTGAAAGCTGAAATACTCATTTGACTTTTGTATTTCTTACTTTCCAATTTTGGCCATTCTTTTATATACAGGTTATGTATCTATTTGAAATTTAGAATATATTATGAAATGTTAGTCTAAACCTAATTTCGGCCAAACTGCTCTAAAATTTTCTCAATTGATCCTATTAAATAGTGAACCCTTCCACTAGTAACTAGGATATATGCCTATCAAATATTTGTATTTATTTATTTTTCAAATTTTCTGACTGATCTCTTTCCTTTTAAATAATCCCAAATTGTTTGAATTATTACTGTTTTGTATTACAGTTTTAAACCTGGCATTTATATACCATCTTCTTTCTCACTTTATTTTTTACATTTGCCTTGAGATTCTTGAAATTTTATTTTTCTATGTAACTATAATTTTTCTAATTCTATTAAATACTAGCTGTATAAAATTTTTTGATAATTTAATTAGTATACATGAAAAAGAAAATCGATATTGATAATATTTTCTTTTAAAAAATTGATTTAGGTAGTAGTCTCTCTATACATATTATAGATATAAACAGATATTTAGCTACCTAAGTAGCTATTGGCTTGGCTTGACTTACCCATATGCAAACATGGTTTCTCTAATTATTTAGGATTTTTTATTTCTGCAAGAGCGTTTTATTGTTGGACTCACATAGTTCCTTGGTGAATCCTGTTAGATACACTGACAGATATTTTGTAGCATCTGCAGTTATTTTGGATGTAATTTTTCCTTTCATCTTTACCTATGCTTATTTCTTCTAATTTTTTTTCCTTACTGCTAGTCACTGCCAAAGCTATGATAAACTGTCATGGTGACAATGGTCATTCTTGTTTACCCCTTATCTTATCAGAAAGGGCTTTTTTGTTTTTCTTCTACTGCTCTTGGATTTACATAAGACATTAATCACTATTTAAGGAAAAGTACATATGTTCCTATACTTCTAGAATCCTGAAGATAAATGAGTTTAGGATTTTGTAGAAAAGACTTTTCAGCATCTATTGATATAATCAGAAGATTTTTATTATTCATATTATTGAAATGGAATTTTACATTTATAGTCTTTCTTATGAGAAATCTACTTTATATTCCTAATATAACTCCAACCTTCTTATAGTGCATAATCTTTCAACTTTGTTTTTGTTGTCTATTAATTAAGGTCGGATCTCCCAAAATCATTTACACTGGTCACCTGGATCCCCAAAGGGTAGATGATGTCCTATACCTTCAGGTATCAAGAGGCAAACTTTAAGGGTTGGATATCTAAAGATGTTTATCATGACCCTACTTTCTCTTTCTCTCCTTTCTTTCCTTTCCTCCTTCTTTCCTTCTTTCTTTCTTTCTTTCCTTCTTTCTTTTCATTCCTTCCCAGGAGAGGTTGAGGCTGGTGACTTTGCACTCCCCCACTTAAAACCAATTATCTTGCATGAACTCTTCAAGAACAACAAACAACAGCACTGCTTTCTCCTTCTCTGCTCCTTTCTATGGCTCTGACTTGAATCAGGATCCTGATCATTTATATGTGATATTCAAAGGGAAGCAGACACTCATAGTTCATTCAAAAATTAACAAATGATTCATTTAGGTCTATCAAGAAAAGGACATTCAATAAAGATAGGCATTAAAAATGCCCCAAAGTGATTCAACTGAAAAAGCTCCTGTTGCTGCTGAATTGTCTACAGTGAGTAACCACAATAAGCCATTTCATGGTGGTAAAGTTCTTAAGGTCTTTTAGAAGATTTGCCCTCAATTAACATGAATTTAGGGCACTGGTCAATCTTGGCCTGAGATTTGTAAGAAGCTTGACATAAGTGGTTTTGAAGAGAAGAAAAAAAATTAAAAATAAACAAAACCAAACAACTTCTGAAGGAGAAAGCACATATAGAAAGGACACAAGAATTCCAACTTAACCCTAAACCCTCTCACCTTTGGTTTGGAAAGACTAAGTGCTCACCTCCATATGGTAGATAATGCCATATCTTTCAGGTCACTGTAGATCTCTCATCACAAAATAGCATTAGGCACATCAGAGTGAAAGCAAAGTTGATTACACTCATGAGTTATACTAATTTCCATGACATGAAATTGATAATTTTCCCACTTAAAGTTCCCTAACCTGTTGATGTAAATTGTGTCCTCTTTGACTTTGGGGGGGTCCAATTTTGTCCCCATTTTCCAGTGAAGTTCCTTTGTTTCAAACTCTCCTCTGAAAGAGGTTCACCCTCAGGGAAGAATAGTCCAGAACCCCTTCCAGTAGTTCAGACTCCAAGGATAAGTAAACTCTTTTCAATTTGAGAACTAGGCTCTAGGATTGACAACACTGAGTGAATCTTATTCAATTTTGAATTGAAGTCCAAGCCTCAGACTACTAATAAAAGACAACTCTGAACCCTGAATCTTTGCAGAAGTCCTGAACAGGATTATGCTTGCCAAAGAAGCTCTCTTCTTAGCAAGCTGTCCTGCCAGGACTTTTTGCCCACTGGTGAAGATATTCTCTTCTCAGCGTTAACCTTTTCTATCTTCCTAGCAGGACCTTTTGCCCACTAAAGAAGTCTACCTTCCCAGCAAGATGGCTTCTCAGTGCCAATAAATCCTTTTTGCCACATAGATTTTGGGTTTGCCAATTCTTTCATATAGGACCTGTGCCTCCCAGCAAAGGGGATCTCCTACCCCAATTATCACACCTCATCAGTACTACCACTAACCTCATCATTTGCACCTCATCAATCATTTGGATCCCTGACCTCATCACTATCAGCTAGGACTTTGGCTTACAAATTTGCAGCAAGTTGTATAATATTTACCCCATGATAAGACACTGAATGACTGCTCTCTTTCTTCCACTGTCTATGGTGTCTGCTACCCAAAAGGCCTATCTCTGCCCTCCCTTCCACTTATGGTGGGGCAAGGAGTTGCCACATAGGAATTGCCATTTCTAGGACTTGACTTTTCACCTTTTAGTGGAACAACCACTTTTGCCTGTCTAGGTGCTCTAGGCCAGATGTCTCTTCTCTTGGATAGTCTAGAATGATTGTGGAACATAAGTTGATAACTTATATAAGATGACTAAATCAACTACAAGTCTGTCTAAATAAGCCATAATTTCAGTTTCTGCCATTGGTCTTCCTCTTTAATAAAAGGAATTCTTCCTCTAGTAATTCAGCTACCACTGAAGGACCCACAATCTTCTACAATATCAAATTCATAAAGTAATCACCAAGGCTAAGAAAGTGCAAATCATAATCACCCAGATATTTTTTTAAAGCCATAAAGCAACGACTATGAAAGCAAAATATAGAGACTTTTCTTGTCAGTACATGTTCTTTATCTATCATGTCCAAGAATTAGTTCTATTTTTCATGGTGGAAAAGACTTGGGGCCTTGAACTCTTAAGAAAGGGAGGGAAAAGAGAGAAGGGAGATACTGCTCAAAGAGCAAAGAGAAGGACTCAAAGTCTAAGTTACCCTCTTTTTAAACCCTTAAATTTATACAGCATCCTCCATTCACATAAAATCACCAGGAATGTAATTGACCTATTTGAACGCATCACTATTTTAAGAAAGGTTTTTGGGTTCCTAAAAAGAATCAAGTAAGTTCCTTTCAAATTCCTTTCTATACTGTTTATAAAGCACAACTCTCAATGACTTTGCAGTTCAACATGAAAAAAAAAAATTCCTTCTGTAAAAAAATTTAGAATATTCTCATATTGACGAAGGGACTCTAAAACTCCTTAAAGGACAATTTTTTCTTGAACCCTGCCTCTGTAAAAGACACAAGGACAAACATCTTCATTCTGTTATCTAGGTGGGGCTAGCTGAGTCTGGAGTTGGAGATTCTAACCTCATTGAATTGGAGAAATACCTATTCAATTCTAAGATTTTCTATTAAATTCCAGCTCAAGCTGAAACCCAGCTTGTAGATAAAAAGAGCCAACTTGGAAGTCATTCCTTGCAGAGGAGCTAATATGCCATGCCCAAGGAAACTTTCTCTCTTCCTGGCATAACAGCCTCTGCCTGCTGGAATAATATTCTCTTTCAGCATTACCCTCTCTTTATCTCTCTCACTTATTTCCCTAAAGAGACTTTATATCTCTCTTATCAGGATTTCCCTACTTGAAACTTTATTCCCCTGTTGGGACCTTACCACTAAGGAATTCAGCCTTTCTATTCATGCATAGCAAAGGCTGACTTCTCAATGCCTATAACAAACTTCTTTTTATCAGTCTAGCTTTTGGGGTTCATAAATTCCTTTAGAAAGGACCTCTGTATTGCCAGAAGGGGGTTCCCCCAAACTCCCTATCCATGCCTCAACTCGCAAGGGGATTTAGGGGAGCCAAACCTCTTCATTTGGTTCCCTGAATCCCAAACCTGTCACTAACCTCATCATTTAACTCTTGACCACTGGGAACCCTAAATCTCATAATTTTGGTTCCCTGAATCTAATCTCATCAACATTACAGTTTTGGGAGTTGAAGAAATGAGTCCTGGGTGAAATCATAGCCTATACCTTTCATTACCAAAATTATACCTACATTTAAAAAATTATATTATTCCAACTGCTTACAGTTTGTTCTAGTTTTCTAGAATACAATTCTTAATAACATAGTAATGTATATATTGATTTTTCCTTGCTGAATGGCACAAAATAGTTGATTCTCTAATGTTCAAAGCATGAGTGCAGATGGAGGGCACCGTAGAGTAAACAGAAACAATATCTCCAGAGATATTGCTAAAAGATCATTAAAACCAGAAGTCAATCTAGGCTTGTTTTATTTCCTTTATTGTCCATCCTCCCCTTCAATGAGATCTTCCCACTCTAATCCTGCTTGATTACGCCAAGTTTTCTAGGATAGATGGGATTGATTCAGGCAAGTATGCTGGTAGTTTTTTGTTTCATTGGGATGAAATGAGATACCCCAAGGTCATTCAGCAGTTAGAGGGGGGAAAAAAAGGCTTTAAGTAGTCACAACAGGAAAAAGATACTTAGAAGAATATCCATTTAAGTAAGATATATAAAGTTGTTTCAGCTGAGCAAAGTTCCTTTGACATTCTAATGACCATTGTGGCATTCCAGTCAACATTACTTTATTTGATATAGTTCTTTATTGTTGTTTATGCTAAGGTAACCAGGAAATTGTATCAAACCTAAGCCATTAATCCTCTTAGCCGATCACACCTCAAAGATGAAATCAATTCATTGTAAAGATTAAAAAAAAAAAAAAAAAAAAAAAACCTAGCTGGAGAGCAAATTTATGACACCATTCTGATGAATGCTATGCCATGACATTAGGATGGCTCAGATGGCTTAATGATGACAAAGCAAAGTACATGGAGCAGAGTTGTGATACTATCAAGGTGGAGTTGTATATAAACACCTTCCCTCCATAGCTCCATAGGCAACATGATGTAGGTGGTGAATAAATGACAGTGTAATATGTTTTCTGGTCAATCACACAGAGCACTGAGTTTTCTTATAAAGAGCCTTCATTGGCAATTAGGGCCCTGGGTTCTCAGAATATGGCCTTTTAACAAAAGGAAGCCTTTTTCAAAATCAGTCAGGAAGGGGATCCATGATTAGGAAAGTGGAATTTTTACCAACTTTACTATTAGCAAATTTAATGAAAAATTTTAGCAGTCATTTTTTTTAATAATTGTTTTTTTATTTTCAAAATATGTGCAAAGATAGTTTTCAACATCCATCTTTGCGAAACCTTGTGTTCCAAATTTTTCTCCCTCATTCCACCTCCATTTCCTTCCCCTAAATAGTGAATAATCCAGTTTAGTTAAACATATGCAATTCTTCTAAATATATTTTCACATTATCAAGCTGCACAAGAAAAATCTGATCAAAGACAGAAAAAAAAAAGAAAATAAGCAAGCAAACAAAAACAAAAATGATGAAAATATTATGTTGTGATCCATATTCAGTCCTTATAGTCCTTTTTTTTTTGTATGCCTATATCTTTCTCAATCACACTTTTGGGATTGGCCTGAATCACCTCATGGTTGAAAAGAGTCAAATCCATCATAGTTGATGATCATGTAATCTGTACTGTATACAATGTTCTCTAGGTTCTATTCAGCTCACTTAGCATCAATTCATGCAAGTCTCTCCAGGCCTTTCTGAAGTCAACCTTTAGCAGGCATTTGTAAGTAGACCAGAGTGCAATTTTAAATATTAAGCCCATCCCAGGTTGTGTGAAAAGAAAAAGTCCTAGAAGAGTGGAAACGTAGATACTACTGGCTATTCATTAGCTCAACTTGCAGGAGAATAGGGAATTATTTAGTATATAATTTCCAGCAAACTATTTTGTTCTATTTATACTCATTGTATCTCTCTTTATCTGGTTGGAGGGATTGTTGCTGATTTGTCCAGTGATGTGTCCTTGTTGTTTCTAGTATACTATACTTTATTCTCCTTTATATATTCACTTGCTGTACAGCATACTTACAATATCCCTCCTGACTTCAAATATATTTATCCAGTCTTCACTATCTGCTGACTTTTGATCTGGCATGTTCAACTGCTGAATGGATATCTCAAACTGAATATCTGCCAGATATCTTAAACTCAACATGTCTCAAACTTACTTCAATAATTTTCTTCCTTAAACTCTTGCCTCTTCCTAATTTACCTATCATTTCCATATTACTACCATCCCAATCAACCAAGGCTTCCAACCTAGATACCATCCTAAACTCCTTTTCTTTCTGATCCATATCTAATCCATTGCCAAGGCCTGTCTGTTTTATCTTTCTAATATCTTTAGTTTATACTACTTCTCTCCTGACATTTGTCATAATCCCAGTATAGAATCTCAACACCTCATACATACATAGAAATAACTGGCTAGTTGTTTTCCCCAAGTTGCTTTCCCCAAGTTTCTCTAAATTTGTCTATCCTCCACCCAGATGTCAATTTTTTTTTTTTCCTATCCTGCAAATCTGAGCAGATCACCCTTTTAGTCAATAACCTCCAGTGGTTCCTCAGAGTCAAATATAAAACCTCCCTCCCCTTTCTAGTCTTCTTATTCCTGATTATTACTTCCTCCTATTTCCTACTCCCCCTCCCAAACCATGTACTTTATGTACTTTTCAATCCAGTGACTGGCCTCCTTCCACCTTACCACTCCTGATATTTTAACTCACTATTCTCTGTCTGTGATTCTTTCTCTTAACATCTATCTTCTCTGGGTTCCTTTAATTCCCAGCTAAATTCAGCTTCTACAGGAGACTTACTGATATCCTTAAATTTCAATGCTTTTCCTCTATTGATCATTTCCAGTTTATACCGTACATAACATGTTGCATAATAGTTTGACCCCTGTTTCTTCCAGTAGATTGGGAATACCTGGAAAGCTAAAATAGTTTCTTCTGCAAGAAATTTTTCCTGTTCCCACTGTTGTGCCACAGTTCCCTTTTATTGTCCTGCCTGGGTTTCCCTGAATTATTCTGCCTCAGTTATTAATTGTTCTGTTCAGTCCTGCAACACTAGCTCTCCCTCCTAATCATCTTGATCCAGATAAGGAAAAAGACTTCTATCTTAGACATCATGACCCCAGCCCTTCCCTACTTATCAGAATGTCCGGTGCCTCCCCCCATTCTGTCATTGTTCTTCTTGATCCCAACTTATCTGAATGTCTGGTGCCTCTTCAGACCCAGTCAGAACCAGATTCATAGTCAGTTCCAGCTTTCTGTGCTCTGATTCTGCCCCTGCCTCAGTTTATCCCCTGGTAACTTGAAGCCATGTGCATATATACTTCTGGGAAGCACACATTAGTTGCTGGATGCTGGATTCTTAGAGATGATAGTCTCATTCAGCCCTGGGACCAAACCATGAATTCATTTAGTCCCAGTAAATCTCTCCCTTTCAAATAAAATATTAAAACTCTCTAATCTCTATCTTGCCTCAGTTTCTCCCGCATTACACCACTTAATGCTAGTTTCTTCCTTATAAGATTATTTCTATTTTACCCTATATCTATCTCATAATTATGTTATTTGTTTATTATTTACCCTATTAGAGTGTGACCTGCTTGAGATCAGGGACATTTTTGCTTTTCTTTAAATCCTCAGGGATAAATAATAACTAGTATATGCTTAATAAAGAATTAAACATTATAACAAAAATACCTTAATAAATACTTTAATGACTAACTAAATTGATTTTGAAGACAGTGAAGGAGAAAGGGGAAAAGAGAGAAACTACTTCTTCCCACTGACGATTCCCTCAAGTGTCTAGCTACTCTTCTGAACTGTAATTCTCCACTATTTCACTGATTCATACCTTGATTGAGCAACTGTTTAATTTTCTGCCTCTATTTTAAAGCCCTCAAGGTTCTACTTAGCTTGTTTAGTTAGACAATCTCTCAGTTCTCTTCCAGACCAAATAAAAGGGGAGCTCACAACTAATATAAAAATTATAAGATACAGAGAAACTTGTTTACACTTAAAAAAAAATTAAAGAAGTATTTTGGTCAAGCAAAGTGGAACTTCTAAAATCTTTCTCAGAGAATTCTGTTCTCTCTTCCTCACTCTAGCTCTTCCTTAAGCATGTGTCACTGCAGAAAGGAAGTGACTTTGTACAGAATTCCTGGCCATTATTCCATTTCAAGCTGTGGTTTGGAGAAGTGTAAATGACAAGTGGGACCACTGGAAAACAAATCATCAGATGTGCCCACGAGTTCTCAGTCTGTCTTTGATGTTGATTTGACACACATAGTTTAGCATGAGGCAGATGATTGATCTCTTAAGTTCCCTGGATATTTTTAGCAGTGTACCTGCATCCATATTCTGAGGAGTTCATTACAAGGGGCTATGAAATCCCTTTCTGAAAGAAGAAATTATGGGGTGTTGAATTCCAAGACTAGAAAGGCTTTATTGTCAGAATACAGAATTAGTTGATGGGATCCCCGGATTTTATCTCATATTTTGGCTGGAATGTACCTCCTGATGAGTCATTTAACCTTCTTAGGAACTTTTGTAAAGCTGATGAAATAGATGTAGGGTGGGTATGCTTAATTAGCATTGTTGAGCACCTAAGGTTCATCTACATTATATTACTGAAGTGCAAAGTAGCATTACTGTAGGTAATTAGCAAGCTGAGTTATCCAAAAGACCACAACCTCTTCAATTCTCAAATAGGTTCAGCAACTATCACAGCTGTGGCTGATCATTAAGATAAAAGAAACCTAAACCTTAAGGGAGAAACAGCTTAATTGATGTATCCCATCAGTTTCCTTGCCAAATTAGTTATGGGCTATAAGGCCAATGAGTAGGCAATATCATAGAAACCGGAAATAGAAAAGCAAAGAATTACCTCAAAGTACTATTTTTTTTTTTTTTTTTGCTCTCTCCTAAATGTATATTATCTACCTATCCATATTTCTAACCATTAAATAGAGCAACAGAACTGATTTGGGGGGTGGGGAAAGCCAATTAAAGGAGAGGAATGTAGAGGGAAAAAGGTGGGATAGAGGGAAAAGGTTAGCAATTCTTCAGAGTATTGTTAATTAAATGCTTAATTTTGCTAAATGTCATTTCATTAATGTGGCTTCAGATGGTATTGGACTCACTCTGCTCTCCTGAGGGTATTTTAAGAGAATCTATTTTCCATTTTTTAAAGTGTCTTTCTACATATACTTTGCCGATTACATAAAGATGCTTTGGAGATCAAAGTCATGAATGTTAGCACTTTTAATTCTTTAATATTGTAATCCAATGTCTCTATAGTGTTACTTTATTAAAGAACAAAATGCTTTATATAAAAATCATTGTAACAGACACTGTCTGTACTGCAATATCTGACATAAATATTAAATGATAGAAATTTCCCAAGAATCATTACTTCCTTTCTTAGAAAATATTGAAGTTCTCTTTATCTCTGCTTCTGTCACAGTATCTCTGTCTCTGTCTCTTTCTCTCTTACTTTGTCTCTGTCTCTTTGTTTCTGTGTGTGTGTGTGTGTGTGTGTGTGTGTCTTTTTTCCCTTGGGGGTAGGGGGTAAGTGCAAGACTCTTAATTATTGCATATCTCAAGTTTGGCTCCACGTCTATAGGTTATTCCCATAGCCTTCTACTTGATCTGGATATCCCTAGACTCTTCATTGACATAGTCCATAAAATGTGTTTCTTAGATCCAGAGATCAGATATTTATTAAGTTTCACTCTCCTCTTAGTATATACTCAATCACTCTTTCTATCAACACATGTATCCATACTATGTCATAAGGATTTTAAAAGGTGGTAAGGATAGAAAGAAAAGAACAAAATAATCCTTGACTTCAAGATGCTTATCTTCTATATTCTGAAATGCATATATTAATAAGCACCACTTAATAAAGCTTGTTCTATTGAACAAATTACACATTTACACAAAATAATCAGTCTTCAACATCTTTTGGAAAGATTTGTTTCCCTTGTCAAAAAACTTTTAATTTACTAATATGCCAGATATAAATTTCTATCTTTTAAGACTTCTCATAAACTAAATAAATAAACTTACTTCCAAATATCTATCCTCTGTAATACTTCTCTTTCTCAAACTTAGGAACAGTAATGATAAATGACTATTATATAGTGTTTTAAGGTTTGCAAAAATCAAATATTATCTTATGTTGTATCCCCAATCATGTTATGAGATAGAACTAAAGTTATCAGTATAGCTGTTTTTACCAATGAGAAAACTAAGATTCAGCAGAAATTGTTGCTTGTCCATAGTCACAAATCCCATAAGGATCAATAAAAGCTTTGAGTCCAGATCTTTCCTGACTTTTTCTTCAAGCATGTTCCATCCTGTCATATCATGCTATATATACTAATCCTCCCTCTCATTGCACACCCCCACACCCCCACACCTCCTCACACACACACGTGTGTACACACATATACACAAACACTGCTATATATTAAAACTTCACTTTTTTTTTTGGTGGGGGGAAATATTTTACATCCCATTTTTTTTTTTGTTTTTATTTCAAAATACATTTTGTTAATTTATAATTTTAGAGTTTTTATTTGTTTTTAGGTTGTTCAATAAATAAAAATAAATCTTTTAAGATTATACTTATCAAATATTTGATTTAAAATACATATTGCTTAATTTAAAAAATCATCCAAATAAAATATGCTGGATACATCTTTGGTAGTACTCAGCAATTGTCTTTCAAATTAAAGGTGTACATAATAAAACAACTTTATCCCTTACCTTTATACATCTTTACTATTTTTTGTCTATACACTAAAATTGAATCAGTCCTAAAATTTATGACTCAAAATAAGGTGATCTTTTTCAGGGAAATTAATGAATTAGTGTAAAATCAAACTAAATTTATTCTGTCTTTTCTATGCCTGGCCATCTATAATCTTGACAGACTATTCATTGTTTGAATGTCAGCTTTGTGTTCTCAACTTGGAAACTTATCAAGCTGAAGGGGGATTGTTCACCTTTGCATATTTCATGTATTATTTAGTATTGGAAATCTCATAGGTACTCAAAAATATTTGCTGATTATTTTCAACTCTCAAATTGTACAAGCTCTATCTGTTCAATGAAGAACAAATAAACTTTGAAGAATATAGCAAAAGTTCTGTTTGCTTTCAAAGGAGTTCCTAATGGGACAATTTAGTTGTTTAACTAATGGTAATTAATTCATATTAATAAAATAACCCATGCAATTTAGAGTTTTGTTATCTTTTTACTTTTTTCCCCACAAACAGTAATGGAATCGCAGGCCATTGAGTCTCCACCAATAAACTTATGGTAAGGTTTCTAATTATCATTCTCATCAATTTCTAATGTCATTAATTTATATAAGACGAATAAAATACGTTAAAACTCTAAAGAGTTCTTAATATATGTTTCCTTCCTTTCTCATGAAAGAGTAGTGATGACTCTGACAATATTAGCACTTAGCCAAGGCATGAGGTACAGGTAATTTTTTTTTTTTTTTAATCTTTAAGAGAAAATCAACAAAACAAGACATTTCTGAAAAGCCTCAGGGGAAGATTTTTCCAATTGGTACCATAAATATATTTTATATCATTGAAACAGATCATGGTAGATACTTTAACCATAGACATTGTTTTTCTTTTCCCTTCTCCTTTTTGTTAGTTAGGAAGAACAAGTTTTTGATAAAACAGAAGAGGGCACACTTTTACATAAGACAATATCTATAGAACCAAAGCTAAGGAAAAAACTTAAGACAATTCATGTAAAAAATATCTATGTTAGGAGACAATATAATTTGACTATATTTTTCTCTAAAAACCAAAACAAACAAACTATATATATATATATATATATATATATATATAGGCATTTACTATATATATTACATATATATATATATATATATAGGCATTTACTAATTTGTTGAATTAAAATATTTGAAGGAGACATTGGAACAAATCCATTAATCATTTTGAAATCACTTGAAAGAAGTCACAACATTGGGACATAACCAATAAAGATAAATAAAAACAGATGCTTTTATAACACTTTAAGGTTGCCAGGTACTTTCTGTACATTATCTCATTTGATATGTATCATCATTCATAGTTAGGCACTATTGTTAAGTCCTCTAAATGTAGGAAACAAAGAATTTATATGAATTGTCCTTAGGAATACAAGTATAAAAGAGTTTGGTACAAGCCTAAGTCTCTCCTTGACATCAAGTCTGGTATTCCTTCATGTGTTGATTATTGTTTTGAGTACTTTAGATATGGGCCAAATTGAATACTGGTTTGGGGCAGAGGATATATGGAGAGCCTTTCCAGTGTTTAGTCTATGATAATATTATTCTTTATCAGTATAAGAATTCCTAATTCATGAATTTGTTTGCCATGAACCATATCAATCCATTGGTGTTTTGTTTTAGTGAACTTTATGGGGCATAGAGTCATTTGAAAAAAGTAAGTAGCAACTTTTGTAGTTTCTTGTGGATCAGTTAAAATATCAGACAAATTTGAAAAACTTCACATTTAACTTTTCTTAATTCTATGTAGGTAGTCTTTCCAGGTATGGCTAACCTCTATTGAAAACAACTGAAAATGAGTCTTTTACACAGTTCCTTCTTTCCCAAAAATACTGTGAGGTAAGTAGTGTCAACTATTATTACCCCCAATTTACCATGATTGAGATTTGTTTTAATAACTCTTTGGAGAACATGGAAATAAAAGCATCTCCATATTAATCTTAAGTTCAGTATAAGAGAAAAAAATAAGACAGTCTTTACTTAAAGACAAGATCAATAAGCAGAAATCAGATAAAACACTGAATTGAGCAATGCCAAAAAATAATAATAATAATAAAATAAAAACAACAAAATTAACAGAAAACTCATGCAAGAAAAATCTTTCTCATTCTCTCTAACCCATATCTCCCATGTACTTGAACCAAGGAAAAAAAGGGAGAAAAATCACTTTAGGGTGGTTGTATGATAAAAGCGGAACTTGTGCTCTATAGATAAAGAAAAACTATTATGAAGTGATAGTGGAACAGTTTCCTGGGCTGCTTCTTTCCTCACCAACGATTACTGAGGAAGGCACTGTCTCCATCAGTCAATCACAGCCAGCTTAGCCTTTTCAGTGTCAATCATCAAGACTTAGATTCAACAGCCATGCATCCATTCTGAAACTACCACTGTGCCATCAGTCACTGATTCTCCATAGCATAGATGCACAAGTAGCTAGCACTTGGGACTTTTTTCTTTTTGCCCCTGAGGCTTTTCAGAAATATTTTGTTTTGTTGATTTTCTCTTAAAGATAAAAAAAAAAAAAAGAAAAAAAAATTTACCTGTACCTCATGCCTTGCCTAAGTGCTAAGCCCTTACAAATATTATTTCATTTGATCTTCACACCAACTTTGGCATGCAAATATTATTTCCCTACTACAGCTGAAGAAAGAAAGGAAGACAGGGGGTAATATAGTCAGCAAGTATCTGAAACAGGATTTAAGTTGAGTTCTTGCAGATTCCAGGGCTGACTCATTATTGACTGCTTCATAAAGCCTTTTGTAACTCTCACTCTCCATATTACCTTTTAGGTGTTTTGCATATATTATTAATGAACTTAAACATAAGCACATTGTTTTCATCTAAACTCCTTGAGGGCAGAATTTTTTTGTTTTTGCAATTGTACTCCAGAATCTAGCACAGACCTCAGCATGTAGTAGCTACTCAAAAAATGGTTGGAAAAAAAAAAAGAAAAAAAAAAAAAAAGGATAGAGACCTAGAGCTAATTATCATACTATTGTGTTTAATTTAAAAAAAAAAGGATAAATTGTAGTTTTATCTATTTGTTCTTACCTTTAACTGTCCCTTCAGGCTCCATTATTCATCTTTAATCCTCTTCACTATAGATCTTCAGCATTGATTCCTATCAAGGCCTGCTTGAGTGATGTAGTTTTTCCTTCCTAGGCTATTTGGAGAGGTGCATTTTTCTTTGCTTTTTTTTTTTTTAATTTAATTTATTTTTAATAGAATTTTATGAATTATGTTGGGAGAGAAAAATTAGAGCAAAAGGGAAAAATCATGGGAAAAATAAAAAAAAAAACAGAAAAAAAGAAGTGAACATAGCATGTGTTGATTTACATTCAGCCTCCATAGTTTTGGATGCAGATGACATTTTCTGTCCAAGTCTGTTGGGATTGCTTTGGATCACTGAACCAAGTCTTTCATAATTGGTCATCAAACATTCTTGCTGTTATTGTATACAATGTATTCCATCAGTTCATGGAAATCTTTTCAGGACTTTCTAGAATCAGAATCTAGAATTTGTTCATCATTTTTTTTATAGAACAATAATATTCCATTATTGTTCATATACCACAACTTGTTCAATCATTCCCCAATTGATGGGCCTCTACTCATTTTCTAATTCCTTACTATCACAAAAAGAACTGCTACAAACATTTTTTTTACATATGGGTCCTTTTCCCTCCTTTATTATTTCTTTGGGATACATACCCAATGATGGCCCTGCTGAGTCAAAGATATGAACAGTTTTAAAGCCCTTTTGGCAGAGATGCATTTTTCTAAAACTATGCTAAACCCATATATCATTTTTTCTTGGTCTTTCTAAATATCACCATGCTTGGCCAAGAATATATAAAAATTGTCTTGAAGTTTTGTTAAGTGTCAAAAAAGAGCAGATAATGTTTGTGTGGGGAGGCAAAACCATTGACTTTATGGCTGATATTCCTGTTGTCAAATCTTTTCTACGTTATATTACAACCTTGGAAAACTAGCAGCTAGAGGACTGAAGTAATTTTTCCAGTAGCACATTTCTAATTCTATGTAAATCCATTATTATGTCCCACGTCTCACAATTTTAAGAATGCTTTTTCCATTATTGTAATACTTATCCTTCTCTCACCAAGAGAAAACAAATAGGGAAAATCTGTTTTTTCATTGCCATGGGATCTTTCAAAATTCAGGTGGGAAGAAGGAAGGAAAGGAGCAACTAAGTAGATTCAACTTGTGCTTGGACTATTGCTTGAATATGTTCTATAGCATCATGGTAGATATTTGAGGAAATAATAAAGATAATACTTCTTATTTATATACTATGTACAAAATAATTGTCTCCAGCAACACCATGAATTGGATAATATAAGTACCATTATTCATTTATGGAAACTGAGGTTTACAGAAATTCAATAAGTTGCCTGAAGTTATATAGGTCTCCAGATTCATAGTCTAGTTTTCTTTTCACTATATCTCATCTTGTGGACTTTGTGAATTCTTATGAAACCATCCTCTAAAATTGGAGAAGGGATCATATTTTCTGTAAAAACTACATAATAAAAGTTTTTCAGCTTAATTTTATGAAGCATATCATGCTAAATTTACTTTGTAGAGTTGTAAATGAAATAATTTTATCATTATGCCAGTAAATTATTCATTATTAGGATAATAACATTAGTGTCCTATCAAAAAAAAAATCCAGATTTTTGCAATTTCTGCACACTGTACATTGGAATACAATTTCTTGGACATATTCTTAAATGAGATATTTTAACAATAGGAAATGAAAATTTCAACAGTTATCTTTATAATTTTAACAAATTTTTGAGTTATCCTAAATCTCTTCATTTTATTAAAATATAATGGTATGCCTTAAAAATTCTCCAAATAATAAACAATTCTCATGTGGTAAATTCAGAAATTATCTAAATCATTAATTTACCTGTATGACCTTTGGAAATTACTTCCCTTTTCTGGATTTCTTTAAATTTCATCTTTAAAATAACAGAGTTAAATGATATCTCTAAGATGCCTTTCAATTTCTAGGTCTTGTATATAAAAATCATTTGATGTTTGTGAAGATGAATTTCAGTTCAGCATTCACTATTCTAACAGTGCTATTTATATCACACTTTAACTTTATTTTTTAAATTTAAAACTAATTTTAAAAAATTTTAAATTAAATTAAATTTTAATTTTAAATGTTAAAATAAAAAAAAACTTTATTTTTTAAAAATTGAGTAATAAATCTTGTATTATTTAGTTTCAGTACTTTAATAACATCAAGTATTGGGCCAGAAATAGAATTACATTTAATTTACTACATATGGACATTCCTTAGGTTGGCTGATCACAATCTTGCTTTGGGGTTAAAGTTCACTCAGGTGAAAAGTGCTTATGATTAAACTGCTCATTCACACATAAATGACTTTCCTCCTTTAAATTAAATTATAATTGAAGGAACTTCTTGAAATAGTTAGAAATTACAAAAAAAAAAAAAGAATTAGGTAGCAGGAACTTATTCTTTTCTTCTCAGGAATTTTTTTTTTTTACTTCTCTATACTTATTATAAAAAACAAATCTGCTTTTAGAGTAGGATTCAGATGGATATCATCTGAATCTATCACATTCAGTCCTTGCACATTTTGCAAGCAATTTTGTTACTATAACTCTTCCTATACCTAGTGAAGCTGAAGAAAATTGCAGACTTATTCTATGACACTTTTATGAGTCAGAATTATCACCTTTGTTTCTGGGTTGACCAAGATACTCAAACTAATCCCTCTGTCTAAAATTTATGCCAGAAGGCTTTGTGTTTCATAGACATAGACTAGCTGAAACAGAGTTTTTTCCAAAATAAGAAAAGAATAAAAATAATGAAGTGCAAATTCTGAGATTGACTAAAAAAGAAGAGGGAGGTGGGAAATATACTTCAATATTTGCTGTGGGTGAATGAAATATTTTTAAGGATTATTGCTTTTTTGAAAACTCAACAGACAGAAATAAAGAATAAATAATTATTGCTGACTATTGATAAAATAGCCTTTAATATCAAACAGAAGCACTTGCATCAGTGATAGTCAATGGAAATTTATGTTAAAATTCTTAAGGTATATTCATAATAATTTATTTTTAAAGAATAAATTATCTACTAATGATTGCATATGATTTTCCCTTTGTCCTAATGGATTTTCTCCAAAAAACTGTCTGACGAGCAATTTTCAATATGGTCTTATGGTTCTCAGGAAAGATCAAAGAATGCTTGCATAATGCATAAAACATGCATGTTTATAATATATAGTAAATATTAAAATGGATGTGACTACAACACATTAAGTTCCTTAATATGGGTATGTAGTAGACTTTAAGTTAAACCATTTGGTAGAGTTTTCACTTTTGATTTGAAACATTCTGGCTTAAGTTTTGCCAAGCTGAACATTGTTTTTAATCTAACCGGATCACTTGATTCGTTGCATTGTAATGGCCTTTTTCATACTGTATTTTGACCTACAGCAAGACCTCACTAAATGAATAAGCAAGAAGGGGATTGAAGGATTCTCAATCAATTGACAGAATGCCATCAGCTTCATGGTAATTTTCAATTCTTATGCATGACTCTCATGGCAGAGCATAAATATATTTATTGCAAAGATGTAATGCACTTTTTGAAGTAAAATATATGAATAAAGTGAAAGCATATGAAGTCATTTAGTCAGGAAATTAATTTCCTTTTGTTCTTTCAAACACACACCCAAACCTGACAGAAATTTCTTATGAATTACTAATGGGGGTTTAATCCTGACAAGGCTTTATTTGTTCAAGAAGCAAGTCTCAGCTCTGGTTCCTCAAAAAGCCAATTATCAGAAAATATTCTCTTCTGCTGCTGTCATTAAGAGACAGACACTAGTGGCAGTTTAACTTGGTCTCTGAGCTGCTCTTGGGCCACAGCTGCTTACCAGGCAATCTAAGTACCACTCTAAAGCTCAGTCAAAGATTGACCTTGTGGTAATTGAGGTTATGAAAAGGCTCTTGTTCTCTGAAATCTTGAATGAACACCTCTCCCCATGAGACGCGACAGGCTACTCTGGGAGGGCAGTTCTGATGAACTATACAGAACCTTCTGCTTTGGGCTTTCCTGAGGTCAAACTGAGAAACAAATGTGAAGGATGAGGCAGAGAGAATGTAATAGAGTAACACATTACACTGAAGTTATCAGTTTCTTGCATTATTTTTTCTTATTCATGCCTTCTCTTCTCTCTCCAAAAAAGAATTAAGCATGTGGACAGAAACCTGTTAGCACTTTGCCCTTAATGGATACTAAAGTCTGCTAATATCTGGGTATTTGGTTATCAATAAATAGAAGGGACAGATGCATGGAAGAATTTCAAAAGTTTAAGAAGTAAAATCATCTGCTAAAGTCACCAATGATTTGATGACTGGATTCCATAATATAGAAATTTACTATGGTGTTGAAAAGTTCTTTCATCTGTCATGATCATAGCAGTCAGTGAAAATGAAGAAAAGAATGAAGGTGAATAAGGATATCTAGGTATAGCATTCTGCATTGATATGTATCTCTAAGTGTGTGTGTGTGTGTGTGTGTGTATTCACTGTAGATTTGCCAGTATATTTATATTGAATACTCAGATGTCTATATAAATTGATTAGATATGTACATATATAAATATATACAGATATCTATGTATCTAATATATATTTTCTATGTATATATTTAAATGCATCTATAGATAGATCTATGTATTTATAAGTACATCCATTTATCTCTATATCTATATATTTATAGCCATGTAAGTATATATGTGTGTATGTGTATGAGTGTGTGTACTTTTATATTAGTATAACAGTATATGTGTTAACACAGATATAAACATATCTGTGTATCCGTGCATATACATATACACACACACACACACACACACACACACACACATATATATATATATATATATATATATATATACATACATACACACAGATATACTTGTAGATTTTTCTATATAAAGAGATGTATTCTCTCTATATATTTTTATAGAGAGAATACCTAAGGATATAACTAGATATATAAAAATATATCTACAAATATACATAGATATCTACTATGGATATATTTTATATAAAGGGAGGGCTTTTATTAGTTGTCCTGATTTATATCTTGCAGCAGACCTAAATAAATAGCTCTGGAGAAAAAAATGAAGCTTTTGATTTTGCATAGCTTTCTCCAATTTAAATCCAATTCACTTGCGTGTTATGGTCCTCTTTGAGAATGAACAACATACAACAGCCATCTTTATATAGATATCTGAGCATGTAGAAATATAGGTATGGATCTATTAATCCTGCCTATAGATTTATCCTATATATTAGATAGTTATATTTACATCAGTGGTTTTGAAACTTTTGTTCTCAGTAACTTTATACTATTAGACATTATTGAGGATTTGTCCAAAATGTTTTTGTTAAGGTGAGTTATATTTATAAACATTTACCACATTATAAATGAAAACTAATTTTGAAGTTATTAACCCTCTAAAAGGGTTTCAGAAACACTCAGGATTCTCTGGATCACACTATATTATGTCTTTATATTATATAGGTATACTTTATCAATAATAATAAATACATAGCTCTCTATAGAAATATTTCTATATACAGACACAGATATCTGGAGAGCTGTCATGTTCTCAATATGTAATATCACTTTTTTATAAAGATATGTTTACACAATCTATTTTTATATATAGGCATATTGCATAAAAATCTTATTTAGGAAAATATATGTATAAATATAATTTCTTGTCAATTAATTGAGCTAGCTTCTACTTATGTTATAGGAGAAAATGTGTGTTATATGTTCCATATAAATATATATATATATATATATATATATATATATATATATATGTGTGTGTGTGTGTGTGTGTTTGTGTACATGTGTGCTCAGCCATATTTCAGGACTTTAACAAACTATGCATCATTTTTATCCCCTAATAATAAAATGATATTTTTATAATTATAAATACCTTGGTCTCATTGACTTAACTGAAAGATTTTTTAAATATATATTCATATATAAATATGGGGAAAATAATTATTTGATTCAATTTAAGATCATTTATTCAACATCTAACTTTTTTTTTTTTGCTAGAAGTCTACTAAATTTTGAAATAGCATATGAATGTTCCTCTATGAAAGCTGAACAGAGACATGTTCTGCATTGCAAAATGTTTAAAAAGTTTCCTGGAGACACTCTGAAGCTGAGTGATTTGTCCCAGATAGCAAATAAAGCAGGTATCAGAAACTGGACTTGAATTCAGAGCTTTCTGATTCCATGGCCAGCTTTAATTTCAATAGATATACATTTCAATACAACTTTTCATTTCAAAATTTCCATTATATATCACTACCTAGTGTAGTTTGAAGATACAAAATAAAATATTCACTATCTATAGGAGCTTGTATTTGATTCAGGAAAACATATTCATAGTTTAGGTATATTTACAATAATTATATAAATTTCATAAAATGATGATAAGGGCAAGAAAAAAGAGGCAGAAATGTATGAAGAGTAAGAAATAGGAAATATCTCCTTCAGAAGGAGGTACTAGAGGTATAATTTTGAAGGAAGTGAAGATTCTTTGAGACAGGTTAACAAGAGAGGCTTTCTAGGTTTGGGGATTAGCTTAAAAAAAAAAAGGCATGGAAGCAGTAGATGGCATGTCATATATGGAAAATAGCAATTAAGCTGAAACACCGAGGGAATGATAGATTATGGGATGATTTCAGCTTGAAAGATGAGGAGTAAGTAGTTTGTGAATGACTTTAATTGCCAAATAGAATATTTTATATTTTATGTCAGAAGCATTGAATCTTTTGGAGTAGAGAAATGACAAAGAAATATCAGAATTGTGATTTTGCCTTCATTTATAGAAACACATATATCACAAGTATATATGAACAAGGGGAGGGAAGAGGGGGAAACTACTTGTTTGCACACATTATTACATTTTTATCATTAAAATATAAATAAAATGGTTTTTTATGTTTAAACTTCGAATTTGGGGAATTTAGGAAAATAAAATATCAATTAGCTTGTAAAATGTGGCAATAGTTCTTTTACATATAAAGTTTCCCAAGGATTGATGAAGTTGAGGCTCTTCTTCATTTTTAATATTTTTTTATTTCAATTCCAATGTAATTTTAGGGCAGACTCTCTTGGTCTTTAAATGGGCATATTAAAACATGGCCAGCATAGTTATATTTTCTTTCTGGAAAACTCTAGAGATGGTTCAAAGGGTACTCTGATTCTATCCATGGTCAACTCCAATGCATCTCTAAGGAATGCTAGAAAGAACATAGAGCTAATTGGAGAAGAAACTTTTAGAATGGCATAAAATTAGATTCTAAGGCACATAAATTTGTCACAACTAAGCTGAACAATTGAAATCCGGTCACTTGATTTTTATTCAAAGTGTTAAAAATAGCTTGATTTAAAAGTGAATGATCATCCTTTGTACATTTAGCTATTAATTATGAATGTGATGGCATACCACTGACAAAACTGATCTGTGGATCAAGGTAAATCAATCCTTCAAAGGCCTTTAAAATCAGCTCCAGTAGAGATTCCACATTGTGTTAACTGTCTAACTTAGTCATGTTATACAAGAGTTACGGTGGCTAGAATTCATTACTTCACAGTCAACCTGATGATGACCTCTTTGAACTTAGCTGGAATAATGCTTTGACAATAGCTACACAGTCAATCACAAGGCCCATTATTAAAGCTTTTTCTAGTTTCATAGAGCCTGAAAGAGTTTTTACTTCTCTGAATGAGTTCTATCAAGCTAGGAAAAGTCTTAGCTACAAGCCCCAGGATTGACTCAAAGCTTCTGTATGGTGTATAGTCAATGGCTCATAATCACACTTTGAGTTATGAGAATAGGACTATGATATAGAAAAGTCAAGTTATACTATTGCAAGAGCCACCAATTTTTGAGACTTTTTTTTTTATTTGCTTTCCCTCTACATTCACTTTTTTGTTATGATATGGATTTTACCTTTGAAAGATTTGACTTTTTAAAAAGAGATTTAGATAGTGTTGATTAAAAATATGCCAAAATATAGATGTAATCAAAATCATTTTGTGTTATAATTAGAAAAAAATAAAAAAATAAACAAATATATATACAATGGCTTTGGCAATGAAGTTCAAAAATGATCTATTTTATTGTCCTCAAAAATTTGTATGGAAATTAACTATTGGCTTATAAAAATAAAGGCAAATATCTCATATTTCATATGTGGATAATAAAATTATATTAATTTAAATTCAAATAATTTTATTTATGCTCTCTGTCCCTCTTTTTAGTCTCCCTAACTCTACTATTCATTTAATTTATGGAATAAAAAATAAATCAGAGGATAAATAATTTATAGCAAGAAAGAATATTATCTGTCATTTAATTCTAGTTCCTAATTTTAGAGATGAAGAATTGAAATGCAGAGAAATTAGGTGATTTATTCAAGGTGAGAGATTAAGTGATTGAATTAAGATTTAAATTCAGAGCCTCTAATGCTCTTACACTCTGGTTAGGAACCATTCAGTATTATTATTTTGTTTTTGTGAGGCACCTGGAGTTAAGAAACTTGTCCAGGATAACACAGCTAGTAAGTGTTAAATGTCTGAGGATAGATTTAAACTCAGGTCCTCCTGACTTCAGGGATGCTACTCTCTATCCACTGCATCATCTAGCTGCCCCCATTCATTTATTATGTATTTTTTTTTGTTTCATTGTATGTTAATATATTTTATTAATGTTAAATCTGAATAAGTTAATTTTGTAAGATCATGTAAAGTTCTTAAAATACGGAATGTCAAATAATAGGATCTAAAGACAATTTAAAAATTATAAGATGTTTTAGCATCTCATATTTCAGTCTCATGATAATAGCCAGAAATAAGATTACTATGAAATTTATGAGCAAATATCTGATAAAAATAATTCATATGTAGAGAAATTTGATGGAAAAATTTGGTAAGACCATCAAATTAAATAAATATAGATTTCAGTATTAGATTACATCAATTCAAATGTGAAACTATGAAAATAGTAAAAAACAGTTGTGAAGACCGCGTATTTTAAAATCAGCCGGAGTCAGGAATTCAGATTAGGGGAAAATCGTCAATCTTTATTCTCAGTGAAGAAAGATCGGAGGTGGAAGAGAATGGGAAACAGCAATGTGTGTAGCTGAGTCAAGAAGCTAGTTAGACCAGCAGCCACATGACCAGCACCTAGGAGCATAGAACCCAGGCCCAATCTCCCCCAGCTTCTCTTCCTGTCTCTCAGCCTCCACCCACCAAAATCGTCATTTCCTATATAACACATCAGGACTTGCACAGAGAGTGGGCTGGGGCCATTCTTTATCCAATCATGTATATTAATATAGTCCAATTACTATTTAGCCTCACGTGCTTGGGACCTCAGGGCATCAACTCAAGCCTCAGCCCATTACAAAAAGTATTTTAAAAAACATGTTCAGGAGTAAGACACCAAAAATATCAAAAGATTTGTGTATTGTATATAAATTTCATGTACACTTATATACACACACACATATATTTATATGTATATATCACTAATAATTCCTTAGTTATTGGATACTTATCCAGAATAATTTTCAAAACATCTCTCTGTTTAATCAGGCAGCTGATTTGTTGAAACTAAGATAAAAATCAATAGTAAAATAGATGGAAGAATAAAAATGAGATGAAAGTGTGGCATATTATTGAAACAATGCAATTTTAAAAGACCATGAAATTAGATAATGGAAAATAGGTTTAAATACATACAGACTAAGGAAATTTTGCCAATTTAGCCAAATAATCAATTGACAAGGAGACTAAAACAACTTTGAATGTAACACAAACAACAAAAACTTGATTTTGCCACATGAAGAAATATAACAAAACAGGTTTAGAATGAAAAATACAATTTATAACATTTAGTTTAGAAAGATAATATATGAGCTTTATTGCTTTGTGAAACAGAAAAAAGTAAAAGAGAGAAAATTAAATTTAAAGAAAGTTTGGTTGGAGACCTAAGGAAAGTTATCTTGGGTGAACTTCAAGATAAAACAAGAAATAAGATAATGAAATATTTTTTTTAAAAAAAGGAAAGATCTATACAAATTTTATAACAAGTTCTACTCACTACTCACTATGAATGACACATAAAATGCCACATTTAGTCAATAATGTTGAAATAGCGGAAACAATGACTAGATGACTATTTGATTGTTAATGTCAATGTAAGCATGAAACAGGGAGGTGTGTTTTCATGAAAGGTATTCACTACAGTCATGGAGAATAAGCATAAAACCTTGGATAAAGAGGGACTTTATAATAGATTCTTATATTCTTAAGTATCGTCTCTTAAAATATGAAACCATTGATTTTATCACACCCTAGAATAATGCAGAGGCTTCTAAATTAGTCGAATAAAAACTCAAATGAATTTTCCACATAGAGAAAAAAATTAACAAAGAAACAAAATGGATATAATTTGAATTTAGATTTTTTTTTTATTCAAAAAGTATATGAAGAATTCCTGTTCTCTAGACTGATTTGCAGTTGGTTGAACAATTCAAAGACCTGGACACTCTCTCTCTCTCTCTCTCTCTCTCTCTCTCTCTATATATATATATATATATATATATATATATTTATTTATTTATTTATTTGCTGAAGCCATTGGGGTTAAGTGACTTGTCTAGAATCACATAGCTAGGAAGTGTTAAGTGTCTGAAGGCAGATTTGAACTCAGTCCTCCTGACTTCAGGGCTGGTGCTTTATCTACTACTCTACCTTGCTGCCCCAAATATAAACGAACACACACACACACACACACACACACACACACACACACACACACTTACTTATGGGTTGATTTTAGAATTAAATAGTTAGGAAAATAGGAAACAGCCAATATTTTTCTGGGGATTTTGTATGGTTATGAAGCAGACTACCATTCTGAAGAATGAAAGTTGAAGATCAAACTAAAAGTAATGCATGTCCTTCTGTACACTTGTATGTTGTAAAATAATACTAATCAATTTTGAAAGTGGAACAATGCAAACAATATCAATAGAGATGTGTATAAATGGAAAAGAAGATAGGCTACAGAATGAGAATTATTAATGGACAGCCCATCTACTCTTTTAAGAAATGCTGAGAACTATAAAAAGGTATTTAGAATGTCAATTGGATCCACAATGGTAGATTTCCAGGATAATATGAGTAAGATATTAGAGAGTGTGAGAGCAGTTAATTAAATATCTGCATCATTAGCAGTTAGAACTTAAGCTGATAAAACCACAGAGCTGTAGAACAATTGCCAAAGTGATTCTCTAATTTTGGAAGTGATTTAACTTTTTTACTATTTCATTTTGGAGGAAGAAAGTTTGTGTTTGAAAATTATATTTTTTCTATATATCAGTTGAATACTACTACTCTCTGTTCCTTGTTTTTCAATATAAATACATAGATATAGGTATATAGATTTCTTCCCCTGCCAGGGAAAATTTCTCCCTCCCTCCCTTTCTCTCTCTCTCTCTCTCCTCTCTCTCCTGATCTCTTTCTTTCTTTTGTTTTCTCTCTTTCTTTCTCTTGTTCTTTCGCTCTCTTTTCCCCTCTCTCTCTCTCCTTTTCAGATTATCTATCATTCAGTGTCATTGTCTATCTATGTATTTATCTATTTATGATTTTATCAGTGTAAGAACCCTAGGAGGAAGTTCACCTATTAGTCCAGACCAAAATTTCATTATAATGCTTAATTTTATAGAATTGCCTAGGTATGAAATGATAACTGATTCATAATAATAAGCTTAGGATTACACAGAAAAAATATGGGTTAAAAGTGAATTTTGAATCCAGGCCTTCCAAACTCTGAAGGTGAGTTTCTTTCTACATCATGGAGCTACTCAGTGATTATGAAAATTTACCTATATAAATCAATGCTAGGACAATTTTTCTATAGTTAAAAGTAATATAATAATGTCCCAGAATATGGTCTTTTTATGTACTTATTCCATGTTGGATAAAAGCATGGAATGTAAAACATATTAAAAAATGTAAAACATAAAAGATTTTTATGTCCTTTAAGGAGAGGAAGTATGTGAACAATAGATAGATTGCTTAATACCTGTAATACAGGAATATTTGTATTCAAATTTCATCCCTGGTAGTCCAGGTGACTTCATGGGCCTTAGGTTTTGCCCTATAACTTACCTAATAAATATTAGGCAGGTAGTGGTCATCACTGCTAAAAAGAGTTCTTCAGTAAGTGCCATATATAGCTTGACAAAATCATTCATATTCATGTACGTTCTCAATACATCATTGTTTTTTACTAGATTTTTAAGTCTGTCAAGGACAGAAACTGCCTGTGATTTATTTTGTCTAGAGCTGCATGCAAAACAGCCTTAAGGAAGAAAGGCTTTGGTTGATGAATTGTGTAAGGTACACCTACAGCATTGTTTTCACAAGTTTATTAAGTATAAAGCTTCTGTGTCTCTTAAATGCCATTAAATGAGTATTTTCTTAATTTAACTAGGAACAACCTTTATGGAAATTCATTTCATGTCATGTCATGAGATCTTTGATGCATTTCAATCTGTGATAGTATAATAGCAACTTACAACATGATTGCAGATACATCAATATAGTTCATAATGTTCTCCTGCACAGATAAAATACATTTTTTTGATTGCAGCTGAGTGGAAAGATATTGATCAAAAATAAATGTTTTACATGATATTCTGACATGTTTGAGGCTATGCCTTATTAAAAGGGGGGAAACAAAGGAGAATGATTTTAACTAATACATTGTTTGTGACCCTGAGTAAGTCACTTAAAATATCTGACTCAGTTTTCTCATCTGTGAAATAGGGATAATAATACCATCTGCATTTTTTTATTATAAAACTAAAAGATATGTGAAACATCATTTTGAAATTTTAAAGTACTATAAAAATACTAGCTATTTTTTAAAGCTAGCTACAATTTCTTCTTGAATTGGCAGTAGTGTGGGCTGAGATGTTAAAAAATACCCTAAATTGAATTAAATATAACAAAAATGGAACAATATTATAAAACTAATGAGATACCATCTCCAAAGAGCTATATTACATAACCAATTACAAGCATAAGATTTATTTCAGAGAAACAGAAAATATTTTTAAGAAAAATAATAGGAAAAAAGTAGAAATATAAAGGTCTTAGAAGTACTTTAACTTGCAATGTAAAGTATATGCCATTAAAAACAATTTCTCCTTTAAAAAATAGAAAAGGAAATCTTTATAAAAGACTGAATAAAAAAGAACTGAAAGTAAAGGAATATAATACCAACACCTTGAATTACTAGAAGAAGAAATCATTAATCTCTAAGAAATTCAGAAAACTTTATTTTTTTTTTCACAAAATGTTATATCAAATTATTCTTTCATGTGCCATGATAAGGGCAACTAGGTCACACAATGATTAGTACACAAGGCTTGGAGTGAGGAAGACCTGAATTCAAATCTATCTTCAGATACTTACTAGCTGTGAGACCCTGAGCAAATCACTTAGCCCATTTGTGTCAGTTTTCTCATCATTCAAATGATTTAGTGAAGGAAATGTCAAGTTACTACAGGATCTTTGCCAATAAAGCCCCAACTGGTATCATGAAGAGTCAGGACTAACTAAAATAACTAAACAACATTAAATTCCATAAGTTTCTAATGTGTTCTGACCTAAATAAAAAAGATCACAATAATTTTAAAAAATAAAATATAATTAAAGGTCATACCTTATAGTAATATGGGGAAAAACTTTCCAAATAATTTGTAGAGAATACAAAAGACAAAATGGACAGTTTATATTATATAAATTCAATTTTTCATATAAAATCTTTGTCTTTATAATAATACAATATTAAAAAATTCTAGGAAATTGACATATTTGACAAAGAATCAACACATAGATAGGAAATGATCAAATTGATGTGAAAAATTATCTCAAAAGAAAAAAATGCTGCCTACCAACAACCATTTGAAAAATGTTTGAAATCACTATTAATAAGGGGAATACAAATGAAATAACTGAATATCACTTCATACTAATCAAATTGGTAAAAGTAATAATAGGTAGAAATATTCAGTGTTGGAGAGCCTACAGGAAATCAAATGCACAGAAAATTATTAGAAGAACTGTGAAATGGTTTCACCATGCTGGAATATATAATTTGGAAACAAAGTAACTAAAATGCTTTTATACTTTGATGCAGAAATTTCACATATATATATTATATAAATCAAAGGAAGTGATAAAAGATATATGTATGTGTGTTATAGATAGAGACAGAGACAGAGAGACAGAGAGGGAGAGAGTCAGACAGAGATAGAAAAAAGAAAAAGAACATTCTATTTCTATATCTATTTACCAAAAATATTCAAATACTTATTTTTGTAAATGCAAAAATCTAGGAAACAAAATAAATATTATTAATGGTGTAATGACTAAACAGTTGTGGCACATGAATGTAATGAAATATTATTGCTTCTTTAGAAATGACAAATAAGAATTCAGAGCAACAGAGGAATATATATATATATATATATATATATATATATATATATATATATATATAGTGAAACAGCTAAGAATGTAGAACCAGATAAAATATATACACAATCACTATAAAAATGTAAATTAAAATAAGACAAAGATATTTCACAAAGTATTTTAAATATAATGATCAGTGTTGGTTGCAGATGACTGATGATAAAATATGCTACATTACTCTTCATACAGAGGTGGCACATTCCAAGAGTGAAATGAACCATATGGTGCACATTGCATTAGTTGATTCGTTTTAACTTTATTGCATTTTTTTAAAGGAAAGTTTCAGGATATCAGGGTAGTGAGGAGACATTTTGATATAAAACTAAAAATCATTAATAAAACATTCTACTGTAGTCTTCAATAAATAATTCTTGAATACATACTATGTATTTAGGGTCATATATCTGTATCTCTTATCATGTTAAATATGAAAATGATACATTATATATTTATATATATAGTATCTCACATTTCTAAAGTACTTTCATGTTTGTAAAGTAATTTCTTCCTAACAACCTGTTAGCAAATTTTTTATTTCCACTTAATAGATGAGGTGAAATTATTCTCAGGTTATTCTCAGATCAGTTAACTGACTTTATCAAAGGTCAAATATTTGAAAGTATCAGAATAAGGATTCTTCCTGAATTCAGTGTACATTTCAGCATAATCTTCTTTGTTTTATTTTGGTTGACTCAACGAGAAAAAGAGAGAGAGAGAAGACCAGATAAGAACTTCAGTTGTGCTTCTGGTGTACAAATTTACTGTTGTGTTGCTCAAATTGATTACTTGTTAATCCATGAAGATATTTTTAAAGTTTATATATCCACATAGAGGGATAATTTCTTATACACTTCACTATATCATCTAGGGTCTGCCACATTGTTTTGTTTATTTCTGGGTCTAGATAATATAACAGTGAAAAATGCCTCTAAAGGAACTTATTCTATTGATTATACACACACACACACACACACACACACACACACACACACCAATCATTTTTTCCTAACCTTCAATTTTAGAAAATTGTTTAGGAACATTAAACACTAAATGACTTAATTATGGTCACAGCATATCATGATTTGAATGCAAGTCTTCCACACTCCAAGTTTGTGCCTATATCTACTTACTTTCCCATAAGCATATTCTAAGATATGCACAGATTCATACATTCATCCAGAAATTAAATTTAGGATTTTATTGATTTAAGGAACCCTTCCCTCCTTCAAGAAACATAGTTTATTCCCTTGGCATTCAAAACCCTTCATAAACTAGCCCTCTTTTACCTTTGCACACTTTATTCCTCAACACAAGGACTCTTTAGTCCAGTGCTAATTGCCTCCTATCCATTCCATGAACAAGATATTTTATTTCTTAGTTCTCCATATTTTCTCTGACTATCCATGCCTGGAATTCTCCCTCCTTACTCAGATTGCTGAATTTTCTGACTTTCTTCAATTCCCAATCTAAATTCTACCTTACAGTCTGACACAGTCAGTTTAATTCTAATTCCTTCTCTGTTGATTATTTCTTATTGATTCTGTACAAATCTTCTCTATTTATTTTGAATATATATATTTTCAAGATGTCTCCCCCATTAGAATGTAATCTCCTTGAAGTGAGTCATTGTTTGTTTGTTTTTATTTTTTTTTGACAATTTTGTATTCCCAATACTTAGCCCTGTGCGTGACACATTACAGGTCCTTGGCAAATGCTAACTGATTGAATGAACAACCAATGCAAATTAAATATCTGTTTTATAATTTAGACCCCCTAATTAGCCAGAACTTTGATAGGGAAAGTGATTTACACAATCACATATCCAATAGTTTGCTTTGAACTTTCACACGCTGCTCTCTTCTATACCAAAGCTGTCTCACATATACACATATAATGCTTTTTTAATACTATGTATATATGTGCATATGCAGTAATAGTCACATATCCATAGTCATAGTCAGCATAAGCAATGTTCCACAGATTTTGCCTCCTTTTTGTTTGTTTTCAATTACCTATCTTCAGAAATCTTTCATTGTCTTTTATTTGTTATTTTAACAGAAAAAAAAAGCAAATCTGTTTTGCTTTGTTTAGTTTTTCCCCCTGATCTGATATCAGTTTACACTCTAAAGTGCATTGGAGGAAATTATGAATGAAAAGATAATGCAGAGGCTTTCAACTGCCTCGATAAAACATGAACACTGCCAACATTTTTGTCACCAATAATTCTCCCATAAACATGGGTCTCTCCTCTCATTATGCAGGCTGTCATGCTTTATTGAACCACATAATTTCACCTAATTAAAATGAGCAGTATGAAGTTTCCTCCCCCACTCCTTTTTTCTTTAGTTGGACAATTGCCAGTAATTATGTTTGGAGTACCCTAAGTGGACACCATATTAAATATTCATTTCAGTGCTTCTCTCTACAGTCAAATATAGCCCCTGCTGCTTTTTCCTTTTTGCATATTAATATTCATTTTATTTATATAATACAGCAGCACAAATACTTTGTAAAATTCTTAAATTTGTTTAGAACACTAAAAGTGCTTACTATTTTCAGAGTTGGGTATGAAACATTTGGTTACCAGCAAGATTGAAAAAATGATCTTCCACAAGACTCCTTAATGAATTTCTCATTGAATTCCTCATTTCTATAATTAATTCATTTGCTACTTCCAGGAACTTTTTTAGGCAGTTTGTCCCATTTGAAAATTTTATTTTTTTCTCCCTTTTACCTTAGGGATAGAACAAAAACAACATTAACAAAAAAGAGAAACAAATGATTATTCTATGATCATATCAAACACACATGCTACAACTGAAAACTGTTGGCCAAACATTATTGGAGAAGGACAAAAAAGGCAGACACATTTAGGAACCAGTACAGGTGGCAATTAATGCATTTCCACTACAATGGTACTTGGAAACAAGCAAGAACTGATGAACAATTCTTTGGGAGACAAAGGCAAAAAAATTTTCTTTTTAATAAAGAAATCCTGGTATATATCTGTGAGTATATGTGTGTGTGTAAAATATGATTGTGCACAATTCAGTAAAGCCCTTCAATGTAGCAAAGTTTTAAAGAAAATGTGTCACAAAAAGAGAAATTGACTCTGTTGCTGAATTTTCTTCCCACTTATTTTCTCTTAGTGGAAACTTACTTAAAAAAATATATAAAAGCACTAACACTGATAACTACTTCACAAGTATACCTGCAATAGGATGTCACATACTACATGATAAGTAATTAGAGCTGCAGGTTAGTTTCATATTAAAAGACAATATTTGTGTGAAAGGGTGCTACAACTTACCATATCAACACCTTCTAATTCCATTTGTTCACTTCCATTAGCAGGTCTTACCTTGTAGCTGAATTTCATTTTCAGATAACTTTAACAATCACACTGAATCCCATTTACAAAAATGGATAAGGGGGTGAGGAGAGAGGGAGGGAGAGAGAAAAAGAGAAAAAAAGAGACAGACAGATAGACAGAGACAGAGAAAGAGAGAGAGAGAGAGAAAGAAAAAGAGAGAGAGAGAGAGAGAGAGAACTAGCTTACAAATATCAAAAAATTGACATGAATATTAGCTGTCATCTGTTCCAAATGACAGCATGAGTGTGTGTTCTAAAATATTAGACTTGTTGGGCTTGTGTCAGCACCCAAGATAACTGACTTTCAGTCGGTGCTGTAACCTGATTTCATATTTACATTTTATTGTAATTGCTAATTTTGATCCTCAATATGAACTTTCAGAACCCTGATTCTGAAGAATATGTGATTAATGCCATTTAAAAAATGTATTTGGTAGGGCACCAACCTTTTTTATTTCAGTTTTGGTTTTGATTAGTGCCCCCAGGATGTTTTCAGTCAGTATAATTTGATCAATTGACCTCCATTTTGTTTGTTCTTGATTGAAAATCAATGATATTTTTGAAGAACATAGTCAAAGTACCCAATTGGACAAGATCTGTCTGGTATATTTCACTGGCTTGGAACCTGAAAAAAGAAACTATTATCTTAAAGAAGGAACAATAATATCTAGCAGTAAAATAAATAAGTATAGATGAATTTGATGATTTATACTATTAAATGAAGATGAAATGTCTTACATCTGTAAATGAACTTTTTTTTGGTTGTGTTGTTATTGGATAACATGCCTACTGTTTTCACACCCTAATGAAAAGCAGATTTTAATGGCAGTTTTGAACCATCCCCAAAGTATTAGATATTCAGATTTTTTTTGTTGTTGTGTCTACTTCTGAAACTGCCAATGGCATAAAGCTGAGATTAATTATTTCCTGCTTCATCTGTTCCATAAAACAGCAAGAAACATGTTTTGTAATTGGCAAAATTGCTTTGTTTTATGATAGCATTCTTACACTGTACTATTTGATTGCTTTGATAATGATAAAATTAATTTCCCATTGTTTGGAGGAGAACAATGCTCTATAAGTTATGTGCCCCTTATGGTTGTTACATTTTTATTAGTCCTCTATGTTGAATCAGATCTAAACTCACAATTCTCTTTCATAGAGCCTTAGTAATACTTTAATGATCTTTCAACTTAGTAAAATTGGGGTAGATCACAGGAAAGAGTGATTTGACAGGAGTTTGTAGCAGACAAATATAGTAATTTCCAGAGAAACAAAATATTCATTTATTAAACTAACAAACATCCATTAAGTGCCCATTGTGTAAAGAATATTGAGCTAGGCATTTGGAGAGATAAAACTTTAAGTAAAACTCATATCCTGATGTTATGGAGTAGAATGTGATGCTGAAACAATAATAACTATATGCATAGTTAAAATGGGTGTTTCTGCAAAGCTTTTGATCTCTTCAGGGAGCCAAAGGAACCAGGAGAAAGTTCCCACTAGGGGAGAGAAAGCCAGTGAGACACTGAGAAATTAAAATGTCTGGTTCCTCTCTAAGACAGAGAGAGAGAGAGAAGGCAGTCTGAAAAGATCAGGACATGGTTATAGAAAGAGTTCTTGGCCATTTTTCCTTTTGTTATACTGGAGAGATTCTAGCATATTTTGTAGGGTACCTGGATTATTATGGATTATGGGTCACCATTTGGGAAAAGGGATGCTAATCTCTTTGCTAGTCATCGAAAATTGACTTGGGGAATGATACCACAGCTGCTCCAGCACAAATGACTGTATACCCATGGCTGGGAGCAGAGGAGGAGGAGTTGAGGGTGTGACCAGAATTCTCCAAATATATACCACCCATATACCCAGACAACTGAGATCAATGCAAGTGGAGGTTACTCTGAAGCAGCAGGGATTGGCAGTTATTCAAAATTGTGTTGGCTAAGATAAAAGGAAAGTCAATTCTCTTCCACCTCCCTTCGCCTGCTTTCCCTTTGGTAGAGTAGTTGATCCTGAGAAAGTTTCCAGACATGCAACCCCTTCCTTAATCTTTCCCATGACCTGTGGGGGTTGGTAGTGCAAAACTACTCCTTTGACAATCCATATATCTGCTAGGTAATAAAGAGAAATTAAGGAGTTGATTAGAAAAAGACCTTGTGAAAGAATATTTACATTTTTATTTTTTATTTTCATTATATTTGCTCAACTATATTAGTACTCTAAATTGAATTCATTGTCATATAAATGTGAGAAGTCATTTAACTGAGACAGATTGTGTAAAGGGCTATAAATTAGAACAATATAGTGGCTAGCCAAAGCTAACTTTTACTGAGCACTTACTTACTACATGTCAGGCAATTACTAAGACCTGGGAATACAAAAATTAAGAAAAGAGGATGTTCTCTAAGCTTAAGGAAATTACAGTTTAAAGGAGAACATAATATAAAGAAAAGATAGAAATCAAGGTGGAAGGAACACCTAGTGTGGAAGAGAATCAGAAAGGAGACTGAGCTGGGAGGGAAGTGAGCAATACAGTTAGGACTTCTAATGCTATAAATATTCCTAAAAAGGAATAACCAATCATCAAATCAGCCTTAGGGTAGTCATCCTCATCTGGGTAAATTGGCAAGTTGGGGGGTGAAAAAACACTGAAGAATGAGCCAGAAGGGAAGTAAGTAGCATAAGGTAGGCTTCTGATGACATGGAGGTAAATACACTATTAGGGCCTTCTGTCTTAGTTCCTCATCTATAAAATGATCTGGAACCGGAAATGGCAAGCATCTCTAGTATCTTTGCCAAGAAGGCTCCAAAATAGTGTCACAAAAAGAATAAGAAAGAAAATGATATATACAGAATAACTTGGTATTTGCTTATTACCTCTATGATCCTGGACAAGTTACCTAACCTGTTTGCCTCAGTTTCCTCATACATGATCTGGAGATAATAATAGTACCTGATACCTGGGGTTATTATGAAAATGAAATAAGATCATTGCAAAGTGCTTGCTATAGTGCCTGGCTTATAGTAACTGCTGTATAAATTTTAACTTTTTTTTTTTTTTTTACAGGAAATAGCATGAACAATATCAAAGAAGCAGAAACATCTACTGCAAATTTTGTGGCAGTTTGGATGGAACATAAATTGCAAAGAGTAAATGAATATTAGATAAAGATTAAAAGAAATGGGTCAGATTTGTACAGTATAAAACTAAGCTATTCAAAAATGGCATGGTGTTCTTTCAAGACAGTAGAATGGATCTAGGAATATTTCTTTCTTCCTTCCTACCTTCCTCCCCATCTCCCTTTCTTCCTTTCTCTCCTCTTGCCCCTCTTAATTATTTCTTCTTCTTCTTTTTCTTCCTCTTCTTCTTCTTCTTCTTCTTCCTCTTCTTCTTCTTTTTCGTTCTTTCTTTTTTCTCCCCTTTTTTTCTTCTTCCATAAAAAAGAATACATTGACAAAGGTATAGATTATATAAGTTGATTTAGTAGTCCTTCATTCTATCTTGACATGTAAAACTAAATATATTTGGAGTAGTTGATATTATAATTAGGTAAATTCAGAATTATTCAAATTATTGAAACCCTTAATAAAATCATAATCAATAATAAGTCAGTGCCAAATTTAAGACTCACATAGTGTTGTTTAACTGTTTTTTTTTTTTTAAATCAAGGCAAAATAGAAATGGTCAACTTATTAGATTTGATAATATGGGAAGCCAAGATGACATAGTTAAGGCAGGGATGTACCTTAGCTCTTATAAATCTTCCTTCAAATAACATTGAAATAATATCTCAAGATAATTTTGGAGTGTTAGAATCAACACAAGAACAGTCTGAAAACATTTTCCAACCAAAGACAACTTAGAAAAATTCAGCAGAAATTCTGTCTCACTGGGGTAAGAGTGAATTTACCACTAAGAAAGCTCTCAATAGGTCTTGTGGGCAACTGAATTTGTGGAGATGATTTCCTAAACTCTCAATACACAATTTTTAAAGGAGTCAGAAGGATATTACAAGGGGCGCTTTATTACCACTGGGAGAAGGCCTCTCTAGCATTACTCAAAAAGAGTTTCCAGTCATACACCTCTTGCAAAAATGAAGGAAATAGGATTCAGTTTCAAGTTACTAAAGAATACTTGTGATTGTTCATAGACCAGAGCACTGCCCAGGACAATATTGACTACAACTTTCCTTACATGATTTAGACATAAAGAGAGATATCATAAGCAAATTAGGGGGGCAAAGAATAGTTTACTTGTCAGATGTATAAATAAGGGTAGAATTCATTACTAAACAAGAGATAGAAAGAGATACATTATGGATGTAAAATAAATAGTTTTTATAGTACATTTTTTAAAATGCACCAACAAAACCACTTTAGCCAAGCTTAGAAAAAAAGTAGAGAATTGTGGGGAAATATTTTATAGTTTCTCTGATTTTTTAAAATTCTCAAGTATATATAAAGTACAAGTACATACAAAAACATGTCACCTTTATAGGAATTCAAGTCATTCCCCAATTAATTAGTGATTAAAGGGAATCAATAGATGGTATCCAGAGAAAGAAGTCAACGTTATTTATAGCTATATGAAAAAAAAAATCCTCTAAATCTCTATTAATGGTATTCTGGGGGGTGGAGTCAAGATGGCAGAGTAAAGTCAGGAAGCTGCTTGAGTTCTCCCAGTTTACCTCAAAAATCACTTATGGAATGAAATCCCTCTCCAGCTCAAGATAGACTGAAATAACTTCAAGAATGGTCAGTTTCACTGGGGTGAAAAGAGTGTTGAGCACAAGTCAGATAGACTCTGGGAAAGCCATTGAGAGGAACACAGCAGGGGAGTAGCCTCCAGTCCCAGCTCAGGAGGTAAACTCTGGGAAACCAGGCTATTTCCTGACAGAGTGGGTGCTGTTCTCAAAGCTGCACAGGAAGCTTGGGACAAGGCCCCCTTTACTCCAGGGGCAGAGGTCCACCTTAAAAGTAAAAATAGAAGAAATATCAAAAGAAAAGGAAAGAAAAAGAGCAAGGAACAGAACCTTGACCATAGAAAGCTACTATGGTGAAAGGGCCGACCAAAGCACAAACTCAGATGAGAACAGAAAGTCCACAGAGGAAACCTCAAAGAGTGATATGTGAGTGAGCATTGTAGTTACTACTGGGACAGACAGTGGGGATTGGGAGTGGGGGTGGGTGGGTGGAGAGGGTATCACATGCCCTGAGGGTGTGGCTGCAAAAGTCATCACTTGGATGTGATGACATCAAAGAAAAAGACATTAAGAGGTGGGAAAATGTCTGTACTGAAAAAAAAAAAGGAAGTATAATGACATAATTAAGTTCATATGGAAAGGTACAAAAGACCTATTACAATCAAGGGAAAGAAGGGAGAGGGATAACCATTGTCTGAAGCTTGATCTCATCAGTTTTGGCTCTAAGAGGAAATAATTTAGTCAGTTGGTTATAGAAATTTATCTAACCCTATAAAGTGGAAGGAGAAAGAGGGGAAAAAAAAGAAAGGACAAGATAGAAGGGAGGGCAGAAATACTAGAGGAAAAGGCAAGAGAAGGGGGAAAGGGTTGATAGAAGATAACTTAGTGAGTGGAGTAAGTTAAAAATACTACTAAAAGAGGGGGAAGGGTGATATGAGTTAAGGTAATAGGTGAGGTGAGTTAAAAAAAATATGGCAGCAAGGTGGAAAGAAAGAATAAAAGTATATATGGGGAGAAAATAGGATGGAGGGAAATACAGAGATGGTAATCATAATTGTTAATGTCAATGGGATGAACTCTCCCATAGAACAGAGTGAATTAAAAAAACAGAATACTAAAATATGTTGTTTACAAGAAACACATTTGACATAGAGAGACACATATAGAGTAAAGGTAAAAGGCTGGAACAGAATTTATTATACTTTGACTGAACTAAAAAACAACAACAACAACAACAGGAATACTAATTCTGATCTCAGATAAAGCAAAAGTAAAAATAGATCTTGTTAAAAGAGATAAGAAAGGAAATTACATCTTGATAAAGTGTACCATAAATAATTAAGTAGTAACAATATTAAATGTGTATGCACCAAATGGTAGAACAGGTAAATTCCTAAAGAAGATTTTAAGCAAGTAACTAGCTACTGTTTAAAATCTAAAGTCTGAAGACTAATTACTGTCCAAAGAAATAGGCAGCAAAACTATTCTATTGGGCGATATCAACCTTCCCTTCTCAGAATCAAACAAATGTAACCACAAAATAAACAAGAAAGACACTAGGAAGATTAATAGGATCCTAAAAAAATTCTAGATATGATAGACTTCTAGAGAAAATTGAATAGGAACAGAAAGGAATACACATTTTTCTCAGCAGTACATAGTGCCTACACAAAAATTGACTATGTATTAGGGCATAAAAACCTTATCATCAAATGCAAAAAGACAGCAATAGTAAATGCTTCTTTTTCAGACCACAATACAATAAAATTTATATTCAATAAAGGGCCAGGGAAAGATAGGCTAAAAACAATTTGAATAATTCTATTCTAAAAAATGAGTGGGTCAAACAACAAATCACAGAAACAATCCATAATTTCATCCAAGAGAATAATAATAATGAGACAACATAGAAAAACCTTTGGATGCAGCCAAAGCAATTTGTAGAGAATTTTTTATGTCTCTAAATAGCTACATAAATAAAATAGAGAAAGAAGAGATCAAGGAAATAAGTATGCAACTAAAAAAGCTAGAAAAATAACAAATTTCAAAAACCCCAATTAAATCCCAAATTACAAATTTTGAAACGCAAAGGAGAGATTAATAAAATAAAAACCAAGAAAACTATTGAACTAATGAACAAAAGTAAGATTTGGTTTTATGAAAAAACTAACAAAATAGATAAATTTTTGGTTAATTTGATCAGAAAAAGGAAAGAAAAAAAGCCAAATTACCATCATCAAAAATGAAAGGGGTGGACTTACTGCTAATGAAAAAGGAATTAAAGCAATAACTAGGAGCTATTTTGCCCAACTTTATAGCAACAAGTCTGACAATCTAACTGAAATGGATAAATATTTACAAAAATATAAATTGCCCTGATTAACAGAGAGGAAATAAAATACTTAAATAGTCCCATTTTAGAAAAAAGAAATTGAATATGCCATTAATGAACTCATTCAGAAAAAAATCTCCAGGGCCAGATGGATTCACAAATGAATTCTGCCAAACATTTAAAGAATAATTAATTCCAATATTATGGACACTATTTGGAAAAAGAGGTAAAGAATATTGCCAAATTCCTTCTTGGACACAAATATGGCCCTTATACCTAAACCAGGAAGGGCCAAAACAGAGAAAGAAAATTACAGACCAATCTCCCTAATAAATATTGAGGGAAAAATTTTGAATAAAATATTAGGAAAGAGATTAAAACAACTTATCAGCTGGATAATACACTATGACCAAGTGGGATTTATATCAGGAATGCAGGGTTGGTTCAATATCTGTAAAACTATTACCATAATTGGCCATAATTACCATGTTGAACATAATTGCCATAATTGATAATTTACCATATCAATAACAAAACCAACAGAAGTCAAATGAAAATCTCAATAGATACAGAAAAAAGCTTTTGACAAAATACTGAACCCTATTCCTATTAAAAAAAACACTAGAGAGCAGAGGAATAAAGGGTGCTTTCCTTAAAATAATAAGCAGTATCTGAAACCTACAGCAAGACTTGGTTTATTTATTGAGTGCCATACCAATCAAATTGCTAAAAAATTATTTTATAGAACTAGAAAAATAATAACAAATTTCATTTGAAAGAAAAAATGGTCAAGAATATCAAGAAAATTAATGAAAAATCAAACAAATAAACAAACAAACGTTGGGGATTAGCAGTACCATACCTAAAACCATATTATAAAGCAACAGTTATCAAAATTATTTGGTACTGGCTAAGAAATAGAGTGGTGGATCAGTGGAATACATTAGATACATACAACATAATAATCAAACCCCATAGCAATCTAGGGTTTGATTAAACCCCCCAAACTCCAGCCTCTGGAAAAATAACTCAATATTTGACAAAAATTGCTGGGAAACTGGAAAATAATGTCAGAAACTCAGCATAGACCTACATCTCATGCCCCATACCAAAATAAAGTCAAAATGGATACATGATTTGGACATAAAGGATGATACATAAACAAATTAGGAAAACAAGGGGTAATTTGCTTATTACATATTTGAAGAAGGGAGGAAAATTTATGACCAAAGAAACACTAGAGAACACTATGAAAGGCAAAATGGACATCTTTGATTAGAGTAAATTAAAAAGGTTTTGTACAAACAAAACCAACTTAAAAGGGAAATATAAAGCTGGGAAAAACTCTTTACAGCCAGCATTCCAGTACTTCTGATAAAGATTAATACCTCCTCAAAGCAATGCCTCAATTAGAAACATCAGCTTGATTTCATGTTGCCGGCCTAACCCTTATTAACATCTTTTGCTTATTCCAACTCCAAATTATTGGTATCAAAATAATTTATATTTATCCCCCAGAAGAAATCCTCAAACTCCCAGAAATTCCATTTCCTTGAGAGAAAAAATGAATGAAAATCTATTTGCCCCTTTCATCTGCCCTACTATTATAGGCATCTCTACTTTACCTATTATATTACTATAACCTCAATAAACTATGCGTTTATATTTCACCCCCCCCGCCCCCTGGCACAATCTGTAACAAATCATTAACCTGGGCGTGAGTACAAGCATACATCTCATTTCTAAAATATATAAAGAAATTTGTCAAATTTATAAGAATGCAAGTCATTCCCCAGTTGATAAATGGTCAAAGGATATGGTCAGATAATTTTCAAATGATGAAATAGTTATATGAAACAATGCTCTAAATCACTATTGATTAGAGAAATGCAAATTACAACAACTCTGAGGTCCCACCTGTCATCTCCCAGATTGTCTAAGATGATAGGAAAAGATAAATGTGGGAGGGGAAGTGAGAAACTGGGACACTAATACATTGCTGGTGGAATTATGAAATGATCCACGCATTCTGGAGAGCAATGTGGAACTATTTCCAAAGAGCTATAAAAATGTGTCTACCCATTGACCCAGAAGTGCCATTACTAAGTGTTAAGAACCTAGTGTGAAGTGGCAAGTTGATTCTTTGATAGCCCCCATGGCTGTGAATCATAATACACTTGAATCAATTATAAATCAGCCTTTATTGACACAGATGTTGCTTGTAAATTCAGAATGAAATAAATTGGAGGCAAGAGAGAAGAGGAGAGAGGTCAGAGAATGCAACTGCCTCTTCGACTCTTTGTATCATTATCATCCTCTTACATGAAGGAATCTGTTCTGCTGATCAGAATTACATCCCCAGCAGCCACTAGCAGGTTGCTCCTGTAAGAACTGGGTCTGTATTCCAAGGAAATCATAAAGGACAGGAAAGAACCTATATGTGCAAAAATGTTTCTAGCAGCTCTTTTTGTAGTAGCAAAGAATTGCAAAAGAAGTGGATGCCCATCAATTGAGGAATCGTTGAATAAGCTATGGTAAGTGAAGGTAATGGAATAGTATTGTTCTATACAAAATGATGAACAAACTGATTATAGAAAGGATTGGAAATATTTACATGAACTGATGTTGAATGAAACAAGCAGAATCAGGAATACATTGAAAACAATAACAGCAAGAATATGCGATGATCATCTGTGAATGACTTGGTGCTTCTCAGTGGTTCAATGATCCAAAGAATTTGATACTCAAGTTTTTTTTTTTTAAAGGATGTTAAAAATGTTATATGAATTGGAAAAAACAAAATATATATTTAAAAAAAAAAGATTTGCAGATGACGAAACCTCAGAGGGAAAATTAGCCCTGCAATGCAGTCAGTTTTTTTTTTTTTTTTAATTTTTAGGCTAAAACAGTGAGTTGAATTTATAAGATAGAATTTAGTAGGAAAAAATTATAAAGTTCTACATTCATGTTAATATATTCAACCATTTAGGTACAGAATGGGGGAGGCAAGGGTAGCATAGAGTATATGAAAAATAATATAGTAGTTTTGTTGGATTGAAATGTCAATATTTCAGTATTACTACTGTATTCTGCAGTGACCAAAAAGTAGTTTCTTGTTGTTTAGGATCTGTCCTTTAAATGAAATGAGATCACAACAGTATTTTGTCCTAGATGCCACATTTTAGCATTAACAGATCAGATTATGTTCAAATGGCAGGAACAGGTATTGTGATTATGAAAATCAGTAAAAGGAGATAGGACTGGAAAAGAGCAAAAACAGGAACGCAAAGATCATTGTCTTGAAGCATTGAAAGCTTATGTAGAAGAATGAGACTTGTTCTGTCATGGACTCATTATGTGATCCCACAAGTCATTTGCTTACATTGTGGTACTTCCTGGCTTCCTAGTGCCAGAGCCCTTCTAATCATTACAGGCAGTGTTCTTTGTAGGATCCTCAGCAGATGGATTAGTTTGTTCATAATGGAAAACCATGGAAATCATCAAAGCCTGAAAAATTGAGACTTCGGTGAAAAGTTAATATGTATAAAAATGAAGCAAAAATGGCAGTGTAGCTGGAAGAAGTACAGCAAGCTCCTTCCCTAAACTCACTTAAATAAATGAACGTGATAGAATCCTATACAGGAAATCCAAGAAAAAAAATCATGAGTAATTTTTACAATCTAGATCCACAAAGGGAGACGCATAGACAGTGATTTGTGGATTTTATAGGCCAGTCCCACAAGGAGCATATCAAAGAGCCCTCAAGTTCACTGAAAGGCTGTACACAAAGACAAGCAAGGGTCCTAGATCCCACACAGAGTGGTCTAAACCTGTGTAACATACTGAAACAGGAGGCAATTGGCAGCTCTGTTGGTCCCTACAGAATTCTGAATTATACATACAGGGTGAACTTTGCTTAGGGATTGCAATCCAAATTGAGATTACAGGGGCCTTCCCTTATGTATTAAGTAAAGAATACATTCAAAAGCAAGTAGTAGCAGTCAGATCTCAGTTCTAGTATTTTGCTCAATTTAAAGATTGTAGAAGAATAAATAGAGAAAGAATCCCAAACCAAAAGGAAGATACTAGAATTTTCCTGCTACTTCATGTTAGCGAGTTAATCTAGAAATGATCTGTTGTTGCTTAGACACAAACTTTGGTCAGGAAGTTGCAAAGGTCAGAAAAATGGTAGGGGTAGAGAAAGAGAAGGAGCAGATCAAATTTTTGCCTATAAAACTATTTCTTTAGTCCCATTCTGGCATTCACTAGTTACTAGACATTCCAGGAATTATACCAGATTCACACTGGCAATTAAAAACGCTTGGATGAATTTTCTGCTAATTGCATGGAGCTTAAACTTGCAATCATATGCACATTCAAAAGTCATCAGGACTCAGTCCATAGTTTTGCCATCTTAGAATTTCCACATTCAGTGATTTTTGAAGCAAAGAATAATATTGTGCCAGGAGAAAATTAAAAAGGAAAAAAAAAGTTATGCAATGTTGGATTGATAATATAAGAACTTCTAGGCTGTCTCTGTCTCTTTATCTCTCTCTCTCTCTCTCATAATTATATGCAAGAGAATGCAATACAATTGATTCCACAAGATAAGGACCACCTACCTACTTCATGCCTCCAAGTAAATTTTAACTAAATGCTAGAGAATTTTACTACTTAGAAGTAAGGCTTGCATTCATCTCATACTTGGTTCTACAATCTCAAATGATGGATTGTCTCTGTGGTTTCTAGAAAAGGTTGTCTGAGAGGCCAGCTCTTCCTAGATGTTGCTAATTGTGCTGCAGAAGTCAGAATGTTAGAATAGTCAGACTGAAGATCAACTGAGCCAACCAATTCAGTAGCTAGAGATAGAACTCTTGGCTTTTTGGTACTGCAACAAAAACAAAGGAATGGTGAATGAAGGTTGGGTGATGCAAGTGAAGAGATTTTTTCTTATGAGAATGAAGTTTAAGACATCTCATCTAGAAATTGAATGAAAGATCTCTAACTTTATTCCTTCTGAAACCTGAGATAAGAAAGGGAAGCACATCTGGGAAAGAGACTAAGGAACAATCAAATTTAACTTCTCTTTCCTCCCCAAAAAGGGCTTTGGTGACTCTTCATGTGAAGATAATTGCCAGAAAAGCTAAAGAATCTCTGGGTGTGGTGTATTAGAAACATTTCAGAAATGACTCTTGGCTTAGGACTTCTCTAGCCTAGGAAAACTCTGAGGAACATTTATTGGGCCAACTAAATTTGTTAGAAGACTGAAATGGGAAAGTATTTGCAGGCATGGTATAAACGAAATAACCTTGCAACCAAGTAGCAGAAGATATTTTCAAAGGAGCGAGTGAAGTTTTGAAAAGAATTTAATAGATTGAATTTATATTTTCCTCAGCAAATAGAGTCCCTGGACTGAAGTCAGGAAGATCTGAGTTCAAACATGGCGTCAGACATTAGTTATACAACCATGGGCAAGTCAATTAATTCTGTTTTCCTCATTTGCCTTATCTGTGAAATGATCTACAGAAGGAAATGATTGACACTCCAATATCTGTCAAGAAAAGTCTAGTTGGGGTCAAAAAAAAATCTAATACATATAAAAACAGCTGAACAGTAATAAGACCTACTGTGACTTACACTCATCTAGTCTTTAAATCAACTAGATGAAAACTTCTTTCATCCAGATGGCTTCAGACTTTATCTCTGGATTTCTAAATGAATTATTACACAGTAATTATATAACTACACAATTGTAGACTGAGCCATTTTAAGTAGAAATTTATGGCACTTGAGGCTTGGGGAAATACTGCTATCAATGAAAATAAGTCATTCTGAGACTAGAGATTCAGAGCCCATCACTGCCCTGGTAGGTAGGCAGAATGAGATGGTGCCATTCCTAGGAAGGTATTTTGTTCTGGTTTATGAACAATAAAATTTAAAAAAAAATTATGGCCAGACTAAGAGAATGCTGGTAAAATTGAACCAGGAAATTAAGCACCAGACTACTAGGATCTGTAAGCCCCACCCATGTCTAAGTATCGCTCAAGGTTCTTGCCCCGTTTGGACCATTGAGGGGAGACTATAGGGAGCTGTCCATGGAAGGAAGGAGTATTATGTTCTTATTATTTGTTGAGATCTTTTCAACCAACCTCTAGGTATGTTACACTGTATAAGACCAAATGAGAGCCATTATTGTAATCAAGTATTATCAGAATAATAATCCTGAACCATCACATGTAGTAAACACCATATAATGTTGGTGCTCCAGGAGGGCAAAAGAAAATTTTCTAATGATGGATATGAATGATGCTGGAAGATTTCCTTTTATAAAATCACCTAACAACAATCTTGTAAGTAAGACATGTGGTACCTTATTGTGGACCATAGGAAACTGAACCAAGTCATCAGATCGATCTCTAGAGATATTACAGATTTTTTTTCGAGGTTGTATCCCAATTGTATAGTGAGTTGTTTAGGCTATCAACCTGGCTGATTCTTTTTTGTCTGTTTCTATGGCTAAGACAAATCAGGAACAGTTTTCTTTTACCTGAGGAGTTCAATATATCTTTGTTGTCTTTTTCTAGGGCTACATGAACTAACCTTCATATTGTTATATTATAGTGGGGATAGACTAAAAAGAAAAAAAAAAACTTTCCTTCCTGACAGCATTTTGTTGTTGTTATTTTTTCCACTATAACAATGGCATAGACCAGACTAGATAAAGCCACAGTAGCAGAGGCTTTAAATCATATTAGAGCCCATTAGAGGGACAAGGGGTAGAAAACAACTCTAAGAAAATCCAGGGTCCAACCCATTCCATAACATTTTTAAAAATACAGTGGATGGAGAAAATCCAGATTATTCTAGACAAAATCCTGAATAATCTATAGACAATTGTTTCCTCATGATATAGGAAAGAAGGCAGACAACTTATTGGTCTCTTACACTTTTGAAAATCTACACTATTCATCTGAAAGTTTGATGAACCTATTTTACAAATATCTGACTTGTAAGTGGGGCTTGGATTAGTCCTTGAAGATGTAAAACAGATTGTCTAGCACCTCTCCATTTAGGCCTTTATGACCCTGCAATACCCATGTTTTTCGATGTCCATAAAGAACAGGTTAGATGAAGACTTTGTCAGAAACAAAAGGGTGGCCAGAATCAGCTACTTTTAGGCATCTGGAGCTTCATGCTCCTCAGAATAGCCAGTCACTCTCCAGTTTATGTAAAACAGTTGCTAATCTTATTATTATTATTATAGCTTTTTATTGACAGAATTTATGAATGGGTAATTTTTCAACATTGATCCTTGCAAACACTTCTAGTCCAACTTTTCCCTTCTTTCTCTCCACCCCCTACCCTAGATGACAGGCAGTCTCATACATGTTAAACATGTTAAAGTATATCTTAAATACAATATATGTGTACATATTTACACAGTTCTCTTTTTATAGGATTCTGACTTTTAATCCAGTCTGCTATCTGCCTCCACTTTATGGGGGAGCTTACCCCATTCACATTTATGGTTGAAATTACTAATACTGTATTTCCTGCCATCTTGTTAACCCTAGATTATGCTTTTCACTTTCCTTTCCCCCTTATCCCCCCTTTCCAATATTAAACTTGTGAGTACCACTTGCCTCAAGCAGCCTTCCCTCATTAGGATATCTTTCTCCCCCTCCCTTAGAGTTCCTTAAACTTTTTTTTAAAAGCTTTCCCTTACAATTTCTGTATTCCCTTCTATTTAGCCTGCTCCTTCCCTTTTCACTTTTCCCCTCCCAGTTTTCAATGAGGTAGGAGAAGTTTCTCTGTAAATTTAAGATGTCTAATATTTTCTCTTTGAGCCAATTCTGATGAGAGTAAGATTCATACTATGTTCACCCCCCTCTCTTCTTTCCCTCAGATCTAATAGGTTTCCTTTGCCTTTTTGTGAGATGTAGTACCTCCACTTTTCCCTTTTTTCTGGTACAATTTCCCTTCCACCTCTAGATTCTTTTTTATATTATAACAATAAAACCAAGTTATACATGTACTCTTTATGCATACTCATAACAGAAATATAGTTCCCAAGATTTCTTTTTACCTTTTTATGTTTTTCTTGAGTACCATATTTGGAGGTCAAACTTTTTGTTTAGTTCCTTTTTTTTTTTTTTTTTGCCAGAAATAGATGGAACTCACCTATTTCATTGAATGTCCATCTTTTTCCTTAGAAGAAAATGCTCATTTTGGCTGAATAAGTTATTCTTGTCTGCATACCAAGTTCCTTAGCCTTTTGCAATATCAGATTCTAGGCCCTTTGATCCTTTAATGTGGACACTGCTAGATCCTGAGTAATCCTTATTGTGGCTCCTCTGTATTTGAATTTTTTTTTTCCCTAGCTGCTTGTAGTATTTTTTCCTTGTTCTGGATTTTAGTTCTGGATATTTAGCCACAATAAATTTTGGCATTTTGGTTTTGGGATCTCAGTAGGTGATCAATAAATTCTTTCAATGTCTATTTTACCTTCTGTTTCTAAAACACCTGGACAGTCTCTTTGATGATTTCCTGAAAAATAGTGTCTAGGCTCTTTTTTTCATCATGATTTTCAGGAAGTCCAATAATACTTAGATTATCTCTCCTAGATCTATTTTCTAGGTCTGTTATTTTCCCAAGTAAGTATTTAACGTTTTTTTTTCTATTTTTTTCATTTTTTTTTTTTTTTTTTTTTTGGGGGGGTTTTGCTTGACTGATTCTTGGTGTCTCCTTGAGTCGTTCATTTCCATTTGTTCAATTCTGATTTTTAATGAATTATTTTCATTTACTTTTTAAATTTCTTTTTGTAATTGTCCAATTGAGTTTTTAAATGAGTTGTTTTGTTCTAAAGAATTTTTTTTTCCATTTCACCAATTTTATTTTTTAGGGAGCTATTTTCTTTTTTCATTTTACTAATTCTGTTTTTCAAGGATTTAATTTCTTTATCCACTCTATCTTTTAATGAATAACATGATTTATCCACACCCTCTAGCCAAGCTTCCCTTTCCTTTCCCCATTTTTCTTCTAGTTCTTTTTTAAGAGCCTTTTTATTTCTTCTATAAGAGCCTTGTGTGATGGGGACTAGCTTATATTACTATTTAGGGTTTCATTTGGAGACAATCTGCTTTTAGTCTCCTCAGGGTTTGAAGTCTACTCTCTATCAGTATAGAAGCTATCTATAGTTAGAACTTGTTTTAACTTTTACTCATTTTGACAAAAAAAAAAAAAAAAACCCAAAACAAAACAAACAAACAAACAAAAAAAACCTGAAGTCTGCTTTTGGGGCAATGTGGTATTACTAAGTTTTCGCAACAGACAACAAGAAGTAGCAGTGAAGCAGCAGTGGGACAGCAATGACTGTGCTGGGATCAGCATCTGCGTTGGGATTAGCATCTGTGCTATGGTCAGCATCTGCACTGGGATCAGAGGTTACATGCTGAGATCGTGCTGAGTCCCTCCCAATGCTGGGTAGGTGTGGCCAGGTCCCAAGAGACTACAATTTTTGCTGATACTGTGGTAGAGTTCTCCCCACAAATTTTCCACTGGCTGAGACCACCCTCCCCTCCCCCCCCAGTCCCTCGAGTCTGCTCAGCCTGAACTGTTTTCTATGCTCTCACCACCTACTTGCCTACCTACCTACTACATTCTGCGCCTGGCCTAGCCATCCCTACCCACAAGCAAAAACAGACTTTTTTCTGGTGAATTTTGAATTATCTTATGTTGGTAATGCGTTGTACTCCCAATATTCGTGGGTTTTGACAGTCAAGCACTTGTTCCAAGGCCTTTCATAAAAGAAGTAGTCTGAGTGTAAAGGAGAGCTTAGATAGATGTGTGTGTCCTCTCCTCCATATTGGCTCTACCAGTTGCTTACCTTTTATTGCACCCTAGTTGATACTTTATAAATTATATGGGTAATACAATCACATTTTGTCTAGTCTTTTTTTTATTATGGACTTAGTCTTACAAGATGTTTACTCTAACAAGATGAGCAAAGGATAGCAAGCTTCTATTGATAATTAGAATTTATACATTGCAAATTACACTTAGCTAAATCTTTCTGATACTATTCAGAGGACTGAAGCATTCAATTCACATTTTGGAACAAGCCTTCTCTACTGGCTTAGTGGGATCCCAACTATAAGGACCTGGTTCCTGAGGAATGCCATTTTACCTGGTTGGTAAACTGCTGATTCTACCTGCCACAAGACAGGCATGCAAAACTAGAGTTTAGCAGCCACTAATATGACACTTTACTATAGATAGCTCAGATACAAGAAGAAATATTAACTATGGCAGGCTAGGTCTAGATGTCCTCTTATTTTCCCAAGTTCATCATTATATCACATAAGGATAAGTAATCTGACTATACTGAAGGTGTTACCTTCTGGGATATGAATCATGTATTCTTGGTGCTGCTGTGGCTTATTATAACCTATCATGAGGGCCAAAATGTGAGACTGAGAATTACTCTTTCTGAATGGGAAAGCAAAAGTTTAGAATTTCTGATCTTTTTTCCTTTTTCCCTTGTGAGAGCTTTTAAAATCTTGATTATACTACTGTCCAATTTTTTTTAGCTATCCCTCCATTCTTGAAAAATCATCAGAGGGGAAAAATTGGAACAAAAGGTTTGGCAACTGTCAATGCTGTAAAATTACCCATACATATAACTTGCAAATAAAAAGCTATTAAAAAAAAAGAAAAAAGAAAAATCATCTACTTCTGTTAGTATGAATTGTATACATTCATACAAGAAATTGATAAAATTGCTTTGTTTTACTTTATTTTTAATTGATAAAATTGTTGAACACCACAGGGACAAATAAATGCCAGTTCTTTGAGGAACTTTACTGAAGATTTATGTTCCATTAATGTTATTACTGTTACTTAGGGTTACCATAGCTGGAATGATTTGCCATTTTCCTATTCAGCTCATTTTACAGATGAGTAAACTGAGGCAAACAGGGTTAAGTGATTTGTCCAGGGTCACATGGTTAGTAAGTATTTGAGGTCAGATTTGAACTCTGAAAGAGGTATCTTCCTGGCTTAAAAGCCAGAACTCTGTCTAGTATTTCATCTTTCTATTATTCCCTAATATTGAACTATTAAAACTATCTAACCAGTTATAAATCTCTCTAATGAAATTATCCTTTATTTCATCTCTCCATAAGAATGAGATGAGATAATTTATCAAAAAAACTTTGCTAAAATCTAGACAAACTATAGCCACAGAATATCCTTACCATATAGTTTAGGAGGGATAGTAATAGCTTAGAGACCTTTCATTTCATTGTTATATGAAATTCTCAGAAGAGCAAACTTCCTTTGCTTATATTGAAACACAAAGTCTTAAAAGAGTTGCCCACATCACTGATAAGTTAATTGACTTATGCAAAATTACACAACCAACATGTCAAAAAAGGGATTTGAATTTATATTTTCCTGTTTTTACAGCCATCTCTCAATCTGTTATACTACAGTGTGGTTTAATAATCTTACCTCCAAAATGAAAGTTAATTTCATCTGGCATAATCTCTTCTTAACAAAGTAATTCTGGCTTTTTTTTTTTTGCAATCATCATTTCATTTTACAGATATTAATTAATTACCTCTTATGATCTGTTCTAGAATTTTCTCAGGAATCTAAGCCAAACTCACTATTCTATAGTGTAAGACTCTATCCTTGTCTCTTTTTGAAAACTGAGTCATTTATTCTCCAACATTTGGTCCCTTTCCCAATTTTCATGATATTTCAAACCTTCCTTATAATGACTCAGCAATTATATCTGCCAGCTCTTCCATTATCTAAAGATAAAGAGTATCTGAGCTTTTGGGCCTGGTAACTTGAATTCATTGAGGATAATTAAGTTCCATCTTACCATCTCGTTACTTATTCTGGGTACCATTCCCAAGTTACAGAGCTCCATATAACTTCCTTCTTTGTCAAAGAAGGCACATTCTGAGATGGTAGAATTTATCAGAACCTTTTAAGCAATGCTTGCTCCATTCCTTTCTTTGACTTCTCTAAAGCATAGTGCTTTCCTGGACCAATGGCCTCCATAATCCTCTAGTATTTACAGTGGATTCTAGCTGTTGCTCTCAACAAACAAAACAAAACAAAAAACAAGTTTTTAAGAACAGTGGTTTCCACTGCCTGCTCTTGTGGTGATCTTAATGTGTCTCCCTTTCTTTAAACAGTCTCAAACACCACCATGGTCCCTTGGAAACAGGACAATTCGGTGTTATTCTCAATATGGTAATAATGATGTATCTCTCAATACTTTTCTTTGTTTGGTTTGTTTGGGTTTGGGTTTTTTTGTTTGTTTGTTTTTTTTCCTGGTAAGCCTTCTAGTGACAGTTATGTTTAAAGAACTTAACTTCACCTTAGGAAAGTGTGCCTATGTCAGACTATACATTATTATTTAAGCTAAGCCATCTAAAATAAAGATGTAGACTACAGGATTTATTCCCAAATTTACTTCAGAACACATATGTGCACACACAAAAAGAAATGTATATACTAACGTATGAACATTTCTTTTCCATTTCTGGTTATTGATCAGATTGCAGTTGGTGATTTGGAAGAAAAGTGAAATATTTTCCTCCCTCCCTCCCTTCCTTCCTGCCTCCCCTCCTTCCCTCCTTTTTTTCTTTCTTCTTTTCTTTCTGCCTCCCTTCCTCCCTTTCCTTCTCCTTCCCTTCCTTCTTTCCTTCCTCCTTTCTTCCTTCTTTCCTTTCCTCCCTCCTTCCTTCCTTTTTTCTTTCTTCCTTCTTTACTTCCTTTCTCCCTTCTTTCCTTCCTTCTTTCCTTCTTTCTTTTCTATCTCCTTCCCTGCCTTTCTCTCTCCCTTCCTTCATCCCTCCTTTCTTTTGTTTCTTCTTCCCTTCTTTCCTCCCTTCCTCCCTCTCTTCTTTCTTTCTTTTCTCCCACTTCATTTCTGTGTTGATTCAATGTACAAAGTGTGAATTTAGGTTTAAATTTTCACAATGCTAATAAATTGTAAACAAAAAGGTAAATTTCTAAATATAGACCTTTTGGGGGGGATCATTATAATAGCTTAGACACATTGGTCAGAAATACATCCTTCCTTAAAATATTAAAATATGCCATCAAAGAAATATATGAAAGCCTAAGTGTTTAGATCTGAAACTGTTTCCTTAAGAAACTGCAATCTTTCTGAAAACACATGGTAGGCAAAATAGAGGTTATGCTATTGCAGCTGGCTAGAGCATATGAACTATCTGGGATGTACACTTCTGAAGAAAAATGCATTATCTCCTGTTTTAACACTGACAGATTCTCTTTTTTGCTTGTCTCCACATAAAGCCAAAATCTACAATAGTCTAGTATTCATCCAAGAATACAGACATGAGTTGCCCATTGTACTAAAGTACAGAGAATTATATGTTATAAATAAGCACTCTAGTGAATTTGCTTTTGTTTATAACTATCCTCTTTTCACAGTGAACAGAGAAAACAAGTGTAAATGCAGCATCACTATTTACTGAATACTTATTTCACATAGACTATGATATCGCTAAAAGCCATTTAAGTGGCAGGGTATTAGAAACGATTACCTTCTTGCAGGTTTTTTAAGACTGAAAAATCAAAAAGTCCAAATCTCAACAAGGCTTTAAGATTATTGATAAAGTAACTCTAGATTGATGAAAGTAAACAAGATCACCAATTAAAAGGTTATTCACTTATCTATCAATATTACCATTATTTTATTCAATGAAAACAATGGTCTTTCTAATTACTCACTAATATTGTCAAATAATCCTTTTACAATGATGATCACTGTGTCGATTGATTATTCTTCTACAGAAAAGTATCCCTAATAGTCATTACATACAATTCCTGAACCAGATCTAACAAAGATAAGTTACTTACATTTATATCTATGAATATTTCTCAAAGCAAATCTGAAAGACTACTCTTGTGATTTTGAATTAATTTTAATGAGATAATAGAAAAAGAATGTATATAATGTGATTCAAGTGCTTGAAGTTTTTACTCTTCTTCCTGTTGTACTCCAGACATTTTAATATGCTTTCCTGAAACCAGGAGGGTCATAAGGAAATATTACTTTTCTTTTGGCCTAGGATCAATGGCTATGGGATATTACATTAAGACTTATTAATCTGTGTCAGTAATTAAATGAACCAGGGTTATTCTCTGTGTTGTTCCAGCCTTCATGATTTTAATCTAACAAGCTCTTCAAAACTCATACTGTAGGGAAAATATTGCTTGATTTGTAGATTCACTTGTCATTATACGTCAGCTTAAGTGGTAGAAGCCTAAAGACAAATGAGGTTACAAATAGAAGAACTCAAAGAGCCTGCTGAAATGAAAAGTAATGTTTGGAACAAAATGAGAAGCCATCAGAAGACCTTTGACTGGGCCAAAGAAATTTGAAGAGGTGGAGAAGAGTCATAGAGAATTTTATTAAGATCATCAATCTATTGGACGTGGATAACTGAATAAAAAGAGACAAAATATCATTATTGTCAGGAGAATTTTACCCATCTCAGGTCAATAATATCTTTTCAATAAATGTCCTTCTAAAATTAGAGCATTTCAGGTAGGACTAATATATATTTTTGCTATATTGAGAGATATGAGGAATAGAGGAAATAAAGATGAATGTGTTTGAACATCTAGAAATTAACTTTTTGATACATGAAAAATCTCATTTTCTATGGGTAACATTAAAAAAGAGAAAAATGTACATTCTTTCAAAATGTTCAAAGTAAAAGGTGACACTATTTTTTCTTCCAACAATTTGAGAAATATAGCATTGCACTCCTGAAAGATACTTTAGAATCTTACAATGGAATATCCTTTTAGAATTATTTTTTTTACAAAGTAGAAACAGAAGTCCCAAAAAATAAAAAATAAAAAACACCACCAAATGGACAATCAAAGCACTTTAAGAAATAAATCTCTATAATTCTATTGTAAAGTAGGGTGGACAAGTATGCATGAAATTAATTTATTCCCCAGTTCAGAGAAAGGTTACTGGGGAGGATAATCAAAAGCACTTTCTTGGAACTAACATTCTAGCGGAAAAGATCAGGAGAAAGAGGAGAATTCCTATTCCCTATTTTGATCTTCTTGCTTTGCACCTTGTTGTCCTTTGCCTACCTATTCAACTTTGGAGGTTGAAGATCAAATGATCCTTGAAAAGGATAAAGGAGTAGAGTCAGTGGTACTTGTGAGAGAAGGAAGGGAAAACATGTTTGAGAGAATACACATTGTCTAATGAATATAGTTTAAGCTATTTCAGGAAAGTGAAATGACTTCTTTGAAACAAGTAATTTCCCAAAAGAGAGATAAGACAGCCAGTTCCTGTTCTCCCCTTTGTACCTTCCATTCTGCACATTTGGAAAAGCAGAAGGCTAAGTAAGAAGCAAGTAATACCTTTGTAAAGATCAACATGGAACAACCTTCAGGATTTGTCCAAGAAAATGGTGGTATGTGATATAAAGCATGCTTTTCATAACCAAGGCTTATCTAACTTTTCCAAGTTAATCACACATTCTATGGTCCAGTGTTCATGCTACACAGTTTAACCACATGACATTCTCATATATTCTTCATTGATACATCATCTATGTGCTGCTCTAATTTCTCACTTGAGTATTCTGAATGCTCTCCTCAATTTCCATTTCTTAGATTCTCCCCTTTCACTTTCCTTCAGTTCACGTTCTATCTTCCAAATAAAGTTTTGTGTTTTTTTTTTCTCTCACTCAATTCCTATCTAAGGTTAACTTTGTGTATGTGCCTTGTATTAAAATATCTGCATATGCCTTGGAAATCTTTCTCATTAAAATATAATATCTTGAATCTCAGGAAATATTTGTCTTTTGTCTTTTTCCCTCCACCCACCATCTAGCTTATAGTAACTACTTGTTGTTTGTCCTTGATTTACAAAGTGACATATATATGTTTGGAGTCATGTGTGAAATGGATTTCAATGAGGCAGAGTTACACAAAGTTTTCTCTCTCTTTCTTCCAGAGTCATTGAAGCTCATGACAATGTAAAATCAGGATGATTTTTATGGCTTTGGATGTGGCAGATAATCTTTTGTGTCTTTAATGTTTGACTAAGTTCTAAGGACTCCACAGAGCCTACACTAATTATTCTTCTCTACCCACTCAACCAGAGGACATCTTCAGTGTTTATATATATATATATGTGTGTGTGTGTATTCAAGAGGAGTATCACCTCTGACCTGAGGGATTGCTGAACCCTTTTCAGAACTGCTCTTGGTGTCCACCTGGTACTCAAGTTTCATTTGTGGCTCCATCAAGCTATAGTAAGTACAGCAATGACATCCTAGTAAACTGTGTTGTCAGATCAGCTAAACCAGCAGGCCATCACTTAGAAAGAAGAGCTCCCTAAAAGATGTTTAATGGTGGACTAACTGCTCTTCCACAATGCTTGTGATGGGATCAAAGCATAGTTTGATCTTCTAACAAAAAATAAGAATGAAATTTTAAGCACTTCCTCATGACTTTTTTATTTTCCAACACCTAGAATATATGTCTTACTCACCTGTGACTCATATTATTTATGACTTTTTTCAAGGCTTAGCTTGAAGATATAAAGATAAGTTAATTAACCTATCCTGAGCTCTTTTTGTTAATATTACCTCCACAAATAGGTACTCTTTTTAAATGTTGCTGTTGTTTTTTTCCTCAATTTAACTTTTCTTTTATAATAATAGATTTTTATTTTTCAAAATGCATGAAAAGATAGTTTTCAACATTCATCCTTTCAAAATCTTCCCCTGCCTCCCCTAGACAGTAAGTAATCCAATATAGGTTAAACCTGTGCAATTCTTCTAAATATATTTCCACATTTATCTTTCTGGACAAGAAAAATCAGATCAAAAGGAAAAAAATGAGAAGGAAAAGAAAAAACAGGCAAGCAAACAACAAAAAATGTGAAAATACTTTGTTGTGTTCTATCTACATTTAGTCTCCATAGTCCTCTTTGGTTTGAGATGGCTTTCTCCATCACGTCTCCAATGTAAACTCTATGAGAGAAGGATATCATGAGGATTTGGACAAGGATAAATTTCTAATGTCTAGTGTAGTAATTAAAATAAAGAAGCACTTAGCAAATGTTTGTTGAATAAATGAAAATGAGTGAATGAAAGGATTTAGTGATTGACCAATCATAGTGGTCATAATGGGTCAAATCTTGGAGAGTATAGTTACTTCATAATAGTGGATAAAAAGATAAAGTGGATATAATGAATATATATGCATGTTAGTTAAAAACAAAGTGACAAGAACATGGAGGTAGTAGGTAGAGAGGCAGCAGTTTTCAATAAGATCACTTATGAAAGAAATTTTTTTGTTTGGATGGAGATTGAAGAATACTTATGAGGAAATAGGAGAGAACCCATTCATAAGGAAGAATTTAAAATCATGGATTTAGAACTAGAAGATCTTACAGATCATCATGTCCTTTTCCTTCTTTTAACAGATGAAAACAGGAAACAAAGAGAACTTTAAAATGAAAGCAGCTTGAGGCGAATCAAATAAAAATTTCTCTAGGAATTCCTCCTATATTTAATTCAGTGAAAATTAATGACTCAATAGATTTATACAAACACATTAAGGATTTGTTGTTTGAGTTTTTTCTTTTGTTTTGTGTTAGTATTACTGTTTATGACTTTACTTGCATCACATTGAAAAGAAAAAAAGAATTTCCTTTATTATCAAGGTTATCAAGGATTTAGTCCTCACTTTGAGGAACCCAAAGTCTGTTTAAAATGGTTATTTCTTTATTAGTACTTTCGAAATTTTCTATCTACAATCCTCCTTAATTTATAATATTCTCATTTAAATAAAGGTATAAATAAATTTTCAGGAAAATTAAAAACAAATAAAAATATTGGCAATTGTTTTTCAATCATATCTGACATTCTGTGACCCCATTCAGGTTTTCTTGGCAAAGAAACTGGTATGGTTTGTCATTTCTTTCTCTAGCTCATTTTACAAGCGAGAAAACTGAAGCAAATAGGGTTAAGTAAGTTGCCTTTGATCACATAGTTGGTAAATGTTTGAGGCTGATTTTGAAGTAAGGTCTTCCTGATTCCAGGCCCTGTGCTTTCTTTATCTACTAAACTACCTACCTGCAATGTTAAATCTCAAATCACCTATAGTTTTACTTATAATGACAGAAAATAAAGGTGATAAACCTTTGCTCACTCATCTGCCACTCTTTTTAGAGTATCATCTTTCTTCTGCCCCTCTATCAATTGAAATTAGATTTTCAAAGGGGGGGTGGCATCTTAATAAAATACCAAATAATTTTTCTTAATTTTTATTGACTGACATTTCTGAAGCATTTTGGCACTGCTAACTACTATCTCTTTTTTGGAATTCTCCTTTCCCTAGGCTTTTGTTAAACATCAGTATTTTGCTATCCTTCTCTCTCTCTCTGGTGATTCCTTGTCTCTTCTACTTGTCCCTTTCTCTTTTTAGGAATAGATAAGTGGTACAGTGAATCAACCAGTGGGCCTAGAGTCAGAAAGACTTCAATTTAATCCTTTGGAAAATCACTTTACCTCTGTCAAACCTCAGTTTCTTCAATTCTGAAATGTGGATAATAATATCATATATTGCCTAGGGTTATTGTGAGTATAAAATTATATAATATTTGTGAAGTACTTGGCACAGTACTTGGCGCATAATAGGTATCTCATAAATTCTTGTTTCTAATATTTCCTTCCTTTTGACACCAAATGTGAATATTTTGTTTTCTCTTTCATCATAACTGATCTTTTTATGCTATCTTTTAACTTAACATCTCATAAAATAGTTTACACTTTATCAAGAAAAATAATTTAGGGGCAACAAGGTGATACAGTGGATAGAACACCAGCCCTGAAGTCAAGAGAATCTGAGTTCAAAGCTGGTCTCAGACACTTAACACTTCCTAGCTGTTTGACCCTGGGCAAGTCATTTAATTCCAATTGTTTCAGTATTAAAAAAAAAAAAAGAGACAAAGAAAGGAAGGAAGGAAGGAAGGAAGGAAGGAAGGAAGGAAGGAAGGAAGGAAGGAAGGAAGGAAGAAAAGAAGGAAGGAAAGAAGGAAGGAAGGAAAGAAAGAAAGAAGGAAGGAAGGAAGGAAGGAAGGAAAATATTTTGCACACATATAACTGCATACAAAACACAAGGTAATTTAAAAGTATTTCCTAATCATGTGACAAATGAGAAAATCAAGAAAGTGTTCATGTAGGAGATGGTGCTGCAACTGAGCTTCTATGAAAATAGGAATCGAAGTGGAGAAAAGGAAAAAGATGATTTCAGGAATGTGGAACAATGTTTGCAGAGGCAAAGAGATGACCAGAAGATGGGATGTCATATATGAGGATCAGAAAAAACAAACAAACAGAAAAACAGTTTGTCTAGCTTGTAAAAATAATGTAAAGGAGAGATGATTGATGTATTATTCCTCTCCTTGCTAAATATTTGGTAGTTTGGTGATGAAGTATAGAAAGCCATAATAATTATGTTGGAATCTCACTGTAGAAAAATTATACTATTAGCTAATCCTGCTTATTTGAATTTTTGCCTCACATATTACATTGTAATCTTTTATTTGAAAAGGTTGCCTTTTGCTCTACCAACTTATCCCCTTGCTTAATAAAGTACTCTGTATAATGAGTACCCGAAAAGCAGTAAATCTCTATTGGAGATACTAGAATAGTGAATTATACTAGAATTATACTAGAAATTCAATGTGTGGACTAATGCATTCCAAAAGGCTCTTGTAACATCTTACATCTCTAATGTTGATTCATTGAAGTGATTCACCCATACATAAATGGTAGAAGAAAAACACAAGTCTGCCTTACTCTTCCTTCAATGAAATAACTGATGTTGGTCCTGTTTGAAGATTATGAGGCATGAATTCCAATTTATTGATCATCAGAAAACACTGAGCAAATGGTGATGACTCCAGGAAATGAGTCATTATCTCCCCTTTTTCAGAAGCCAAACCAAGCCAAATGTTGAGAAGACCCTTTAGTCAGCCTACCTTTAGGAATTTCATTTCCACTTCTTTCACTAAACTTACTATGCATATGTTTTCCAGGTGGTCTGAAATGAGGTAATGGAGCAATTTTAAAACAACACCCAGGCGAAACTTCTTTAAGCAAATGAATGCATAAGATGCTAGCAACAGAGATTGTGCTTTGTCTCTTTCTTAGGAGAGAAACACAATGCTCCAAGGAAATTAAGAATAGATAGTAAGGTGGCAGGAATAAGAGAGGTTGAAATGGATAAATGCATGGCCAGCACACCATTTGTTTTGGAATGTATCTTTTATGCATTCCCAGTTTCCCTGGGGAAAATTGCTTCTCCTATATTTTCACTATGAAATCACAAATCCTTCAAGTAAAAAAGTATGCTTTTCTCACCTAGGGGGTCTATTTTAGTCATTCAAAGGTTGTCCACTTAAAACATTTATATGTATTTGGGAGAAAAGAAAGGAAAAAAGCCGTAGAAAAACTTACTAAGATGGGGCTGGACTGAATTGATAACCAAGACTTAATTTGTAGCAATGGGCTTCACCTGAATTACAATCCCTATCTTTTATTCCTTTGTCCAATTTCCTGCTTTTCTTTGTACATTAGTAACTAGTGACTCTTTTTTGTTTTTGTTTTTGTTTTTCTTCCATTGGAAAGATGTCACAGAAAAAATAATGAAATGATCACATTATACAAAAGTAATGTATTTGCAATGTAGCAGTAGTATTTATATTTGTTATATCTCTTTACTTAAAAGACTTCTTTCTGAGTGAACAGAACTTTCAATAAATATAAATATTCATTTTTGGG